>NC_000070.6:110068734-110752484 GCF_000001635.26 Mus musculus
CGAACCATCTCTATGGCCCCTGTTCATTTTATTTTTATTGTATGTTTTCTTTGCAATGGACATTTCCAGACAAGTGAATGTGTTTTTCACATTCCCTACCACACTCCCTCCTCCTGATGGTTTGCTTCCATAGACATTCTCCTTCTCTCTCTCTCTCTCTCTCTCTCTCTCTCTCTCTCCCTCTCTCCCTCCCTCCCTCTCTCTCCCCCCCCCCACATACACAAACTGCATGATTTTATGTATCTATACAAAATCTAGGAGACACAAGTGAGAGAAAACATAGTACATTTTCTTTCGGAGCTGGATACATTCATTTAATATCATTTATAGCTACATCCATTTTCCTGCAAATCCATTTTCCTCATTGTTCTTTATTGCTGAAAAGTCCCACTGCATATATGCAGTCTATTTTTAACTGCATTTCTCTGTTGTTGGACTAGGGTGGTTCCATAACTTAGCTAATGCTGATATAGCTTCAGTAAAAACAAGTGTGAAAGTAACCCTATCAAGTCTTAGCGTTCTTTGAATGAATATCCGGGAATGGGACAGCTGGGTCATACGGAAGTTCTATTTTCAGTGTTTTGAGTAACTGATTTCCACAGTGTCTGGACTGGTTTGCAGTACTAGTGGTAGTGTGAGGGCCCCTTTTGTCTTCATCCTTACCACCATTTACTGGTTTGCTTTTGTTCTTGTTTTTTCAAGAGTGTCATTCTGAGTAGGGTGAGATGGAATCTCACTGTAACAAGTTAGTTTGTTCCTGAACTTTCGGACCATCATGCAATGCACGCTGTTTTCTATGCCCTGGTTGGCTTTTATTCAGGGTGTGTTTCTAAGAGTCACCTAGTTTTTCAGCTGTAGCGGATTCATTTTTGCTGCTGTGTGATATCACGCCATGTGATTATGCTGCCATTTACCTTCCCCATTCCTCTCTTATGGACATTCGAGGCATCTCCAGCATCCGTGATTATGAAGAGCCTGCTAAGATAGCTCTTTCAGCCCCCCTGTCACACTCCCAGGTCATATGCACAGGAATTTGTATAAGGCTGTAGTTGTCAAGTGCTTCAGTCTTGGGATCTCAAAGAGCTTTTGTTTTTGTATATTTTATCTGCAGATATTTACTCTATTAGCATTTGAAGCTGAGGAAAATATGAACGTCTTTACATAGTTTGTTAAGTTATACAACATTTAACTTAAGAAAGTAAATTCAGGGAAAAGAGCAGTTTGTTTAGATCCATGCAACAACTCTTTATGTCTGACTTCGAAAGAGAAAGCTGAATCTCACTTCTGTGTTCAGTCTGTAACAAAATCATATGTTGTGTTTGAAACAAGATTGAAACAACCAAAGGACGCCTTCAGATACATTGTGAAAACAGTTTTAATCTTAGGTTACTGGACCGTGGCTTGAGAATGGCTGCACAGGAGAATACTGGTCTGGGCACAAGACTGCTGACACATTGGGTTAATGGGGGCATGTGTGAATGTTTCGTTGCAGGGGATAAAACCATATTGTTTCCATAGTGATGGTAGAATCCCCCCACTGCCAGAATTCCTATTTATATGTATCCAACCAATGAGTGGTATCACTATTTTCCTATATAGTGGATGTGCAATGGTATCTCTCTGTGGCTTGTTTGTGCTTCAGTCCATTCTCAGACTACTAGGCTGATCGTCCTAGGAGGGTATATTGGCCCATTATGATTTTTTCTTCTAAATAATTTTCACTTAGCTATAGCTCTTTCTATGTCCTGACTCATGATCTACATTCTAGGCAAATGGAGATGCTTGCTGTTCCCAAATAGACCCTAGAATGTTACTCTCCAAGGTTTGGCACATGATAGCTTCTTGTTTTGGTGCTGTTATATGTCACATCTATTTGCTAGAATCCAACACTCCAGGAACTTTACTCAAACATTTCTTATTCCAAGCAGACTGTCCCATGCTTTGTCTCATCAGTTCCCTACCATGTAAGGCTTGCTCCTCTTATCTTTCTGCCTCTGATGACCGTGGATTCCAGCGAAGTGTGAATGTATTTGCTGTTCTCACTGTCTAGAAGCTCCTAAGATCAAAGATGCCATTTCCACATCCCCCATAATCTATCACTGGGTCCTGGCATGCACTAGATGCCAAACAGCTGATTGTTGTCAATGTCTCTGATAATTTACATGTGAGGTTCAGCCAGATTCAGATCAAAGGCATTTCTGTTGAGCTGGAGATTCAGGACTTTATATGAAGAAAGCAATACAAGGTATTCTCCGATAGGTCTTATGGCCACCCTTTCCAGTGAGCGACCAAGCTGTGGGAGCCTAGATGACAGAGGTAACTTGGGCAGGCAGGCAACTGGACAGGGTTTTCTGAAGGCAGTGGGACTTAACAGTGGAATTAGGAGATGGGGCTATGGATGAGTGCAGAAGAGACACAGTTGAACCTGGTTCAGAGAGAAGTCTGCTTCTGAATCCCATCCTGAGGCTCTGAGCTGGACCTCCAGGTTCAGAAGTGAAGTGAGTCCTTGGAGCCAGTCCTCACTGCCCACCTCACTGGAAGGGGGCTGTTGTGGTTGGAGGCAAGTCCTGGGAACAGTAGACAGTGACATGGGAGGCTCAGGGCTGGAGAAATCACTGCCTCAATCCTGGATGCAGAGGATCTTCTTCATTGGAGCGATGTTCCAAGAGGTCTAGGTTTGGAGCTTTCTAGAGATGTCAAAGATGATTGAGGCCAGCCTGTGGGGTGTGAACTTCTCATTCACCATGCTGAAATCAGGGATTCACCTCTAGATCTCTGGCGTCTCCTTTCTTCTATAGGGGAGCTGTGCTGCCCAAGGTATCAGTTAGCCTCTGCTCCGACTCTTGGCCTCCCCCATTCACTCACATGCACAGGGGCTGTATTGTTAAGATTTTGAGCTTTGATTTGGACATGGACTGAACTAAAGGAGCCAACTTTATGGTCTGTGCAATTTTCATTGCTGGGTTTAGGTCAAGCCTCTTTTCAAAACCAGCATTGCTGGTGTAGCATGGAGCTTAGTGGCAGGGAGCTTGCTCTTCTTGTACAAGTCCTTAGATCCCATCTGCAACACTGCAAATGCACCCCCCCAAGCCCTCAGAACAGAAAAGACAGAACCAAACCAAAACCAAACCAAAACCAGTATGACCTTTTATTTTTTTTTCCTCTGTGGGTTCCAGTGACTGTCATTATGTATCCGAGTCTCAGTTTCCTCCTGTGTAATATCACGACCACAGTTACTTCTTTCTCAGGATTCCCATTAGGAAGAGAGAGTCAAAAGATATCAAGTTCTATGCCAGGCTTCTGACATCATCTCACTTAATCTTTGGATAAGCTCCTTGAACTAGATTTTGTTCCCATTTTATAGAAGAGGAAACTGAGACTTACAGATGCTGCATGACTTCCCATCACTGTAAACTAGGGAGTAGAGGAGCTGGAGTCTGAACCCAGGTCTCTTTGGGCAGCTGAAGGTTTGGGGTGGTCACAGCAGTAGCTGTGATGGAGGGTGGGTTGTATTCATAGGATGGTGGGATCTAGGCCAGGCTGGTTTATAGTGAGACAGACCAGTTGCAGGAAGATAGGAGAGAGTGGCCAGATCAGCTAGTGATGGGGACATTTGCCAACAGGGGTGGCAAAGAAGAGAAATACAGGGTAGTTTTTAGGAGGATGATATGTGGTGCTTAAGGCACCACCCAATTGACAACCAATGGAAGCTTGCTCCGTGTCAGGCTCCCTGCTGGTCTCCGAGGTCCTCAAAATGAATAAGATCTAGTTTCATCCTTGAGGAGCCCAAATGGGAGAAGCAGACACAATGGAAGACACTGTGTGTCTCTATTAGGATGTGGAGGCTGAATTCCTATGACATATTGTCTTATAAACAGTGGAGTCACAGAGACAGTTGCTTCAGTGGGGAAGAAGAGGCTAGAGGCTAGAGAAGTTCAGGCTTGACATAACAGAGTTATCAAAGTTATTTTTCCTTTAGGGATATCAATATAAAGGTGCTTTTATAGCTGTAAGTGTGTGGTTGTAAAACTTAAACATCCCAGAGTGAGTCCAACATTCCACTTCCCCATGATTTTATTAAGGACAGGAGAGCCTTCCCCTGTCTCCCTAGCACTGTCACAGACTTGTATTTCTGTCACCTTTGAATCACCTTGATTATATGCTGCGAGAGTAAGAGAGCATTGGTCCCTCTGAGAAGCATCCTGAAGATATCAGGACATCCGCCCCAGGCTCATTTCCTCTGTCATGTTGTAACTTGCTGTGCTCTGCTTGGTATAACTTGTGCTCTTTAATTAAAGGCTCACATTATATTTAATTTGCACTTAAAAATCCCACCACAAGAGAATGTCTTGCAGGGTGTGAGAATGGTAATGGGGGGGATGTGGAGGCAGGACATGTTACAGTGAAAACTGGGACCTCTGGGACCAGTCTTCCTGAGCTGGAATCCCAGTGTTGCCACTTTCCAGCTACATGGCTTTGGGCAAGTCACTTAATGCTTGTGCTCTGTCTTAAAATGTGGAGAATTGTTGCCAGGGCCAGAAGAGATGACAAGCATGAAATCTTAGTATAGAGTTGGGTATATCATCAGTGCTCAATATATGTTAATTATCACAGAGCAGAGAGAGGAGGGAGCCACTGAGTCTGGAGTGTGGTGTGTGGGGAGCACCATGCTTTCCATGAGCAGGGGAGACTGGAGCCAGTACTGTAGGATGAGTGGGGCTGGACAGGAGGATGTGGCAGGAGGAGAAGAGACACAGCAAAGCTCCTCTGAGTTTCCTGAAGGAGTCTGGTTAACCAAGGTCTTGGATTCCTCTTAATACCAACTGCTGTAACAGATAAAACTCTGAAAGGTCAAGGGCTTAGCATAATAAATGTTAATTTCCTGTTCACATAAAGTTCAATGAATGGCAACAGGGAGGAAGGGTGCCCTGCACCTCACCGTTACTCAGTAACTTGGGGGTAATAGAAGCTCTACAAGCATCCAAGTGGCTCCCAAGGTTGTATGAACCATGACATTGAGCTGGCAGATGAGCAAGGAGAACCTGGAGAACTCATGAGGTTTTTATGAGCTTGGAAGAAATGACACTCATGGCCATGCACATACAGTCTATATGTGCACCCAGAAGGGAAGTGAAGGGACTTGGTGACTGATAGCTGTCTATACCCAGATTCAGAATCTAAGGGGTGCACCCATGCTGGTTGTCAGGGTTCCGATGGTGAGGACTCAAGTTTTGAGCTCATAAGCTCAGCCTTGCCTCTGAGGACAGTAGGGAACCGCTGGACAGCATTCATTAGAGGAATGATAGAGACAGAAAGTTCTTGACCTTAATCGATTTGTGCCATAGTTGGCTTCAGCTGCCAGCTTGCAGTAAACAAGACAGTCACTGGGGAAGAAGGAAACTCAGCTGAAGAATTGCCATGATCAGATTGCTCTGTGCAAGTCTGCAGAGTGTTTTCTTAGCTGATATTTATGTAGGAGGGCTGGGCTCATTGTGGGAGGGCCATCTCTGGGCAGGTGGGCCTGGGTTTTATAAGGAAGCAAGCTGAGCAGGTCAGAGGGAGGAAGCAGCTAAGAGGTTGAAGGCTCCTCTGCACTTTCTGTTTAAGCTCCTGCTTTGCCCTGCTTTGGGTTCCTCTGATGATGGACTGTAGCCTGAAGGATGGAACAAACCCTTTCCTCCCCACGTTGTTGTTTTTCTTTTTCATGATGCTTCTTATAGCAACAGGAAAAGCAAGCAAGGGCAGTTTGCCTTAGCTTCAAGGTGTAGGAGACATTGGACACCCAAGCTGGTCTCTCAGAATTAGTAATCCCAGAGACTGGATAAGTTTTACATTTATTGATTTATTGTTTTAGAATGATCTCACAGAGTAACAGGTTTTTCACAGCATTTTCATGCATACTTTGTTTTCCACTCTCCTCCCTCCTCCCCTTCCTGAGCTCTTCAGTCTCCTAGGACTCCCCTTCCACTTTAGAAGTCCATGACCTTAATTTGTCCACAATGAAGCATTTTCTCCTTTCTACTGTAACATCTCCAGCACGCTCTATAATTTTTCACACTGCCCTTGAGATCCAAGGCCTTCTTCCTTCTCCCAGGCTCCACTCTAGTTTCTGGGCCTTTATTTACACTTACAGATACACATATATATCAATTAGAATCTAGGAGCCCTTATGAAAGAGAATGCATGGTATTTGTCTTTATGAGCCTGTGTTACCTTAATTAATATATTGCTTTTCAGTTCCTTTGAAAATTCCATACTTCAAATTTTGTTTAGGGCTGAATAAATAAATCTTAATCCTATTGGGATTCAGAAGAAACCCCTACCTGGATAGAATGTCACCCTCAACTTACACTACAGGATGACTTTCCCACAATGCTCTCTGGGTCTCAGGATCAAGATTAATTCCTGATATCCTCTTGCTTTTACCTAACAACATCAGCTGAGATCAGTTTAGTATTATTTAAAAGTACAGGCTATTGTGCTCTGTCTACTCCATCAGAAACCAGGGCCAGGACCTGGGGACAAATACTTTCAAAAAATTCACAACTTTAAAAAAAAATATTTATCTTTAAAATTATCTCCTCCTTGGAGGAGGCCAGAGTGGTCCGATCTGCCTGGAGCAGAAATTACAGGTGGTTGTGAGCTGCCTGACATGGGTGCTGGGAACTGAACTTGTATCCTCTACTTGGACCTGGGGATTCTGCTGTGGGCTAGCGGGACTGTCTTCTGGGCTTGCTTTCTCCCAATGCCTACTTTCAGACTTCCAAAAGAGCTGGTGTACACGCTAGGCCTTTTTTTTTTTTTTTTTTTTTTTTTTTTTTTTTTTTTTTTGTAGATTGAGTGAGAGTAGGCACTCAAGAGTCCTTACTGGTGACCCAAAGCAACTCATTTCTCCCTTTTAAGCCTTTCCATTTCCTTGTGTGTCAAACAGGGACGCTAAGACTTGTGGGATTTTTGAATGCCGAAAGCAGCATTGACACACGTCCTGAAGAATAGTTGTTCAGTGGATGGCAGCTAATGTTGCTGCTGGAGTACACACGCCCCTCTCCTAAGCTGAATGTTCCTCGAGGCCAAGGACTATGATCATCTGTTATGTAATAATAGTTCCAGTTTAGTGAGTACTCTTAGGTACCTTCATGGGGTCAATAAACATCTTTGCATCAGAGGATTGTGGGTGGATTAGATGAGGAAGGTCATCCCGTTTCACAGCTGAGGGAATGGAGACTCAAGGGGTCCAGTCTGTCTGAATCTCTGTGTTCCTGTGTCTGCGTAGGCCTTCACACAGAGCAGACACTCCAGCGACTGAGTTGCAGTAAGATGCATGCTGGTGTCTTAACGCCACTCACAGGCCTATGGGAGGGAGCAGGCACCTTCAGCCATTCTCTTCTTGAAGGAAAAGGAAGGTATAGGATACTGCCAGGGTGGCATCAAGATCCTTAAAGGTCTGGGGGCCAAGTGCATGGTGCAAAGGATCTGTCAGAGACCCCCATCTTTGGAACAACCTATGAAGGCTGTTGTCAAAAGTGGGGTGGATGTCTCTGCGGGGTGGGAAATTGTCACTGACATACAGACCTTGCCTACCTCTGCTGCTCTGGGTGCTCTTCTGTTGCTGTGCTCAGTGGGCATAGGGGCTCACTGCTGCCTTTGGTGCTTCTGGCTGTGTCTCTTGCTTCATTTTTTAAGATGGTGATGCAGAGGACCATGAGGGGGTGGGAGGGGGACCTGTCAAAAGTCAGGTAACCTGTGTGCTAGAGAGCATCAGTATAACAGACAGAGTGCTTGATGTGGGTCAGATAGCTTCATTCACTAGCAAGTTACCCCTGGGCAAATTACTTAAACTTCCAGGAGCCTCAATTTGCTAATCTTTGAAATGAATATTTGAGAGTTTCTACCTCCTAGTGTTGACATGATTACATGAAGAAATGAATGTATCTTGTCTGGCACAGCACCTGACAAGAGCTAATGTTCAAACTGTGTCCTTTGATCTGCTTTTTGTCCTTTTCTGGCTGTCATTCTTTCTTCTTTCACTGCCTTTTCAAAAAAAATATGTTTGTATTTAGCTTATTTAAATGTATGAACGCATGCTTGTCATACATATGTGTGCCGTGGGCCTACTGTGCTCCTAGAAGCCAGAAGAAGGCATTAGATCCCCGGGAACTAGAGTTACAGGCAGCCTGCTGTCTGATATGGGTGCTGGGAATCAAGCCTGGGTCCTCTGCAAGAGCAGCAAGTGCTCTAACCACTGAAACATCTCTCCAGTCTTTCACCGGCTCTTCACACCCTGTGCTAGCCAGGGTTCTTTCTCTTTCAGAAACTCATTATTGAAGGAAGGGCCCATTGGGCACCTCAAACCCCAGGAATCACACGAATCACACCAAAGTCCTCTTCTAAAGGCAGCAGAGACCGGATGTGCAGCTGTAACCCACATAGCTTTCTGGCTTCATCTACAGGGTGCAAGAGCTGGGGGAGAGAACAGATGCAGAACTGGGAGATAGGGTCAAGTCCCAGTCCAGTTACTTCATGGCTGCATGACTCTCCCTTGATCCCTTCCCCTCTCCGGCCTCAGTTTCCTTATCTGACTATAAGGGTCTAGGCCTGGGGAAATTCTGACACTGTGAATTTCTAATTTTATTCTAATTATATGTTTCAGGGAACAGTAACTAGGCCCTGGATGTGATGTGATGAATGAATATTTCCAATGAGCAGTCGAAATAATTCATGGCTGAGAGCTGCGCCTCAGAGCAAGATGACAGGCTACACAGTCGGGCTATATTTCCTAGCAGATTAAGTTAAAAGCTACGGCCCAAGGCATTGAAATATGAAGAAAAGGGAGAAAATGACAAGATGTCTTTTTATGGAAAGCCTTTCCCAGCCAAATAGCAGCAGAGAACTTCCAGGAATTTCTTCTTGCCCCCTGTTGAAGGTTCAGCCTTTAAGGAAACAGCCACGGGATGGGAGCCTGGACTCAGCTGCTACATCCCTCCGAGCCAGTTTCTCCATCTCTAGTCTGAGACTGATCATTTCTACCCAGATGGTCACTGCAGAGATACAGTGATTGGGAGGGCATCACTCCCACAGTAGCTGACACCCAGACAAGAGGATCTGCATTCTGAGCCTGGTCCTATAGGGGTCAATCTGGTTGGGAGGTCGAAGAGATTCAGGGCGATGCCAGCTTTACAATGGAGGAGGGGCAAACTTCTCACTTTAGACCAGTGATGTGGTAAAGATGATCACCTGGCCATTTTGTTCTTCATTCATGTATTGGGCCAGCATTACTGAGCAGCTGCCAGATCTCTAGCATCTTGTTGTTCTAAGTGGACAACAGTGTCCTACCCCCACGTGTACAGGTCCTCCCACATTCTTCTTCTGTGCTCTGCCTCAGTCTAGCCCCATGCAGTGCTTGTCCCTGATGAATGGAGACAGTCTCTCTTACTCTCCATACACCCATTCAGGCAAACACACCCTGTTCATTCTTTCTGGTATTGATTGAACTGCCCCTTCTCCTGTATCTCTCCAGGCTGAGGGACTCTGACACCCATCTCCTTGCCTTTCCAATACAGGTCCCACATAGAGCACGACACTTGTTACTCTTACTTACAACTTTAATGGTCACCCTTGCCCTACTTAGAAAGGACACACACTCTTTGTGTGGTTAGGTTGGCTCTGCCCCTTGGTCTTGGCATACATTTATTTTTCTAGACCAAAGCGAGTAGCACAGGTCTGGTTGTCTCAAGACTCTGGGTTTTGTTGGATGTCCCCACTTTGCCGGAACTCACCCCTCCTGTTAGTACCTGCTCAACTCAGCAGAGATGATGACTCCTTCTAGCCTAAAGGAGAGTCTGAAAGAAAGGATAGGCAGTTCCCACCAGAGAGGAGGCATGCCTGACACCAGCCCTTTGTTTTAGTTGGCTTGTGCTGCTGTAACAGAGCACCAGACTCAGCTTCAACCAAAGACATTGGTTTTCTCACAGTCCTGGAGGGCTCTACAAAAGATCAAGGTGCTGTTAAGATTGCTGGTGAGGTTCTGGTGAGGCCATCCTTCATGGCTGCTAGATGGTCACTTTATTTTTAAAAATAACTTTGAAATAATTCTTTTGAAAATCTCCCAAAACCTAGGATTCCCGAGATATAAGATACAATTTGCTAAACACATGAAACTCAAGAAAAATGAAGACTGAAGTGTGGACACTATGCCCCTCCTTAGAATTGGGAACAAAACACCCATGGAAGGAGTTACAGAGACAAAGTTTGGAGCTGAGACGAAAGGATGGTCCATGTAGAGACTGCCATATCCAGGGATCCACCCCATAATCAGCATCCAAACGCTGACACCATTGCATACCCTAGCAAGATTTTATCGAAAGGACCCAGATGTAGCTGTCTCTTGTGAGACTATGCCGGGGCCAGCAAACACAGAAGTGGATGCTCACAGTCAGCTAATGGATGGATCATAGGGCTCCCAATGGAGGAGCTAGAGAAAGAACCCAAGAGCTAAAGGGATCTGCAACCCTATAGGTTCCTATAGGTGGAACAACATTATGAACTAACCAGTACCCCGGAGCTCTTGACTCTAGCTGCATATGTATCAAAAGATGGCCTAGTCGGCCATCACTGGAAAGAGAGGCCCATTGGACACGCAAACTTTATATGCCCCAGTACAGGGGAACGCCAGGGCCAAAAAGGGGGAGTGGGTGGGTAGGGGAGTGGGGGTGGGTGGGTATGGGGGACTTTTGGTATAGCATTGGAAATGTAAATGAGCTAAATACCTAATAAAAAATGGAAAAAAGACAAAAACAAGAGTAAAAAAAAAAAAAGAAAATCTCATACAATGTATTTTGATCTTGTTTCACCTTTTTCTCAGTTCTTCCCATAGCCATCCTCTACCCACCCAGATTTATGTCTTCATTTAAAAAAAACCACCATGCTTAATTATATACTCTTGGTGGGTAGGGCCATCTTTGGTGTTATCTACTAAGGTCACACCCTTAGGGAAAACAGAGTCTTTCCAGACAGTTACTAATTGAAAATAGCTTTACACCTAGGAGTGGGACTTCATGCCTGCCCTCTGAACATGTTGGGATTGTGTCTGGCTTGGGCTTATGCATGTCTTGTGCTGTCACAACCAGCATAAGTTCCTGTGTATAACTGTCCCACAGTTCCTATGCTGTGTCTGTTTCTTGCAGTCATCACCTGGCTCATTATAATCTTTCTACACCTCTCTTCAGAGAAGAACCTTGGATCTTGGGAGGAGGGGTGTGATGCAGATGTCTGAGTGCTCCAAGATCTCTTATTCCATGCCCATTGATCAGTGGTGGGTCTTAGTGTTAATTTTCATCTGTTGCAAGAAGAAGCTTCTCCAATGAGGTTGAGAGATACACTGATTTATAGGTATATATACCCATAGGTACAGCAATAAGTCATGAGGAATGTTTTTAATACTATGCCAATTTAATAGAATAATCACTAGCTCCTTTAGAGCTAGCTGCTGGCATGTCCAGTCACAGATTCTTGGCTCTGATCATGCTAAAAGGTATAGGTTTCCTTTTTGTGGTTTGGGGCCTTAAAGTCAGTCACTTCCATGAAATTAGTGTTACTATTATATACCATTAGGTATGTATATATTGCCAGGCTTGTCATTATTGTAGCTCATAGAGATCATAAATGGGTATGATTGACAGTTCCCTTTTTGTTCTGGCAGTGCACATTTAACACCTTCTATCTCTATGAGAGCTAGCCAGTAGCTGGAAGTGACAACATTTCCAGATGTGTATCAGCTTGACTTCTTCATATTCTATGACTCAAGCATGTGGTATCTTCAGCACTAGGGTTCTACCAGCCAATTCTGGAGGTAACCAAGGGCAATGGCAGTAACTTGTCATGTTTGAGGTCTGTGGTGTGGCGCTGGAGAGGCCTATTCTTTTGCTGTGTTTTCACATGGCCTTTCTCTGTGAGTGAACACTCCTGGTCTCTTCCACTTCCTAGAAGGACATTTCCATTAAAGGTTAAATTCCTTCATAGAACCTTAGTAGCATCCTTAAAGTACCTTTCTTCAAACACAGGCCATTGGCTTTAATGTATGAACTCTGATGGACATTATTCAGAGAGCTAGAGAGGGTGTAGGAAGGAGATGGATGGTGGGAGCAGAAGCAGGGGACTAGGGAGGTCAGCATGGAGGTGCGGAGGGTTTTGATGTGCCTGGGGAGGAGGTAAGCATGGATGAGTACCTGTGAATAGGGGAGTGAGCTAAGTGTGAATATGTTGAGAGGGTCAGGTGGGGTTGGGGAGGGAGTGCAATGGTGACCTCAGACTATCTTGGTGGTGAGAGGGGCAAGACCCACATCTTCATGTCCATAGGTAAGACTAGACACCTTTCCTGTGAGCTCTGTCCCTCTCTTTTAGCCTCTACATCACCCTTCAATGTATTCCTGAGAATTGGGAAAGTCAGTTGACTAATGTCATTGTCTGGCAAGTGCCAGAACAAGGATTTGTACTCATGAGTCCCCAGTCCCCAGGCCAAGGCTTGCAGGGTCAGGAATAGGAAAGGACAATGAGATACCTGGGGTGGGGAGGGTCTCCTCCAACTCTGTGCTATTGGCACCTTTCTTGTCTCATCCTAATTCAGACTCAGCCTGGCCTCTTCTCAGCCTCTCTCCCCTCTCTAACTGTCTTCTGTACAGCAGAGGCAGCCGCCTGCAAGAAGCTGCAGCCAGCCTTGGCTTGCCTCCTAACCAAGTGGGAGGCATTAAGTTAATGGCCCTACAGGTGAAATCAATCCAGTTAAAGTTATTGCCCTGTCCTTGCCTTGGTTCTGGGAGCCCACTTTCAGGGCCCGTCGTGCAGCCTGCTCTGCTCTTACCCATCGCCTTGGCTTGTGAGTCCCCCGGGTCTACTTTCAGCCACCGGGGTGATCTGGTGGCAATGTGATCTCCTGGTGCTTTGGTTTCCTCACCTCCTAGACAATGATCATGTTGGAGGCAGTGATGGTGGTGGTGATGGTAAAAGTGCATGTCTTAGGGTTATATGATAATAGAGGCACACAGCAAATAATACAAAAACGTCAGATGTTATTATTTCCTATTTTGCCTCACTCCTGTTCTGCTTCCCCATCAACCTCCCATTATGGCCTGGAAGGTAGGAGGGTACTAAACTTCTTACAGAGGAGAGGAGACAGAGAGGGGCATGGGCATGGGCATGTGCCTGGGCATAAAGTGAGGAAGGGGCAGAGCCAAGACTTGAGCTCGGTGTTCCATCTCTAAGTACTGGATGATTTCTGCCTGGCTGCTAACAACAGCTTCCCAAAGCCATGGGAAGAGTAAGAAGATGGAGTCCCCCATCTCCCTGTCCCTGCCCCATCCTGGACCTATGCCAGGAACCCCAGTGGCTGAAAGTAGACCCGGGGGACTCACAAGCCAAGGCGATGGGTAAGAGCAGAGCAGGCTGCATGGCGGGCCCTGAAAGTGGGCTCCCAGAACCAAGGCAAGGACAGGGCAATAACTTTAACTGGATTGATTTCACCTGTAGGGCCATTAACTTAATGCTTCCCACTTGGTTAGGAGGCAAGCCAAGGCTGGTTGCAGCTTCTTGCAGGCGGCTGCCTCTGCTGTACATATACATATATATGAAATGTAGCAAGCAAAGCCTGACAGCTCAGTTCTAGAGCGCGGCTTAGAACTCTATGTTATCTCTTCTGATGGGTCATTCTCTGCTTATGTGTTTATTAAGCATTATATATTATGCACTTATTTGGTTGCTTGAGTCATTTCTTTAGAGACACGGCTTTGCTCTGTAGCTCAGGTTCGTCTCAATTTTGCGTCCTTGTTGCCTAAGTCTTGGGATTGCAAGTGTGCCAGTCACACACAGCCTCTTGTTTTATGGTGCTGAGAATCTAAGACATCAAATCAGATAAACCAGGAAGCCACCATTGTAGAGCTACACTCCTAGCCCTTTAAAAACTAGTTTGTTTGTGTGTGTGTCCGTCCATGCTATTTATGGAGGTCAGAGAACAGTCTGCCAGGAGTCAGGCATGGCGACAAAGCATTTTTACTCACTAAGTCATCTCACTGGCCCCACCCCCTTAAACTTATATTAAAATGTTAATTAAGAACAATCAGTTATTAGATTAAGAGCACTTAGTATTTTTTCCATTTGATCATCCCTAGATGACTCAAATTATTTATCCACTTTGTGGATGAAGGAAAACATTGAGCTTATAAGAAAGGCCTAGAAGCTGGGTGTGGTGGTGCTGCACACTTGCAGTCTTAGCAACGGGAAGCTGAGGTGGGAGGACCCTGAGAGTATGAGGTTAATTTGGGCTAGCAAGAGCTTGTCTTACAAAAGAAAGAATGAGGGGAGGGAGGACGAACTAGTAAACAAAGAGTCATGATTCAAGATGGGCCGTGTCTGGCTCTAAAATAATAACAGTAGTGTTAACAGTGACGTGATTCATACAACTGAGAGTTCCCAGCCTGACTGTACTCAGGCTGAGGTAGCCTGCACCCTGGCATAACCCATGACTTGTACATCCTTTTGAAAGCCCCTTCCTCTCCTTTGGGAGGCCACATTTTTATCCCTAGTTCTCAGGTCTCTCCATTCCTGGCAGTGATGATTCATTTACTGGGGTTGGCAATTTGAGGACAGTTGATTGCTTCAGATGGAGTAATTTGTTATCTGTACATTGGAAATATTTATGTGTCTCAACCTAATTAGTGAAAAAGCATAATGGGGAAAAAAAAGCCATCCAGGAAAGGGAATTGCTATTGGAAACAATTGTTTAAACAAAACACCATTTGTTCCTAGCTCCTGCTCCCTGCTGGAATGGCAGGCCACTTGTTTTGGTGACAGATGCCTTTTGACTGGGGTTTGGAGCATGAGGAGCTGTGTGGGTTTCAGTAGGATGTTGCTGGCCCACTCTCAGCTGCCTCATGCTTTGGGGGAATCCTGAAGTGCCCTAGAGGTAGGGTGTTCTCCATGTACTCCATATTCTCCAGCCATGAGACCTCCAGGCCTCTGGGGAAGGACTAACTCTTAATCTTGATGTTGTCCTGTGTGTTTATAACTCATAACTAAAGTTCAGACAGGCACAGTGACTTTTCCAACATCACTTAGCAAGACAGTGTCAGGAACAGAATCTATAGCTACCCATTCCTTCCATGGCAGTCTGTGAGCTTCTAAGTCAGCAATGATGGCACCTGTAAACTCTGTCAGGAATGACTCACTCCTTAAGATCCTTCCAGTGATCTTAGAAAATCCCAGTGCCCACCTGGTACTGTCATCCTCTGGCCTGGACAGGGCTGGTTTTGTGCTTACCAGAACAAGGGCTTGATGTCTAGAAGGGGAGAAGGGGCTGGAGTCAGGTAGAATGACCTTGGTCTTGGTAGTTCTCTCCATCCACTAGCCTACTTTGACCTCCGATACTTCATTCACAGAATGCAGAAGTAATCTCAGGTTTCCACACTTCATCACATTTCATACATAAAGGCACTATGAGAATCAGAAAAAAAGTCTATATGAGCTAATGTGTGATATAAAATATGACTAGTAACAATGGCCCATATTCACCCAGCACATTCTCTGTGGACTTGGGCTGAGTTATTACTGCTGCTGGAGCACACGGCCTTGTGACTCTCATGATTGAACAGAGGTGGTTACTCCTCACCCTTCTTGCCTGGTGGCTCTAGAGAGTAGCCCTCTTCTTTACCTTGCATGAGTCTTTCATTTTTCAGCATCACTAGCAGAGATGAGAGAGGGCTTGAACAGTTGCAGGAGAGATTTGGAGGCCAAGTGTGGGCGTGGCATGCCTTATTTCTTCCTATTCTCCATTGCTGAGAACTTGGACTCATGGTTCTTAGTGGCATCTTGGAAATAGAGTCCAGCATTTATCCAGGAGAAAAATAGCCCTCTTTGCAGATTCGAGGTGTTTTATCAGCTCTGATGGGCCAAGTACACTATGAGCCTTTCTACCAATCCTCTGAATTGTTTTATCATTCATTTTTTTTCAGATGAGGAAATAAAGGCCAAAAAAGGTCAAATGGCTTCAGATGATTCATCAGTAACAGGAGGGAGGTGATTTGATTTTAGAATGTCTGGTGATATATTTATTTTTTTTCCGCCAAAGAGAATTTATTGTTGCAGGTGGATTTGTTTAATTCATCTTATTTACCGGGTGGCTACTGTGTGCTGATCTCTGTGATGTCTTTTTCACAATGTTAGAACATCCATTTTCTTCTTCCTTGTGCCAAGACTACGTTTTTATCTTCATAAATTCTAATTCTGTTTAGTCTCTTGGGTTCATCTTCAGATTGTTTCCTGATAAAAAAAACCTACTGCCATTTACTCCCACAATTGGCTTCTTTCTGAGCCATTCCAAAACTGGCCTCAATTCTGAGACATAGTGGGAAGAATAAGTGTGAGAGAATTCTTTCTTCCTAATACAAAAAATTACATTTATTTATTCTCTTCCCCATGTATGTATGTGTGTGTGTGTGTGTGTGTGTGTGTGTGGTGGTTTGAACCAATATGGCTCTCATAAACTCATATGTTTGAATGCTTGACCCACAGGGAGTGGCACTGTTAGGAGGTGTGGCCTTTTTGGAATAGGTGTGGCCTTGTTGGAGGAGTGTGCCACTGTGGAGGTGGTCTTTGAGGTCTCTATGCTCAAGTTCAAGTTAGAATCAGTGTGGAATTTCTGGCTACCTATGGAAGACAGTCCCCTCCTGGCTGCCTTTGGATCAAGGTATAGGATTCTTGGCTCCTCCAACACCATGTCTGCCTGGATACTGCCATGCTTCTGCCATGATGACAATGAACTAAACCTCTGAAACTATAAGCCAGCCCCAATGAAATGTTGTCCTTTATAAGAGTTGCCTTGGTCATGGTGTCTCTTCACAGCAACGGAAACCCTAACTATGGCAGTGTGCATGTGCACGTATGTGTGCCATAGTCTGTATGTGGAGGTCAGAGGACAGCTTAATGGAATTGCTTCTTTCTTTTCACAATGTGAGTCCTGGGGATTGAACTTAGGTCAGTGGACTTGGACATAAGCACTTTTGCCTGCTAAGCCATCCCAGATGCCCCCTTTCTCCCTTTAACTTTCTAGTAGTGCATCTTCGTGAAAAGACACAAGGTCTCTACATTTTAAAGAAGATGACCAGAACTCAAGGTGGCTGTCTTCCCAAAGGAGTGACTGAGATGACCAGGACTCAGGTGGCCACCTTCCTAAGGAGTGACTGAGGAACTTCCGGTTTTGAAATCCAGCCCCACTCTGACATCTTCCCCTAGAACATGAGAATAGATGGGGGAAATCTGTTCCTTCCCTCTACTTATTTTTTTTTTGGGGGGGGGGGAAGAAGTTGGGAATCCATAAAGTCAGGAAGACAGCGAAGCTTTTCTTCATTTATTGCTTGGTCTGGTTCTGGTATATCAGGGGATAAACATAAAGGAGAGATGGAGCAGGCACAGACTTCTGAACCCTGGTTAGACTGGGGTGTGCTCTGGTGGGACTGGGTTTGAGAGGATGTGGCCATGCATGCCAGCCAAGAGTCAAATCTCAGTGAAGACTGGGTCATAGGCTGCTGCTAAGGGAAGGTCTTCATTGTCAGAACTTATGGGAGTGTTCTCTCTGTAGCTGTAAGTAGGGCACAGGCAACCGACCAGGTCATCAGCTAGGGCATAGTTAGGAGAGGATTATCTTGCATTAGAGGCTGTCAATTTAGAGGTATTCTTTGCTTTTATCTCACCATGCTAATTTCAGGGTTGCAAAGAAGAAGGAAGAGGAGTAGAGGAGAAGAGGGGAGAGGGAGGGAACTCTCCCTCCTCTGAACTGGATTGGGAATGGTAGGGATAGGGACCAGGAAATAACAGGTGGGGTAGAGAGAGCTTTGAATAAGAATAAATATTGCAAGTAAATCATACTGAGTTCCAGGGAACCCAGATGAGACTGTTCTAATAACTGAAAGTGACTGGGAAGTTATGGCCTCAGACTGAGTTTGTTTAGGCAGCCTGCTACCAGCAGGAAAAGGCGGGCTCAGCAGAGCACAGTTGGTAGCGGTTATTGGAAAAATAAAACTATTCCAGGTTTATAACCCAGCGAGCTGAAACTCCATATTAAATCAGCTTTACATTCATCTATTTAGCTACTATTTGCCAAGCCTCTAGTCTTTTTGCCAGACAATGCACTTGGCACAGGCAATTCCAAGGAGCTTACCCTGGTGGGAGACAGACAAGTTAAAAAAAGTAACTGTTAAGCATGACAACTGCTATGAGATAGGATGCCCAATGGGGCATAGAGGCAGGGGGGACCTAGTCATGTTGTGCATGCCAGGGGAGAGATTCTAGAGACTTCTGGTTCTTGAAGGAGTAGGGGGTTGCTAGGCAGCTGCATTAGGGAGGGCTGTCTGTGTATAAAGCACAGATACACGAAAGAATGGAGTGCACGAGACAGATGAGTAGTTTCAGCAGTGAATAAGGAGTTCTTATTTCCATCTTTCCACCTTTGCCCAGGTGGACTGGTTTCAGCAACTCAGTATAGCCGTGTTAGGTGTGCGCACGTTTTTTTCACAGAAGCTTATCTGATCGAAGGTGCACGATTCTAAGTGGCTTGGATAGTCCTGCAGATGGAGTCAGGTAGATAAGTGGCTTGGTCAAGTCAGCCTCTTGTCTTCAGCTTTTTCCATATATGTAAGAAAACCAGATGATTTGTAATCTTAGCTTGAAAATACTTTGGGTTTACAACTTGTCAGGCAAATGCAATGGACTCTATTTCAGGCGATTCAATCCCTGGTATTAGCTTTGCCATCTATTAAGTAAGTGACCCATCCTCTCCCTCCAGGCCTCAGTTTTTTCTATCTGTAAAATGCAGGAGCAACACATTAAATCTCCAAGGTGTCTTGCAGCTCCAGCCTCCTGGCTCTCTACAGTGAGTTCAGTTGACCTTGTCGTGGCCTAGTGTCCTCGCTCAGTGAAGCTTTACCTTCCTCAACATTCTTCAGACACATTTTCCAACTCTATGGGTTGGGGGAGGGAGATTTGGGCCAAGAGAGGGTATTTGAGAGAGGCCATGAATATTTATAACAGACGCTCCCACCAGAGGACACATTAAGTCTCGCAGCATAACAAAACTGAATTACCATGAAATAAACTTTCTTAATTAAACCAATTAAATTTCTTCCCAGTATGTAATTTAGAAACTCTGATAAACCCTGGTTGAAAAGGTTTGTTTTAGCCTTAAGCTGGCTGAGAAAGCAGGAACATCTGGTTGGTAGTGGAAAGGCCTGTTTAGGCTCCAGGCCAGAGGGACCTCACCACGGAGCTATCCATGGTTCTGAAATCGCCTTTGCCTTCGGGCCTCAATAAAGGCCTTGAGCAGGCCAGGGCCTCGCGGTACTTAGAAGATGTGCTTTTTGAGGACAGTGTCTTTGACTCTAGGCATTGTGGGCTTTTATACTTCCTTCACTTAACTGCAGCCACTCAGAAATTAACCCCATATCTTCCCCAACAAATTTACTTCTTCAATTCTATAAACCTATCTGGTCAGGATTTTGTATGTAGATACTGGGGTCACAGACAAGCAAGACAGAGTACATTCCTCAAAAGGTTTCTGGACTTCCAGTAGATGGCACATGAAAGTGAGTGGGCACACTGAAGTGTCACAGTGGTGCTGATGGAACCTGTGCAGGGCCCAGGGCACTTGCTAAGGAGAAGGTACCAGTGACAGAGCAGCATGCCTTAAATTCAAATTCAAGATTGGCTAACTATGCCATGGAAGGCCCTTTAATCCCAATACCTAGAAAGTCAGAGGCAGGAAAATATCTTTAATTTTGAAGCCAGAGTGGTCTAGTGAAAGTTTCAGACCAACCAGGCCTATGTAACGAGAACCTGTCTGAAAGAAGAATTCCTTTTAAATTAATTTACTTATTTGTATATGGCTAGACAGTATCATGTTGCACCTGTGGAGATCAGAAGGCAACTTGCAAGAGTAGATTTGCTCCTTCTGCATGACTCATGGATTCTGGGGATCAACCTCAGGCCATCAAGGTTGGCAGGAAGTGACTTTATCCACTGAGCTGTTTTACCCACTTGGAATTCTTTACCCAAGTTGTTTATACTGGAACACTGGAGAAAAGTAGAAGCAAAATCTGAATCTTAAGGGTTGAATATTGTCCTAGTTTGCTTCGTATTGGTTTGATAAAACACCTTGAACAAGAACAACTTGGAAAGGAAAGGGTTTATTTGGCTGACACATCCAAATTATAGTCTATCACCCAGGGAAGTCAGGAACTCAAGCAGAGAAAGGACCCATGGGGGAGTGGTTCTCTCTCTCTCTCTCTCTCTCTCTCTCTCTCTCTCTCTCTCTCTCTCTCCCAGGCAGGTCTTAGATTTACTTACCTTCCTGTCTCAGCCTCTTGAGCAGCTGCAATTACTGGCCTATGTTACCAGGCCTGATTTCTTGCTTTCTTTTTTTGGAATTGAATGATACTTCTATACACTGCACAGAAACTATATGAAATAAAGAAATAACTATACCATGAAGAAATATCTACCATAACATGGTAGATAGAAACTAAAACCACAGTTGCTTTCTTGGATGGGGATCAGCTAGTGGAAGTCAAGTTTGGTGTTATTATCAAAAACTCACTTCTGCATCTTAAATCATTTTGCAAAGAGTAGTCACAGTGATTATCCTGTCCAACACTCCCAAATAGTCTAGCGTCTACCATAGATGACTAGCCTCATAGCAAGGTTCAGGAAATAGACCCAGAGAATGAATGAACCCAGAGGCTGGGCCTCAACCACTGGCCCTCCTTTCTTTTCAGACAAGCCAGTTTCTGAATGTCCAGAATGCAGGCTGGCTGAAGTTTTCTCCTGGTCTTTGACTTTTCTTGAGGGGTATTTCTGATCTTCAACCCAACTCCGTATTTATCCATGGTAGTACTTGATAAAGTATCTCCTAGAGATAGGGTGGTGACCTCACTGCATGGAATGCCCTCAAACATTCAAAACCAATCTACCTGTACCCTTACCTTTGTTCAAAGGGCTTCAGACAGGCAGCTAGCACAGTCTGCATGCTCCAACTGCTCACTTGGCCTCATCTCAGCCAAAATTTTACCCGAAGAGGATCATCCCCATAAATTAGGGAATAACCTGGAGGTGATTATCCATTTCTGTTAGTGTCCTTCCTTTGTCAAAAATTTCTTGGAGATGGAAGACAGTCTCAATCTCCCCCAACCACGTGTCTTCTTCCTTACAAAGAAGAGAGGGAAGGAGGAATACTACAGCTTGGGTTTGGGCCATGATTAGATTGGTTTTTATTTTTTAGAAAGTTTAGTTCAAAGAACCTTTTTGTATGTAGCAGCCATAGAAGTTGGGAAACTGTTAACACAGGACTTCCAGAATACACAGCATCTGAATACCTAGAATCCAGGAAGTGGGGATTGGCTGAGTCTTCTTTCAATGGGGGTCAGAGTGTGAAGTACACCGGTCAAACTAAGATAGAAATGGGATCCTCAGGATCAGAATTGTTCAGGCACAGAAATGGTTATGACTTTTGTACCGCCTGGCTTTGTGTATCAACTTGGCTCAAACTAGAGTCATCAGAGAAGAAGGAGTCTCAGTTCAGGAAATGCCTTCATCAGATTCAGCTGTAAGGCATTTTCTCAATTAGTTATCAGTGGGGGAGGGCCCAGTCCATTGTGGGTGGTGCCATCCCTGGGATGGTAGTCCTAGGTTCTATAAAAGAACAGGCTGCTAGAGTTTTATAAAGCAAGCCAGAAGCATCCTTATGACCTCTGTATCAGTTTCAGCCTCCAGGTTCCTGCCCTGTTGGAGTTTCTGTTCTGGTTTCCTTCTCTGATGAACAGTAACATGAAGTGTAAGCTAAATAAACCCTTTCCTCCCCAACCTGCTTTTTGGTCATGTTTTTTTTCATCACAGAAATAGACAACTTCTTTCTCAGGAGCAGCTGCTGGCAGATGGTTTTCCAAGAGAAGTGCAAGCCACCTTCTTATAGGATGTTCTTCCGATTCCTATACGAGGCTGTAGACAGTCTTCTCTGTCCCACCTCTAATACTGTGTGGTATTGTCTGTATTAGTTGACCATATCCTCCATTAGATGTGAGGTTTGCCATTGCTGGCTCTGGCTCACCTGTTTTGTTTTGTTTTGTTTACCAGCTAATAGCACTGGCCTTGGCATATAGAAGGTTTAGCATTGTGATTAGGAGTATGGGCTCTGGAGCCAGACTGCCTGTGTTTGAATCCCAACGTTAGCACCTATTAGCCTGAAGACAAACTAGTTACTTAACCTCTCTGGGTCTTAATTTCTTCATTTATAAAGTAGTAATAACACGTGCCTCAAAGATTTTTTTTTCTACATGGATTAAAAAAATGCAAGGAATTTTGAGCAGGGCTTGGTACAGAGTATGTGTCATGTAAAGGTTGTATGCTTTTGCCTTATTTTAAATTGACACAGTAATTGTGGCTACTTGATATGTGTATACTACATGGACTAATCAAATCAGGTTAATTAGCATATCCTTCACATCAAACATTTATCTTTTTTTTGTGAGAACATTACAAATCTCTCTTCTAGTTATTTTGAAATGGGATTATTGTTAACTATGGTCACCCTACTCTGCTCAGGGTTGCATACTATTATTAGGCTCCTAGTTCTATATGTGTGTGTTCATTTTATTTAAAGCAGATAAACTTGCACCTGAAGCAATGAGTCCACACCCATTACCCATAGTCTATCAGTTGGAATGAGTTCCAAGGAAGACTGCATGAAGGCAGCTATAGCTGTTTTGTGAAATTGGTTCTGTGACATGAGATGGCCTTAAGCCTTTTTCTCTAGTCCTCATCTACTCTTTTGACAACCATCCCCTGGGTCCAGCATATGCTGGGAGACATTGTTGTTCTATGTATGGCAGCAGAAGGACCTATAGAAAGCTGATTCCAACTGGCCTTGGCTGGTATGTGCTGATGTTTGTATGGGAAGGGAGGTTACAGGGCACCTTGCTGAGAAGGGTGACAGAGATTTCCAGAATATTTTTCATTGGGAGGTTTACAGGCAGGACACTCCTACGAGTTATATCTATGGAGCACATATTGTCTCCTGGAGGTACTTTAAAATAAAATTTGTCTTCCATCAAGCAAGGGAGCGAAGGGCTTTTGAGTAGGGCAGTTTGGGCTCTGCCACTTACTGGATGTATGACCTTTTAGAAACTCATTCATCATTTTAAGCCTCAATTTTCCCTTGTGGAAAATGAAGAGATTAAAATCAATGATCTCAAATAACAGCAAACAAATCAAAACTCAACCCAACCAAACTGTAAAACATGAAAACCAGCATTCTAAAACTAAAGCAGACTGCCATGCCTTACTGCAGAGATTTTCATTAATTGTGCCCAGAAAGGGGCCCAGAAATCTGTGCTTTCAACAAATGGAAGGGGACTGGCTTCATGCTTTGCATTCATTTTCAGACCTTTCCTTCCTGTCTACTATGTGTTATGAGTCTGTCATTTTCTAAGGGTTAAGACACAGGTTTGACCAAACTGAGCTCTATGGAAAACCTTCGGGGACGCCCTAGTCTTGAAGGAAATTTCCTGATTTGTTAGCTTAGTTTTGATGTTGGCTCCCAGTTCTGTCTCTGGGCTCATCTCCTGTGTCTGAGCCCTCTCCCACTCTAACCACACAGGGATCCTTTGCAGCATGCACCTGTCCCTCCTCCACACGTCTGCTCAAGCTGGTCTCCCCTTCTGCGCTCTCACCCAGTCTTTCCTTTAAGGCCTTTCTCAGTTCAGCTATAGGAATTCTGTTCCCTGAGCTTCGGAAGCTCTGAGACCCAGCCACTCCCCGATCAAGGGCAGATTGCTTTGTCCCTTGTTTCTTAGCTTAATTCAGTTCTCTTGCTGGACTAAAGACTTCCAGAGAGCAGAAGGGATTCATCCAGGCCCCTGATCCTTGTTTTTAAGGAGTTTGCAGGTCATCCTGGAATCCAATAAATGCCTAAAGATAACGCTACTTGAGTGATACTCTTTTGTTAGGTGATGTGGTCCATCTGAAAGTGATTCTGGTTTATTACATATTTCCTATCTGGAATAGCCAATCACAGAATGAAACAAATGTCATAACAAGCAGTATTATTTTCACCCATAAATGCATCATTCTGATATTGTTATCCATTATGAAAGAAACAACGGTTCTACAACTTTAAGATGGAAGCAGTTCGTAGCCATTGTTTCACTGTAGGGAAACATGCTTATGCATAGTAGATAGCACAGCAGAGGGTGTCTATGGGAGGCGATCTACTGAGCACTTCTACTCTGAAAGCCCCACTGAGAAATCCTCACCCACCCTCTTCTGTCTCCTTCAACCTAGACCACATGGCTGTCATTAATTCTGCATGCTAACAGCATTGTCATCTAAATAAATAATTATGATTTTCAATTAAGGATCCCAGGGCCTCTGGGACCCAAGCTGACCCAGACACTGAGAGGTTCTATGTTTCCAAGAGGACACAGAGGCAGCAGCAACTTAGCTAAGCCAGCCAACATCCCCCCCCACCCCAATCCCCACAGATTAGAAGAGCTTTTCTGAACCTGAAGTTGTGAGTCCTAATTGCCCACAAGCTCAACTGCCAATCACTATGATGCCGGAAGAGCAGCTCCAGCCTGGGGATCAGGTGGCTTTGTCCATGACTTTACCCATTGCCTGCTAAGCTATTGAGTCTCAAACTTGAACATGACTAGAGAGTGCCCAGGGACCTTGCTAAGGGCAGGTCTGGTCTACTAACTATGGGCCTGGATTCTGAATCCTGGTGACCATACTCTAAGGAGCAAAGAGTGACCATGGACTTTGCCTTCTGAACTCTGCTCTATAATCTTCACGATGAAATTGTTACGCTTGATGATCGCTCGGGACCTGTTTAGCTCTGATTGTGAGTCTATAATAAATAACAAGCCTAGGATTTCTATCAATCATTGCAGTAGTACTGTTCTTACATAATAAAAGTGTGGAAACAGCCCAAATGCTTAGTGAAAGGCTATTCATGGAGGAATGCTCCTACGATGGAAAAGAGCTCCTGAGTGAAGAAGTAATAAACTAAGGGCTCCAGAGTGTGTCAGACTATATGAAATCCCAGAAGGGGAAAACATTGGCCAGAAGTAAGGCCAGTGGTCCTTAGGGTGGGAGTGAGAACAAAGCTTTCAGAGTGATGGAAATGTTCTCTCTCATGGGTGTGGTGGTCATTATGTAAATATATGCACTTGTAGAATGCACTGAAGTATAACAGTTAAAATATATGAGCTTTATGGTATTCACATTGTCTTAGCCAACATGAAGACATAGCTATGGCTTCTTGACAGCTGGCCATTTTGAAGGGCTTGCTACAGTTCTTTGAGGAGCCCTGTGAGGGAGGGACCTGAAGACCAGCAGACAATTGACAACCTTCAAAGAAGAGTTGGGATTCAGGAGAATGTCTGATGGTTAACAAGACCCGAGCTACCTCAGGATGTCTACCTTGGCTCCATTTCTTTCAGTCCTCTCTTTCAGACTAGTGATTTCTAAAAGCCATCTCAGAGTCACCCGTGGCTCCTGGCTTCTCTGATATGGAACTTCTGGTTTAAGAGGTGCTGTTATTTTATTGAGCATGGAGTTCATCCTGGTTAGAAAGCACAAGGCTGGTCCTGATGCCAGCTTGGCATCCCTGTTAACAGCCTGGGACAGCGGGCAGTCGGTTATCATCCACATGTACATTGTTTCATAGCATTTTTAGTGTGAGAAGATGAGGTTCCTCTGTGAACACACAGATTGGTAGGGGGTAGTGAGCCCATTGGGGAAAGCAGACTTCCTGTTGGGAGGCTGGACCACCATAGCCTGCTGGTCCTCTAAAATGTGCCTAGGGAGGACAGAGTCACCGTCTCCTCCAGTTTGCAGGTTAAGAGCCTGAGGATCATAGGGTGTAGGTAAGTTCTCTGAGGTCACATGCTTGTTAGTGGCAGAGGCCAGTCTTGAAGCTCAAAGGTTAATCTCCCTTTTCTTAAAAGAAAAGAGCTTTGCCCTTGCAAAGTTTGAGGATATACCAACTGCTCATAGGCACAAAGGGACACTGAAAAGTAGCCCTTCAGTTCTCTCAGTGGAGCAGCCCAGAGAGAGAAGGCAGGAGGCCAGAAACAGTTGCAGATGTCTTTTTGGAGGAGACACATTTGTGTTATAGTAGAAAAGTTGGGCCACTGAGGTGGGCTGAGGTGTGCTGAGGTGGGCTGAGGTGTGCTGAGGTGGGATGAGGTATGCTGAGGTGGGCTGAGATGTGCTGAAGTGGGCTGAGGTGTGCTGAGGTGGGCTGAGATGTGCTGAGGTGGGCTGAGGTGTGCTGATGTGGACTGAGGTATGCTGAGGTAGGCTGAGGTGTGCTGAGGTGGGCTGAGATGTGCTGAGGTGGGCTGAGGTATGCTGAGGTGGGATGAGGTATGCTGAGGTGTGCTGAGGTGTGCTGAGGTGGGCTGAGGTGGACTGAGGTGTGCTGAGATGGATTGAAGTGTGCTGAGTTGTGCTAAGGTAGACTGAGGTATGCTGAGATGGGCTGACATGGGCTCAAGTATGCTGAGGTGTGCTGAGGTGTGCTGAGGTGTGCTGAGTTGTGCTGAGGTGTGCTGAGGTGGGCTGAGGTGGGCTGAGGTGTGCTGAGGTGGGCTGAGGTGGGAGAATTGTTTTCATATCATACCTTCCTCAAACCCTGACTCCTTAGAAAGCACTGGATATGAACTGTGGGTGAAGCACTGGGAGGAGCTAGTTTGGGACCTGGCTAGGATGGTCAGGAAAGCTCCCTTCTGTCCCCTTTCCACTGGTTGAATTTCATTTTGGAAGGACACTTAGAGGTAAGTAAATAGGAAGGGTGCCCTGGGTCTTTGAGATGAGTTGTCCCTGTAAGAGCCAAGAGTGACAGATTGATCCCCATAGCCACGACAGGTAGATTTTGCTGCCCTCTGGCTCCAGATGTGGCCTTAGACCTGTTGGGTCTTACTCGGCCACACTTTTAAACCTGAATCATTCTCAATGTGGTCCAGACTACCCCTCTGGGCACCCAGGAGGCCTGTTGGCTCTGGCAGCTGGTGGAAGATTAATAATTGAGGCACTCTCCTGAGCCTTGGGCCCACTGGGGGACCAGTGTGCTCTTGAAGCTTGCTATTATTACTGCACTCTGATCAATTAGTTGGGGGAGAAATGAGGTCAGAGAGAGCAGGTGTGGGCTTGGCTTTGTTTCCTGGAAATGGCCGCAACGGGTTGGGGTTGGGCTGGGGGTGGCTGAGTGAGGAGGCAGAAGAGTCGTTTTCAGGGCTTTTGGCCATGGGCAGTAGACAGGAGAGTGGAGCATCACATCTCAGGGTTTGTTGTTCGGAGGGCTTGGCCTCACAGTTGCCAAGAGATAAAAACAGCATTTGGAAACCGTTTGTGCTCCAGGCTGCACAGGGCACTGAGATGGGCCCATTAGCCACTTAATGTCCTGGATAATGACCCTCGGCTTCTGAGAATGTCAGCTGGAAACTCAGACTCTACCAATGGTGTGGAAACAGGCCAGCATCCTTGGCCTCATGCTCAAAGCCCTCCCCATCAAGCCAGCCAACCTTGCCCACTTCATCTCTGGCCTTCTTTTGCATGCGGCTCCACGCTTCAGCCTCCCAGACACTTCATGAGCTCTCTTATTATTCTTCCTTTGCTCAAGACCTTGCCCACTCTTGCCTCATTCTGTCACGTCTTTGCTGAGACTTCTACCATCCTTTGAGCATCATGTCCTACATCAGCTTCCCCGTGAGCCCCTCTCTTACCACCCTGTTAGACGTTATCTTTTGACCCTGACTTCCAGAGTGCCAATGCCAGTTTGCCTTCTATTTTCTTTCCTTGACCAGGGATTCCGGAATGATAGAACACCTTGATTTTTCTCTCTGGATGCATGGTCTTGAATAAACTTGGCTCCTTCAGCAGAGCACAGCTTGCTCCTAGGCACACAGAGAGGTTCTGGGGGCTGTTTTTAAATCCAATACCGCCCTGCATATGTCTGCTACTTTGAATGCCTCTTGAGTATGCAGATCCTCTGTCTACACCTTTGCCTCCACTGCTCTCCTTTGCTTAAATGCCCTTCCCTGATGTTGCTTGGCAAGATCTGGCTTCAAGTCAGACAGATATATTCTTTTTGTGGCTTTCACATTTTTCCTCGATGGCACAAATCACACTGCTATGAATAAGGGAGACTTTTTGCCTTCAAGGGCTCACAGCCTGGCAGGCAAATACTTGTACTGTAGTCTAACTTTAGACTGGATCTCAGACTTTAGCATCAGAGATATTTAAATAGGTAAGTAAAGTAGGTGAGAAATGAAAGGTTTTCTTTCTCCAAAATCAGGACCACTACTGTGTTGTGTATCTACAGGGGATAGTATTGCTACTGTGCCCTCCGTGTGAGGCTCCATGTAGGCTTGCATAATGCACAGCTTTGGAATCATGGGAAACATCTCCAACCCTGCGATCCATGTGCAGTTCTGTTTCTAAGAAGTAGCTGTGCCATTTCAGGTGTTCACATAAAGTATGCTTGTACGTTCATGAAAACATTTCCCCACAAATGGCATTTGCCTTGCACAGTTCTCACCTCTTGTTTTCTGCCCTCTATTTCCCTTGTTTCTGCTCTCTCCCTCTCCTTCCTTCCATTTATTCCCTTCCTCCTCCTCCTCCTCCTCCCCCTCCTCCTCCTCCCCCTCCTCTTCCTCCCCCCTCCTCCTCCTCCCCCCTCCTCCTCTTCTCCCTCCTCCCTTTTGTCATGCTAAGGAACAAATCCAGGCTTTTAAGAATGTGCATGTTTTCTTAAACTTCTTTTTTTTTTTTTTCCATTTTTTATTAGGTATTTAGCTCATTTACATTTCCAATGCTATACCAAAAGTCCCCCTTACCCACCCACCCCCACTCCCCTACCCACCCACTCCCCCCCTTTGGCCCTGGCGTTCCCCTGTACCGGGGCACACAAAGTCTGCGTGTCCAATGGGCCTCTCTTTCCAGTGATGGCCGACTAGGCCATCTTTTGATACATATGCAGCTAGAGTCAAGAGCTCAGGGGTACTGGTTAGTTCATAATGTTGTTCCACCTATAGGGTTGAAGATCCCTTTAGCTCCTTGGGTACTTTCTCTAGCTCCTCCATTGGGAGCCCTGTGATCCATCCATTAGCTGACTGTGAGCATCCACTTCTGTGTTTGCTAGGCCCCGGCATAGTCTCACAAGAGACAGCTACATCTGGGTCCTTTCGATAAAATCTTGCTAGTATATGCAATGGTGTCAGCGTTTGGATGCTGATTATGGGGTGGATCCCTGGATATGGCAGTCTCTACATGGTCCATCCTTTCATCTCAGCTCCAAACTTTGTTTCTGTAACTCCTTCCATGGGTGTTTTGTTCCCACTTCTAAGGAGGGGCATAGTGTCCACACTTCAGTCTTCATTTTTCTTGAGTTTCATGTGTTTAGGAAATTGTATCTTATATCGTGGGTATCCTAGGTTTTGGGCTAGTATCCACTTATCAGTGAGTACATATTGTGTGAGTTCCTTTGTGATTGTGTTACCTCACTCAGGATGATGCTCTCCAGGTCCATCCATTTGGCTAGGAATTTCATAAATTCATTCTTTTTAATAGCTGAGTAGTACTCCATTGTGTAGATGTACCACATTTTCTGTATCCATTCCTCTGTTGAGGGGCATCTGGGTTCTTTCCAGTTTCTGGCTATTATAAATAAGGCTGCTATGAACATAGTGGAGCATGTGTCCTTCTTACCAGTTGGGGCTTCTTCTGGATATATGCCCAGGAGAGGTATTGCTGGATCCTCCGGTAGTACTATGTCCAATTTTCTGAGGAACCGCCAGACTGATTTCCAGAGTGGTTGTACAAGCCTGCAATCCCACCAACAATGGAGGAGTGTTCCTCTTTCTCCACATCCTCGCCAGCATCTGCTGTCACCTGAATTTTTGATCTTAGCCATTCTCACTGGTGTGAGGTGGAATCTCAGGGTTGTTTTGATTTGCATTTCCCTGATGATTAAGGATGTTGAACATTTTTTCAGGTGCTTCTCTGCCATTCGGTATTCCTCAGGTGAGAATTCTTTGTTCAGTTCTGAGCCCCATTTTTTAAGGGGGTTATTTGATTTTCTGAGGTCCACCTTCTTGAGTTCTTTATATATGTTGGATATTAGTCCCCTATCTGATTTAGGATAGGTAAAGATCCTTTCCCAGTCTGTTGGTGGTCTTTTTGTCTTATAGACAGTGTCTTTTGCCTTGCAGAAACTTTGGAGTTTCATTAGGTCCCATTTGTCAATTCTCGATCTTACAGCACAAGCCATTGCTGTTCTGTTCAGGAATTTTTCCCCTGTGCCCATATCTTCAAGGCTTTTCCCCACTTTCTCCTCTATAAGTTTCAGTGTCTCTGGTTTTATGTGAAGTTCCTTGATCCACTTAGATTTGACCTTAGTACAAGGAGATAAGTATGGATCGATTCGCATTCTTCTACATGATAACAACCAGTTGTGCCAGCACCAATTGTTGAAAATGCTGTCTTTCTTCCACTGGATGGTTTTGGCTCCCTTGTCGAAGATCAAGTGACCATAGGTGTGTGGGTTCATTTCTGGGTCTTCAATTCTATTCCATTGGTCCACTTGTCTGTCTCTATACCAGTACCATGCAGTTTTTATCACAATTGCTCTGTAGTAAAGCTTTAGGTCAGGCATGGTGATTCCACCAGAGGTTCTTTTATCCTTGAGAAGAGTTTTTGCTATCCTCGGTTTTTTGTTATTCCAGATGAATTTGCAAATTGCTCCTTCTAATTCGTTGAAGAATTGAGTTGGAATTTTAATGGGGATTGCATTGAATCTGTAGATTGCTTTTGGCAAGATAGCCATTTTTACAATGTTGGTCCTGCCAATCCATGAGCATGGGAGATCTTTCCATCTTCTGAGATCTTCTTTAATTTCTTTCTTCAGGGACTTGAAGTTTTTATCATACAGATCTTTCACTTCCTTCGTTAGAGTCACGCCGAGATATTTTATATTATTTGTGGCTATTGAGAAGGGTGTTGTTTCCCTAATTTCTTTCTCAGCCTGTTTATTCTTTGTGTAGAGAAAGGCCATTGACTTGTTTGAGTTAATTTTATATCCAGCTATTTCACCGAAGCTGTTTATCAGGTTTAGGAGTTCTCTGTTGGAATTTTTAGGGTCACTTATATATACTATCATATCATCTGCAAAAAGTGATATTTTGACTTCCTCTTTTCCAATTTGTATCCCCTTGATCTCCTTTTGTTGTCGAATTGCTCTGGCTAATACTTCAAGTACTATGTTGAAAAGGTAGGGAGAAAGTGGGCAGCCTTGTCTAGTCCCTGATTTTAGTGGGATTGCTTCCAGCTTCTCTCCATTTACTTTGATGTTGGCTACTGGTTTGCTGTAGATTGCTTTTATCATGTTTAGGTATTGGCCTTGCATTCCTGATCTTTCCAGAACTTTTATCATGAATGGGTGTTGGATCTTGTCAAATGCTTTTTCTGCATCTAACGAGATGATCATGTGGTTTTTGTCTTTGAGTTTGTTTATATAATGGATTACATTGATGGATTTTCGTATATTAAACCATCCCTGCATCCCTGGAATAAAACCTACTTGGTCAGGATGGATGGATTGCTTTAATGTGTTCTTGGATTCAGTTAGCGAGAATTTTATTAAGGATTTTTGCATCGATGTTCATAAGAGAAATTGGTCTGAAGTTCTCTATCTTTGTTGGATCTTTCTGTGGTTTAGGTATCAGAGTAATAGTGGCTTCATAAAATGAGTTGGGTAGAATACCTTCTACTTCTATCTTGTGAAAAAGTTTGTGCAGAACTGGAGTTAGATCTTCTTTGAAGGTCTGATAGAACTCTGCACTAAACCCGTCTGGTCCTGGGCTTTTTTTGGCTGGGAGACTATTAATAACTGCTTCTATTTCTTTAGGGGATATGGGACTGTTTAGAAGGTCAACTTGATCCTGATTCAACTTTGGTACCTGGTATCTGTCCAGAAATTTGTCCATTTCGTCCAGGTTTTCCAGTTTTGTTGAGTATAGCCTTTTGTAGAAGGATCTGATGGTGTTTTGGATTTCTTCAGGATCTGTTGTTATGTCTCCCTTTTCATTTCTGATTTTGTTAATTAGGATTTTGTCCCTGTGTCCTTTAGTGAGTCTAGCTAAGGGTTTATCTATCTTGTTGATTTTCTCAAAGAACCAACTCCTCGTTTGGTTAATTCTTTGAATAGTTCTTCTTGTTTCCACTTGGTTGATTTCACCCCTGAGTTTGATTATTTCCTGCCGTCTACTCCTCTTGGGTGAATTTGCTTCCTTTTTTTCTAGAGCTTTTAGATGTGTTGTCAAGCTGCTAGTATGTGCTCTCTCCCGTTTTTTCTTGAAGGCACTCATAGCTATGAGTTTCCCTCTTAGAAATGCTTTCATTGTGTCCCAAAGGTTTGGGTACGTTGTGGCTTCATTTTCATTAAACTCTAAAAAGTCTTTAATTTCTTTCTTTATTCCTTCCTTGACCAAGGTATCATTGAGAAGAGTGTTGTTCAGTTTCCATGTGAATGTTGGCTTTCTGTTATTTATTTTGTTATTGAAGATCAGCCTTAGTGCATGGTGATCTGATAGGATACATGGGACAATTTCAATATTTTTGAATCTGTTGAGGCCTGATTTGTGACCTATTATGTGGTCAATTTTGGAGAAGGTACCATGAGGTGCTGAGAAGAAGGTATATCCTTTTGTTTTAGGGAAAAATGTTCTGTAGATATCTGTCAGATCCATTTGTTTCATCACTTCTGTTAGTTTCAGTGTGTCCCTGTTTAGTTTCTGTTTCCATGATCTGTCCATTGGTGAAAGTGGTGTGTTGAAGTCTCCCACTATTATTGTGTGAGGCGCAATGTGTGCTTTGAGCTTTACTAAAGTTTCTTTAGTGAATGTGGCTGCTCTTGTATTTGGAGCATAGATATTCAGAATTGAGAGTTCCTCTTGGAGGATTTTACCTTTGATGAGAATGAAGTGTCCCTCCTTGTCTTTTTTGATGACTTTGGGTTGGAAGTCAATCTTATCAGATATTAGGATGGCTACTCCTGCTTGTTTCTTCATACCATTTGCTTGGAAAATTGTTTTCCAGCCTTTCATTCTGAGGTAGTGTCTATCTTTTTCTCTGAGATGAGTTTCCTGTAAGCAGCAAAATGTTGGGTCTTGTTTGTGTAGCCAGTTTGTTAGTCTATGTCTTTTTATTGGCGAGTTGAGACCATTGATGTTAAGAGATATTAAAGAAAAGTAATTGTTGCTTCCTGTTATTTTAGTTGTTAAAGGTGGCATTCTGTTCTTGTGGCTGTCTTCTTTTAGGTTTGTTGAGGGATTACCTTCTTGTTTTTTCTAGGGCGTTGTTCCCGTTCTTGTATTGGTTTTTTTCTGTTATTATCCTTTGAAGGGCTGGATTCGTGGAGAGATAATGCGTGAATTTGGTTTTGTCGTGGAATACTTTGGTTTCTCCCTCTATGATAATTGAGAGTTTGGCTGGGTATAGTAGCCTGGGCTGCAGTTTGTGTTCTCTTAGTGTCTGTATAACATCTGTCCAGGCTCTTCTGGCTTTCATAGTCTCTGGTGAAAAATCTGGTGTAATTCTGATAGGCTTGCCTTTATATGTTACTTGACCTTTTTCCCTTACTGCTTTTAGTATTCTATCTTTATTTAGTGCATTTGATGTTCTGATTATTATGTGTCGGGAGGAATTTCTTTTCTGGTCCAGTCTATTTGGAGTTCTGTAGGCTTCTTGTATGTTCATATGCATCTCATTCTTTAGATTTGGGAAGTTTTCTTCAATAATTTTGTTGAAGATGTTTGCTGGACCTTTGAGTTGAAAATCTTCATTCTCATCCACTCCTATTATCCGTACGTTTGGTCTTCTTATTGTGTCCTGGATTTCCTGGATATTTTGAGTTAGGATCTTTTTGCATTTTCCATTTTCTTTGATTGTTGTGCCGATGTTCTCTATGGAATCTTCTGCACCTGAGATTCTCTCTTCCATCTCTTGTATTCTGTTGCTGATGCTCAAATCTATGGTTCCAGATTTCTTTCCTAGGGTTTCTATCTCTAGTGTTGCCTCGCTTTGAGTTTTCTTTATTGTGTCTACTTCCCTTTTTAGGTCTAGTATGGTTTTGTTCATTTCCATCACCTGTTTGTATGTTTTTTCCTCTTTTTCTGTAAGGACTTCTACCTGTTTGATTGTGTTTTCCTGTTTTTCTTTAAGGACTTGTAACTCTTTAGCAGTGTTCTCCTGTATTTCTTTAAGTGATTTATTAAAGTCCTTCTTGATGTCCTCTACCATCATCATGAGATATGCTTTTAAATCTAGGTCTAGGTTCTCAGGTGTGTTGGGGTTCCCTGGACTGGGCGAAGTGGGTGTGCTGGGTTCTGGTGATGGTGAGTGGTCTTGGTTCCTGTTAGTAAGATTCCTCCGTTTACCTTTCGCCATCTGGTAATCTCTGGAGTTAGTAGTTATAGTTGACTCTGTTTAGAGATTGTTCTTCTGGTGATTCTGTTACCGTCTATCAGCAGACCTGGGAGACAGATTCTCTCCTCTGAGTTTCAGTGCTCAGAGCACTCTCTGCTGGCAAGCTCTCTTACAGGGAAGGTGCGCAGATATCTTGTATTTGGACCTCCTCCTGGCCGAAGAAGAAGGCCCAAAACAGGACCTTTCTCAGACACTGTGTTGCTTTGGCAGTTCCCAGGTGTTACAGACTCTCACCTAAGCAGACTAAATTCCTAAGTTCCTTGGAGTCCCGGGACCAAGATGGCGACCGCTGCTGCTGTGGCTTAGGTCGCCTCCCCAGCCGGGCGGGCACCTGTCCTCTGGTCCGGAAGGTGGCCGGCTGTCCCCGGCCCACACAGGGTGCTGCCTCAGCGCCTCTGTGCTTCTGCCTGTTCCAGAAGCTGTCAGGTTCTCTGGCGCACCCTCTCACCTGTTCAGACTAATTTCCTAAGTTCGGCGGGTCCCGGACCAAGATGGCGACCGCTGCTGCTGTGGCTTAGGCCGCCTCCCCAGCCGGGTGGGCACCTGTCCTCTGGTCCGGAAGGTGGCCGGCTGTCCCCGGCCCACGCAGGGTGCTGCCTCAGCGCCTCTGTGCCTCCGCCTGTTCCAGAAGCTGTCAGGTTCTCTGGCGCACCCTCTCACCTGTTCAGACTAATTTCCTAAGTTCGGCGGGTCCCGGACCAAGATGGCGACCGCTGCTGCTGTGGCTTAGGTCGCCTCCCCAGCCGGGCGGGCACCTGTCCTCTGGTCCGGAAGGTGGCCGGCTGTCCCCGGCCCACACAGGGTGCTGCCTCAGCCCCTCTGTGCTTCTGCCTGTTCCAGAGGCTGTCAGGTTCTCTGGCGCACCCTCTCACCTGTTCAGACTAATTTCCTAAGTTCGGCGGGTCCCGGACCAAGATGGCGACCGCTGCTGCTGTCAGTGTATCTCTTTCTTAAACTTCTTGGACACAGGATTGGGAGATGGCTTGGTTGCTAAGTGCCTGCCACACATGCATGGTAACCTGACTTTATATCCTCAGCACAGATATGAGAAACTATGTGTGATGGTGCATGTCTATAATCCCAGCCCTGGGGGCAGTGGATGGTGGCAGAGAAGACAGGCAGAGCTTACTGGTCGGACAATTTAGCTGGGTCAATGAGCTTCCAGTTCAATGAGAGACCCTGTCTCAAAAAGATCAAGTAAAGAATGGTCAAGGAAGACACTGGATGATGACTCTGGTCCACAAGAACAAGAACCCCCCCCCCCACGTACCTGCATGCACATGTGTACACACCCACATAAACATGTATATCAAATACACAATAATCTTGGAAACAATTTCCAGTCAGAGTGAATGTATCTATTTCATTTTAATTGTTATTAAGTTTTGGGATTCAGTGTCTTGTCATGTTGCCCACACTCATCTCAAACTCATCATGAGGATCAAGCTGGCTTTGGATTTGTAAAACTGATGATTCAGGCCCCTCAATATTTGGACCACAGGTTTGTAACCACACCTATCTTACTCTATTATTTTTAATGGACTAATATCCATTATTTGTATACCATAATTACTGTCTTAGGTTCCCATTTTTCTTTTTAATACTCTAGACAACAGTGCAACAAGTCCTTACAGGTAAGGACTTTGAATCCTTGGGATGGAGTTCTAGAAGTGAGTTGGTAGATCAAACAGAATGTGTATTTCAAGGTTTGATGGTCATTGCCAGATTTCCCATTAAAGCCTGGGCTGAGTCTCCTAAGATGCTTAAGAGGTAGTGAGGCAAAGGTGGGACCAAAAGGAGTGTCCTGAGTGATTGATAGGGACTGGCAAAATAGTTTGTGTGTGCAGCACAAGCAGGGCATGATGAGTGGTTTCGAACCCTCTGTCAGATAGGGGCCAAGTCATCCAGGGCATGGTGGGGTAGGTTATGTCACAGCAGGTGGCAGCTTTGGCTCACTGACTGTGAATCTCAGTTAAAGTTTACTGACACACAGCCACACCCATTGGATTAGTTATTGTCTGAGGCTGGTATCATTATGGCAGTTTCATGTGTTCAACTTATAAAGCAAACCACAAAACAACACACATCCTGCCTCTTTGACAAGAAGTTTGCTGTACAAGAAGTTAGGCTGGCCTGTGAACAGTGTTGTGCTTGGAGGATTTCAAAGATAAGTCCTGGTCAGCATGACCATTCACTCTTTTGCCTTACAAAATGGGTTGAGATCAGGGCATGGAGGGGTCACAGAGTATATGGTTTTGAAGAAACAGGGGCAGTGGGGATAGAGACATAGGTACTTGAGTGAGCTCAGCACATGGCTGAAAACAAGTGGTAAAAGCAACGGAGCCACAGGTAGTTGAGAAGACTCTGTGTCTTTTTGTTGACATGGTAACAGGTGATCGTGCACCCAGAGCCTCTGAGCTGTGTTCTGGTTGCTGGTGTCAATGCTCAAGGTATGGTTGTCTTCCACCGAGGGCCTATGTTCTTTCTGGACTTAAAATCTAACTTCTTATGCCCCTCAGCTGACATCAGAAGAGGGGACCGAGAGATATCTCCCAGGTTATGTGCAATCTTTACTGTCTCTTACAGAACTGCTTTGGTTCTGGCTTCATGTTTACTACATCTCCATGCTTTCTTCCCAGTTATAAGTTTGTTTTCAAGTAACTCAAACATCCAGGAAGAACTTGAGAATTTTGGCTTATGGTTATATGAGGCTCCTAGTTGGCCTTGACTTGGTTTCTTAGAGATAATCTCCTGGCCATTTCCCACAAGAAAGTGTTCTTTTCTCTTAGTGTTGGTAGAGGTAGCACACTAGAACCAGAAGGGCTAAGTATAAAGAGCTGGGACAGTGGTTTCCTAAAACCTAATAGGGTGATGAAAATAGGAGCTAGTGGTACCATCTTGGAATCCTTGTGTCTGAATCATAATTGTCCCGATGACAAGGCAGAATGTATTTGTTCAGATAAAAGGTTGGAAACAAAGACTTCCAAAGGACCTGCAGTGACTGACTTCTAGAAAAGAGTGGTCTGGGGCAGGGAAGAGAGAAAAGAGAAAGAGAGGTGAGCAGTGAGAATGAAGAGAGACAGGCCAGGAATGGGGAAGGAGGAGAGGATGCTGATAGGTCCTGTGCCAGGAGCCTGGTTGCCACCTACTCATGACTTTGAATAATCCAGGAGTGTCTGTAGTACTGTCAAAACTTTACATGGAAGAAAGTTCCTGAGGCTCAGGGAAGGAGGACAGCACATTATGGTAGGAAACCCCCATGACTGGAATGAAAGAGAGGCAGGGGGAAGGGGGCAGAGTTCCACAGTTCTCTTCAAAGGCCCACCTCCAGTGACCTGAAAGCCCTGGCACCAGGCCCCACCTGATAAAGCGCTCACCCTCGCCTTCCCAGAGCAGAGATGGGGTGGGGCTTCTAGAGCATGGCCTTTGGGTGACGTTTCAGATCCAAACAGTAGTGGAGGCTAAATGAGGGCTAAATAGCTCCCCAGCCTGGCTTTCTTCCACACTCCATGTGACTGACTATGGGTAATGAGAGGGTTAGGCAGAGGAAGAGGGGCTCAGAGGGGCAACAGGGCCAGAGCAGGCTCAGAAAATCCATAGTGCTTGCCAAGCTCAGCCACTCACGCCTGAGCAGCCGGCTGATTTTTCATAAAATAAAAGAAGTCCCTGAATTGAGAAATATGTGTGTCTCTGAGATTGGATTGTGCAGTGAACAGTAGCCAGAGCAAGCAGCAATCCATCACGGCCTGGTGTTGGCGGGTGCTGCCAGCCAGAGCCCTGGTGGAATTGTCATGAAGGTGACCTTGGAAAGAAAACCAGGGTCCAATCTCCAGTGGCCCCCTGGGAGTGATTGTGGGGTGGAGGGGAGTGGGTGATAGTTCCCTTCTCCTTCCTCAGGGATCCCCCTTTCTCAGTGTTTTATATGTTGCAACAGCATGGCAGCAGCTGCCTGAGACTCAGGACCAGCGATGGAACTTGGCATGGAAAGATGGGGTGAACTAGAACAATTCCCCCAAATCTTACAGGAGCACTCAAAATACTGCCCCTCCTGTGATTCCAGATTCAACAACGAACCCTTGGGTGCTGAGGGTCCAGAGATGGCACAGAGGGGAGATGTGGGTTCAGGGATGAGTGTCTTGGCCAGAGAAGCCAATGGCTTCAAGAGTGGCTTTGTACTTAATTATTCCAGGTCTTACATAAGTGCTTTATGAATCCCCACTTTACAGACAAAGAAACTGAGGTTCAAAGGCAAGGTCAGCGAAGGTTCCTAGGTTAAGTAACTTGCAGCAGGTATTGTGTTTATAAAGGGTTGTCACAGGGAGGTCATCTGTAAGAGGCAACAGTTACTGAGTGTTGACATAGGCCTAATCAGTTCCTAAAAGTTTTAACTTATTTACTCTTTGCATAGATCCCTCAGCCTGGTGTGGAGTCTGTGCTTTGCAACTCTCCTTTGGTGGGTCTGATAGTTCTGGGTCCTTCAGAGCCTCTTGTTGAAATGTTAATGTAATTGATCTTTCCTCAGGATGGTGGTGCTATTTTCTGTGCCACTCTCATGGGCTGAGGGTTGCAATGGACCTATCAGAGACAGGCCTATCTATGTGTTGTGCTGTGGGTGTCTAGCCAGTTTATCTTCTGTTGCTGTTCCCAGGCCTGGATGAATGCATGAAGATCAAATTCATCTGTCAAGGTCTCCTTGCCTCTCAGATGCCTCTGCAGCTCCCTCAGTCCAGAAATGATCTGTTCCTGTTGGCCAGGTCTAAGGGGCTGACCTTCTTCTAGGAGACACTGGCCACCCATATGCCTAGCTTTCCTAGTCTGTCTCACTCTAGGCCCTGACCAGCCCTTTTCCTTGGTAAAAGAGGCTCTGTATCAGTCTTTGCTCCCCCTTCATCTCACATCTGGTCCTTTCTAACCATTTTTCCTGTGTTCTTGCTAAATCTATCCACAACATGTGTCCATTCGAAAAAAAAAAATCCCTTTTCCTGCCTCTCTGCTAACTGAATAAAACTGCAGACTCCTTGCCTGGGCTGGAATTCTCAGCTTTTCTAGCCTGACTCCTACCTGCCACCCCTTCTCTCATGTCTCCTGGCCTTTCTCTTGCTGTCCACTCTCCTATGAGCTGGTTCTGCCCCATGTAGTGTTGAAACTCCAAGCCCTAAGCAAAGTACCCTCACACCAAACCCACTCATGCTGGTATTCCCTCTTCATTGGGCTTCCAGAATAGTCTACATGGAGCTCTTTTTTATAACACTTGTCTCATTGGATGACCGCTGTCCTTTCCTATCTTTCTCTGGCCTCAGCTCCTCTCTGGGCAGTGAACATCTGCAGGACAACTTGGGGTTTCTTTGTTCACACTTCCACGTCTAACAACTGGACTAGTTGCTAGTTGTCAAAAATCCCCAAACATTTTTGCATTTATTAAATAGTTTTCTTACTTTCTCCCCTATACCACTGGCTTCCTGTGGAGCTAAACGTGAGTACGCCAGGCCTACTTTGTGGGTTAGTGGCTTGGTCAAGGCTGTTGGTAATTTTCTAAGATTTTTTTTTCCTCATAGGAAATGGGTTCTGCCTCTCTCATCTAGCTGACAAATGCCTCAGACCCTCCCTAGGTCTTTACACCAAGCTTATGATCTCAGTGGCTCTAGAAACTGGGACAGAAACTGAAACTTTCCCCACAAATGCCCAAATCTGAGAATGAGTTAAATTCCAATCTGTTCCAAGAGTCTAGCTCAGGGGCAGATGCCCAGGCTTTAGATCTCAGGCCATAGGCTATGGATGGGAAGGCTTGGCAGCTGCCCTCAGAGATGGAACATATGCTGTAGGTCTCATTGGTGGCCCATGTCCCTCTGGGGATCACAGTCTAGATGGAGAGACAGGCATGTGGCAGTTCAAGGTGAGAGAGATGGGCATTTTGGCATAACTCAGGAGGCTCAGAGCAGGGTCCACCTAGGACAGTGGGACTGAATCCTGAAAGGCTGCCCAGGAGAAGCATATCTGGTCTCAGGTTCGCCCTCACCTTCCAAACTGCAATGACTAGCGGCACTAATGAGCAGTACTCATACTGTGTTTAGCATACTTTACTGTTCTTGGCATACAGGTGACTCCATCAGGCCTCATGATGACCCAGTGGGGTAGATGCAGTCAATACACCTATTTTACAGAGGAAATGAAGGTTTGGGCTGTTTATGTAACCTGTTCAAAGTCTGAGATAGTTGATAAAGTTAGCTTTAGGGTCCCTATGGGCTTAGCCACATTACCACACTGCTTCACACTGTCATCAGATATCATAATTGGACCTTTGACTTCTGGGATCAGTAGAGGAGGTAGGGTCTCTGAAGTCCAAAGTATATGGACTCTATACATCATACCATATGGTTGGTTGTTCCTACAGTCTCAGGGATAACATATCTTTTGACAAGTTCCCGTCATTACATAAATCTGTTAGGGGACACAGCAAACATCATAGCCATGGGCAACTATGTGCTATCTCCTCAAACACTGATAAGCTCACCTCCTAAAGTGGTTCAGCTCTGACCAAGTTTCCCTGAGGCTGCGTGGTCCATTGCCTCCCTAGGCCCTCATTGCCCTTTCCTGCATCTCTCTCCTCATGACAGCCCACTTTTCACTCTGAGAAGGTTGCAAGGAGGAGGTCATGTTTCTGCTGGATTGTTAGAAGCTGTAGAGGAGACTTCAAATAGAGACACTCATTTCTAGTGGAGAGGCAAGGCTGGCACAGGCAGGACAGCATGGTGTAGCATTTTCCATCTGAGAACATGAAGTGCTAAGTGCAGCGATAAACCTGGGAAGGGGTAGGACTGTGACGTTGGCCTTTAGTCAGCAGCAAAGAGGACACACACACACGAGGACACACACACACGAGGACACACACACACGAGGACACACACACACACACACGCACACACACACACACACACACACACACAGAGAGAGAGAGAGAGAGAGAGAGAGAGAGAGAGAGAGAAGAGAGGCATTGCAAGACGTTTTCCTGATGTTTTAGAGACACCAAGGAGGGTGGTAGCAAGGGACAGAGGGAAGCAGTAGTCATCTTCCTATACCAATGAGTGCAACTAAGCTGGTAGCAGAGAAAGGAGACAGGCAAGACATGTTTTAGAGCAGTGGTTTTCAGCCTTCCTAATGCTGCAACACTTTAACAACAGGTGCTCATGTTGTGGTAACCCCTAACCATAAAGTTATTTTTGCTGCTACTTCATAACTGTAATTTATGTTGCTACTATTTTTTGTTTGTTTCTGTTTTTTGTTTTTGTTTTTTGAGATAGGGTTTCTCTGTGTAGCCCTGGCTGTCCTGGAACTCACTCCATAGACCAGGCTGGCTTTGAACTCAGAAAGCTGCCTGCCTCTGCCTCCAAAGTGCTAGGATTAAAGGCATGCACCACCACTGCCTGGCATGTTGCTACTGTTATGAATGACAATTATCTGATATGTAGGATATCTGATATGTGACCCCTGTGAAGGGGTCATTCAACCCCTAAAAGTGTCTTGGCCCACAGGTTGAGAACCACTGCTTTAAAGGAATTGGGCCTATTGATTTTGGAGTAAACAGAGTAGTTGAAGCTGGCCCTCAGGTTCCTGTCTTGGCAGACTACTAGATGAGACCTCAAGAGGAGGTGTACATTTGGGTCCTGACTCAGGTGGGACCTGGATGGAAATGTTCTCTGCTTGTCACTTGTACCAATGAGCAGAGTGCACTCAGTTCTAGTGGTAAAGGTCTGAGCATTATCATCAGAAGAAAATCACTGGAAGCCATGCAAAGGATGAACTCATTCTGGGAGGTTGTGTTAGTGATCCAGGGAGGACCAGTGGCAGGACTCAGCAGTTTGGAACAGTGCTGCAGAGATGGTATTAAATTGTGACATGTGATTCACACACTCAACAAGCAGAGCACTTTCGGTGTGCCGGCAACTGCTACTCATGCTGGGAACAGAGCAGAGAACAAAGCAGAATGAGCCCTGATTCATGGAGGTGAGGTCTAGGGCTGGAGGGGCCAATAAAGAATGCCCCATATAGTGTGATAGATGGTGAAAGGTAGTCTGGAATCTCACGAGCAAAGGTGGAGGGGAAGATCAGGTGGTGCTGGGGTATGGGGAATGGAGGTCCTGTTGGAAAGATGATACTTGGAAAAAGATTTGAAGGAGGCCAGTGAGGTGGGTGTCTAGGGAGGACTTTTCTAGGAAGAGGAAATGAAAAATACAAACTCCTGGGTGGGAGTTGTTGGCATGTTGGTGGAATTCCTAGGAAGCCATGTAGCAAGGATAAAAAGTATTGCCACTACAGGAGTGTTACATAGTGGTTATATAGTGTTGCACAGTGTTACACAGTGTTATACAGTGTTACACAGTGTTACACAGTGTTACATAGTGTTTCACAGTATTACATAGTGTCACATAGTTATCAGTATCTACCCCTGTGCTGTTCTGGAATGACTTTTATAGGGGTGATCTTGGTAAGCTACTTACATTCTACATGCCTCAGTTTCCTTCCTTAACAAAATGGGGAGAGAGGAAGAGTTTACTCTGGCTCATAGTTTGAAGATGCAGTCCATCGTGGTGGGAAGGCATGATGTTGGAAATGTGAGGCAGCTGGTCAAGTTGCAGCTCCAGTCAAGAAGCGGAGGGATGAATGGCAGTGTTCGTGCTATCCTCATTTTCTCTTCTTATCAAGTCTGAGAATCCAGGCCATATATGGTACTGCCTACCTTCAAGGTGGGTCTTCCACCCTCACTTAAACCTCTCCAGCAATGTCCTCTCACAGACCCAATTGGAGGTGTGTCTCCTTGGTGACTTTCTAAATCCAGTCAAGCTGACAATGAAGACTAACCATCAGAAATGTCACCATCACTATTATTTATACCTATTTTACCATCACCATCTCAAGATTGCCTGGGCATAGTGGTAGTTTTGAAGACAATCACTGTACATGGTTCTTCCCTGCAGCCCAGTGCCAACCTGATGCAAGAGTGTGAGGTTAATGAAGGGAGGATTTGCAGAGAGGAAATGCAGAAATACTTGGCAGAATGTGGAAAGCACCAGGCCTTTACTTGCCAACCTTCCTCCAGCTCCCCAGACCCCCAGAGCTGGCCCCAGCTGTGTGTGTGCACCGAGCCTCTGGGCCTGACAATCTATTAGTTATTAGGGTAATAAATAAACAAGTTGCTTGTCAGCACAGGGACTGGCACCAGTGCCTTGGAAGATAAATGCTGCCTCTGAAATAGACAAATATTTACCATCCTCCAGACGAAGTTGTCAGCCCTGCTAAAGGCCTCCAGGGCTTAGAATTAAAGTGAACGTTAAGATAAAAAACAAAAAAACAAAAAGCCAACACAACTCTAATGGAAATACATCAGTGTTATTCTTTGTAATAAAGAATATGAAGTTGCCTGCCCATGGGCACCCACTGTGTGCTAAGGCTTTTGTGCAAATAGACTACCATCCTTTGGGATGGGGGTTATGGATGCCAATCTGCATACCAGGAGACCAAGACTTGATGAAGGTCACAAGTAGATTTGGAATTTGATCTGATCCCCAGCCTAGGCTATTCTGGCTTGGAGCTTTCCGTAGCTGGAATATCTGGATCTTCAGCTTAGTGGTAGAGTTAGAAGAAAGGAAGACAACCTCCTCCCCACTCTTGGGAGGACCCTGGAGATATGTTTGCTTTGGGGAGCAAACAAATGGGACTTTGGTGGAGCACACTTTTGGATGAGGTGCTTCTAAGAAGCTGAAATGTGAGAGATGATGGGTTAGGCAAAGCCAGAGAGCACCTTGTCAAATGGAGGCCCAGTTGACCCAACTCTGATATGTCAGCTTGCACTTTGTATGTGTTAGTCATATGACATGGTACCATTTCATAGGTTCGGAAACTAAGGTTCAGAACATATCCAGGTTGTGCCAGTGAAGTACTTGCTGCATCTCCAAGGTGGGTGGTTAAGGTTCTTTTCTATCCTGGTGCTGCCAGTGGTTGCCAATGTGACCATGGGTAAGCTGTCTATGCTTCTGTCTATGAAAACAAACAGGAAACAAAATACCAGTAATTATTACCACTATTCAGCTATTTGTGTGTCAGTCCTTTATTCAGCAAAGGTTCTAAGTGTCTAAAGTAGATGCTGCGAGGGCCCATCTACTCCCACTTTCCTTTACCACCAACCATAATTCAAGAAGTAGACCAGAAGGACCAGGTTGTTAATACTACTCCATTCCCAGATTAACTCAGTGGGGGCTAATGGAGAGAAGCCCCGATCCCTCTTTCCTTGAATGGGTTGACTCAGAAGGGGATCCATACTGGCTCTCAATATTAGGTTTTAGTTACTAAGTAACTTGCCTAAAAATTCTAGTTTACTGGTATCTTCTCTTCCCCATGTCTTCCTCTTGTGTTCTAGTATTAACTGGGTTCGTTTTCCAAATCACTACCTGCACTTGAAGCTTTGTTTTAGAGTCTGTTTCTGGGGAGAGGAAATTCAGCTTCTGGGTTCAGTTCCTAATGTATATCAGATCCCATGTGTGGACTACTGGGCAGATGAGCTGGGAATGGGAGCTGAGAGAGGATTTCTGGCCAGGGGAACAGTATCTGTCAATCACAGAGATGTGAACAAACTATATATGGCCAAGAGTGAGGAGAACAGGAAGCTAAGTCTTGAGGCCACTGCCCCACAGTGAATCTAAGCTTGGCCATGATGGACAGGCATGGGAGAGCTCCATCTGATGATCACAAGGAAAGCTCTGCTCTGAGAACTACCCACACTTGTATTTGACTTTTTTTTTTTAAGAAGACTCACCCCTAAATATTTACTGGCTTGAGGATGTTTTAGTTAAACTTAATCAGAAAACAATAGTCATTGCTAATGAATCCCTGTACATTCTCTGGAACCAGTATAGGCAAGAGGTTCAGCTCTGACCAAAATATGACCTCTGGTCCCTGCCAAGGATCAGAGGCCAGTCTGACCTCTCCATTTCTCTAATCAAAACTTTCTTTCCCTCTCCTCGCCTCTCTCTGTGAAATCTCTCTCTCTCTCTCTCTCTCTCTCTCTCTCTCTCTCTCTCTCTCACACACACACACACACTCTGCATATGCATGCACACATGCATGTATACACATGTGTGTTCACACATACAGACATGCCACATATGCATATACACAGAAATGCACGCACACACATGTTTACAACACACATACCACATATGCATACAATACCAAGGCATGCACAAACATGTGTTTTCGTACACATATCCTCCCACTTCTGGTGGGTCTGCAGCTCTTTTGGATACTCACATTCTTTGATTAATTGAACTAATTAATTAATAAGTTCAGCAGATGAATATTCCCCCACCTTGAACTAAGAAGAACTCTGCGTAAGTCTCCAAAGATTCAAAATTGTTTCAGTCACTTAGGTTGGTGCCCTGGAGAACCTCTCTCTTTGGACAAGGAGACAAAGTCACAACAGCTGTGCATTAGTACAATGTTACAACAGAGTCCCAGGGTGAGAGAAATTGAATCTAGGGATTGGGCTCTGGAAAGCATCTCAGAGGTAATGAAATCTAAGGAGTGTTTTGAAGGAAGCAGAAGTCTTAGACATTGTTCTTCCTTGATCAGGTGTGTTCCTTCTAAGAGCAGGAACATCAAGTTCTGCCAAACTTGCAGCTGTATCCCCTAGTTCAGACTCTTCCACAGCTAGAAACACTCAGGTCCCACTCCCACCTTTAGTCACACTTTGAGCTTCATCCCATGCAGGGAAGAAGCAGGAAGAGATGAGAGCTTTGGTTTGGGATCCATGCCACCATCTCCTTTTGAATTCCTATGTTGGACTTCCTATCCCAACTTTGAGAACCCTGGGCTTCTTTAGTTTCTCCAATGAGATCTTTGTATTTCAATTCTGTATCTTAGATAGAGCTCCTGTCTTATCCCGCCACTTTGTGTAGAGACAACCTTAACTGCTTCTAGCTTGAGACTTTCATGGAAGCATTAGTCTTAAGTTCCTTTCACTATTCATCCAAAGATTCTTTGAGTACAACTGTAGAAAGACCCACAAGAAGAAGATTCTTGCTATCCTAGAATGCCAAGATAGACATACAGATAAGACACATACCAGGCTTCAAGATGAGAACTAGAGCATACAGGATTTCCCACTAGTGGGGCAGTGCTTGGAACCTGCACGTTCTGTTTCATTGCCCTCTGACCTCAGGCGAGCCACTGATCTCTCGGAGATTCATTCTCTTTTTGTGTAAGGTGGAAAAATAACCTACCTCACAACCGAATAAACAACCATGTAGACATCTAAGCTTGGTGCCTCTCAGGAAGACAGCAGAAGTCCTCACCCAAAAGCCCTCTGCTTCTGGCCTGGCACCTGCCAAACAGCTGTAGAATCCTGTGTTGCTCTGCTGTTTTGGTGCCTTCTCCATCTGTAGCACTAGGTCCTTGATGAACCCCAAAGCCATTAAGTGTTTTATATTTCAAAATATCTTCTTTTTTTGTTTTTGTTTTGTTTGTTTTGTTTTGTTTTGTTTTGTTTTCTAGATGACATTTCTCTGTGTATCCTTGGATGTCCTAGAACTTGATCTGTAGACTAGGCTGGCCTCAAACTCACAGACATCCACCTGCCTTTGCCCCCCCAAAGCCCCGAGTGCTGGGATTAAAGACATACACCACTGCCATGGGGCCAACTGTTTTATACTTAGAATGTAAATTGGCTCAGAAAGGTGGAGAGCTGGTGTCACACAGGCAGGCATCTTTGGTATGGGCCCTTGGACTCAGATTGAGCTGAGGTTCTAGGCTTGCTGGGTTTATAGAGCCTTGAAGATGCTGGGATATCGTAACAGCATATTCTGAAGCTGCTAAATATCTCAGTCAACCAGCTTGGCTCCTGTCTCATCTTCTCTACAATAACATTCATGATTAACCATAATTTACTGAGCAGGTTTTTGAAACTTACTTTGCATTTTTTCACATAAAGTCTAAATAAGGGTAATTACTTCTGAAGGAAAAAATATTTCCATAGGGATGTTTAATTGATATTGGATGTATTAACATGATATGCCCATGGCAGAGATTAATATCCATTTCTAGATTGAGTTATTTTAAGCCTGGTTTTGACGGGTCACATGTCAAGAGGTGGGACAGAACTGTTTCCTTGCTGCTGTCTCTAGCTCGGTTTTTATGTGTCATCTGGAGTCCTTGGTCTCTTCTCTGTAGCCACACTAGTTCTAATTTTCTTTGTCACATACTTTCATTCGGAAGCAGCCTCTTGTCCCTACCATTGCTGTGCCATTATTTGTGTTGAACATGAGAGCAAAGATGTGAGAGGGAATCATCTGAAGGTCCCATCTTAGATCCTCCACCTATTCTCTGGGTTCTCTTACAGCTGATTGAACTTATCTGAGCATTTTAGTCATATTCAGATCTCTCTTTCCTTATACAATCTCAGACTCCATTTAGTCCACACATCCCCTAGGGCCTTGTCAAGAGAGGTTACTTCCCATACCAGTAACAGGTTCCAATTCCTCCTCTTTCCTCCATCAAGAATGTTCTGCCTTTCTTCACCATTAAAATCATGTACAGGCCAGTGTGATAGCTTAACAGGTAATGGTACTTGCCACTGAGCCTGATAACCTGAATCTAATTTTTGGCTCCCCCATGTTAGAAGCCAAGAATTGATTTCTATAAATTGTCTTTTGACCACCATGTGCACACTGTGATGTGTACATATTCACATGCGTATACACAAACGCACATATAAATAAATAAATAAATAAATAAATAAATGTAGTAGTTAAAATTTTAAAAAGTGATGATGGTGTGGCTAGAGAGATGGCTCAGCAGGTAGGAGCACTTGCTGCTCTGACAGAGAATTGGAGTTTTCCCAAGCATCCACATTATCTGTATCCCAGCTGCAGGGGATATGACACCCTATTCTGGCCTCTGCTGGCACCTGAACTTATATGCACATACACACACTCATACATGCAATTAAAAAGTAAATCACTCAATATCTGGATGAAAACATTTTTTTTTCTATAAAAATTTCTTCCCAGTTGTCTAGAATCCTTCTTCTGCTATCTTTGGGGGGCTCCTAATCAATACTGCTTTTCATTGGAATTCTAATAGGCATGATTTTTTCATTACTAGATTGTATGAGATTTGATGATTGAGTCTTTATAAACACACATTCCACTCTATAGATTCCAATTTACACTTACCCCCCCCCCACACACACTTAGGAGTAGATATGGAATTCTTGTGATTTTTAACTACTCTATGCAATGGTTGTATGCAAACTTGAGTGGATTCTGGATACCCATATAGCTGGAAAAACATTGTTTCTAAGTGTTTCTGTGAGGTTATTTGTACAAGGGCTTAGCATTTGAACAAACAGACTGAATAAAGAAGACATTTCCTCAGTGACGTGGATGAGCATCGTGCCATCTGTTAGGGTCACAGAAAAACACAAAAAGAAAAGTTAGGGGGAAGTCTTTGAGTGGGCTATTCTTCTTCCACCCAAGGACATCAGACCTCCCATTTGTAGAAATTTCTACTCTGAACTACAACCATTAACTCTCCTGGCTCTCATTTCCAGAGAGCATACCATATGACTTCTTGGTTTCCCGTAGACACATAAACCTGATCTCACCTCCCCACTATAGCGGTGCACATCCCTCATCCTCCCTATCTCTCATTGTCTCCCTTGCTCCGTCTCCTGTTGATTCTGCTTCTTTGAAGAGTTCCAACTAATATGGCCCTTTGTAATGAAAGAACGTCAGTCACTCTGGATTTCACATTCAGACCATGTCCCACACCCTGTGTCCCCTAGCAGAGTGAATAAGTTATGAAGGTGTCTCAGTTTTGGAAATAGATTTAGCCTTCTTGGTGCACACCTTGGATTAGTAGGATTTCACCACCAGAGCCTTCTTACGGATTTCACCATGGAGCCCAGTGCTGGACCTTGGGAATGTCTGGACCTGAAACTGACCCCTAATTTCTGGGCTTTGGAGCTAAGTTGGGTTCTGAGAGTTTCCAGTTATTCTTCTCATCTTTTGACACTCACTCTCCTAATCTGTCTTCATCATCCAGCATTTAGTCAAGAAATATTGGTTGGGTTCTAGTCAGTATCATGCATTGCACTAGGTATCAGTCACTAGCCTTGTCTTCCAGGGAAAGACAGACATGGGGATGGACAATGACAGACAGTGACAATCCCTGGATGTCATGCCGCAGTAGAGGGTAATTCAGGGTTCTATACTCCAGAGTATCTGAGCACGTATGCTTCCTGACTCTTAATATCTTTGGACCATGTCTAGCATTAGCTTACAATAAGATTTTAGGTTAATTTTTTTCTCTGGCTTTAGATTTTTCTCTTTAACAAGGCAGCTGGGCTTAATGATCCACTAAACCTCATACCATAATACTCTTGATGATTCTGTGTGCATGTTGCTGGGCATAGTACTGTGCATCATCATATTCTCCATATTTCCCAAGAAAGCAGAGACTTCTACAGTGCTCTGATACCCATAAGACAGAAGAGAGCCTTGACGTTGACACACACACACACAGAAGTTCTAGTACTTCCTATAGTGATTCAGAAAGTTCTGGACATGGTCAGAGTTGCCCTGGGCACAATACCTGCCTTCTCGCCTAGGGATAGTAGAGGCTTCTTCCTGTGGGCTCTTTGCTAGGACCTGGAATCTCAGTGATGATTAAGACCAGACACAGTTCCTAGCCTCATGGAGTTGGATGGCAGGTATTAATAAAACGGTCACATAAAGGCATGTGTAATTACATTCTGAGATAAGTGTTTGAGAATAAGAAACACGGTCCTAGGAGAGTAGGTATAATGAAGATTGAAAAATGGGCTAAGCAGCATGAGATCATCACAGAGAGTTATTTTATCACAATGTTGGGTACAGAAGCCATCTGGGAGTGGGCTGAGGGCACAAGGTGGAGGTAAGGATGTAGAGGTGGCCCTAAAAAGGTTGGAAAGAACCTCTAAGGTCTTTCATGACAGGTACTTTAAGAAAGGTTATAAAGGGGTCGCCAGAACCCTCAGAATAATCTTGAGACATAGGATGGTCAGGAGACAAATGGAAATCCAGAGCGATGCTGTGTCTTGAATCAAGAGAACCAGAGTGGCACTGAAGCTCCCAGATTCGCCACCATACTCGATCTCTCAAAGGCTGGCTTCTTACGATGAGATAGCCTGAGTGAGTGAGAATTGCTTTTAATATGTTTACGATCTCTTTAGTTCTCTCTGAAGCATTTTAAGATTCAGGACCACGGTCAGCACCCACACAGCCTTTCAAGCCGCTGATGTAAGCCAGAACCTTCGCTGGTGACATCAGCACCGCCCTTGTAAGTTAGTTTTCTTAAATATCAACCGACCAAACATCTGCTGAGTATCAGGTGCTATAAAATGTCCTGGAGAAACAGAACTGGTACCTTCAGGACTGCCCAGTCTTGGAGCAGACATGGGTACAGAGCTGTGCACATAAGAATATAGGGGAACTGGACTCTTAAAAAAGCAGAGAGAGGCTGAGGGAGATTTCTGAGGCCTGGGATGAATTTGAAAAGGGCATATGGCCATGGGGTTCCACTGAAGGTTTTAATCAGGGATGTGTCAAGGTCATGTGAGCATTTTAGAAGTGTAAGATGTGAGAACAGAGAGGGGGTGTGAAAGAAGAGACAGGGAATGAATGACTCAGGAGACAGAGTAAGCCAGGATCGTTCCTGAGCACAGCTGAAAGATGCAGCCGAGCTTTAGTCTTGTTTGGAGGAGGAGCAGATGGAAGTACTCTGAGGTTTATGTTTCCTTTCTACACGGCTGACATTCACTACCCTGTCCTGCTGAAGCTGACATTGTGAGGGCATGGTGCTGTTGGTGGATGGGAGAACAGGAAATACAGGAAGGATGGAGGAGGGGAATCTGATTTGTTGACAGTCACTAGGCATCAGCACCATTCTAAGTGCTTTCCATGGTGTCTCGCTTAATTCTTCCAGCGACATGGGAAGCCATCATGTCTCCAGTTTTCATAAAGAGAAAATGAGAATCAGAGAGGTTAATTAACCCAACTCTGCTGAGCTCCACAACCCCCCCCCCCATTCCTTCATCATCTGTATGTTCTGATGGAGGATGCAGTTTTGAGATTCAGCTGACAAAAGGGCTGAACAATGGTTCTATTCAGCCTCTTGTTCACATAGGAGGAAATATTACATTAAGCATCATTTTCTTAGCTCTTAAATCTCCGATACTGAGAAGGAGTCGATCAGAGGCTAGCCCCTGCTAGGATGGACAGGTTTTTCTTATTCCTTCCTCCTCTCTGGCATTTCTTCTTGCATCCTGTGTTTGAGGATAAGAAGATAAGTAGATTCATAATGGCGTCAGTCACCTGCTTGACAACCTGAGGCCCCTTGGCCTCCAAGTTTTGGAGTCTGTGTCATTCTCTCTGGGTGATTTTTGTGGCAGCTGTGGCAGTGTCTGCCGCAGAGCCTGAGGAAGCTTTATGGAGATGGTCACACTCCAGTACCCAGCCTACTTGTTGGAACTTTCCAGAAATATTGCACTGCAGACATTTTCCACGCCGTTATGCTAATGGAATCAGGAAAAATCAATTGTCCTTAAGGAACAGGGGAATGAGACGTGCTGTAAATGCCACGGGATGAGTGATTGGTTGATTGCTTGCCGGCGATCGGAGTGCGTCTCATCCCTACATTATTCTGATGAATTTTTATGGCATGTCTCCTTTCTTGCTTGCTCCCCCCCTCCACCCCCCTTAGCTGGGGGAGAAGGTTTATGGCTTGCAGCTTCTCAGTTGATTGAATGCAGCTGGCATTGTTGCAGCAGAGGACAAATAGGTACATTTGCTTCACAGGCTGAGAAAAGTGGGTTTGGAGAAATTGCACCACAATGTCCCTCTGCAACAAAGGCATCCTTAAAAATGCAGATTTTTAAATTTTATATTTTATGAAATGACTTACTCTCCTGCTTGGCTATCTCTAATCTTCCTTTCAGAGGAAAGGGCAAAAAAAAAAAATGTATGGCTTGCGATTCTGCGGAGATCCAATTTTTCATTCTTACCACAAAGGAAGCTAACGAAGGCATTTCATTAGTATTCATCTTAGGCCGGTGCGATTTTCTTCCCTCTGCTAACACAAAATAAATAAACAGTCAAGCTATGTCTGGGAAACTGCCGACAAGACGGCATGGAGCAGAGGTCAGCAGTTTTGGAAATGGCAGTGGACTGTATTCAGTAAGGTGACCAGAAAATGGATCCAGTGCAAGTCAGAGCCACCTGGGGCATGAGGGAGGCCAGGCTGGGCTTGAGACAGTTCTCTCGGGTTTCAAAGCTGGTGTCCATCTTGGTCATGGCAGTTTATGGACTGGAGAAGGCTGCCAGGCTGTGGCTGATGTTTCAGATGGGCTGGGCTGGTACTGTGAGTGTTCCACAGTGTGTGTGGTGTGTTGCTGCTGTGCTGTTGGGAACATTTCAGGGCACCAGGGAGTCCTCTCTATTGTTTGTTGTTTCATGTTTCTTCTTCAAGGGCATCTAAGTCTTCCTGAAGGTTAGAATATCTTATTGGCTAAGAATGTGGGATTGTTTGGCTGGAGAGAGATTTAGGGACGTAGCTATTCTCTTCATTCATTAAAGGGGGCACTTTGGACAGAGGAACAGGCTTATCATATTCGGTTCCAGAGGGCTCATGTGGGATTGGAGGGTGAAAGTGAGAAAGAGGCAGAAAAATCCCCTAGATATGAGATAAAATTTCAGGGTAAGTGTGTATTGAGTATGTCTAAGCCTTGCCATCTATCTGCATGGGAAAGGTAGTGCATTACAATAAAATGGTACCTAGAATTTCCACACTGCTATGAGGAAGAACAGCTTGCAGTGCTGGGAAGCAGATATCAGTGAGCTCTTTGCAGACAAGGAGAAAGCCCAGCTCAGAGAGGTATGGGAAACAGGACTCTAATCTCTGAGCACTTCCACCCATCTCCTTCCTCTCTGCTTCCACCCCTCTCCTTCCCCTCTGACTCTACCTCTCCCCTTCTCCTCTGTCCCCACCTCTCCCCTTCTCCTCTGTCCCCACCTCTCCCCTTCTCCTCTGTCCCCACCTCTCTCCTCTGCCTAGGGCCCCCCTTTCAGCTACTTTTTAGAACTTCAGGAGGAGAGGTGAGATAAATGAAGAGAAAACTCTTCATCGCAGGATAAAAATTATCTATCTCCAAACACCCAAGCAATCCAATATGGTTGGATATCTCTCCCAGCTGTGCACGCCTGGAAGGCGCTGTCCCCGTGTCCCATGCACATAGCTCCTAAGTGTCAGCCGTTCCCCACCTGTGTTCTTCACACGTCCTTTGATGCTTCCCTGTCCTGTCAGGTGCAATTGTCCTTGCATGGAGTATCGCCTGCCTTTTTTATTTGGCTTACCGTCACATGGATGCTTCTATCTCTAGGTGAACTCCTGAGGCCCAACACATAGGCCCTTTATTCTTTCTGCCCCATCTTAGTTTGCTGTGTGTTTATTTCTAGGTACAATTAAGACAAAAAACAGTAGGAATCTCAGCATCAGGTCTTAATCCCATCAGCTGAGAATAAAACCACTACCACAATTTTGAACTAAGTTTCTCAAAGCTTTAATTAAATACTAGCTAGGTTCATAGACTCTGCCCAGGTCCATTCCTTGGTTCCCAAAAAATGGCAACCTAGAGTGACATTTTGCTTACAAAAGCAAACCAATAGGGTTTAGTATTTCCCACCAGGTCCAATCAGGGGCAAGCATACATCTTGACACATTTCTTGCCTCTTTACCTCCTGTCTACATGTGATCCACCCAGGGCATTTGGGTCAAACAAATTATTTATAGGAGCAAAAATGTGTGGCTTGTTATCTTACATAAATAGCCTCCAGCATTTCAGGAAGTATCTGTTCTTGGGCAAGAGGCTTACAGATAAGGGTTTTTGTTTGTTTGTTTGTTTGTTTGGTTGGTTGGTTTACTTTTGAGACAGGGTTTTTCTGTATAGCTCTGGCTGTCCTGGAACTCACTTTGTCGACCAGGCTGGCCTTGAACTCAAAATCCGCCTGCCTCTGCCTCCCAAGTGCTGGGATTAAAGGCATGTACCACCATGCCCGGCTTGTTTTATGGATCTCTTAGGCACAGCAATTAAAACTTAAAACATAGCTTTGGCTCTCACGAAGGCTGACATGGATTCAAATCCTGGCACTGGGGTAAGCTATTTAAACTCCCTCAGCCTTACTTTCTTCATTGGTCAGAAGCAATAGTAAGAACACTGTAACTTTAATTTTTTAAAATCCTATTTTTAAAGATGGTTCTTAAATGCTTTAACCTCCCTTTAGCCCACCCCCCACCAGAGGTAATGGAAAAGAAAGGGTATGGGAAAGTGGACCTGTTTAGAAAGGTTCTTTGGAGCAACTCCTTTCTATAATGTCTGGAAATCAGTTTAGTTCACAGGTTAGTTGGCGGCAGCAGCTCCATCTGCTCGCAAACACCTCACAGATAACACCAGCAGCCCAATTCAGTAGAGTCAGGTTAGCAACAGCGGTGACACAACTTAGCAGAGACAGCCAAGCCTCAGCCTTGGCTTGAGTCAGCAGGAGGAACCAGCAGGAACATACCCGGAGAAGTTCTCAGCTGTGCCCCTCTCATGGAAGCAAAGATCAGTGAAGAGTCGAGACCCACAAGCATTGCACAGTTATCTGTATCAGCAAGACAAGGTCTGTCTCCGTCATTCCGTGAAGTCCTATTTATACCCTCCAAACATCACGTGTCTTCCATGTGTCTTGTCTCAGCTCAGGCTTTGCCTCAGCACGTGCATCCAATCAGCCCGAGGAAGCAGCAAGAAATTGTAACATACCACAATACATTTTTTTGTGTGTGGTTTCTCTCTAGGGAGGCCCTACAAATGCAGCTCAACTACACAATGTAAGGCAGACCAATACATGTGTGTCATTAACAAAGAATCCTTCATCACATGTCCTTTCATGTGCTTGCTTTAATAGAACATTCTCTCTCCTGTGTCTGCTTCAGCAAAACCGTTCCTTCATAAGTTTGCCTTAGTGTTTCACACATGTGTCCACTTTAACATTCTTTCACATGTTTGCCCCAGCAAAATACCATCCAACCAACTTTCCAAAGAACTCTTAAGTTTCCACTTCAGAGCCCCAAGCCAAGAACAGTCACAAATGCTTGCAATACTAGTAGTGGGGAGGCAGAGGAAGGAGGAACGTGAGTCTTAACCTACACAGTGAGTTCAAGGCCAACCGTGACTTGTATCAGAAAAAAACAAACCAAACAGAAATGTTTGTCAAATGCTTCCCTTGGTACTGGGTATGTAGGTGACCTTAAGTAATTAAAAATGAATGAATGAGGGCTGGAGAGATGGCTTAGCAGTTAAGAGCACTGACTGCTCTTCCAGAGGTCCTGAGTTCAATTCCCAACAACTACATGGTGGCTCACAACTATCTGAAATGGGATCTGATGCTGTCTTCTGGTCTGAAGGCAGCTTTAATGGAACATTAAATACATTAAATAAATAAATAAATAAATAAATAAATAAATAAATAAATAAATCTTAAAAAAAAAAACGAAGGAGACCACTTTTTGGTTGGCTAGAGATCATGAGAGAGATGACAGAGGATGCCCGTTGTGTTCTCTGCCTTCTCCCTAATTCTTCCTTTCATGCCCCAAGTATGATAATTAATGCCCAACTATGTCAGGCAGCTAGAGGCAGACCCAGGACAAAACCAGGATGGTGGAGGCCTTACTGCAGGGCTGGTTGTCACTGTGCTCCCAGTCATGACCCAGAGCTTCTCCAGGAGGGAGTCCCCTGTCCTTTTCTTGCTTCCATACTGTATCTCCCACAGGCCAGGGTCTACTCTGGAGGGATCTGTGAGTTGCTGCAATTAGAGGGTCATAGCTCACTGGCTGGAGGTCTGCAGATCATTTGAGCCCTCCCCTGTTTGGGTGGCCTCAAGGCCATGAGGTTTTTCATCCATCAAGGGGCGATAATGCCTTACAGATTTCTGCACTGGGCTTTGGTCAGGGAGAGAGGAGAAGGAGAATGTTCTGTCAACTGCCTGAACGGAAGGAATTGAAGAGATTGCCACCCATTAAGGTATTGGTTGTTATTGCCTTTCACAATAGTCTCCACAGCCAGGGTCCTGGGACCAGTCTGCTAAAGGAGATGTCTCTGCCCTTGAAAGCCACTCTCCCAGTCTGGCGTTTCCTGTGGGTAATTTGAAACTAGGGCTCAGAGAACTGAACTCCAGTTAATGGTTTTCAATAAAGAATTAAGTGCTGCTCATCAGGCCTGTGCTGGACAGGCTTCCGGGAAGGGAGGAGAGTGCTGGGGAGGGGGGCAGCGGCATGCATTTAGGGATGCGCTTGCATTTTCCAGTCAGTTAGGCAGCCTGATGAAGGAGAAATAAGATCAGGGCACATCAGCCAGAGGGCAGAGGGTGGGGTGCAAGAGAGATCCAGCCCCTTCTCCCTGCAAAGGTTGCTGGGAGGGACTAATGGTCATTAGAGCTATGTCAGCTGTTTCCACAAAAACCCTCTCAGGCACCTGGCTACTAACCCCCTTTCCCCTACAGAAGCTAAGTGGGAGAGAGTGTCCTGAAGCAGACATATCACATCAGAACAGCCCAGTGTGCAGAAAGCAACTCCTTGATTCTTCACCTACAAATCCAAAGGGTTGTAACTACTCTTTTGCCATTCCTCATTTTTGAGGAAACTGAGGAAGAGTGCAGTTTAGGAACTTACCCAAGAGCATACAGCAGATCTGGGCTTGATTACCTAGGTAGTTTGGCATTTGGTTTATGCTGTTGGGTGTCCGAATCACCATCTCTGGCTCATGGGATCAACCGCATAGCACACTATTCACTTCACCTTACAGAAAAGAGATGGAGTCTTGGGCACAGGTGTTATGCTGAGGCCAAGGGGAGGGAGAGGAGAGGAGAGGAGAGGAGAGGAGAGGAGAGGAGAGGAGAGGAGAGGAGAGGAGAGGAGAGGAGAGGAGAGGAGAGGAGAGGAGAGGAGAGAGAGAGAGAGAGAGAGAGAGAGAGAGAGAGAGAGAGAGAGAGAGAGGCAACCTTAGGGAGCAAAGGAGAAAGAAGGACAAAGGCCCCATGGTTTGAATGCTTCTTGGCAGTAGGTCAAAAGGTTTAAAAATGTTTATAGCATGTGCCCTCATAGCCCATATTTGGGAACCTGGCCCATATCTGTCAAAAAACATAATTCTAAATAAGAGACTGATTATCATGTCAAATGATCTGAAACAATTTAAGCATCTAGCCACAGGTAAAGGCAAGTCTGGTGTTGACACTTTACAGTATACAACCATGAAAAATGTTTCTTCAGATGACACAGTGACCAGGGTTGTGATGCAATGATAAATAAAAAAAAAAAAAAGAAGATCAAACTGTATGAGTAATACAATCACAAAAAGTTCTAAACTGCAGGAAATGCACAAATCCACAGTCACCATGTTACAATAATGAAATTGTAGATACTTTTCTTTACTTTTCTGATGGGCAGCAATGTATTACTTCAATGCTATTTCTGTGGTACTTGGTTTCCTAATTAGGTTGTACAGATAACCCTCTTTTTTTTTTTTTTAAATCAGGGTGGCTATTTTGAGGGATACACATGATGGTCCTATCACAGAGCCTGTGCATAGGAGGTGACCAAGGTATGTCAATCATTCCCTTGGTGTTTATTCTACTTCTTACACCCTGACATCTGACTTACTGAGGTTTGCACAGTAAGAGTGAGGTAGCTAGGTGCAAATCAGTAATCTTGAGGCGAGGGATCTCAGAGTCAAGGGTAGACACACTGTCTTTCCATCATGATACCATCTGAAAGAAGGAAGGAAGGTCAGACCCTCCTGTGAGGGTCACCTGGGTGTCAAACCTCAAGACAGCCTCTGAAATATGCTTTTCCACCTTGGTGTCTTTGGGAAACACACTCCACCATGGTGGCTTTCTGGACAGTTTCTTCCCAGGACTTTGGTGAGTGGCAGGTTTCTGTATTGATGCTGCCAGATGGGTCCACAGATCAACCATGCTTTTATCTGTTTGATCATCCATTGCTCATTTGCTTATTCACTGAGCCCTAATGAGATGTGCCTGCAGTAGACCCTTACAGGTGTAGACTCTGTTACTAGGTGGGGTGGGATCTGTACAATGGGCTCTCTTGTTCTTTAACTCACCTCAAATCTTCTCTGCACAAGGCACTCATTGAAAAACACAACCACTGACTGTCAAGTAACAAAACACAGAGGAGTGACCCCTCCAATATTCAGTTGTTGCCCTGGCTCTGCTGGTCCTGTCTTCAGTGTCTCTCTAGAGTTCTTCTGCTTCAGCTCTTGGAGTCATGCTCTTGGCTGGAGTTATCTTTGTAAAACATAGCTGACCTCAAGACAGCATCCCTGCCTCCCAGCCTGGCAGTGTAGATCTCTTGTAATTGGATTGTTCAGTGTGCACCCAAACACACAGCCAGTTCTTGCTCCTTGGGCTGTGTGTTCTTCCTGCTTTTCTTTTTTCTTACACAGCCAACTCTTAAAACCCAGTTCACATTCTGCTCAGCTTCAGCTTCCCAGACTCTGCAGTCACTGGCTTCAGCCCTGCAGTATTTCCCCAGTCTGGCCCTCTTCCTCTGAGGTCCAAGCATAACCTCAAGGCACAGACAGCATCTTTCCATTTCTGTGCCCTCTAACCTTAGCTCAGAGGCTGGCTCAGGCAATTCAGAGTATTTGTTGAATGAATTATGTATGACACTGTGATCTCATGGCCTCCATCAGGAAGGGACAACAGGGCCCTTTGACCTCTTGGGAGTGGGAAGTATTCTCAGCTGAATTCTCCTGGCAGACACTTTTCAACATCAAGACAGCTGCTCATTCCCTAGAGGTTCCATCTCTGCTTCTTTCCCCCACTGGTACAAGAACATTTGGCCATAAACTTTGCTGGCTGTTAGATTGCAGCCACAACCTCGAAGGGAGCTCATCCCGACAAAGCTGTGACCTAGACACTTGGCCTACTGGGAGCCTTGTGGTCTGGCCCTGCTTTCTCACAGCATCATGCCATATCGCATTGTAGTTTTCTATTATGACTCCTGCCTGACATTCTCTGCTTGCTCACACCCCTTTCTCTATGGGTTTCTCTCTGGTTCTTTTGCCCACTTTGGGGTCAATTTTCTTCTGGTCCACAGGCCTGCCTTGGGTACAACCCTACTTTCTGACACCTCTACCACTGAGTTTCCACAGTGTATTCTCATTATTAATTTTCCTTACTAGCTCATACAGGATCTTGGTTGATTCTCTTTGCTATCTTTAACATCTGGATTGTGGTTCACACTTACAACTATATGCATATAGATAAGTTGTGTTGAGACTCTTCCAGAGTTCCATAGGCCTTGTATGAATGGAGTATTCGGCGAGGGTCACGGCATAGGAGAAGATATACCCAACCCCTCGCCTTGCAAAGCAAATCAGATACACTGTCCATGAAGCAGAGTTAAGGACCCTTTTCAATGACATGGCTGTTGGTGAGAAAATGAGGTTTCAGGACTAGCTTTGCTACAGACAAACCCTGACTGCTCTTCTTGTCTGTCTATACTTGATACTTCACTTCTAAAATAGTGACCACAAGCCTTTTTGGCCTACTTATCAGAGGAGGAAGTAATAGCTCTGAAATATTTTTTGTAACCTTTAGTTATTCTGAGAAAGCTTTGCAATATAGCCCAGCAGTGCCCACTAGAGGGAGCAGCAGAGCAGTCTAGAGCCTCTGTGTTAAAGGCTGTGGAAAGGAGGTACCAACGCTGGAGTAGATTCTGGGCTTGCCCAGAAAGAGGAATACAGGGTACAGGATGTATTGTAATGAGGTCTTAGGCTCACCTCACTGCAATGATTCTTTCCAGAGTCAAATGGCACTTGGGGCTCTCTTTGAGAAGCAAACAATAAGGAAAAAACCAGCTCAATGGCCCAAGGGCAGAGACTATCTTTCTTTATCTTTAGGGAGTGAGAGGTATGAAGAGAGTGAAAGTGTAGGTTTTAGGTCTCTTTCCTTTGTGCACTGCTTCTATTTAGCTCCAGAGCCTCTATTCCAACACCCCAATGCCATTGACTATCTGGGGTAGGCCTTATAGGACACTGTTTTGTTGGGACAAACCTGTCTGTGTATATCCCCTCCATGAATGCTTGTGACCTGCAGAGTTGGCCTCACCGTTGATTAGCATCCTCTTTGCTGGGGCAGGCAGGACCAGACTGGGAGGCCAGCTGGAAGAGCACTCTATAACCCAATTTGCTGTGCTGAGAAGCCAGTCTGTCTGGCAGGAGCTAATTGGAAGCTGCTTCCTCTAAGCCTGGACCCAGGAGGGCTCTAGGCCTGGCTGGGCGGGGCCCCCTTTACTAGTCCAACATCACTTAGTGCTTTGTGGGAGCTGCTCCCAGCGGGAAAGCACTTAGCTCTGGTAATTGGCCAGGCAGGCTCATCATTAATTCATGACAAATTGTATTTCAGAGAGAGAGAGAGAGAGAGAGAGAGAGAGAGAGAGAGAGAGAGAGAGAGAGAGAGAGAGAGAGAATGAGAATTGTTTCAGGCCTTGCTTGAAGAAGCCTTGACTTGGGATGAAGGAGAGCAGGGATTCACTTAAGCTCATATTGACTTGTGTGAGATGCTTAGGGAGCCTTAGATTGCTGGTCCATGACAGGAGATAATGACTGATGGCCCTGTCTACCTTAAAGGATGGGTTTGAGGATCAAATCCAGATATGAGGCATGGATGCCCTTCACATGTTCTTTTATCAGGCTCAAGGGGATGGGGGCCATGCACATTTAATGCAATTTTGGTATGGGTATATTTCAGTCTACCATCACTTGGATAAACAGTAGTTTTATTTTTAAGAGTAAAACTGGGGCCTTGCACATGCTAGGCAAGGGCTCAGATACTGATTCTGTGCCTCTCTGGGCATGGATAGGTCCTGTTCATCTGCACTCAGTACTGGAAACCCTCCACCAGAATGTTTACTGAAATGTTTTTTTCTCCCCAGCCCTTTGTTTTATGAAATCTCTCTCTCTTTCTCTCTCTCTCTCTCTCTCTCTCTCTCTCTCTCTCTCTCTCTCTCTCTTTTGGTTTTTCGAGACAGGGTTTCTCTGTATAGCCCTGGCTGTCCTGGAGCTCACTTTGTAGACCAGGCTGGCCTCGAACTCAGAAATCCGCCTGCCTCTGCCTCCCGAGTGCTGGGATTAAAGGCGTGCGATACCACACCCGACTTTATGAAATCTCTTGAACTCTCAGTTGTGATTTCCACATTCAGAGAATTACAGGTCCAGATTTTCCCTTCTGTGCTGAGGACTAGTACTCTTAATGTGCATGTTAGGGCAATTCCAGGGTCCACTGTGCTGTTCACAGTTTCTTAAACATTGCTGTCTTTTTGTTGCCTTATGTCCTCAGTCTTTAAAACCATACTTTGCTTTAGCTGGGAAAGCAAAGCCTATTATTGCTACCATCTTGATACAAGTGCAAGTTCTCAGGGAGGCAGGTAATGGGGGCTATTTACAGCTTTCTATTATATCTAACAATTGGTGTAGGACTTCTTAGGACAGTCCATAGCCAGAGTATGAGAAGCAGAATGGGGGACAGAAATCTAAAAGCCAAGGTTGTAAGTATTTGATCTGTTGTTTACCATCTTTAGGACAGACCCCCACCCAATCCCTATCACATTATTAAAGAGACTTCCTAGTCCTAGAGCCCCCAGATGGGATCCACAGAGAAGAAGAAGATGCTCAGTAAGGCAGGGGCGAACAGGGAAAGCTAGAATGTTGTCTAGAATCTGGTTAATCTGAGGGGAAGAGGCTATCTTGTCATTGTTCATTAAGCATCTTGTCGACTTCCATCTGACATTAGCACAGGCACTCTGAGTTTACTATTTGATTTAAAAATTTAGCTTAGTTGAAACTACTCACTGAATCCTGATGCAATCTTGAACCCTGTTCCCAGAACATCTTCCCAGACTCAACCCTGGCTATGGCTTCGGATTAAGCTCTGATGCTGGGATGCACAGGTGCAGCTTTGATGCTGATATGCACAGGTCCTCCTGAAAAGAGAAGAGTGGCGCCCATTCCACTTGCCTTGTCCTCAGTATAGGGAATGGTTTAAGAGTATTTTTGACCAGCAACTTCTCCATGAGAAAACTGGAAGCATCAACGATTCTCATGAGATTGACTAGTATAGGTGAACACATCACTTTCCTGAACACTTACACCCCCTCATGAATTCTGTCCACCTTGGCTCTGACATTTCCAACTTATAGTGAATTAAGATATGGAAGGGACAAGAAATACTCGTGAGAAATCATTCTTGTTCAGTCTCCTAAAATAGGGTGTATTCATAATATGCTTTATCCCATATGGTTGTTTATACATTATTTGGTAATTTAAGCATTAAAAACATTTTTTGCCTTCCTATCATATACAGACCCTTTCTTAGTTGCTGGGGGGAGATCAGTGGATAGGCAATAAGCCCTATCATGTGGATCTAACAAATTCTAGTGATGGAGGAGACAATGAGTAATCAATGTAACAAATCCTTACAGGGCACGTTGGTGTATATTCTTTGGTGCTACATATGAAAGTCATTGCTACAGAGCCAGGCACATTGTGGGTATCTAAGAATTCCTCAAAAAGTCAACAAAGCCATGTTGGGAAACCAATAGAAAAAACTCTTGAAGAATGTTATGAGAAATTAATCCAGATACCTGAGAGGGTATTTAGCATTGGAAGTCCAGGTTAGAAGCTGGAAGTGAGAGGAATTCTTGGAAATGGCCAATGTCGATATCTCCTCCCAGATATACTACCCAGTGTCTGTGTGACAAACATGATTTTTTGGGATTTATATCAGCACCACGGTCAGCTCCGAGAACCCTACACTCAGAGGAACCTTCTTGGTGCAAAGGAGGGCCCTGACTGCTGACTAGCTGATTTACTGGGCCATTTAAATCCCAGACCAAACCAAATGACTAAGCCTCTAAACGCAGGCAAGACTGCTACTTGAGTCTGACTCTCAGAACTGCAAGCAGATCCACCATATATATATATATATATATATATATATATATATATATGTATATATATATATATAGTATTGTAGTGACACCTTGGGAATTGTTTTCTGAAGATCTGGTTTTGAGCCTAGTTCTACAGATAAGCTGTGGCTTTACAGAGGTTGATTTGCTTCGCATCAGTAAAAGCAATTCTTATTTCACAGTGGTGTTGTGAGGACTACGTGAGGTGGACCTGGCAAGGTCACCATGCAGCACCTGGAAGGTGAAAGCTGCCTCACAACACTTTTGAGGGTTTGGTGGAGTATCTGGCAATTTTCAGGGCTTTCCTAGAGAAGTCTTTAGCACAGACAAGCGGTGGTGGTGATGGTGTTCTAGACCGAATGGACAGCAAGCAGGGAGAATGAAAGCGGACAGCATCTGAGGAAATGGAGGACAGTTTAATGAGACTGAAGCTGTTGAGCCGCCACTTTTGATCTCTGGTCTCCTGAACCGCTATTTTCAGCACAGAACACTAGACTTTATTCCCAGCTAGTCTATTGTGCATTTCAGTTGAGAGTTGTACCTGCACCTCTAACCTGCCTTTCCAAAACAGGATTTGTCGCTTTCCTCCACTGTACTCTCTTCATATAGCATGTCAAGAAGGAAGAAGGCTGTCCTGTGAACAGTCTTAAATTGGTGAAAGTTTTTCCCAGAGAACATGGTGACCTTATTCTTCTTTCCAACTAAGAGTAGAAAATAAGAATGGCTAAGCCTGAAGCATGAGATAATTGGGTTAGAGAAGGGAAGACTTCGCATGTCATAAGTGGTAAGGAACTTAGAAGGATTGATCAAAGGAGGTCAGTCAGTGCTCTCCCTCAGAGAAGGGGAGGCATTGTCATGTGGCTGGAATATCTTCATCACCATTTTGTCACTGTTCTAATAATTGAACTATTAATGTCCCCTTTCACAACAGTTTATGTTTATATAGGACTTCACAGCTTGTAAAAGGTCTAATTTCATCTTCATCACCACCCAATGAAGTTATCAAGGAAACGATTATTAGCTCGCCCCCTCACACCCTCATTTTGTACACCGACAGACGGAAACAGCCAGCCACAGAAGTGATGTAATTGGCAAGAAATCAAACAGTGCAGACAGGAACAAAGCCGTGTCTCCCAGTCCTCTCTAGGGCTCCCCTCTTTTTCTGGGATGGTGCTCTAGTGGTGAGCAGAGAACAAGGCTGGTGGCTGTGGCAGCAGTTAAGCACAAGGGTCTGCAGAGCCCTTCTTCATGATGCTAGTTGTCTCAAGCAGCAAGAGAACGAAGACCTGACCTGAAGCAGTAGTGGAGTTCGGGTGGAATGTTCCAGTGCTATAGGAGGGAGGAAGGGGCCTGATGCCATCTCAGCTACAATCAAAAGAATTCAGATACCATTCCTCACATGGCTTAGGGCTTAGCAGTTTACAAAGCAAATTTTTGCCTCATCTCTTTTGATAGATTCCTACCAGCCTGGGCAGGGAAGAGTGGGGCTCTGTTATTATGCATTTTCCTCCGAGGAGAGGGGAGATGAGAAAGAGGAGGCTCTGAGAGGTCCATAGATTGGTCTGAGGCCACTGGTCTGTTTCTAAACTGGCTTCTCTGCCTAAACCCTTTCTCTAGCTCTTTCTGCTGCATCTCAGCTTCCTGTGCATCTGGCCAGACCCGAAAAACAAATCTTGTAATTGAGTTGGAATGTGGGTGCTGGGCCCTGGAGACAATGTTTCCTGCTTTTCAATCTGTTCTTAATTTATTAAAGTGATGAAATGAGGAAGAGGCCCAGAAGGGGTGGATGTTTTCCATCAGTGAGTCAGGGGAACGTGCAGGGGCAGAAGGTCAGGAGAAAGCTGCTGTTGCTCGGCAGCTTTGCCCGCCTTGGCAAAACCCACAAGAGCGTATGGGGGATGGGGTGCACCTTTTTCCTGTTACTCCTACGGGGGTGGGGGTGGGCACGGATAAGCTGAGCAAGAACAGGCCATTCAAGGACTTGTCTCTCCCTGTACTGTTACCTCAGCTGGCATGTCCTTTTGTCTGACAAGTGTCCAGGATACTGAAGGGACATCTATGGAGTTAGAGGGGCTGGACTTAGCCTGAGGGCACCAGGGAAGGTTTCTTTAGGAAGGTAGCCCAAAATGTGAAGAGAACTTATGGGGAAAGGGGGAAGAGAGGAAAAGAAAGGAGTTTTCAGGTGGAGAAAACAGCAGGTGAATGATCTAGGAAGAGACATCCGGCTGTCACTAGGCAGGTGGAGAGATGAGTCTGGCAGTGGCTGGAGGTGGCAGTGCTATTAGCTTAGATGGCCCTTCTGGGTCAGATGGGGAAGTCAGGATTCTTCTGAGAAAGGATTTATGTTATTAGCTCAATTTCTTTGACTATGTAGAAAATAGATCACAAGGGAAATAGCAGCCAAGACAAGGAATCAAGGCAACACTGGGTGTTGGTGTTGCCATTCCTACCCAGACTGCATTTCACCTGCACTGATCAGAGAGTTCTCTGAAGATGCAGCACACAATAGGAAGTCTGTCTGTTAGTCTCTCTCTCTCTCTCTCTCTCTCTCTCTCTCTCTCTCTCACACACACACACACACACACACACACACACACACACACACACACATACACACAAAGCTGGCTTAGGTAGTTACAGACTTTCTTTTGCAAGCTAAAACCCCAGGAAAGACAGGGGCACAATTCTAATTTAGTTCCAAAGGCCTGAGAACCATGGGTCTCTTCATAGCTATCTGTTTGTGATCCTTGCACTACAGATTGGACTTACCTGGCCGCCTACACTCTGGGAATATTTTTCATGGTCTGTTTGCTTTGAGGACACCATAGTTCACACCATGTGTATAGCTGGTCCTACAGGGCCTTATATTAATTTGTTGGATATTTCCTATGAATGATTCTGAGCACTGGGCCTTCTGCTTCATCAGCACTTCATCCCCATCAGTCCTCACTGTTCCTCTGTCCCAGAAAAATATTTCAGGGTAATCATGGCTAAAAGACATGATTAACACACTCTCTAGCACTCTGGGATTTAGAGCCTTGTCTCTTGGTAATCTAGTGCCTGCGTTTGCCAGCTGAGCTCTTCAGCTCTGCGACACTGACAATGGGAATGGGCCCGAGTTGGTTCCAAAGGTGAATGGACAGCAAATGGCACAATGGTGCTCTAGATTCTGCACTTAACTCTGTGCACTCCCCTCAGTCCTCAAAACACGGAACTGGTTCGCAGGCTCTCTAAGTGGCTGGCTTTTGGAGGGAGGCATGGAAAGGTGGCATCAGATATAACTATCTTCAGACAATGGTTCTGGGTGCATAAGAAAGTCTCTTCCCCATACCTCAAGCTGATCATGTGCTTTAATGACTCAAAATCATGAATATTAAACTAAGGGAAAGTTGACAGTATTTAAATGAGCATCATTAAGAGACACATAAATTAACAGGGTTTTTAGTTCTTGTGGAACTGCCGTTTCAATGTTAAACAACCGGAGTGCTCGGGCGCTTTTGCAGCAAACTGTCCCCAAAGTGTGCTGCAGAATATCATTATGGGTGGCTGCCTTGCTGTTTAATTATTTCCAAGTTGATTTTTTTCCCCATTGCTGCAGTACTTGTATGCTTGTCTTGTATTTGGGAAAGATGATGGGGCTGAACTTCAGAGGCAGCTGCCAGGGTGATCTCTTGCAGCCTCATGATGAAGACCTAAGCTGAGCAGTGTTGCCTCTACATGCCAACCCTCTGTGACAGAAACCTCAGATGACCCTTGGATCCCCTGATGAACTACATACACCTTGTTGGGATGCTACGAGATTCCTGGATCCTTGGTTGCAGATAATCTCACTTTTAGGAAATTGGGGAGTCCGAGTTTGGATAGAGTCTGCAATGTGATGGGAAAGACAGAGAGTGATAGACAAGGGGAGGGAGGGTACCATGACTACAGAACGTAGAGTGTGGTAGAGAAGCTAGGAGCCCTGTAATCTGTTCTAGATTCCACTGGTCTTAGCTAGGTTATCTGGAGACAGTCTCATCTCTCTCTGTTGTCAGTGTCTTCAGTTATAAAATGAATCCAAACTTTTGACATTGCAACATGACTTCCTGTTCATACTTGAGAAACATAGACTCTAATTATACACACACACACACACACACACACACACACACACACACACACTTGCACCCCCTACACACAAAAAGAAGTCTCAATATATCAAGAAAATATAGTTTTGTGTTAGATCGCATTAAATAGCTATCTTTGGCTGTATGCAGTCTGTAGGATTATACAATCTCTCTCTCTCTCTCTCTCTCTCTCTCTCTCTCTCTCTCTCTCTCTCTCTCTCTCTCTCTTTCTCTCTCTCAGATTTGCCTGTGTAACAGCAATAGCTGTCCTTGAACTTGCTTTGTAGACCATAGCTGTCCTTGAACTTGCTTTATAGACCATACTGGCCTCAAACTCACAGAGATCCTTCTACCTCTGCTCCTGAGTTCTGGGATTAAAAGCATGCACAACCACCACCCAGATTATTTTTAACTCGTAAGAGGCTATTCTAATACACTCCAGGAATGATGACATCTTGGATTTCACTGAAATACTAGATTCCAGCTCAAGAGTTCTGAATTAAAGGTCCATCTTTTTACTTCAAAGATCTGGATTAGAAGTGGATTTTCCTACTTCAAATTAAGCCTCTATCTTTGGGTTTTAGTTCTAGATGTCAAGTTGACATTCCAGAATAGCCATCCCAGATCCTCACTGACCATTTAATTTAAAATCATCTCTTCCAAGATGTTGATCCTTTCTCCTTTATTTTGTTTTACATGAATGTTGTTTATTGTCTTCACGTTTACTAGAAGGTAAGTTCCTGTTGGCAAGGATTTGGATCTATGTGGTACAATCCCCTTCTTGTGTTACCTAGAAAGCTCTGTTTGTAGATATTTTCTAGCTCTCAACTTGGGGTAATAGAAGTAGCCTTCCTTCTACCCTTTCATGTTGGGTATGAAATTATTGGCAAGACCAGCTTGCCTCTGGAAGTTTCTATGATTGAAGAACTTAAGACTAGCTGCATACCACATTGCTAAGTCAAGAAATATCTGGGAGCTGAGCTGGGTAACTGGATGCATTTTCTTAGCTTAGGAAGGCTGTTTTCCATAGACGATTACCAGGCCTTATATCTTCATACAAAGACTCAAGGAGATACTAAGCTAATGGCCACAGAAATGGAGAAAAGTGTGTGTGCTTGTCCTTTCACTCAGGACTGAGCTTTCCCGTTGCCCAAACCGATTCTCTTTAGCATACTATCATATTCACTTGTTCATTTTATATACCAAGGGTGGAGTTACTTAAAAAAGGGCAATATTCCTAATACAACATGAAGTAGGGAAAAGAGGAAAGATATAAAACTGTGCATCTATGTATAGCTGTCCACATTTGTCTGTCTCTCTGCACACTGGGACTAAAGCCAGTCAAATGCTGCTTAAAATGGTAGTTTTCCATTAGTCTGTGTGCCGAAGTACCATCACAGGGCAGAGGGGGCTACAGAAAATCTGGTAAGAGTAAATTGTGTGAATTTGGGTGTTTCTGATCAGTGTGGGCCGATGAAGCAGGTCTCGAATGTCTTTAGGACATTGTCCACCTGTAGAGGGTAAGTCCAGGTGTTTACAGGTGAGGGCATGCTCTGTGTCATGACTTTCCACTTGGGTCTGGTTTTGTCTACTGGGGATTCCAAGCTAATAGAACCTCCATCCAGGAGTGCAATGGCTTCCTTTCAAAAAAAAACATTTGAGAACAATAAACATGTGTTTAATTTCAGAGAAGGTTGTAAAAATTCAAAGCCCGAAAGAGGAAAATCATAAGAAAAAAGTCTAATAAAACTATAAAAATTTTAGGCATAGTACTTATCCAATGATTGATTGTTCACAAGGTGTTTTCTATGTAGGTTACAGGCTTCATGAGAACCAGCACTGTGTTTAATTTTTTCCATTGTTATTTCCCTGACAACTACCATGGAGGAGGAGATGCTTTGTAAATAAGAATGAGCAGAAAGCACAAGCTTGCATGTCACCATGCTCCTGGTATTTGTTATAGTTATGAGGGATAGTTCAATAAACCAATGAATAGCGTTCTTGGGAGAGTTCTTTGTTATTTTTCTTCCTTGCTTATGTGAGGCTCAATGGGAAGAAAGTTGATGAACCTTAGAGTGAATTGGAGTAGACTGGAAAACAACTGCAATACTTTGTGAACTTTTCAACCGACTGATTAGAAGGAGGGTATATTTCAGCTTTGGTGTCTTGCTTTGGCCAGTGTTTCTGTGCTGTGAATGTGCTGCTGAGGATTGAACACAGGGTCTTGTATATTCCTGGCAAGCCTTCTAACATTAAGCTATTCCTGTAGCCCAAGAGATATTTCTAAGTCTGAGACCTTGCAAAGCTTCCTTCCTTGTCTGGTAACACAGAGATGACAGCCATGTGACAAGGCCTAGGCTATCCTGTTAGATGATAAAAGATGTATGACTCAACTGATCTCTATTACCCCTAGTTGAGAGCCAGCCTACATACAGAAGCTGAGATTCCTAACTGACCCACAGATAATACACAGACACATGAATGATCCCAGCCAAGACCAGCAGGAGGGCCACCCACCTGAGAACAGCTCAAATTACCAACCTACAGAATCCTGAGCTAAATAAATGGTTGTGTGAAGCCCCTGAATTTTGGATGAGTTGTTGAACACAAAAATAGAAGGCTAGTAAAGATGTTCAAAGGGATATTCAGAACTAATTAGAAGGTGTTTCTTCATATAGCCTGCCAATAGGAACACAATTAAAATAACCAAACAAAGCTCACCAGGAAATGTTGTGTAATGACTGTCATGATGTAGGAGCAACATTTTCAAGAACCACACTGAGCTGGCATTTCCATAGTGGGTAGCTATCCAAGGGACAGATTGCTGAGGTTTCGTGCAGCTCAGGAGGTTGTGCCATGGGAGGAATTGTTGTGAAAGTTCAGAAGTTTGCCCAGTTTTTAAGGTAGCATACCCACAGCTCCCCTCCAGCCCTTGCTCAGTGGTTCCTGTCATCTCAATGCCAAAGAGGGTTCCCATTATTTGCAGACAAATAAAGCAATTGTCTCCCCACTACCTCTCTCTTTCCATGATATGGTTTAAGTAGAGCTTTCTGCTCCCTCTTATGTAAGATCCCCATTTCATACCGGCTATACCACTGAGACCAATCCTGGTTGCCCAAACATGTTGTTGATGCTTCTGTGTTTTTGTGTATGCTCTTTCTACCTGGACCCCCTTCACCAGCCGCCAAGACCCTTTAAAAGCACAGTAACATAGATGTTAGCATCAAAGGAAATGTCCTTCATTAGTTAACAACACAACCGCCTTCTCTAAGATCCTGGATCTCAACTACTACATCTTGCCACACTATAGCAAACCTCTTCTGCTCCTTTTCTTGCCCTCCTTGCTCCTAAGCTTGCCTGCCCTCTAATTCCCATTTGCAGGTCAGTTCCCGCACACATTTTGTAATAAAGCGGGGTCTCAAGATTTCTTAAAAATACGTAAATGAAGAATGAGCCTATATTTGAACAGGGATTCGCATCACTGTCTTGCATTAGCCTGCCTCATTAGCCCTATTTTCCAAATGAGGAAACTGAGGGCCAACACAATTAAATGGCTTGTTGCAGTTCTCTCAGGGAGAAACAAGGAGACAGAAATTCCAGCACTTAGAACATGTGATCCCTCCACAGTCACTCTTTGTCTGCTCATTGCACAAATGTTTCTTTTGTGACCACTCTTCCAGACCTACCCTTTTGTGTCCCTGACTGCTACAACATGTCACAAACCTGTTATAATTACTCTTAGTCCAGTTTTGGCCCTAAACCCAGACTGGGCTCGATATTTTCCATTTCCCAAACTCCTGGATGTTCTATTATAGTCTTCTTTTCCCATTGGGCTATGAGCAATTTGAGGGCCACCTACAATCCCATTATAATTCCATACAATTAAGGTTTTGTTTGTTTGGTCAAGTGATGGACCTTGTAGATGTTAAAGCTTGGGAATGTTCAGCTGTGGACAGATAATGAAGGGCTCCTTAACATTCACAGGCAACTTGGACTTTGTTTTGGTGGCAGCTAAAAGACAGAAGGTATTTTAAGCAGGCAAAGCACTGTCTTTTAAGGATAAAATGGAGATCCTGAAAGAAAACATGCAGGAATAGTCAGTGTTCAGCGACTCAGAGAACAACACAATAGGCTGCTGGCCTACAGGGTTGGTACTCCATATGGGGCTTCTCCAGATATTTATGCACATTCAGGGGCACCATGGCTGTCCATCTGTGGACTGCCCTTTTGATACTGGGTGCTAGCATTAGCTCACTACCATAGGCAGCTGGAATGTCCAATGAAGGCCAGTGGTAGAAGACAAAGTGAAAACCCCACTCCTAACCTCAAGTAGGAGTAATTTCTATCCCAGAGCTCCTCTTTAGGGCCAGGTTTAGACCTCTGGGAGGCTTTGGCTGGGGTGGCCTGATGTTCAGTTTCTCACTTTCTATTCCATTGTCCCTGCTTCTTCATTGAGTTCCTGGTAAATTTCTCTAAAACCTTCTTGCATATGTGCTTCTGTCTCAAGGTCTGTTCTGAAGAAGCCAACCTTAGATGCATACATGGAAGCATACAGAACTATAGAATTGAGATGCAAGTGCGCTCATGCCCCACAGCACCGAGAAGCATATATTGTCCCGTCTCCGTGTTCTTGGGTTGTCAACAGATGCTGATTCTCCTTCATAGGAGCTCTGTGAAAACCATCTTGCTATTGAAACATACATGTGCACATACTTTAAATTCTCCTTGTTTCATTTTTTTTCCTGCCACATGTCTTCATTGGACAGTGAGCACCCCAAGGCACAATGGTCCAGCAAAAGGTGGAGCCTCTACGGATATTGAACAGGGTTTGTGTGCAAAGTGACCAATCCCTGGTAAGGAGTTTACCGTGGCTGTCTTGAGATAGGAGCTGAAATTGATTGATCTGATTATAGTTGCACTCAACTTTCTCTACCATGACCATCTCCGTGATCAAGGACCATTGGAGAAAAGATTTAAGCCTTTTTACACACCACAGATTTCTGAGCACAGTAATGAACTTTCCCCCAGCAGTCAGAACTTTAAGGACAAAGCAAATGGGAAGGAGAACTTTACCTTCCCAGGCAGAAAATTAATTATAAAATCAGATTGTGTTACCAGAATTGTTTATATCTATGTTTTAAGGAGTTTGCCATCTTCTGAATCTGATAGATGGAGCATTCATGCCTGATTGCTACAACAGTTTTTAATTTGTTTAGAAATTAGTCCAAATAATGAAGAAATGCTTTTCAATATAACATGAAGGCAATACAGCTGGCGCATCTCTTTTTTTTTTAAACAATGACAACACAGTTTTAAACATTGAATAATGAAATAAACATATCTGTCAGAAACAGGTACAGGTTGTGGACCTCTGGTTTGGAAGGGTGCTGTTTTTAAGGAGTTGCTAATACCTAACAAGAGGTTTATTTATTTATTTTTATTTTTTTAGCACTCAGGTGACTGTCATTTCACATCCCCAAGATAGACCTGGATGTTGGATGCAGGCATGTATATCTCTTACCTTCTACTTCAGAGAGGGGGGGGGGCATCAGTCTCAGGAGACTTTCCCAGGGCACAGCATTGAGCTAGTGCCCTCTGCCCCTATGCTGCCTTTTCTGGGTTTGATAAATGAAAGGGGTTTTGCTCTTGTAAGAAATGGGTAAGTGCCTGGAAACTTGTGGGATTTCTGGTTAATCAGTGGCTGACGTTTGAGTTACTTTTCTGTTGCAGTGACAAAATACTTGACAAAAAAAATTAATGTGAAGAAGGGAGGGTTTATTTTAGTTCATTATTTGATGGTACAGGCATGGGAATTATGGGATCAGGAACATGAGGTGGCTGATGACAGTGCATCCACAACCAGGAAGCAGAGAGAGAGAGAGAGAGAGAGAGAGAGAGAGAGAGAGAGAGAGAGAGAGAGAGAGAGAGAGAGAGAGAGAGAGATGAATGGATGTACTGCTTAATCTTTGCCCTTTCTTCAGTTGGAGGGAGTCTTCCCATACCAGTTAAACCTTTTTATAAACGTTCCCACAGACATGCCCAGAGATGACTTTTGTAGTTGGTTTAAACTCTAGTCAGGTTGAAGATTGGCCACAGCAACTGGTGATGTAGCTTGTGTCCTATTTCCCTATACAACTATCTGCCACTTACACTTTCCTCACCAGCACACTGGGCGACCTTGAACATTCTGCTTTTCCTCTCTCCAAGCCTTAGTTCCTTCTTCAGTAACTGGGGATGATACCTCTGTCACTAACATGAAAACCAACAAAGATATTGTTAGTATAGTAACAAGTAGTCATTAGTAGTTTGAAGTGTGAAACACTGATCAGCCAAGGGGCTGTCATGGCACCTGTGATGGTTCTTGGTATGCCATAAGTATCTTAGCTGTGCTCTCTGTGCCCATCTTCAGAGTGAGATGTGTTCCTGAGGGTTTGGAACCATAGTATAGGAGTCTTCACTGGATAGTTACCCTATGGGAGATTGTTTTGTAAAGTTGAGAAGGTGTCTCCATAGACAAGAGGTTCACTTCTTGGGTCTCTTGCTGCATGTTTCATTGAAAATTCTGGTGTTTTGAAGATGGTCTAATGGTTAAAATAAAAGCTGATTTTTTCTTAAGAGACAGAGAGTTGTTCTAATCTCAAGCTTAATCAAGACTCCTACCTCAGCCTCCAGAGCAGCTGAGATTGTGAGCTCACACCATGGTACAGATCTAAACTACAACTTTACATATTTTTCCACAGTTGTGAGCAAGTTTCTGACTTCAGAGGGCAAGCTGCTGAGGGCTTCAGAGAGAAGCAGCAGTTTCCCCCAAAAGATGCAGAGGTACTAGGATGAGGGAGACAGAGAAAGGCCAGGATGGACTAAGGAAGTTAGTTGATTTGTTCTTCTGACAACCGGGAATCACTGAAGTGTTTAAAGAAGAGTGGCACCTACTGAGTTTTAAATTTCTCCTTTCTCCTTCTCCTTCTCCTTCTCCTTCTCCTTCTCCTTCTCCTTCTCCTTCTCCTTCTCCTTCTCCTTCTCCTTCTCCTTCTCCTTCTCCTTCTCCTTCTCCTTCTCCTTCTCCTTCTCCTTCTCCTTCTCCTTCTCCTTCTCCTTCTCCTTCTCCTCCTCCTCCTCTTCCTCCTTCTCCTTCTCCTTCTTCTCCTCCTCCTCCTCCTCCTCCTCTTCCTCCTTCTTCTCCTTCTCCTCCTCCTGCTTCTTCTCCTCTTCCTCCTTTTCCTCCTCCTCCTCTTTCTCCTCTTCTGCTGCTTCTTCTTTTTCTTTACTTATTCACTTTATGTGCCACTCCCTGCCCCCTTCCAACTGCCCTCCCTACAAACCTTTCCTATATCCTCTCTCCCCTTCTCCTCTGATCAGGTGGGGCAGCCCCCCCCCCGGTATCCCCCCTTTGCACATCAAGTCTGTGAAGCTAGGCACATCCTCTCCCACTAAGGTGGTCCTGATATGACTGTGGCTATGTTGATATCTTCTAGCAGTCCAGCTAGAAGAATGTATCCCACATATAGGAAACAACATTTGGGATAGCCCCCTATTCTAGTTGTTTGGGACTCACATGAAGATTTGGCTGCACATTTGCTACATATGTGTGTGGAGGCCTAGGTCTGGCCCATGTATGTTCTTTGGTTGGTGGTTTAGTTTCTGAGAACCCCAAGGGTCTGGGTTAGTTGACTCTGTTGGTCTTCTCGTGGAGGTTCTATCCTCTTAGGGGCTTCAATCCTTCCTCCTGTTCTTCCTTAAGAGTTCCCAATCTCCATCCACTGTTTGACTGTGGGTGTCTGTATCTGTCTGAGTCAGATGCTGGGTGGAGCCTCTCAAAATTTTTCCTTTTTATTGAAAATATACTTTTTGGCCTCACAAGGCAGGTGTGGCAGAAGCCAGTTAGGTCATGCCCACCTTGCCAGGCAGTGAAGCCAGCCAGCCACCACTATGATGAACAAATACCTGATGGAGAGATAGGAAAGATAGAAAAACCGAGTGCTATGTGGAGAGGTAGAACTGGAACACAGTGGTGGAGACAGGTGTGGGAGAAGGCTGAGCGTAATAGGGAAACATGTGATTGCCCAGTACAGTAAACAGGCCATGTGTAGCAGCCTGGTGCATACACAAGCCCAGACTCAGCTTGACAACATGCTATCCAGCCATGGGATCTCTTTGGCTTTGGGCAATGATCGAGACCCCAGATGAGGAACAGTTTACTTTCTGGATTTGACCTCATTCAAGAATCACTGTTATGTATGATGCTACCAGAGGCCATGTTGATGATTGTGGTCCATGCTCCTTTTCCAGGTCACAATGTGGATGTGTATCATCTGTGCTGCTGACTGAAGCTGTGATAATATTCTTGGGTTTTGCTGCCTCACAGGGCCATGTGCCCTGTGAAACACTGGAGGCCATGTTGAACCTCATGGTGGTTCATGGTGCGTTAGAGGGCTATGAGTAGGTTGGTGGTCCTAATATGGCCATGTCTGTGTTAATGCCTGTGTTACCACCCAAGGCCATTCATATATCCATCGTCAGTGCCACCACCTCAAGCTATGTTGATGCCAAAGGTCATGCTGTAGGCCAGGGGTCATGTTGATATGTGAGTAGCCTGTGTAGCTACTTGAAGACATGTGATGTCCATGGTCCTTGTAGCTGCTGAGGGCCATCTGTGGGTCTATAGTCCTGATATGCCCATGGCTGTGGTGATATATTTAGCCAATTTTGCTACCCATGGCCATGAGGCTACCCATGTTGCCATAACTTCAACATGGCTCCCAGCAGTGGTGTAGCTATGTTGATGTCTGCAGGCTACACCACTGCTGGGAGCCATGTTGAAGTGATTGGCCCATGTAGTTGCCTGGGGCTGTGCTGTCAGTGGTCCATGCTGCCACTGAGGGCCATGAGGTCAGTGGCTGAGTCTGTGACCTATGTAACCACCTTTGGGTGTCCATGGTCTGTGCTGCAGCCTGGAGCCATATTGATGCCAGTAGGCTGTGCTGCTTTGGGGGACCTTACTGATCTGAGTGCACTATGCTACCACCTAAGGCCGTGGTGATGCCTGGGTCTTTGCTGCTGTCAAGTGCCATGTCTGGGTCTGTGGTCCTGCTGCAGCCAAGGTCTGTGTCAATGTCTATGGCCCGTGTTACCATTGAAGGCCATGTGGATGTTAGTGGTTTGCTCCGCAGTCAGGGGCCATGTTGGTGTCCTCAGGCTGTAGTGCCATACCATATTGTAGGACCATATTGATGTAAGTGGCCTGGTCTTCCACTTCAGACCATGTTGATGACTGCAGTCTGGGCTGCCTCTGAGGGCCTTGTCTGGGTCCTGGTCCTACTGCAGCAGGGCGTGGTGTGGAGGGCGAAGATCTGTGCTCCGACTGACTGTGAAGAACAAGGAAGCTACTTTTGCTGTGATAGTGATGACAGCAGATGTACAGTTGAAGGGAGGACATGGAAGGCTTCTGTGATAACTTCTACTCCCCCAACCTGCCCACCCACCAATAAAGAATAAAGTATCAGCCTAGACAGGGCCTATGGAAGAGAACTCTTAAAAAGTGTGACACAGTTACTGAAGTGTAGTGCTCTATAACTGATGGCTTCTGGCTGGGGGGTGGGGTTAGGGTGCGGGGGGGTGGGAAGGGAAGACTCAGTTCTGCTTAAGGGACAGGCCACTGAGAGTTTGACCATGCTCTGTTTGGGCATACAGATAACACAAATTAGACTTTTTTATTATTTAATTTTTTTGTTTTATTATTTTTTTTTTATTCTTAATTTTACTTTTCTGGGCATTCGCAAGGGGAAGCAGACATGGAAGGACTGGGAAGGGAATGAGAATGGGATGCATGATGGGAAATTTCCAAAGAATCAATAAAAATGTTATGTTAAAAAATAGATTTTTTTCTCACAAAAATAAATTCCTCCCCCTATTTCTCCCAGTTTCTCTTTACCTGCCCTCTCATGCAGATCCACTCCCTTTATGTCTTTCATTAGGAAACCAGTAGATTTTTAGGGATAATAATAAAATAATAAGAATAACAAAACAAAACGAAAAGGAGCCAAGAAATAGCACAAGAAACAGAGACCTACTTGTTGACAATTCGTGAGTCCCATGAAAACACTGAACTGAGTATATACGCAAAGGACCCATTGCAGACCCTTGCAGGCCCTGTGCATGCTGTCTCAGTCTCTGATGTCATATGAGCTTTGATCATGTTGACTTATTTATAGGGTCTTGTTTTCACTGCTTCTATCCAAATGATGGTGTTCTTTACTATGCAGAAGTTTTTCAGTTTTATAAGGTCCCATTTATTAATTGCTGATAGACATTAATGACTGTGCTATCAGTGTTCTGTTTGGAAAGTTTTTTCCTGTGCCAACCTTCCTGAGTTGAAGGTTATTCCTCATTTTCTCTTCTATCAGGTTTAGTGGTCTTGGTTTTACATTGATGTCTTTGATCCATTTGGAGTTTGAGTTTTGTGGAGCATGATAAGTATAGATCCATTTGGATTATTCTACATGCAGACATCCAGTTTAATCTACACCATTTGTTGGTATATTCATAATATCTTTCTTTTTTTCCAATGTGTATTTCTGGCTTCTTTATAAAAATGTAGGTGTCCATAGGTGTATGGATTTATGTCTGGGGTTTCAATTAAATTTTATTGATCAGCATGTCCATTTTTGTGCCAATACCACCCTGTTTTTATAAATATAGCCCTGTAGTATAATTTGAGGTTGGGGATGGTGCAACCTCAAGCAGTTCTTTTACTATTTAGGATTGTTTTAGCTGTCCTGATTGTGTGTGTATGTGTGTATGCGTGCATGCATGTGTGTGTGTGTGTATTTCCATATGAAATTGAAAATTGCCATTTCAAGATTTATGAATAATTGTGTTGAAATTTTAACGGGAGGATTGCACTGGATCTATAAGTTGCTTTTGGTAGGATGACTATTTTTTACTATATTATGATATTACTATATTACTGACCCATGAGCATAGGAAATCTTTTGATCTTCTGATATATCTTTTTCAGTACCTCTCTTCAAAGACTTGAAGTTTTTAACCATGCAAGTCTTTCACATGCTTGGTTTGAGCTGCCCCAAGATGTTTTATATTATTCGAGTCTATTGTGAAGGTTGTTGTTTCCCTGATTTCTTTCTCAGACCAAGTGCCATTTGTATATAGGAGGGCTACTGATTTCTCTGAGTTAATCTTATATTCAGTTACTTTGCTGAAAGTATTTGTCAGTTGTAGGCATTTCTTAGTGAAAATTTTAGGGTCATTCATTTATAATATAATATCCAGAAAAAGATTCTTTGACTTTTTCCTTTATATTTTGTATCCCTTTAGTCCCCTTCAACTGTCTTGATCTTCTAGCTAAGTCTTCAAATACTATACTGACTACGTATGGAGACAGTGGATAGCCTTGTCTTATTCCTGATTTTAGTGGAGTCGGTTTGAGTTTCTCTCCAGTTAAGTTGATATAAGTCATGGAGTTTATGTAAGCTGCTTTTATTATGTTGAGTTATATTCATTGAATCCCTAATCTCTTTTATCATGAAGGGTGCTGGATTTTATCAAAGGTCTTTCCTGAATCTAATGAGATGATGATGTGGTTTTTGTCTTTCAGCTTTTTATATGGTGGACTACATTTATTGATTTATATATGTTGAACCATCTCTTCATCTCTTGAATGAAGCCTACTTGATCATAGTGGATGATCTTTTTGGTGTGTTCTTGGATTTGGTTTGCAAGTACTTTATTGAGAAAATTTGAATCTATGTCCATAAGGGAAACTAGTCTGAAATTCTCTTTCTTTATTGGGTCTTTATGTGGTTTGGGTATCTGAGTAACTGTGGCCTTGTAAAGCCAACTGGGCAGTATTCTTTCTGTTCTATTTTGTGAAGTAATTGGAGGAGTATTGACATTAACCCTTCTTTGAAAGTCTGTCCCTGGGCTTATTTTGGTCAGAAGACTTTTAATTACTGCTTCTGTTTCATTAAGGTATATAGGTTTGTTTAAATTGCTTATCTGATCTTGATTTAACTTTGCTAGGTAGTATACATCATGAAAATTGTCCATTTCTTTTAGATTGTTTAATTTTGTGAAGTATGGGTTTTTAAAGTATGTTCATATGATTCTCTGGATTTCCTTGGTGTCTGTTGTCATCTCCCTCTTTTTGTTTCTGATTTTGTTAATTTGAATCTTTTCTCTCTGCCTTTTAGTTAATTTGGATAAGGGTTTGCCAATTTTATTGATTTTCTTAAAGAACCAACTCTTTGTTTCATTGATTCTTTTATTTTTTTGTTTCTACTTTATTGGTTTTGGCCCTGAGTTTTAATATTTCTTGTGGCTTATTCCATTTATGTGTGGTTTTTTTTTCTTCTAGAGCTTTCATGTATGGTGTTAAATGACTAGTATGAGATTTCTCCAATTTTTAAATTTTGCACTTAGTGTCCTAACTTGCCTCTTAGAACCACCGTCACTGTGTCTCATAAGTCTAGGTATGTTGTATATTCATTTTCACTCAGTTCTAGCAAGTTTTCAGTTTCTTCCTTAATTTCTACCTTGATCCATTTTTTCACTCAGTAGTGATTTGTTCAGTTTCCATGAGTTTGCAAGATTTCTGTTATTGATATACAGCTTTAATCCATGTTGGTCAGATATGATGCAGGGTGTTATTTCGATTTTCTTGTATCTGTTGAGATTTGCTTTGTGCCTGAGAATGTAGCCAATTTTGGAGAAAGTTCCATGATAAGTTAAGAAGAAGGTATATTCTTTTGTGCTTGGGTGAAATGTTCTGTAAGTATCTGTTAGCTCCTTTTGGTTTATAACAGCAGTTAGCTTCAGCATTTCTCTGTTTAGTTTTTGTCTGGATAAGCTGTTTTTTGGGGAGAGTGATGCATTGAAGTTTTTTGTTTTTTTAAACTATCAGTGTGTATTGTCAATATGTGATTTAAGCTATAGTAGTAATTCTTTTATGAACTTGGATGCCCTTGTATTTGGTGCATCGATGTTAAGAATTGCAAGGTTCTCTTGGTGAATTTTTCCTTTGATGAGTATATAGTGTTCTTACCTATCTCTTCTGATTAGTTTTGGTTTCAGATATTAAATTGGCTACATCCACTTGCTACTTAAGTTTCCATTTGCTTAGAATATCCTTTCCAAGCAACACCTTGATCGTTTCCCGAGGTGATGGCTAGTCTAATATTAAGGTTGGTTCTTGGATGCAGCAGAAGGATGGGTACTATTTTCATATCCATTCTGTGCCTTTTTATTGGGGATTTAAGACCATTGACGTGAGCAGTATCCATGCACAGAGTTTGTGGATTCCTGTAATTTTTGTTGTTGTGATGGTGGTGGCAGGGGATATGTTTTCCCTTTTTTGATTTGTTGGTCTGGGATTATGTATTCTGTCTATTTTCTTAAATGTTGTTAACTTTTTAGATTGGAATTTTCCTTTGAGTGCCTTCTGTAGGCTTGGATTTGTAGACAAATATTGCTTAAATTTGATGTTATCATGGAATGTCTTATTTTATCCATGTAGTGTTATTGAATATTTTTCTGGGTACCCCAGTCTGGGCTGGCATATGTGCTTTTTTAGAGACTGTAGAGCATCTGTCCAGGCCCTTCTGGCTTTTAGTCTCCATTGAGAAGTCAGGTGTTATTCTGTAGGTTTGCCTTTATAGGACCCTTCATCCTCTCTCCTTGCAGCTTTTAATATTCTTTCTTTGTTCTGTTCATTTAGTATTTTGATTATTATGTGTTGAGAGGAATTTATTTTCTGGTCCAATCTATTTGGTGTTCTCTATGTTTCTTATACCTTAATAGACGTCTCCTTCTTTATGGTAGGGACATTTTCCGCTATGATTTTCTGTGCTTTTGACCTGGGTTCCTTTTCCTTCTTCTATTCCGATTATTCTTAAAGTTGGTCTATCTCAGATTTCTTGGATGTTTTGTGCAAAAGTTTTATTATTTTTTTAATATGTATTTAACATCTTTGTTGGAAATATCCATCTTTTCTATCATGTCTCCAATGCCTGAGATTCTCCCTTCTATTTTGTATATTCTCTTGATAAGGCTTGCCTCTGAAGTTCCTGCTTGAGTTCCTAAATTTGTAATTTCTAGATTTCCCTCAGTTTGGATTTTCTTTATTGGTTCTATTTCCACTTTCAGTTCTTGAAATGTTTTATTTATTTTCTTCCACTGTTTGCTTGTGTTTTCACAGATTTCTTTAGAGGATTTCTTCATTTCCTTTTAAAGGAACTCTATGATATTTAAAAAGGTGTTTTAATAGCTGAAATACCCAACACAAGGGAGATACAACCTGTAGAAACCACCTCCAGTAGATAGGCATGGCTCCCTAGTTGAGGGATGGGACCACTCATGCATCTCAAAATTTTTAACTCAGAAATGTTCCTGACCAAAGGAAAGACAGGAGAGAGAGAGAGAGAGAGAGAGAGAGAGAGAGAGAGAGAGAGAGAGAGAGAGAGAGAGAGAGAAAGACTGAAGAAAAGGCCATCCAGAGACTGCCCCACCTAGGGATCCATCCCTTCTGCAGACATCATACCCCTTCCTGATGCCAAGAAGTGCTTGCTGATTAGAACCTGGCATGGCTGTTCCCTGAGAGATTCTACCAGCACCTGACCAATACAGATGGAGATACTCATAGCCAACCAATGAGTACTGAGCCCAGGAACCCCAATGAAAGAGCTAGGGGAAGGACTGAAAGAGCTGAAGAGGATTGCAACCCCATAAGAAGAACAGTATCAACTAACTGGAACACCCAGAGATCCCAGGGACTAAACCACCAACCGAAGATTATACATGGAGGAAGCCAGGACTCCAGATATATGTGTAGCAGAGGATGGCCTTATCTGACATCAATAGGAAGGGAGGGAGGCTTGATGCCCCAGCATAGGGTGATGGTAGAGAGGTGAGTAGCAGGAGTGGGTGGAGAAGCACCCTCATAGAGGCAAAGGGGAGGGAGGAAACTTGGAGGGGATGGGGGGTTGTGGAAGGGTAACTGGGAAGGGATATCATTTGAAATGTAAATGAATAAAAAGATTAATAAAAAACAACAACAAAGCAAAAGAAAACAAAAAACAACAACACAACAAAAAGTCCTTTTATTGCTTCAGCTATGTTGCAGTACTCAGGGCAACTGTGGTAGAGTAGTTGGGATTTAGTGGAGACTTAATATCCTAGGAATTATTATTATTTTTTTAAGCTAGCATCTAGGCATCTGGGTTTGGGAAGATTGTAATTCTAGGTGCTGATATCTGTTCTTGTCTTTGTTGGGTGGGTCTTTGTTCCTTTGTTTCTGTTGCTCTCTCTGGTTCTTAGGAGAGTGTATTGGCTGTGTGATGCCTGGTAGGATTTTTCTGAGAACCTGATAGGTGTGGCCACTGGGCCTTCCAGGTAAAATGGGAACTGAGACTTAGGAATGGAGATGGGTTCTAGGGGCCGAGGAAAGGGAAAACAGAGTAGATACCTCAGATTTCCTCTTCTCAGTCTAGCAGGCCTTTAGTCCTAAATGTGCAAGGCAGGGCCCTCCTTGGCCTACTTTTTTCATTCTTCACTGTTACTCCTCCCAGCCTTCCTCCCTTCCCATCTATCGCATTACCCAGACTTTTATACTCCTCTGAGACAGCCCCTTGCTGTGGTTGGGACCATCCTGAATGATTTGCATGCCCAGCTCACAGTTGATCCATAGTGGAACTGGGCTGAGGGACCCTAGAGCTTTTCACAAAGTGGTTCTCAGGCCTTGTGCCAGGTTGAGCACACTGTAAGTGCTCAATGCACAGTAGCTAGTTTCTTTTTCTGCCTGAAGGCAGAGCACACCCCACCCTGGGGGTTCTGAATTGTGAAGCCTGAAGGTGCATTTGCCCTCTGCTCCCTCTGGAGGCTGCTCTGTTCCTGTCCAGATTTTGACCTTTTAAGGAGCAGGAGAGCTTGGGTGCCACTTGGGCTGATGAGGCTGTGGTCCAAGGGTCTGCCCCTATAGAATGAAGGTGACCCTGCTTCAGCACAGACAGCCTCTCTTTGAAGATAGGCCAGGCTGCTTTGCATGCGGGATGAGGGCTCCTCTGGTCAATTTGCTTTCACTAATGTCAAGCCCCCGCGGCGCCGACGTCGGTTGCGTAGCAACTGGCCGAGCAGCGCAGCAGAGGTGGCCATGCATAAAAGATGACACATGATGGCGGGGCTCGGGGTGAGGATTTGCAAATTTAGATACAGTCGCAGCAGGAATATGAACTGGGCACTCGACAAGCATGGGGGTGGGTGGTTTTCTTTGTCTCCTCCCATCTCATTCAGAAAGCCAGCTTCCCACTGTATTGATAGATGTCTAGGGAAATGAACAGAAAGGGGGAGGGAGATGTTAGACAGCAGCCCATCCCCCCACATCCACCCCAAACCAGAGGCCAGGCTCATTATGGCTGAATAGGGCAAAGGATAGAAACAAGTTTGAACAGCAATGTAAACATATACAGACAGAGGCCTCAGGATACCCTGAAAACCCCTCTGAAGCAGCCTAGGTTCCCCATGGATTCCTCCCTCTTAGAAAGCAGCTGATCTGAACACCACTATTCTGATAGTATGTCCCTCTGTTATTTCTGACAGCTTTAGGGAGTTGAGATGTGTCAGATCTGGGGTTCCCAGTTCCAGGCTCAAATCCTAGAACTGCCACTTGGTAATGCTTGGCAGGTGGCTTCAAATTTCGTTCAGTTCAAGCTGTCCAGTATTAACTGAGAACCTAATATGAGCAGGGTGCTGAACTAGGGGCTAGGAGGCATACTAAAATACAATGTCTTTGAGGTCTCTTGATGTGGTGGAATAAACAGGTGCCAACACAGTGAAACTCTTGGATGCAAGGCACAGAGATATTGACTAGGAGGAGACAGCTACCACTACTACTGCTGCTTTGATTTGAAAGGTATTATTGGGACAGGTAAGGAATCCAAGGAATGGAGAGGCCGATTCCAGAGCAAAGAAGCTACTCAGACAGAGGCACTTGGGGGAGAATATACCTGCACTGTCAGCAGGAGATGAGGAAACTTAAAACCCTTGGGAGGTTCTTCAGTCTCAGTAATTATATACCTGGTAATCTCGTGAGGTCATGGATGTATTTTCTAGAGAAAAGAAGCAGATCCAGAGAAAGGAGGGAGTAGCAGGAGGCCCCCATTGACCTGGGTGGGGAAAGAGAAGAGGTTATGGCTATAAACATGGCAGCAAGAGTTCCGGGGTTCAGATGGGACAGCCACGTGACGATCTAACGAGCAAATCCAGGCTCCCTCAGGAAGAGCTGGTCTGGAGACACTCCAGCTCCAATGTCACCTTCAGCAGACAGACATGGGATTTTCATCCTCTTTGAAAAGCAACAGACCTGGTGCGAATGGATGGGTCCCTAGCCACTAGCAGCTGAGTGAGAGTTATTTCTCACTTGCTCACAGCCTTGACACCCATTATTTTATTTGCTGCTCCCTGAGTCTCTGATGTGGGATTGAAGCCCTATGTTTTCTCAGGCAAGGAAAGCTTGGAATGGAGTCACTTGTCCAAATCACACTGTGTCAGATCTTGGATCATGTTCTGACCAGGGCCCTTGCTCTCTACCCATTCTTTTCTTCAGAAGTAAGTTGGAAGGTCACTGGAACTGTGGGAACAGAGAGTTACAGATGTCAGAGTATTCCCAGAAAGGTGGATTTGGAATACAGTGTAAGGACCCTGGGGGTGGTAGGGGTGGTAGGTGGGTGGGGAGTAATTTGATCAGAAACTTTGTTATTCCTTTATGAATAGGATCAAATCCTGAGAAAGAACTTAATGGCTGCTAAGGCAGCTAGCTTGTTACAGATAGGGCCTCATCACTCCATGACATTACTCATTAGAACTGTGTAGGAGTTCAAATCCCAGGACTGCCACCCATTTGTTAGATGAATCTTGGGTGAATCATTTTATCGTCATTTCTCAGTTTCTTCTCTGTAAAATAAAGACACTAACAGCATCCATCTTATGGAGTTTTGGGTAGAGCACAATAAATTAATTCTTGTGGAGCTGGCATAGGGTGGATACTTCAAAAAGGCTTACTTCTAACTAAAAATACAATTATTATTACTGGAGTAGAAAAAGTGGACACAGTTTAGGAGTGAGAACATGCAAAACAGGAGAAAGATCTTCCCAAGGTCTTATAATTGAGCTGCACCTGGAAAGATGTAGGTAGTAACTAGGTCTACTCTAGACAGCAGGAGTAGCAAGTGCCAAACCCAAGAGGGGATGGCACCTTATTTGTTGGTGAAGAAAAGGAGGTTCAGGGTAGATAGCTTCCCAATGGAAGCCATCAACACTCACTCTCAGCAAGGCTGGTCCCTCAAACTAAAGCTCAAGGATAGAGAAGAGCTCTGGGTGTCTCAGAGAACAGGACTGCCGATGAACATGGCCTCATGGCCTCATTGGTAGGGCTCTGTCTGAAGGGCAAAACCAGGAGAAAGGTGAATGGAAGAGATGGCCCATCTTCAATGTGCAGGGGATAAGAAAGGACACTGGGTACTATTTGAGACTCTAGCTTCCACCTAGAGATAGGAGGGTGGTATCTCTCAGGGACTGGGGAGGCTGGTGTTCTTAGCTTTTGGCAGCTGAGGGGCTTTCTGAGCTCTGGCCTCTGAAGAGGATGTGCCACCCAAAGTGCTTATAGATGCAGAGTCCAAATGTGGCAACACAGAGCTGCCCAGAAAGACAGACACAGTTACACACCCCAGGGTAGGGACTGTGCATCTCTAGACATCTTCTCTTCCTTCCGTGCTCTGGCACCTGTGAAGGGCTAGATGTCCCAGTGACGTCTTGACAGACACAAACCCAACAAGTGTTGGTTCTGGAGTCCTGAACATAGATGCTCTCCTAAGGTGGATCTTCTTGCTTCTGAGAGGCATGAATCAGAGACGAAGGGGCCTGGTAGCGTATTGGGATTGATGGGTATAGTTTAGGAAAATATACTGAAGGCCCGAGGGATCTAATCCCTGCTCTGCCTTCTTCTGGTGTCTGACCTTGGCTGACTTGACCTTCCCTCATTTTCTTTACTGCTAAAGAAGGAATAGTAATGGTACAACCTCAGGATTGTTCAGGAGATTAAATGAGGCCATGCATGTAAAATACTCAGCAAATGCTCAGTCAAGCTAACTATTTAGTGAGGTCTCAAACTAATCTTCCCCTTCCACCTAGAGCTGCAGTAAGAATGTAGCATTGTTTTCTGTTGTTTGCCTGACATGAGTCTATGTTCAGGATCTGTCTTTGGGCCTCTCCTCTCCCTCTGCTTCTTGCTCTGCCTGGGACAAAATGCTGGCTATTTTTGAAAAGCTCAAGTGTGTTGCTTCATCTTTGTCTTGGAATTCCCTCTGGAAGATTCTCAACTTCGTATCTGTCAAATGGGGCCAGATCATTTAGTAGGAAAAGTGACTCTATCTTCCAATAGATATTTCTGCTGCCACTAATCCTTAATTACCATAATGACCACACAGTGTTCCCCTTCAGGCTATGTTTAGGGCTTCAGCTCACCATGCCCACAAGCCAGCCAGGTGCATGCTATGGAGGGGAAAACAGCTGGAGTGGGCCCTTTATCCACACCTGCTTTCTTTTACAGAAGCAGCTGGTTCCAGAACCCCCCTGGCCTCCTGTGCACACACCGAACACCAGGGAACCTGCTCTCCGACCAGCCCCAGCCACCTGAGCCCAATAACAGGAGCCTGACTTCTTCCTAGGCTACTTAACAGACAAAAGCAGGGGCTCCAGGGGCTGGTCCTGCATCTCTTTATTAAAAAAGAAAAGCAATACCCAAAGGAAAGCATTTCCTTCTCCCCTGGAGAATCTTCCCGGCTTCATCCCCCACATGCCTCCTGCCCACCTTCCATAGACCCAGTTTACACCAGATGGGCAGCACAGGGGTCACTCAAGGAGTGGCTTGAAGGGGTCAATCAGAAAGGGCCATCACTGGCCCTGCTCAGGCCTGCAGCACTGGCCTGCAGCTAGCCAGGGCTCTGAATGGATGCTGCCCCCATCAAGTACCTACAGTTTTGGACCTCTCTGACTGACCTTAGGAGAGAACGGATAGCACATGACATTAGGTAATATGGTTTGAGGTTCCTAGTGGCAAGATACTAAAATAAAAAAATCACCATGCTTGAGCCCCTCTCCCTAAAATGTGAATAACAATAGACAACAGGCAAGTACAGGAATGGAATGAGATTTTTTTTTTTTTTTAAAGCTTTCAGAACAACTTCGGATGCCATAGCACATGAAATGTAAATGTTTGTTAAATAAATAAAATGCAAAGGCCATACATTAAACAGAACTGACTCACACAGTGGGAAAGTGGTTCCCGCTGGATCTGAGCACATCAAGAGGTGCCTTCCCTTCCTTCTGACTCCTGCTTTTTCCCTCAGACGGGGATGCTGAGCTGTTGGCTGGTGAATTACTCTAGAATTAGATACTTCTATCTCTTTTTGATTTGCTTTCTTGAAGATGGGGCTGGGAATTGAACCCAGATCCCTAAATATAATAGGTGGGTATTTCACACCACAGAGGTTAGCACTCAGCCCTTTGTTTTGTTTACAGTATAATTAAACAAAAACAAAAACAAGCCCTCACTATATAGGCCATGCTGGCCTCAACTGATGAGTCTACTGCCTCAGCTTCCAGAGTGGTAAGACTACAGGCCTGAGCCCATGTATCCAGTGTTCATTGTAATTAAATTGTACACATTCTCTCTCTCTCTCTCCCTCCCTCTCTCTCTCCCTCTCTCTCTCTCTCCCTCCTTTTTTTTGTATATAATCATTCTTCCAAGATACAAAATGAGTAAATTTAAAGAAACATAAAAAATAAATAATGTTACAGATATTGCAAAAATCATGATACTGGGAAGTGATGCATAAAATTAGAGAGATCTAGAGATGGAAATCAGTGTGGGTGCGTGCGTGCGTGTGTATGTGTGTGTGTGTGTGTGTAAGAGTAGACCCCTTTCTGAAGACCTTGGACTTTGGCTTTCATATCTGCATTGGCAAGTGTCCTTTCTTGTCTGTGTCCCACCAGGGTCCATCCTGGCTGAAGTCACTTTCACAGTAGCCAGTGCACTAGACACTCCCCTGGCTGGTGCCTCTTAAGACTATCACTGCTGAGGTCTCTCCCTCCCTGCACACTCTCTCCCTCTTTTAATCTTCCTGCCTGGCAGAGTGGCTGTAAATTACCACATTAATTTCTAAATCAAGCCAAGTTCCATAGTAACGGAGCGGCTTCCATCCAGACCTGAAAAGATTCATTACAAAGTTGATTTGCTAAGTGCCCTCAACTTATTCCTTCAAAAGAACAGCTGCATTTAGCCAATCCTGATAGCTCTCCAGGGGCAGGTACTGCAGGGAGCTGAGGTCTTGATGGGGGTGGGGTGAGGGCTGCCAGAGCGAGTCCTTGAGCAGGTAGGGTGGAGTTCAGAAGTAGAGGAATGTAGGTTTCAAGTGGACACCAGAAATCTGTGAGCATTCATGAGAGGGATGTTGGTCTGCCTGCCTGTTGGTCTGCCTGCCTGCTTGAGGACTCCTAGATACCAACTGGATTTTCTCTGTTTGTGGACAGACTTGCTAAACTTTCTTAGAGCTGCAACTGGGGAATAATTTCAGACTAACTCTCAGGATCCCAGATGCTAAATTATAATTCTGGAGGCAAAAAGTAAGGAATGTAGGCTTTCCCAATCCTGCAATGTCAAGGGAAAGATGGATAATCCAGGGAGCACAATTTCATGGCTCAAAAGGGCCAATAAAATATTTACTTTTAAGTGTCAAATAATTTTCGTATAAATTGTCATTAAGAGGGTATTGTGTAGAAGCCTCCATAGTTTTCTCTTAGAAAATGGGGGAAGTAGAGTTTCTCATGGGGTTATTGCAAGTCCTAGATTGGATAATATGTATAGGGAACTTACTATAATGCCTGTCAGGGAGTAAATTCAGAGTCTGCTTTGGTTATGATAAAGAAGGTGGTGGTGGTGGTTGTGGTGATAGTGATGGTTGTGATGATTGTGGTGATGGTGGTGATGGTGGTGGTAGTGAAGGTGAAGACTCAATGTTCACATTTCTGGCAAAAGCATTATTTTGTCATTTATCCTACCGGCTTCCTTAGCACTCATTCAGCAAGATGTGAAAGGTGCCTTGCCCAAGTGGTTATGGATTCTACCACCTCCTTTTCTGTCCTGATAAGGCTGTTGTAACCTTTTACTCACTTGCTCAGAACAACTTCCTAATTATGGTCTTGGCTCACTCAAAGAAAGAGCAATTAATGTAGTTTTGCATCCTTCCCTTCTCCATCCCTTCTGAGCAATGGTGGTTAAGGCTGAAGCTAAGGAGTTGTCAGAGCTCTAGGGGAGGCTGACTCGTTGTTTATTAGCTGTATGATATTGGACAAGAGAATGAATTTCTCCAAGTCTAGATTCCTCATCCATTTTTAAAAAATTTTGAATCAGCTGTGCTGTGTTTCTTCTCATCATAAGAAGCACCATGAGATAAAATGAGACTGTGTTTATGAACTGATTAGCCCAGGACCTTGCGCAGAAGTTAGCCTAGGTAATCAGTCTCCTGGGTCTTGTACTGAGTGATTCAGACCCTGTCTCACAGGCCCTCACTCATAGGTAGGAGAGATGCTATTTGGAGAAGAATCACTGTAGTGGTTTGAATACTATGCTTGGCCCAGGGAGCAGCGTTATTTGGAGGTGCGGCCTTGTTGGAGGAAGTGTGTCAATATGGGTGTGGGCTTTAAGACCCTCCTCTTAGCTGCCTGGAAATCAGGCTTCTCCTGTTTGTCCTCAGAACTAAATGTTAAACTCTCAGCTCCTCCTATGCCATGCCTGCCTGGGTGCTGTCCTGCTCCCACCTAAATGATAATCGACTAAACCTTTGAAACCGTAAGCCTGCCCCAATTAAATGTTGTTTTTATAAGAGTTGCCTTGGTCATGGTGTCTGTCCACAGCAGTAGAACCCAAACTAAGACAATCACTACCCAAGGTTCCAACATGCATCTGAAGGGTACTCCCTCTGTTGAAGGTATGGCAGCTTTGGCTACAAAGCACTGCAGAATGGCCAAGAACAGAGATATTTACACTTATTCCATAATGCTGAGACTCTAAGCCCAAGGTTCCTGCAGAAATCTGAAGAACAGTTAGACATCAGTGGCCCTGCCAAATATGGCTGTGAGAAAGAATGTAATAACATCCTTTCCCCTCTTTAAACATTTTGAGGAGGTGTGTTTGTTGTTTTTGAATATCTTGAATGATTTAGCTTAACTATGAGAAAGTCAATACTAAGAATGGTTGGTGGTTCCTGAAGCTTTACTATATGCCAAGTTTGAAGCGCTTTTATGCATTATCTGTTTGACCCTCATATAATCACATGGGGTTTATACAACTACTGCTTTTCATTGTGACTTTTCAAACAGAAATTCAGAGCCATCACATAGGCCAGGGTCACACGAGCTGATCCTAAATCTATAGTCTCAACTTGTCACCAGCATACTAGCTCTCCTGGCATTGGAAGCCTCAGTTTGCAGAAGGGAGATAAAGAACTCAAGGACATGATGATCTCTTTAGAAAGAGTTAAAGGCAGAGCTGTAGAACTGAACTGACTGGTTCTAAAATCCAGTTTGAGGCCAGCGATTTCCTGTGTATCCTGAAACGGCTTCTAGCTAGCATGCAGCTTTCCCCTGTAACCCCTCAACCCCCCCAAAACCCAAAGGGCTCCCAATAGCATTGATATTTGCATCTCAAAATCCTGCATCTTGCGGGTGGGGGCATACTTATTTTAATTTGGCAGAAATTAGTAAGTCTGAGTGGAGAGACATCACACATTGGCTGAACATGGCATTGCCACCCCCTCTAATTTGTTAGACAATACAACTCTTCTGCAGCTTCCAGCGTCGATGAGGAAAAATAAACACATGTATATTAATGACTTTAAAAGATTTCCGTTTATCCAAGCATGCCTCTTTCTTTTCATTCAGCATATCATTGGATCAATAATTAATCCCCATACATTTTAATAACCAGTTTTCACTTGCAATTGTTTTTCATAATTTTGCATTTATGTTTGACAAGTTCAGGAGCTTGTTCAGTTTGAAAGGGGAGCTAGAAAGTCAGGCATGGTTTCTCCTTCTGCTGTAGCAGTTAAGTCTACACGAACAGGGACAGTGTGAGCTAAGAGGAGCTCACTGACATCTGGCAGTCTCTTAGCCAGCTTGGACTCTGGGTGGTTCTAACCTCAGAGATGTTCATGCTGGTGTGGGGATCTGGGGTGACTGGGATGTATTGTTCCTAAATTGTTGTGATGAGCAGTAAGCCATGCTTAGAAAGATGTCCTAAGAACTGGATGTGATGTCACACTCCTGAAATTCCAGCACTTGGGAGGTCAGAGCAGGAGGATCAGGAGTTCAAGGATAGCCTTGGCTACATAGTAAATTCTGAAGCTACCCTAGTGTCTTAGTTTTCTGTTGCTGTGACAAAACACCATGGACACATCAACTTAAACACGAAAGTGTTTAATTGGGTTCACAGCTTCAGATTTCAGGGGGTTAGAGTCCGTGATAGTGGAGTAAAATCTTGGCAGCAGGAACAGGTAAGGGCTCACATAGTGACAGAGACAGAGACAGAAGGAGAGGGAGAGGGAAGAGAAGGGAGGGAGAGTCTTTTGAAACTCCAAAGCCCACCCCGACTAGAGTACCTCTTCCAACAAGGTCACAGATCCTTCTCCTTCTCACCAACTTCTCAGAGCCACCAGTTAGGGACCAAGCATTTAAACATGAGTCTGTGGGGAGCATCCTCGTTGAACCACCACACTTAGACTATGTCCTGAGACTCTGCTTTAAAAACAAACAAGAAATAAGGAAACAAGGAAAAGAAGGAAGACACCTGGCAGTGTAATGAGGAATATGAGGAGCTGTTTCACATGCTGACAACAAAGCATCTCTACCGATGATGACCCCCATGGAAGAGGGTAGCAACAGAGGGATACGTGTGTGGAGATGGAGGCAAGAGTACAGAGATGTGTCCCACCTGCTTACTTTTCTGTAAATCTCAGCAAGTTAGCATGAAATAGAAACATTTTATTCTAACTGAACCTTGTGCTTTAGGGAAGGCCATTGTCACCTCACCAGATGGAGGGACTCTCTGACACCCACCATACACCAGATCCTTTCTGTTTTGCTACCACGCCCACAGTGACCTTGTCTAGTAGGCAGCATCCTACTTTGTAGACAAGCACCAGTGCGTCACCAGGTCACCTATCTGACCCTGTGTATGGGCTCCTTTCTTGTGCCTCTGCATCCTGCTCCCTTCCTGGCATGTCTTTCCATTCTTTCATTTTAATCTAGCACATTAGTCATTCCCTCCAGGAAGTCCTCTCCTCCCAGTTCTCAGGTTTCCCGCTGACCTCTACAACACCAGTAGCTCCATGGTGTGTCCTGTGCTGTGTGTGTCTACCAGTGCTCTGTGTGCTAGAGGGTGTCATTGTCAGTGCCCACCATGTCTGCCCACTAGCCTCCGAGATGATCTTGGGTTTTCAGGCCTCTCATACAACTATTTGTGAGAGAAAGGGAGGGAGGGAAGGAAAAGGATCCAGGGAAAGAATAGATTGAACTAAAACAAGTTGAGCTGATTCCAGAGTTTTAGCCCTTCCTAATACTGCATATTCAGGTTGTGTAGAAAAGACTCGTTTCTCCTTTTCCATCTTTGTATTTTTTGTGCATGTGAGGGTTTATTTATTATTTAAGACGTATTTTAAGCTTAAAATAAACTAGTCACTGTGAGTTGAGCAGAGATAGCTTTCTTTTTTAGTTTCTTAGGCCTTATAGTAGTTTAGGAGACACATATACTATTTATGCTAACTAACTAAATGAGGGAGCTTATGAATGAGAATGTGGAGAGTGGAAGACTTGCCTAATAGACACCTGCAGCAGGTTAGGAGCTAGGAGCTGAGCCAGGCACTTTCTATGCACTGTATTCAATCCTCATGCTCATAGCAGGACCAGTGAGCACCACTTCATAAATAAATAGAAGACCAATGAAACAGATGAGGTGTGGGCCTAAATTGGTCAAATTACCAAAGCTTGCTTGCTTGTGTGTGTGTGTGTGTGTGTGTGTGTATGTGTGTGTGTGTGTGTGTGTGTATGTATGTATGTATGTATGCATGCGTGTATGTATGTATGTAACTCATTTTACACTGCCCCCTTCCTGGTCACCCCACCCTAAAGTCTTTCCTCCCTCTCCACCTCTCCTTCTTCTCTGAGAGGATGGGGGCTCCCCTGGGTATCCCCCCACCTTGGCACATCAAGTCTCTGGAGGGCTAGGTACATCCTCTCCCACTGAGGCCAGAGAAGGCAGCCCAGCTAGAAGAGCACATCCCATGGCCAGGCAACAGCCAAAGCTTATGCTTAGTCAAGTTCTCAAGTGAGCAATCAGCAGGAAGCATGTGGGTTCTCAGGGGTCGTGGAGGCAGACAGAAGGTGTGCTCTTGGTCTTACATCTTCTAGCCCGCTCAGCTGCTAGCTCCAAGGCTGGCTTGCTTTACCAGGTCCTGATTTATCTTGAAGCCATCAGCCTTAGCAGCAGTTTCTGGCCCTGAAATTAGTCTCAAAGTGGAGCCTAATGCATCCTATGACTATTGGGAGTCCCCTGACCCATACCTTTATTTCCTGGTTTTGGTCTAGTACATACTTATCTCATTTTTCATGTCATCTCACCAATGTCCTGCAGAGGCCTCAGCATTGACCTTACCCTGCTAGGCTGATACTGGACCATATGACCAGGCCTTTGCTTCCCATTGAAAGGGTAGAAAGAGTGATTGTAAAAAGTAAAAGTAAAGGTATTGACTGGAGGCCAAAACCCTAAAGATATTTTGGATTTGATGTCAGGATAGCTTCTAGGATCTTAGAACCCATATTCCTGCAGATGACAGCAGTCAAAAGTAGCTTTGATTTTCATTCTGAGATCTTATGGCTCATGTATATTTTCTGACTGAAGAACAAAACTAGAACCAGATGGCATGGTCACCTGCCTGCTTCTCAGGATCATGGCCTTGATGTCATGGAAGAACAGCCAAGCACCTTTGGCACAGTGTGGAAAGAGCCTAGGTTTTGATAGTTTGGGCTTCAAATCTTTTTTTTTTTTTCCATTTTTTATTAGGTATTTAACTCATTTACATTTCCAATGCTATACCAAAAGTCCCCCATATCCATCCACCCACCCCCACTCCCCTGCCCACCCACTCCCCCTTTTTGGCCCTGGAATTCCCCTGTACTGGGGCATATAAAGTTTGCAAGTCCAATGGGCCTCTCTTTCCAGTGATGGCCGACTAGGCCATCTTTTGATATATATGCAGCTAGAATCAAGAGCTCCGGGGTACTGGTTAGCTCATAATGTTGTTCCACCTATAGGGTTGCAGATCCCTTTAGCTCCTTGGCTACTTTCTCTAGCTCCTCCATTGGGAGCCCTATGATCCATCCATTAGCTGACTGTGAGCATCCATTTCTGTGTTTGCTGGGCCCCGGCATAGTCTCACAAGAGACAGCTACATCTGCGTCCTTTCAATAAAATCTTGCTAGTGTATGCAATGGTGTCAGCGTTTGGATGCTGATTATGGGGTGGATCCCTGGCTATGGCAGTCTCTACATGGTCCATCCTTTCATCTCAGCTCCAAACTCCGTCTCTGTAACTCCTTCCATGGGTGTTTTGTTCCCAAATCTAAGGAGGGGCATAGTGTCCACACTTCAGTCTTCATTCTCCTTGAGTTTCATGTGTTTAGCAAATTATATCTTATATCTTGGGTATCCTAGGTTTGGGGCTAATATCCACTTATCAGTGAATACATATTGTGTGAGTTTCTTTGTGAATGTGTTACCTCACTCAGGATGATGCCCTCCAGGTCCATCCATTTGGCTAGGAATTTCATAAATTCATTCTTTTTAATAGCTGAGTAGTACTCCATTGTGTAGATGTACCACATTTTCTGTATCCATTCCTCTGTTGAGGGGCATCTAGGTTCTTTCCAGCTTCTGGCTATTATAAATAAGGCTGCTATGAACATAGTGGAGCATGTGTCCTTCTTACCTGTTGGGGCATCTTCTGGATATATGCCCAGGAGAGGTATTGCTGGATCCTCCAGTAGTACTATGTCCAGTTTTCTGAGGAACCGCCAGACTGATTTCCAGAGTGGTTGTACAATGGGCTTCAAATCTTAGCTTTGCCTTAATGATCTTTGGCAAAAATACTTAATTCCCTCAACTGAATTTTCTCATCTGAGTAACACCTTCCTCACTACAGTGTTATGAAGCCCAGTTGAGATTATTCATATAAAGTGCTTGACCAAGCCCTGTCCGTGGGATGCTAGCTATGGGGGCACTGGTGTGTTTAGTTCATAACCCCTTTCATATACAAATAATCCTTTGTCCCTTGAACTACTAATCCCTCTCCTCAAACATCACAGATCAGTGCCTAAGGTGTCTATCTGTGAGAACATTGAAAATGACCCAGATCTTTGGCAGATATTACACATTTGTACAACACCTTTCCACCCACACCCACGTTCTACTTTTTCTTACTCTTCATCTCGGTTTCCTGGCAATTCCAAGAACATTAACAAGGTTTAAGCAGAAGTGGAATATGTTCACTATGTGCCCACATCTGTGATCTCCTTGGCAACCATTAAGGTCAGGATTATCCATTCCTTTTCTTACAGGAGGAGACAGAAGCCTACCTCCTGCTCTCCACCTCCTGGTCTCTTCAGCACCCTGTAGCAGGAGTAAAGGGTAGGGCTGCTTCACTGGTGGGGAGCTCAGCTCCTCTCAGCGTGTTTCCTGGGCACCCACAAGTAGTGGGCACCTAGCCAGGGAGCCACTGCCAAGCCCATCCAGTCTGGAGTCGACTCACGAGACTCATGTGGCGAGGAGGGGGGGGGGCTGCAGCAGGAAGAGGATGGTGTGAGAAAGAACATCTCATGCTCCTCTTGCCCACGCATGAACCACTTCTGGAGAATTTGGATCTGGTGTCTTTATTCTGCTTTCTGGCTCTTAAAAATGCAATTTTGAGCTGGTTCCAGTGCAATCCTATTTAATATGAGTTTATCAAGTACCCACACAGATAGGTCAGACCAAGGAGCTGCTGGCCTAGAGGTACTCTCAGCCCAAAGAAGCAGATATGGAACCACAAAGTCATCACAGTTGGATCAGGACTATGTCAAGGAGATATGGGCATTGGAGGAACTCAGAAAAGTCGCTCCTAACTTGGTCTGGCGATCTGGGAAGGCATCTCAGAAGGAACTTCTGAGCTAAGACTTGAAGGAAGCAGAGAAACTGGTCTGGCAAAAGAGTTGGGGATGGTTATTTAGATAGAGGGACATGTCATATTCACGACTCAGAAGCATTCTATGGCAGCATTAGATCAAAAGAAGATATTACATAAGGTAGGGAGGACAGGAAGGAAGAGCTTGTTGTGCCTGGGGAGAAATGGTGGTAGCCAGGATTGGATAGAGGTACAAAGAATGGAGAAGGAGACATGGTCATTCAAGAGATATTGAGGAAGGAGAAGCAACCAATGCAAAGATAGTAACTGCAGATGACGTAAAGAGCTCTTGCTAATTACAGAGCACTATTCAAAATGCCTGAGACGTGATTCATTCAGTTGTCACAGCAGCCCAAGAAACAGACTCAGAGGGCTGTAGAATCACTCTTGAGGTTATCTACATAGCAAGTGGTAGAGTCAGAATTTGAACTCTTACTCAAGGTGTGAGGGACAATCTCACACCTTCACCCCCATCCATTGCTTCTTTAGGTCATAGAGTTTTGTGTACATTGAAGTGTGTGTGTGAGGGATGAGAACCAAGGTGGGGTCCAAGAGGACTTCCAGCTTTCCCAGATGCTCATAATAATCCTGTTCCCTGCAACAGGTCCAAGGAAAAGCTGGATGAAGATGAAGGCACAGGGCAACACCCCTCTGTGGTGAATGGTTACAGAACCTCAGAGCCCATTTTCTTTAACTTAGCTTTTTACCCGCATCTTTCCTACTATCCCATGGAAGCTTGGGCTGTCTTCAGGACCATTAGCTCTGCTGAACTCTGTGAGATCCTCGGCAAGGGTTTTGGGACACAGAGGTGTTTCACAGATGGTCCCTACTATTGTCAGTCTTGCTGTGAGAATCCCTGTTTCCTCTCTTTCTCTTACTCCCAATCATAGTCACTCATTAACTTTCTCTGCCGGTGTGTCTGTCTTTTGATGTTGAAATACAACACCATCATTTACAAAGTTCATACTTGGGAACCATATCATCAAACCCCATCCCCACCACAGAAAGCTCATAATGTTTTAAGCAAGTTTATGATTTGGTTCTGGGCACTTTCAAAGCTATCCCGGTGTTCCTGAGGCCTGTGGGCCTCAGGTTGGACACTCCTACTAGGAACTATCTATGGCAAAAGATATTTTAATTTTCCATTTCTGATGTATCATGGGCCATTTTTTTTTGGTGTGTGAAATAGTTAAATGTCTCAGCAAAGTCCATCTTCTATAAAGCTATCTATGTCTTTGCGCCCCCACTCCCTTCTTATGCTTATCTTACTGTGGACTGGTTATAGTTCACAGATCCATCCTAGCTCACCGACCACTCTGCTGAGCACCATGCAACTCTCCCAGTTTCCCTGCTACCTGCATTAGGTTTGCAGCATTGCTTGCTTGGACTAACACAGTAGCTTTAAGTGGCCCGTGATTGTTCACTCTGGTTCTCCCCAGTCCGTCATGATTTTGAAAGCTGAAGATGTTATCTAGCCTATAAGCTTGACCTTTGGAGAATTCTTGTCGCCTTCAGGATGGCTCAGGGGAGGCCTTCTTCTACTTATTACTCCCTATGCCAACTCTCATTTTCCTTTCCATTCATACACATACCAGGCTTATAATCACAAACCACCACAGTGTTTATTTTCATTTGTTTTGTTTAATGTTCTCTCATGCCTCTGGGCTCTTGCACCATCTGCCCTCTACATGAAATACTTTTAAATTCATTCACTCATTTATTACATAATAACCTTTGAGAGACCCCTACCATAAACAAAACATCCTGCTAACCTTAAGATTTGGCAGGTGAAAAAGACTCAGTTCCCTGCCTCTAGGAGCTCATGGTCTAATAAGGAGAGAGACAAGTAAGTTGACAACCACATAGCAAGGCAGGGACATTGCTAAAGAGAGCACAGGTCAAGGGGTAGCCTGGGGTGCAAGAGTTCTGGGACCCATTCTGGATGCTGGAAAAGCTGCCTGGAGAAAAGAACACTAAGACAGATCACAAAGGAACTATTTGGAGTTTAACTGACAACAACAGATGTGGGAATGAAGAATAGTGATTAAGGGGAAAGTCTTTGTAAGGCTCAGGGGTATCGGGAGGGGAAAGAGAGATAAGGTGGCAGGACGTTCCCATATTTCCTGGCTGTACTTTGTCAGGCTGTATGATAGACCCTAGAGACACAGCTGCGCCACTAGTAATCTCGCATGCTCACATCTAGAGACCGAAACATGCACAGATGTAAAAACATGTTTACTGAGTGCCTACTGTGTGTCAAGCAATAGGCCAGATTCTGGGCCTCCATAGTGAATGAGATAGACTTCATTACTATTCTCGTGGTGCATGGACACAAACACTTATAGATGTACACAGGTGGAGATACACAAACACACATACCCAACCTAGGATGCATCCAAAGCCTGCCAGCCAACCACGTAGTAGGAGAAAGAAGTGAGCCATAACACACAGACAGGCAAGCGTGGCTCCTTGTGCCAGTGCCACTAAAAGTCAGACTAAAACTAGCTTGGGATTTCAGTGCCTACTCAGGGGAGAGGAATAAACAGGCCTCAGTAGAAAGGCCTGGAGCACTGAGGGGGAAAAAAATCTCCAAGTCTCACTTAAGTGATTTTTCGGCAGAAATCAAATTAACGGCGAGAGTATGGACTGCTGACAAGGTGCTCCATCACGCTTGGCTGTGTGAATGTGTTTCTTCTGCATGTTGTTTTCATTAGCACTTCATTTGATAATGATAAATGGCATTTTCATTTGAAAGGAAAATATTAAAAAGTTCTGATTTGCAAGAGCAAGTTAGAATAAATGATATTATTATGTCCTGTCACTTGTTCAGCTCAGAGAAAAAAAATAATAATGATAATAGAAACCCAACAGCCTTCCCTGCTGAAGAAACACAAGCATTTTATTTCTCTAGTGGGCCATTTTCTTGCTATCAAATCTGTCCTTGGAAAAAGACTGCTCAGAGGCTTGGTCTTGGAGTGTGGGTGAGGAACTGTGTGCCATCAAAGGCCATCAGGAGAGGGAGGCCGAAAGAGACTCCCTGGCTGTCCCCTTGCAAGCTAGCAAGGAGAGAGACTGACGAAGAGCTAGACTGGGGTCAAATATCAGATTTTCCTGATAAACCATAGAATCATGGCCCTTTAAGATCTGACTTTAAGGACTCCAGATAACTGTCATGGTTAACCATGATACCATCATTGGCTTTCTTAAAATATTTTGAAGGACTCCTTGCTACTGACAGGAGCAAACCTAACTCTTCAGCCTGGCTTTTAGTAACCTGGCTTTTAGTAACCTTGCTCCTACCCCCAGCCTCAACCTTACACACTGGTTACTCCCAATTTAGTTATATTCCTTATTGATGCCTTTTCTTTTACCCAAATGCCACACAATGCCCCTTGATTGCCCCTCTGATAGATTATTTATTTCTATCTGGTGTAAACATCTATCGCCTAATGAAATCTTGTTTTAGTTTTTTTTTTTTTCTTTCCTGAAGGATTATTTCTTTTTGGTTTCCAGGCTTTGTTTCTGCATGACCCATCAGAGGCATGATTGCACGGAATGGTTTGTTGCAAATAAAAGCTGCAACTCATTGGCATGGCTGGTGCCAGCATGAGAACTGTGATTGGGCACCGGGTACTGCTCTATCCTAAAACTCATCACACATTACTTGTTTAGGTCTAAGTGTTTGTCCCTTTCCTGACCTTCAAGTTGGAGATTCTATAGCTTAAGTTCTATGTCCTGCTAGAGCTTTTTAGGCACACACAGGGTCCACACAGGTGAACATTTACCGATATTAATAACTGAGTAGATGTTAGGTCTGTGGTCTCTCTGAGGAAAGTGGTCATATAACCTCTTTCATAAGTTGTAAATGCTCAGGCCTGGAGAGAGTAGTTGTTTGAACAACTTTGTCTTCTAGTATTTCTTCATATCAATAATATAACCTTTCTTTTCTCTAGAGGTGAATCAGAGTCAAATAAGCTTGTTTGAAAGCCAACACATTTCAGCAAGGGTCGATGGCAATAGCATGCACTGGAAAGTTTTCAATATCTGGCTTCAGCCCAGGCAATTAATAAATCTTCTTGTCTTCTCAGTATAGAAGGAACCTGGTGTGATGTGGAAGGGAGATGTGTCTGCTGCCTTTGGGAAGAGTGAGAGTTGCTCGAGAGAACGGGGACCATGGAAATAATGCAGGACTTTGAGGCCCCTCTTCCTAACCACTGGATATGTATTGTCTCATTTGGCACACCCCAAGAACCTCATGAGAAGGCAATTCAACTAATGAGATGAGCTCCTACTGAGAGGCAAACTCTATTGAGTACTGCTAGTGGCTTCTGGTAGGAGGATCATGACTCCATCTTAGAGAGAAAGGCAGTAGATTCAGAGAGAGTAAAAGAATTGTTCAACATTTCAATACCAGCTGGTATTGCAGGATCTCAAACATCTCAGGTTAGCCTTGAATGTGCTATGTACCTGAGGATACTCTTGAACTTCTGAGGCCTCTGCTGCACATCCCAGGTGCTGGAAGTATAGGCTTGTGCCACCAGACCTGACTTGTGTGATGCTGGAGATAGAACTCAGGATTTTGTACATGTAGACAAGTCCTCTGCCATTTGGGCTACACCCTCAACCTCCTGGTATGTATTGCTTTGATCTAGGCTTCCTAGGTCAAAGACCTTCCTCCCCAAAGCAAGACATCCTTGATCAGGTTCTAGTAATCAGCCCTGAGCTATGAGAGAGAGAGAGAGAGAGAGAGAGAGAGAGAGAGAGAGAGAGAGAGAGAGAGAGAGAGAGAGAGAGAAATGAGCTATGGAAGTTGGGATGGAGAGTAGTGTATGAATCCTGTCTGACACTGAAACCTAATTATTCTTTATTCAGCTTCCTTCCTGCTCATTCCACACATTGGCTTGTACTCCAGACCTGACATTTCTCTAAGCAGGCCCTGCCATGTGAATTTTTCAAGTATTCTTCTTCTGCCTGATGGGTCCCTCTTTTATCTCCTTTGACCTGTAAAGGCCTCCAATTAAATATTTTGTATAGAGCTTTAACACAAAATCCTTACCTCACTTAAACTCACTTTAAACCCTGGAAATGAGTCTTTGGGATGGATATCATTGATGTCATTCCCACTTTACAGATGGGGTGATTGAGACTCAGATAAGGTGACTTTTAGTTCCAAGAGCTAGACTTCTCATCCAATAACTTTTTCCAAAGTCTCTCTTAGTAGGTACACTGCCCTGATGGACAACCTTATACCTTTAACCTACAGACTTGGCATATGAGGATGTGTGTGACCTTAGATTAAGTTTCTAACTTTTCAAACTCAAAAGCTCTGTTTTAAAAGATACTAACATCTACCTGGCAGTGTCCTTGTAGAATTAAATGAGCCATTATATGTGATATTGCCTGGCAGAGTGCCTGGGATATTTCAGGGGCTGCACAGTGTTAGTGTTTTTCCCAGTCTCTGCTGACACTGAAGTTCTCCCAGGAACTCAGAGAAAAGCCTTCCTTTGCGTTATTGTAGAAGTCTTCTCAATGACAACTCAGCCTGCTTAGTGTCATCTTTGACCTCCAAAGGTCTTCACAGTGTTGGCATATTGGGCAAAACTGTTTAAGAATGTGCAAACAGGGCTGGCTTAGTAGGTAAAGGCACTTGTTACTAACCCTGAAGACCTGACTTCAATTCCTGGAACCCATTTGGTAGAAGAAAAGAACTCACTCCCTTTGTGCTCTGATCTCCACATATGCATTGTGGAACATGAATGCCCACATAGATATAGCATGCCCACATACACACACACACACACACACACACACCCCACACACCACACACACACACACACACACACACACACACAATTTTAAAAAGGACGTGCAAACACCTCTCCTTGTCTTTGAAAATTCTGGTGTTTTCAATGCCATTTATTCAAGGAGCATGAAGAATAAATGGGTAGGCCGGGGGTTCTGTCCCATGCAAATTATATGAGGCTTTGACAGGTGTCTTTGATTCAAGAAACATTTATGAAGACAGAAATGCTTTTCTATTCATCTGCACTTTCAAAGCTTTTCATGAATATCTGCCCAAAATGGCTGTCTATTTTACTTAGAGCAAAATTGCATGTATTACAGCAGCCTATGAAGCCTTTATCATCCAGAGTCCAGCTGGGAAACAATTCATACCAGGTGTTATGGTTTGAATCTGAAACATCCTTACAGGCTGCGTCTTCAACACTTGGTCTACAGCTGGTGGTACTACTTGGGGGAGGTGGGAAACTTTGAGAGGCAGAGCCCAGCTGGAGGAAGGGGGTTACTGAGGCAGGCCACGGGAATATGCAACCTGTCCACTTCCTGTCTTGTGGTCTGCTTCCTGGTTTGCTATAACATGAACAGATTCTGACACACATTCCTGTGGTCATGATCTGAGCCACCCTGTCATGCCTTTCTTGACACGATGGACTGAAACTATCTGTGACCACGAGGATCCATTTGCTCTCTGGAGTTGCTTCTGTCAGGTATTTCGTCACATTAATAAGGAAAGTTAAATTCACTAGGTAATTCAGACAGGTCAGTTAGTACAGGGAAGTAGTTACGGAGTTGTTAGAAGAGATGAAAGAAAGAGTGTCCAAGGGAAGATGAGGCAAACCTCTGATTCATCAAGTACAGGGACTGCTACTTCACAAAGGGAACCCGGGTGAAGCGAAAGGCCAGACAATATAGAGCTTGCCTCCATAAGGCTTGGGCCTGTCTGGGGGAAGCTGAAGCACCAGGAGTTGTGGCCCCTGGAAGAGCTATCATTAGAACCAAGTAGAGTTAGGGCTGGAGAAATGGCTCAGTGGGTAAGAACACTAGATGATCTTCCAGAGGACCCAGGTTCAATTCCCAGCACCCACATGGCAGTTCACAACTGTCTGAAACTTCATCTGACACCCTCACACAGACATACATTCTGGCAAAACATCAATGCACAATAAATAAATCACTAAACAAAAAAAAGGACCAAGGAGATATAACTTCCCTCCCTCCTGTCTTCAGCCAGTGCATCCCATTGCTTAAATCTAGTTAGAAGATGGATGGCACAGAAAGAGGGAGGAGCATTGGTGTGAGGGGACACAAATCCTTGGTGGCAGAAACTTCAGAATATAACCCACTCTTCCCTGTCCCCTGTTACCTTTCTTGACTGATGTGCACATCTCATACTCACATGGTCCCAGCCCCAGAGTCTTCCTGAATGTTCTTTGACCTATGAAGTCTTTACACTTGCTCGGCCTGTCTGATGCTCATCTACCAGGTAGCCTCGTGGTGCCTTTCCCTGCTTCAGTGCTTTTGAAAACTTCTGTGATCGTCCTGCTTACAATTGTCCATGCTTCTTCACCATGGGCCCCCCTTCCTGCCTTATTTTTCTCTCTAAAGCTATGGCAATTCACCGGTCTGTGCACTAGCTCTCATCCTTCTCTCTAGAGTGTGAGTTCCAAGCCAACAGTGCGTTTCAAGTGCTTTGTCTACAGCTGGATCCTTAGGGATTGGAAGAGTACCTGGAAAGTGGTGGACTCTTCATAAGTCCACTCAACAAGTTTGTTCAATAAACAAATGAACCAAGATTCAAATACCTCTCCACTTCTGCTCATTTTCATTCAACAACACATAGAGTGTAGGGGGTGGATAGGAGGAGGGAACGTGAGAGGCAGGCTGAACAATTAGCAAGCATAGCTTATCTCGAGGCCTCTGTTTCCCTATATATAAGCAAAGGAGACCTGAAAGTACCCTCCCTGCCCCATACTATAAGCACAGAGAATTTTCCTGGCAGAGCTACTTTGTAGATAAAATTAATCCTTTTCTTAATCAGTGATTCCTGTCTCTGCACGTGACTTGTCAGGGGAACCTTTCTCTGATGTTCACACGACTCGGGAACTTGTCACATCTTCCATCTCCTGGAACGTCCTCACCTGAAATTGAAAGGTAAATATTTCAGTTGTGAGTCTCTCTGTCATGACTCAAATAATTTTAAAATTGCTTAGATGTCTTTGCCTAACAATGTTCAGATTGTTCTAATGCAGGGGAAAACGGTAGTTTTAGACACAGTAATATTGATAGCAGCTAGCAATTTCCATGTACTTCACATAGTTACTGGTGCTGCGAGGATTACCAAGCAGAAATTTTAACTGTCTAAAAAGATATTCTGCGAAGAGTGCCTGGCATGATTCCTGTCCATAGAAGGACCTCGCTGGGAAATGACTTTTGCAATAATTACTGTCACAGAGTTTAGCTAGGAAATAGCCACATTTGTCGCTAGGATGTTGTAATGTCATTGTGGATCTCAACTCAAAGAGATTGTATCCTCAATATACTTCTCTGGATGCAAGGACAGGTCACTGCAGGAGGGGAAGTACCTGAAGTAACAAGAAATGTTTCTGAGGTATTTCAGAGTATCCAGAGTGGGCACCACCCTCCTCTTCTCATTCCTTCCCTAGATTGTCTCCTGCATCTTCTCGAGTCAACCCCCACCTCTGGCCTTAGGCAAGTCTTTATCTAGTTGGTGGATATGTTCCATAAGTGTCAGATAAACGAGGAGCCATGCAATCGTAGAGAAACAGGATGTTTTCCTGACTCTTTAGAAGGTTAAAGACAGATGCTTTTAAAAAGCATACATAGTGCGTCTGGGGAGATGGGCTCATGAACCGAGTGCATGCCACATAAACTTGAAGACATACATTTGCATTGCCAGACACCATATAAGTCCAGGCACAGTGGTGCATGTCTTGAAACCCAGAAAGCCAGAGCTTTCCTGGTGAGATGAGAGATGAAGACAGGAGAATCTCTAGAAAGCTTGCAGGACAGCCAGCCTGGCACATACAATGGAAAAACAACAAAGAGGCCTGTCTTTTTTTTTTTTTTTTTTCTTCCGAGACAGGGTTTCTCTGTAGCCCTGGAACTCACTTTGTAGACCAGGCTGTCCTCTAACTCAGAAATCCACCTGCCTCTGCCCCCCAAGTTCTGGGATTAAAGGCCTGTGCCACCATGCCTGGCTCAAAGAGGCCTGTCTTAAACAATGTGGAAGGTGTGGATTGAAACCCAAGCTTATGCTCTTTTCTCTACACATTCCTACAGTAACATGCACATGGCTCCATCCCCTGCCCCACACCCAGCATATACATGTACAAAACTCAAACCAAAACCAAACCCATCCTAACTCAAGAACAAATTTTGTTTTGGCAGCTTCATCTGCCAGTCCTAAAAAAAAAAAAGAAAAAAAAATGCAGCAAGCAATTGTCAGAATCTAAAAGACCTACTTATGCAGTTATTTTTATTGTCTTTTTCCTAGTTAGGTCAGGATTTAATTTTGAGTTGTTAATTGCTTTATTCTTCTCATCTACAAGGGTACATAGTAAGTCTCATAGTTTTTGTGGTTGAGGGACTAGGCAAGCTTAATCTAGGCCATGAAATAGAAGAAATAAAGTTGGGCCCCAGCCAAGAGAGAAGCTACAAGAGCCACAAGGTCCAGTAGTGGTGGGGTGGCAACTGGTAGGAGCTGAGAAACAAGGTTGCAGAAGCTGGAGAGGTGACCAAGTTTTAGAAGTCTTAAATGTTAGGCCAGGCTTTTCGTCCTGAGTCCTAGGGCCCTGGAACAACTCTGAGAGTTTTAAGTTGTAGTGAGGCCTGTCACATAACTTCTTTTCCATAGAGCTTTCTGTGTGTGTGTGTGTGTGTGTGTGTGTGTGTGTGTGTGTGTGTGTACACGTGCACGTGCCTGCCTGTCTGCTTGTCTGTTTGTCTGTCTTGCTTTTCTTGCAATTCTTGCAAGCCCAGGCTGATTCCTGAGTTCTCTCTCTGGAAAAAGTCATTCAGTAAGCAAAATGTACCATGCTATCTGTTCTTCCCTTATCTAAATCCAGCTAAACTCAGACCCACATCCCTTGTAATTAAACCCAAACTCAAGCTATATTAGGCAAATATTTAAACATAATGACTCAAGAAGAATGCTTTAGGAATTGTGTGATAAAGATGTCAGAGCTTTGTCATTTCAGAACAGCCTGAAGGGAGCTGGGAAAGAAGTAACTTTGAGATATTTTAATAATGTGTCCAAGCCTTGATATGTATAAATATGATGACAGCCAGATGCCAGACTCAGAGACGATGGGCATAGCTTTAGTTTGGGGTGTCTGTGGCATCTGCCCATGCCAGGGTCTATCTATATACACGCGACTATTATTAACAAATACTTCATATTTATTAGTAAATATTGATTAAGAACGTACTAGGGTCCAAATATTGCCTTAGGCACAGAGTCTAAGGAATCAGTGTTCACATCCAGTTCCTTATCCTCCAGGTGTTTTCAGTTGGAAGGGGAGAATGACGCGTGACCATAAGATACCTACAAGAACAGTTGTTCTAGCTACTAGATGAGATTCCTGCTCTCTCGTAAACCCCTCACGGCAGTCTATTGAGTTTGATATTTTGTTCCTGTTTTATAAGCCAAGGGAAGCTGTTGTTCTGTGGCCAGTAAATGGTACAGTCAGGATTTGAGTGTAGGTATGACCCCACACCGCTGCTCTTTCCACCCCACCTGTCTTGCTTTAGAGGAGAGACAGTGTATGTAAAGGAGTGGGATTAGGAGAAGGAAGCTGTGGGTATTGGGAGTTAAAATGATGGAGGGGGAAGTGGAAAATGGAAAATGGCTAAGATGGGGATGTGGAAATGGAGAGAGGTGGAATCACTGGTCTGTTATTAAAGGCAGGCAAATCTCCAAATATCAGAAGCCCACAGACTTTATTTTCATATATTTTTAAAAATATTTACTTTATTTGTATGAGTGTTTGGCCTGCATCTATGTATGTGTCTGTGTGCCTGATGCCCATAGATACCAGCATAGAGCACCACATCCTCTGTAATTGGCACTAAGGAAAGGTTATAAGTAGCCACGTGGGTGCTGGGAACTTAACCTAGGTCCTCTGCAAGAACAGTAAGGACTCTTAACCACAGATCCATTTCTCTGGTCCTTAGAGCATTTATTGTAATGGGAGCTGGACCCAGTGCTCTCCAGGTTCTGTGAAGAGAGCAGAGCTTGGTGCAGGGGTAAAGTAGGGGCTTTACCTGTCTATTTCAGCAGAGTTCAGTAAATGATATTGATCTGAAGCCAGATGTCAGGACAAGGTCAGACAGGAGAGGGTGAGAATATAAACAACTGATTCGGATGCCCCCAAAGCCCTTTCTGATTTCCTTGGATCGTTCTACTACCACCATCACTGTGTATCACCCATATCTCTCCATTGGGTATTCTACCCATCTGTGGTAATGACAGAGTTATCTACAGATTTCACTCACCTCCTCCTTTTTAGCAAGTTCCTGCTCCTCTATGTATTTGGTAGAACTATATGACTTTAGTTAGTTCTGCAAGTGTAAATAAAATACAGGAGGAAGCTGTGAGATCCAGTGCATGATTCAACATTCTTTCCTGTGTTGTGATGAAGGCCAGTGCTAAAATACAGCCACCATCCTCCTGGGGTCCTCAGTGACAATAAATAAGGTCTTTCTGGTGATTTACAATGGATACTTAACGAGAAATAAATGTTCGGTATGCCAACTCATGGATTCTTTGGAGTTGTTATTGTAACATAATTGACCTAATAATGACTAATATAGACTGCAAGTTCAGGACAAATTCACATCATACCCAGTCTGTGATTCATCAAGTCACCAGTTTATCAACCTATCCACTTATTGGGTCTCTGCTGTATATTAGCCATTTTTCTGCCTAGCCAAGGAAGGAAAAATATCAGTGAACATGATCAATGTCTTTTCCTAATAAAGTTACTTTCCAGCACAACGAGCAGAAATTCTTTCTGCATCTCATGATATGAATATCTAAATCTCTATCTGTATCCATTATCTATATGTACAATATATCTGAATCTATGGTAAGTAGTAGGAGAGGAGGTGAGAAGTAATTTGGTTTGGATTGATTTGGAAGGTAGTTTGTTGATTGATGGCTAAACATGGGAGATTCTATCACTTGCTCTGGAACCACATCAGTCACTTTGATGTCCACACCCAGGCCCTTTGCATGATATCCCAGCTACACGAAGCTGAAGGCTTGCCACCTTTCCTCTTGCACAATACAAGGGCCATTGCACCACCAGATCTTTTTCTCTGATCACCTTGATTTAATAGTTTCTTGGTGGTTCATGTCTATCTTTTTCTCCTTTTTGGTTTTTGTAGACTTCTTCCACCAGTGCATTTGGGTTTCTGAGCAGAGCTCATACTGATGGCCATGGAGAGGGACTGTGCAGGAGCTACCACCAGCCACTGCCTTAGAGGAGGCTTCTAAGGAGGCTCCCAACAAGACCCAAGTGCTGCTGGCTTTTGGATTCCTGCTTCATAGGCCCCCAGAAACTTCTAGCTGACTTGTTTACTCTTTTATAGAACTCAATATCACCATGTAGGATTTTCTCCCACAGAGAGAATTCTGTTTTTAGGTTTTTTTTTAATTGAATATTTTCTTTATTTACATTTCAAATATTATGCCCTTTCCTGTTTCCTCTCCCCCGAAACCCTGTACCCCATCCTCCTTCCTCCTGCTTCTATGAGGGTGGTCCTCCACTCACCTGCCCACTCCCACCTCCCCACCCTTGATTCCCCTACACTGGGGCATCTATTGAGCCTTCATAGGACCAAGGACCTCTCCTCCTACTGATGCATGACAAGGCCATCATCTGCAACGTATGTAGCTGGAGCTATGTGCACTCCTTTGTTGATGGCTTAGTCCCTGGGATTTCTGGGGGGTCTGGTTGGTTGATATGGTTGTTCTTCCTGTGGGGTTGCAATCCCCTTCAACTCCTTCAGTCCTTTTTCTAACTCTATTGGGGACTCTGCACTCAGTCCAATGGTTGGCTGTGAGCATCTGCCTCTGTATTTGTAAGGCTCTGGCAGGACTTCTCAGGAGATAGCCATATCAGGTTCCTTTCAGCACGTACTTTTTGGCATCCACAATAGTGTCTGGGTTTGGTAACTGTATATGGGTTGAATCCCCAGGTGGGACAGTCTTTGGATGGCCTTTCCTTAAGTCTCTGCTCTACACTTTATCTCCATATTTGCTCCCATGAGTATTTTGTTCTCCTTCTAAGAAGGACCAAAGCACCCACACTTTGGTCTTCCTTCTTATTCAGCTTCATGTGGTCTGTGAATTGTATCTTGGTTATTTGGAGCTTTTGAGCTAATACCACTTATCATGAGTATATGCCATATGTGTTCTTTTGTTATTGGGTTACCTCATTCAGGATGATATTTTCTAGTTCTATCCATTTTCCTAAGAATAGCTAGGCCACAGACGAGCTTTAGAGTCTTTTATTCTTCTTCACACAGTCTTACTCAATTTTCTAGGTGATCTTTAATCCTCAGATCCAATTGGTCCTGAGACTACAGTTGCACACCAACACTCTTGGCCATAGAGAGAGTCTCACTCTTTAGTCGGATGTGTGTGGTAAAGAGTATAGTCAAGGGCAACATCTATATGGCAATAATCAAAATGTGTCAGGTACTGCAATGGTGATAGAAAAGGAAGTGAAGATTTTAGGGGGAAGATACTGAGCTCTGCTTTGAAACTGCTGAATTTGAAATACTCCAGGTGTCATCCAGTGGAAGAGGTCCAGTGAATACCTGGTGACCCAGCTGGAACTATAGTTGTATCAGAGTATCCTTTGTAATTAGGACATGGGATTGGAGCCAGGTGTGGTGGCATATATCCATGATCTCAGCACCCAGGAAGTAGAGGCAGGAGGATGAAGAATTCGGAGTCACCCTTGACTGAATAATGAGTTCAACATGAGGTTGGGGGCATTGCCAATAGCTTCAGTACAAAGTAGAAGCATATCTTGTTTTTTTTAATTTTTTATTAGGTATTTTCCTCATTTACATTTCCAATGCTATCCCAAAAGTCCCCCATACCCACCCACCCCCCACTCCCCTACCCACCCACTCCCCCTTTTTGGCCCTGGCATTCCCCTGTACTGGGGCATATAAAGTTTGCAAGTCCAATGGGCCTCTCTTTCCAGTGATGGCTGACTAGGCCATCTTTTGATACACATGCAGCTAGAGACAAGAGCTCCAGGGTATTGGTTAGTTCATCTTGTTGTTCCACCTATAGGGTTGCAGTTCCCTTTAGCTCCTTGGGTAATTTCTCTAGCTCCTCCATTGGGGGCCCTGTGATCCATCCAATAGCTGACTGTGAGCATCCACTTCTGTGTTTGCTAGGCCCCGGCATAGTCTCACAAGAGACAGCTATATCTGGGTCCTTTCAGCAAAATCTTGCTAGTGTATGCAATGATGTCAACGTTTGGAAGCTGGTTATGGGAAGGATCCCTGGATATGGCAATCACTAGATGGTCCATCCTTTCGTCACAGCTCCAAATTTTGTCTCTGTAACTCCTTCCATGGGTGTTTTGTTCCCAATTCTAAGAAGGGGCAAAGTATCCACACTTCGGTCTTCGTTCTTCTTGAGTTTCATGCGTTTAGCAAATTGTATCTTATATCTTGGGTATCCTAAATATCTTAAGTTTTTAATAATTATTCTGTCATACAATTCATCCCCAACTGCACTCCCCCTTTCCTTCACTCCTTCCCAGTCTCTCCCCTTCCCCCGCTCCATGTCCCGTCTACCTTTCCCCCCAGATACATAGGTGATCGGTCTGATGCTGCTTGTATTCAGATGCTAAATACTGGCCCCCCAAGATCTGATTTCCTCCATTAAGGAGATCCTCACACATATACCAAATGATGCTATATAACCCAGGCCTGTGATTGGGCAATTGAGATAAGTGGGTTTTCAGTTACCTGGCTGGGGGTTGCAGGTAGAGAGAGAAAAAGTGAGGAGAACAAAGGAGAGAGGGAGGAGGCCTCCATGAGAGGAGATGTACCATGAGCATGTGGTCAGGAGAAACAGCAAGTAACAAGAAATACACGGCTGGGATATAAGTAGGAGTATCTCCATAACCTGCCCAATCTAGGCATATACCTTGTAAAATAAAATACCTGGATTGTGTGTCTTTTCTATGGGATAGCTAAAATTATTTTTAATCCATTTTGCACATTAACACTTCTCTGTTTCTCTTTAGAAAAGAGCAGGCCTCCTAGGGATATCTACTGAACACAGCATAACAAGTTGCAATAAGACTAGTCACAAACCCTCATATCAGAGCTGGGTGAGGCAGCCCAGTAGGAGGCAAAGGGCCCTAAGGGCATGCGAAATAGGCAGAGATCTTGCTCCCACTGTTAGGAGTATCACAAAAAACCACCATAACACATGTGCAGAGGACCTAGTACAGACCCACGCAGGCTCCATGGTTGCCGCTTCAGTCTCATGAGCACCCATGAGTCCTGCCTAAATGATTCCGTGGGCTGTGTCCTCCTGGTGTCCTTGACTCCTCTGGCTCCTATAATTCTTTTCTCTTTTTCATGGTTTACCCCAGCTCCAAGGGGAGAAACCTGATGGAGATCTCAAATTTGGGCTCTCTTTCTACCTAATGTGTGGCTGTGGGTATCTGCCAGAGAAAGCCTCTCTGATAATGATTGGACTAGGCACCCATCTATGAGTATAACTCCCTCTCTCTGCATGTGCATGCCCATGCGTGTACACACACACACACACACACACACCCATCTATGAGTATAACTCCCTCTCTCTGCATGTGCATGCCCATGCGTGTACACACACACCCCCACACACACACACACCCATCTATGAGTATAACTCCCTCTCTCTGCATGTGCATGCCCATGCGTGTACACACACACACACACACACACACACACACACACACACACACCCATCTATGAGTATAACTCCCTCTCTCTGCATGTGCATGCCCATGCGTGTACACACACACACACCACACACACACACACCCATCTATGAGTATAACTCCCTCTCTCTGCATGTGCATGCCCATGCGTGTACACACACACACACACACACACACACACACACACACACCCATCTATGAGTATAACTCCCTCTCTCTGCATGTGCATGCCCATGCGTGTACACACACACACACACACACACACACACACACACCCATCTATGAGTATAACTCCCTCTCTCTGCATGTGCATGCCCATGCGTGTACACACACACACACACACACACACACACACACACACACACACACACCCATCTATGAGTATAACTCCCTCTCTCTGCATGTGCATGCCCATGCGTGTACACACACACACACACACACACACACACACCCATCTATGAGTATATATCATTAGGATCATTTTATTGAGTTTTTTCTAGGATCATTTTATTAATTCTCCCCCCCCCCTCCCGTCTTAGGGATCTGAGCTATCCAGCCTCTGGTATATTAGATCTTTCTTAGTCAAGTGATTTAAAGAACACACTTTTGGGGGTGGGGAGATTCAATTCCTCAGTGAGTAAAGTGCTTGTTGCATAAGAATGAGGACCATGAGACTTGGGACCCATGGAAAGGACAGGTATAGAGGTGTGTATTTACAAATCAAGTGCTAAGTGGGGGGAGACCAGCATATCTTAGGGGCTGTTGGCCCAAATGGTAAGATTCAGGTTCACTGAGAGTCTCTCAAAACAGAGAGTGAAAAGCACTAGAGAAGGTTACCTGATGCCTACCTCTGCCCTGTGTGTGTGTGTGTTTGTGTGTGTGTGTGTGTGTGTGTGTGTGTGTGTGTGTGTTAAAATTAAATTCAAGTTTTCCTTTCCCAGTCCTGCTCCCGGAATGAAGACTCTGAGACTTAAGTTCCTAGGCCATAAGCTTTTGCTCATTCCCTGACTAGCTCTTAATTTATTTAAGCATTTAAACTATTCTATGTTACCACTTGGTTAGTTACCTCTCCTTCAGTCCTGGTCTACTTCTTCCTTCTCATCTCCTCAGCATCTCCCTCAGTGTCTCCCCAAGTATATCTACTTGCTGGTTTATATCTGTCTCCTAGGTCCATCTTCTGTCTTGTCTCCCAATGTCTCTCTTTTATCTCTTACAATTTCCCAGAATCTTCTTTCTTCCTGCTAACGTCCCACATCCTATTTCCTGACTCAGTTCATTGGCCATTAGCTTTTTTATTGACAGATAATGCTTATAAGAAACTCCCTCTCTCTGCATGTGCATGCCCATGCGTGTACACACACACACACACACACACACACACACACACACACACACACATTCTTTTATTCTTTATTGCCAGTGCTGGCCACAGTTCCAGTCAAAAGTTAGTAGCACACTAATCTTATTAATTATTTTTCCTTTTGTGGTTTTATGCCCAATTTCTAGGACTAATCTTTAAATAGTGTCTTCATCTGTCCATCCATCCACTCATTGATCCATTTGCCAAGTGTTTTTTAAGACTCTCCTTTGTGCTTAGTACATTGTTTGGGCTTTAGTGACAAAGAAGGCAAGGAGCTTGCCCTCATGAAGTGTAGATCTCAGAGGACAGAGCCTGAACAAGTACCTCTAGGCAATGGCTACTGGTTCCCACACTATCTAGATGAGCACTAGACTTCCCTTGTTAGGAGGAAAGGCTTGTAATTTTTTACTGTAATGAATTGTAATGTAAGTATCTGATATGCAGGATATCTGATATGCAACCCCCATGGAGGTTTGTACCCACAGGTTAAGAATACTGTAGTCTGTTGCTGAAATCATCTGGCTCTTACTAGCTCAGAGTTTCTTCTCATTCTGCTTACTTACCTGGACGAATGCTACTTATGGCTTGTGCAGCCTGCTTCCTTATAGCATCCAGGACCGCCAGTTCAGCAGTACCATCATCCACAGGGATGATTGATTAGGAAAACACACCACAAGCTTTCATACAGGCAAGTCCTAAGAAGGGATTCTGTCAATTGCAAGTTCCAGATGACTTTAGCTTCTGTTAAGTTGACATTAACACTAGCCAGGACAGTTGTATAGCTTTAAACCAGGAAGACGAGGGATCCAAATCCCCAAGTTTTGTCATCATTACACATTTCCTATTCCAGAAGTTAATATGCAAATGAAGCCAGTGACCCTTTAACAAAACACACTCAGACTGAAGATCCCCAGAAGCTGGTAGGATCTGGCCTTTGCACACTCACCAGTGTCCCCTACTTTTTTTCCTTACTCTTCTTTTGTCCATTGGTCATCTGTTGTCTCCTAGAAACTGTCCACTTCTTTGGTGACTCTTTCTGCCACTTTTCATGATGGTTCTTCAGGTTTGATTTCCAAGTCAACCTTTTTAAGAAAGACATTTCTACTCTGCCTAAGTGGAATTCTTCTGTTATTTTCTCCATTAGCATCCTATTTCTTAGACTTTTTCAAAATTTATAATTTTACTTGTTGAATGACTTGATGATACCCTAGCCATTCAATTAATTTAATTAAAATTTTCCTTTATTTAGAAAACACTTATTGAGCCTCCATTAAGGGCAGATACTCTTCCAGGAACTAGATTTAGAGTGGTGAATAGAAGGGACACAAATCTTTCCACAGCTAAGCAACAGCATACGTGTCTTCAGAGTTCATGATACCCAGAATAAGAGATACACATCTTTGCCTCCATCATGTAGAGGGGAAGAGTCAGGGGAAGGCAGAAAGGTAGGAGGGAGTCCTGGGAGGCAATGGAATGACACACATGAAGAAGAAAGTGATTGGTACAGTGAACTCTTGTTACAAGACTGAGAGTGGTGAGGGCTGAAACTTGCCGTTTGGGATGTTCTAGATAAGATGAGAAACTACAATCTATATCGGAAGGAGTGGAAACAAAGGGAATAGGGATATTGTATCACCTTATGGGCTACTTCTCTAGTCCCTGAGTCTGCTTGATCAATATTCCAGCAAAGTTTCTCTACTACTGGATCCATGAACTTTGTTGATGGTCAGATTGGGCTTGCTGCTGAGACTGCAACCAACACAAGCCATGCCACAGCATTTGCTGTACTATATCCCAGGCAAACTGGGCTAGCAGGAATCCTACAAAAGCTTTACAAGGAGGGATTTCACAGGAGTTGCCTGTAATGACTGCCAGGGTTACCCTGGGCACCCCAATTGAGGAAGGTAGAGGCATGGGAACTAAACAAAATCCCTAAACAGTGCTCTGGGCACTACACAGTCACCCACTGCTCTGGACTTGGTGAGAATACAACTGTGGCTGGGTAGATTTGCCCCACCTATCCACACAGCTTGGAGAAGAGTAAAAAAAAAAGTCCACTTGCACAACTGACCAGTAAAAATCATCTTGGAGCACAGCCCAAATGAGGACCAGGGAGACAAAGCAGCTGATCTGCCACAGAGACTAAACCAACATTCAGGCCAGAGAGTCCATTAGCTTACATCTCCACCCAGCTCTCCTTTCCTACTAGAGCTATTACTGCTCTGCTGGAGATTCCATTCTCTTACACTTAGCTCCATGGAGTTTTCCTTCATTCCCCACTGCTAGTAGTAGTGGACAACATGATTTCCCCACTATTCTCACCTTTTACTGTTTCCTTTGCTCCCTCACTCCTTCTTTCTTTTTCTGCTGTGTTTCACTTCCCCACTTCCCATGTACCCTATGTGTTCTTCTCTCTGCTACTCTCCCAAAGCCCAGAGGCTGACCTGGTATAGTCATATATCTATATGCTTATATACTTTACCCCTTCTCTTTAGTCTGCTGTTACCCAATCCCCTCACAGACCCACCTAATTTTTCATTGTCTCAATTATTCCTACCTCTCTATGAATGTGCATCTCCCCTCCTTCCCACTTAACACCCTACGACTTTTCGCTAGTCTCACCGTGACTCTTTTCCTTTTGTCTTTCCCTTTTTACTCATCCTAACACAGTAGTACATGTAGGATTATCAAGGATCCTTAAATTTAGCTGGTTTAGTTTCTCCCTAAACCAGCTGATACTTAACAAGTGTAGTTTGTAGTCACATGTTGTTACTCACGTGTCAGAGTAGGTTAACTGCAGGATGATGGTGTAGTACTCAACCTATAGGGACAGATTGGAGATAGAGCCTAGTTTCTGAAATACCAGTGTAACAGACAAGAATATCTCCACAAGTGTAGTACCTCCTAGTCTCTCCTGACCATGGCAAACATGCTCACAGAAATAAGAGAGGCAACTAGAATTAAAACCCAAATCAAAAGAACAGCAGCAGCAGCAGCAGTAGCAGCAACAACAACAATAACAAATCTTAACTACCCCCCACAGCTTGTGTCTCTAATTACATATGTAGCAGAGGATGGCCTAGTCGGCCATCAATGGAAAGAAAAGCCCTTGGTCTTGTGAAGATCATATGCCCCAGTACAGGGGAATGCCAGGGCCAGGAAGCAGGAGTGGGTGGGTAGGGGAGCAGGGCTGGGGGAGGGTATAGGGGACTTTCGGTATAGCATTTGAAATGTAATGAAGAAAATATCTAATAAAAAATTTTGAAAAAAAAAAGAAATTACAACTATAAAATCTCATTGTATGACTGTCTAAGCATGACCTGAGCAAGGATGATACCAATTGACTTGCTAAGTGAAATCAGAAAAGCTTTTGAGACCTCAACCCTAGCCAGATAAAGAACTATAGGCAACACAGGAGTGTTGAGAGTGGGAGGAATAGTCATCTCCAGGGAAGAGCACATTAGTTGCTTATCAAATACCAAGTGGTCATCCCTGAAAACAGATACACACACACACACACACACACACACACACACACACACGCACATACATGTACACACACAGGCATACACACCATCATATGGACTGAGTAGAAAAGGGAGAGATAATGTAATTATATTATAATTTCAAAAACAAAAAGTAACTTTTAAAAAGTTGATTAAAAGAAAGGAAGGTACATTCTTAATAAGAGAAAGAAATAGCTCAGCCTCAGCAGCAGCGGTCGCCATCTGGGTTCCGGGACTCAGCAGAACTTAGGAAATTAGTCTGAACAGGTTAGAGGGTGCGCCAGAGAACCGGACAGCTTCTGGGACGGGCAGAAGCAGAGAGCCGCTGAGGCAGCACCCTTGGCGGGCCGCAGACAGCCGGCCACCGTCCGGACCAGAGGACAGGTGTCCGCCTGGCTCGGGAGGCGGCCTCAGCCTCAGCAGCAGCAGCGGTCGCCATCTGGGTTCCGGGACTCCGCGGGACCTAGGAAATTAGTCTGAACAGGTTAGAGGGTGCGCCAGAGAACCAGACAGCTTCTGGGCGGGCAGAAGCAGAGAGCCGCTGAGGCAGCACCCTTGGCGGGCCGCAGACAGCCGGCCACCATCCGGACCAGAGGACAGGTGTCCGCCTGGCTTGGGAGGAGGCCTCAGCCTCAGGAGCAGCGGTCGCCATCTTGGTTCCAGGACTCCGCGGGACCTAGGAAATTAGTCTGAACAGGTTAGAGGGTGCGCCAGAGAACCGGACAGCTTCTGGGACAGGCAGAAGCACAGAGCCGCTGAGGCAGCACCCTTGGCGGGCCGCAGACAGCCGGCCACCGTCCGGACCAGAGGACAGGTGTCCGCCTGGCTCGGGAGGAGGCCTCACCCTCAGGAGCAGCGGTCGCCATCTTGGTTCCAGGACTCCCTGGAACTTAGGAATTTAGTCTGCACAGGTGAGAGTCTGCACCACAGAAGCTGACAGCTTCTGGGAACTGCCAAAGCAACACAGCTTCTGAGAGAGGCCCTGTTTTGGGCCTTCTTCTTCGACCAGGAGGAGATCCAAAAACAAGATATCTGCGCACCTTCCCTGTAAGAGAGCTTGCCAGCAGAGAGTGCTCTGAGCACTGAAACTCAGAGGAGAGAATCTGTCTCCCAGGTCTGCTGATAGAAGGTAACAGAATCACCAGAAGAACAATCTCTAAACAGAGTCAACTATAACTACTAACTCCAGAGATTACCAGATGGCGAAAGGTAAACGTAGGAATCCTACTAACAGGAACCAAGACCACTCACCATCATCAGAACCCAGCACTCCCACTTCGCCCAGTCCAGGGCACCCCAACACACCCGAAAACCTAGACCTAGATTTAAAAGCATATCTCATGATGATGGTAGAGGACATCAAGAAGGACTTTAATAAATCACTTAAAGAAATACAGGAGAACACTGCTAAAGAGTTACAAGTCCTTAAAGAAAAACAGGAAAACACAATCAAACAGGTAGAAGTCCTTACAGAAAAAGAGGAAAAAACATACAAACAGGTGATGGAAATGAACAAAACCATACTAAACCTAAAAAGGGAAGTAGAAACAATAAAGAAAACTCAAAGTGAGGCAACACTGGAGATAGAAACCCTAGGAAAGAAATCTGGAACCATAGATTTGAGCATCAGCAACAGAATACAAGAGCTGGAAGAGAGAATCTCAGGTGCAGAAGATTCCATAGAGAACATCGGCACAACAATCAAAGAAAATGGAAAATGCAAAAAGATCCTAACTCAAAATATCCAGGAAATCCAGGACACAATGAGAAGACCAAACCTATGGATAATAGGAGTGGATGAGAATGAAGATTTTCAACTCAAAGGACCAGCAAACATCTTCAACAAAATTATTGAAGAAAACTTCCCAAATATAAAGAAAGAGATACCTATGAACATACAAGAAGCCTACAGAACTCCAAATAGACTGGACCAGAAAAGAAATTCCTCCCGACACATAATAATCAGAACAACAAATGCACTAAATAAAGATAGAATACTAAAAGCAGTAAGGGAAAAAGGTCAAGTAACATACAAAGGCAAGCCTATCAGAATTACACCAGATTTTTCACCAGAGACTATGAAAGCCAGAAGAGCCTGGACAGATGTTATACAGACACTAAGAGAACACAAATTCCAGCCCAGGCTACTATACCCAGCCAAACTCTCAATTACCATAGATGGAGAAACCAAAGTATTCCACGACAAAACCAAATTCACACATTATCTCTCCACGAATCCAGCCCTTCAAAGGTTAATAACAGAAAAAAACCAATACAAGAACGGGAACAATGCCCTAGAAAAAACAAGAAGGTAATCCCTCAACAAACCTAAAAGAAGACAGCCACAAGAACAGAATGCCAACTTTAACAACAAAAATAACAGGAAGCAACAATTACTTTTCCTTAATATCTCTTAACATCAATGGTCTCAACTCCCCAATAAAAAGACATAGACTAACAAACTGGCTACACAAACAAGACCCAACATTTTGCTGTTTACAGGAGACACATCTCAGAGAAAAAGATAGACACTACCTCAGAATAAAAGGCTGGAAAACAATTTTCCAAGCAAATGGTATGAAGAAACAAGCTGGAGTAGCCATTCTAATATCTGATAAGATTGACTTCCAACCCAAAGTCATCAAAAAAGACAAGGAGGAGCACTTCGTTCTCATCAAAGGTAAAATCCTCCAAGAGGAACTCTCAATTCTGAATATCTATGCTCCAAATACAAGGGCAGCCACATTCATTAAAGAAACTTTAGTAAAGCTCAAAGCACACATTGCACCTCACACAATAATAGTGGGAGACTTCAACACACCACTTTCACCAATGGACAGATCATGGAAACAGAAACTAAACAGGGACACACTGAAACTAACAGAAGTGATAAAACAAATGGATCTGACAGATATCTACAGAACATTTTATCCTAAAACAAAAGGATATACCTTCTTCTCAGCACCTCATGGTACCTTCTCCAAAATTGACCACATAATAGGTCACAAAACAGGCCTCAACAGATTCAAAAATATTGAAATTGTCCCATGTATCCTATCAGATCACCATGCACTAAGGCTGATCTTCAATAACAAAAAAAATAACAGAAAGCCAACACTCACGTGGAAACTGAACAACACTCTTCTCAATGATACCTTGGTCAAGGAAGGAATAAAGAAAGAAATTAAAGACTTTTTAGAGTTTAATGAAAATGAAGCCACAACGTACCCAAACCTTTGGGACACAATGAAAGCATTTCTAAGAGGGAAACTCATAGCTATGAGTGCCTTCAAGAAAAAACGGGAGAGAGCACATACTAGCAGCTTGACAACACATCTAAAAGCTCTAGAAAAAAAGGAAGCAAATTCACCCAAGAGGAGTAGACGGCAGGAAATAATCAAACTCAGGGGTGAAATCAACCAAGTGGAAACAAGAAGAACTATTCAAAGAATTAACCAAACGAGGAGTTGGTTCTTTGAGAAAATCAACAAGATAGATAAACCCTTAGCTAGACTCACTAGAGGGAACAGAGACAAAATCCTAATTAACAAAATCAGAACTGAAAAGGGAGACATAACAATAGATCCTGAAGAAATCCAAAACACCATCAGATCCTTCTACAAAAGGCTATACTCAACAAAACTGGAAAACCTGGACGAAATGGACAAATTTCTGGACAGATACCAGGTACCAAAGTTGAATCAGGATCAAGTTGACCTTCTAAACAGTCCCATATCCCCTAAAGAAATAGAAGCAGTTATAAATAGTCTCCCAGCCAAAAAAAGCCCAGGACCAGATGGGTTTAGTGCAGAGTTCTATCAGACCTTCAAAGAAGATCTAATTCCAGTTCTGCACAAACTTTTTCACAAGATAGAAGTAGAAAGTACTCTACCCAACTCATTTTATGAAGCCACTATTACTCTGATACCTAAACCACAGAAAGATCCAACAAAGATAGAGAACTTCAGACCAATTTCTCTTATGAATATCGATGCAAAAATCCTCAATAAAATTCTTGCTAACCGAATCCAAGAACACATTAAAGCAATCATCCATCCTGACCAAGTAGGTTTTATTCCTGGGATGCAGGGATGGTTTAATATACGAAAATCCATCAATGTAATCCACTATATAAACAAACTCAAAGACAAAAACCACATGATCATCTCGTTAGATGCAGAAAAAGCATTTGACAAGATCCAACACCCATTCATGATAAAAGTTCTGGAAAGATCGGGAATTCAAGGCCCATACCTAAACATGATAAAAGCAATCTACAGCAAACCAGGAGCCAACATCAAAGTAAATGGAGAGAAGCTGGAAGCAATCCCACTAAAATCAGGGACTAGACAAGGCTGCCCACTTTCTCCCTACCTTTTCAACATAGTACTTGAAGTATTAGCCAGAGCAATTCGACAACAAAAGGAGATCAAGGGGATACAAATTGGAAAGGAGGAAGTCAAAATATCACTTTTTGCAGATGATATGATAGTATATATAAGTGACCCTAAAAATTCCACCAGAGAACTCCTAAACCTGATAAACAGCTTCGGTGAAGTAGCTGGATATAAAATTATCTCAAACAAGTCAATGGCCTTTCTCTACACAAAGAATAAACAGGCTGAGAAAGAAATTAGGGAAACAACACCCTTCTCAATAGTCACAAATAATATAAAATATCTCGGAGTGACTCTAACTAAGGAAGTGAAAGACCTGTATGATAAAAACTTCAAGTCTCTGAAGAAAGAAATTAAAGAAGATCTCAGAAGATGGAAAGATCTCCCATGCTCATGGATTGGCAGGATCAACATTGTAAAAATTGCTATCTTGCCAAAAGCAACAATCTACAGATTCAATGCAATCCCCATCAAAATTCCAACTCAATTCTTCAACGAATTAGAAGGAGCAATTTGCAAATTCATCTGGAACAACAAAAAACCTAGGATAGCAAAAACTCTTCTCAAGGATAAAAGAACCTCTGGTGGAATCACCATGCCTGACCTAAAGCTTTTCTACAGAGCAATTGTGGTAAAAACTGCATGGTACTGGTATAGAGACAGACAAGTAGACCAATGGAATAGAATTGAAGACCCAGAAATGAACCCACACACCTATGGTCACTTGATCTTCGACAAGGGAGCTAAAACCATCCAGTGGAAGAAAGACAGCATTTTAAACAATTGGTGCTGGCACAACTGGTTGTTATCATGTAGAAGAATGCGAATCGATCCATACTTATCTCCCTGTACTAAGGTCAAATCTAAATGGATCAAAGAACTTCACATAAAACCAGAGACACTGAAACTTATAGAGGAGAAAGTGGGGAAAAGCTTTGAAGATATGGGCACAGGGGAAAAATTCCTGAACAGAACAGCAATGGCTTGTGCTGTAAGATCGAGAATTGACAAATGGGACCTAATGAAACTCCAAAGTTTCTGCAAGGCAAAAGACACCGTCAATAAGACAAAGAGACCACCAACAGATTGGGAAAGGATCTTTACCTATCCTAAATCAGATAGGGGACTAATATCCAACATATATAAAGAACTCAAGAAGGTGGACTTCAGAAAATCAAATAACCCCATTAAAAAATGGGGCTCAGAACTGAACAAAGAATTCTCACCCGAGGAATACCGAATGGCAGAGAAGCACCTGAAAAAATGTTCAACATCCTTAATCATCAGGGAAATGCAAATCAATTCAACCCTGAGATTCCACCTCACACCAGTCAGAATGTCTAAGATCAAAAATTCAGGTGACAGCAGATGCTGGCGAGGATGTGGAGAAAGAGGAACACTCCTCCATTGTTGGTGGGATTGCAGGCTTGTACAACCACTCTGGAAATCAGTCTGGCGGTTCCTCAGAAAATTGGACATAGTACTACTGGAGGATCCAGCAATACCTCTCCTGGGCATATATCCAGAAGATGCCCCAACTGGTAAGAAGGACACATGCTCCACTATGTTCATAGCAGCCTTATTTATAATAGCCAGAAGCTGGAAAGAACCCAGATGCCCCTCAACAGAGGAATGGATACAGAAAATGTGGTACATTTACACAATGGAGTACTACTCAGCTATTAAAAAGAATGAATTTATGAAATTCCTAGCCAAATGGATGGACCTGGAGGGCATCATCCTGAGTGAGGTAACACATTCACAAAGGAACTCACACAATATGTACTCACTGATAAGTGGATATTAGCCCAAAACCTAGGATACCCAAGATATAAGATACAATTTCCTAAACACATGAAACTCAAGAAAAATGAAGACTGAAGTGTGGACACTACGCCCCTCCTTAGAAGTGGGAACAAAACACCCTTGGAAGGAGTTACAGAGACAAAGTTTGGAGCTGAGATGAAAGGATGGACCATGTAGAGACCGCCTTATCCAGGGATCCACCCCATAATCAGCATCCAAACACTGTCACCATTGCATACACTAGCAAGATTTTATCGAAAGGACCCAGATGTAGCTGTCTCTTGTGAGACTATGCCGGGGCCTAGCAAACACAGAAGTGGATGCCCACAGTCAGCTAATGGATGTATCACAGGGCTCCCAATGGAGGAGCTAGAGAAAGTACCCAAGGAGCTAAAGGGATCTTCAACCCTATAGGTGGATCAACATTATGAACTAACCAGTACCCTGGAGCTCTTGACTCTAGCTGCATATGTATCAAAAGATGGCCTAGTCGGCCATCACTGGAAAGAGAGGCCCATTGGACACACAAACTTTATATGCCCCAGAACAGGGGAACGCCAGGGCCAAAAAGGGGGAGTGGGTGGGTAGGGGAGTGGGGGTGGGTGGGTATGGGGGACTTTTGGTATAGCATTGGAAATGTAAATGAGCTAAATACCTAATAAAAAATGGAAAGAAAAAAAAAGAGAAAGAAATAGGTAGATAAGTAGATAGATAGATAGATAGGTAGATAGATAGATAGATAGATAGATAGAACAAGCAAAGGAGTGAAAGTGACCAAGAGAGAGTGCACTGAAAAGAGGAGTCCTTGGACATGAGCCAAGATGTTAAAATATTCTAAGTAATGAGTAGCCAAAGAGCACTGGGGTACTGAGAATTCTGGGTTGCTAGATGTGGCTGCTGGGGAGCAGGCAACAGTAATACAATGACAGCCTGGAGGTGGTACTGGGCATCCTAGCAATGCGGACTTTTGGAAAGCACTGGGAAGTGGAAGGGATAGGAAGTGGCTGAGCATGACAAAGCAACCATCAAAGATCAGTTCAATGAGGCAAAGTTGTGTAAACTTTTCCATGTAGCAGCACACACATACAGAGACACTCATATGGCCTAACAGAGTAGAGTGACTGGCTACTGGGGCTGCAGACAATGGCTTGGGTGCTACCCAAGACCAAAAATCCTTCCTCACTCTGGAGAAATTTAAAGAAATAAAGTGAACATGTCAAAAATAAAAATGTGTTCATCGATTGGTAAGCCGTGCAACAGAGTATTTTTTCTCAGGTCCAGAGGAGACCACTCATGGGTGCTTCTCATCTGCCTTTAATTTGCAGACCATGGTTTGGCTGTTATCCTCATGTTTCCAATGTCGACTGTGATGTCTGAAGGGTTCCATGAGGCCTCCTTGGCCAATGCTTCAACAAGATGTAACATGTTCTAATCACTGAAGGCTTTACTTGGTGGCATAAGATCTGTAGCTTTAGATGTTGCATTTATGTTCCAGGTGAGATGGAAGAGTGGGCAACAGGGCAATGCCAAAGGGAAACAGTTCGAGAGGTGAGTGCCACCAGTCGTAAGAGCTGTCCCAGAAGACCTCCCAGGAACTTCTTACACTTCATTGGTTGGAGCTCTGTGAGGTGACTGTCACAGAGTAAACCAGAAGATGTTTTGTAGCTATGCATGATGAGATGAATTTAAGAGATTTTCAGTGAGTAAAACTGACAAGACTTGGAAACTGCTGAGATATTTGGAGGGATCCAGGCAGTTTAGAAATACTTCCAGGCTTCCCACTGCTAACTGACATGTGGAATACAAATGTATGTGCAGGTTTATAGTTTAGAATGTGTTTAAACAGCACAGGAATTTGACTGATTTGAGTTCAGAAACTGGAGACTTAAACCATATTCCCTGGGCTACCATTCTTTCCATTACTCCTTAGATACTCTAACATTTTCTAGAGTCCAGATTACAAGCTGGTAGCCTTTGACCCATTTATTTTTTTCCCCTTTTCCATCTATGAAGCTTTTTTTTTCCCTTCTGGAAGGTACCAATCGATGAGGGTGTGTGAGAGAGTGGGAGGAACCATCAATATTGCTCCTGTCCCTGATGCCAGGATTCAGGGAGGACCTGGGCTGAGTGACAACTTCTTTTTAGCCATTCTTTCTCAGATTTCTGTTTTGTACCTGGCCGAAATACTCCTTTTCTCTTGTCACTGCAACAAATCACTACATCTATTGGCTTAAAGCACATAAATTTATTGCTTTACTATTCTAGGGACAATAACTCTAAGGTCAGGGTATTAGGGAGGTTTTAGTAGTCCATCTCCTAGTTTCTAGAGGCTGCCTACATTCCTTTCATGACATCTTATACTGTGGACCCTGATGCTCTTGCTTCCCTCTTGCAAAGATCCTTATTGGGTACACCTAAATAATCCAGGATCCTGTTTCTATCTCAAAATCCTTAACTGGTTCACATTTGCAAAGTTCCTTTAACCATTTAAAGTAATGCCAATATTTGAATGATTGTACTCCTGCCAAATTCATAAATTCAAACCAACCCCCAATGTAGTGATATTAAGTGGTTGGGATCTTGAAAGACAATTAGGCCACAGGGGTCTCATTTGTAAGAGTGGGATTGGTGTACCTATAGAATCGGTCTAATGGAGTTGATTACCTTTTCATCATGTGACAATGTGACGATGTGACAATGTGACGATGTGACGATGTGACGAGAAGTACCATTTACCATGCAGGGGACAAACCCTCAACAGACTCCAAATCTATGGAAATACAACCATAAGACCTATTATTCTCCAAACTATGATCAATACACTGCTGATATTTATAAATTACACAATCTAGTGTTTTATAGCAGCTTAACAGGACCAAGATGGGTATCACACTTATAGGATTACATTGTGAAAATTTGAGGCTTGGGTCTTATTCTGCCTGTCAAAGCTAAGCATGTTCACTGACATGTGCTTGGTCTTCTGCTGACAGATAAGGCACAGTCTTTGCTCTTAGAGAGTCTTCCAGCTTAGGAGAGAAGGCATAGAAATACATAGTTAGTTCCACAGCATGAGAGGGAAACCTAGATAGGAATTCTTAAGAGAGACTCTTAGATTTTGAGATAGGCATGAACTAGACAAATAAATAATAATGAAATAAACATTTGTATATTTATTACTACCTGCCAGGCAGTGCTTAAGCACTAACACATTATTAATTTGTTCCTCTCAATCCCTTGAACTTTGGACTTTTAACATTGTTGTGACTGCTATAGACTATGAGTACTTTGAAAGTTGGAATAAATGCATTTTGCATTATGCTATGTTTAAGTATGGCCCCCATAGACTCATGTTTTTGAACAAGTCTATGGGGACCAGGGAGTGGAATGTGATGGTTTGTATATCCTTGGACCAGGGAGTGGCACCATCTGAAGGTATGGCCTTGTTGGAATAGGTGTGACCTGGTTGGAATGGGTGTGTCACTGTGGGTATGGGTATAAGATCCTCACCCTAGTTGCCTGGAAGTCAGTCTTCCACTAGCAGCTTTTGGATGAAGACATAGAACTCTCAGCTCTGCCTGTGCCATGCCTGCCTGGATACTGACATGCTTCCACCTTGATGGTAATGGACTGAACTTCTGAACATGTAAGCCAGCCCCAATTAAATGTTGCTTTTTATAAGACTTGCTTTGGTCATGGTGTCTGTTCACAGCAATAAAACCCTAACTAAGACAGAAGTTTATTCAGAGTGGGCACTAGTATCATTTATATTTTGTAGAATGGAGTGTCTCAGCTCTCTTTCTTTTGCCTTTTTATAAAATATGGATTTTTCAACAAATTGTGCTGTGTTTATCCACATTAGGAAGGGTAATCTTGCTTACTAATTACTTACTGATTCTTATGAATTCTTACTGATTCAAATGCCAGTTTCCTCCAGTCACAGACATACTAAGAAACAACATACTGTGACTGGGTCAGTCAGCTCTCTCTTGCTGTAACTGATACCCAAGATAACCAGCTTATAAAGAGAAAAGGCTCATTCTGGCTCACAGTTTCAGGAGTGTCAGTCTATTAGCTGACTCCATTACTTTTAGGCCTGAGGCATGGAAGCCAGTCGTAGTGGAAGTAAATGGCAGAGGAAAAACAAAACAAAACAAAACAAAACAAAACAAGACAAAATGCCAAAAACAAACAAAAAAAATCCAATTGTTTTTCTGATGTCCAGGAAGCAAAGAGGGAGAGAGAAAGAAGAGGAGACTCAAATCCTATCACCTTCTTCAAGGGCCACCCCCAATGACCTAAAGATCTCTCCCTAGGCTCCACCTCTTTAAGGTTCTGCCACCATCTAGTAGCGCCCCCCCCCCCCCAACGTCCCAGTAAAAAGCTTCCAAAACATGGCCTTTCAGGGACAAGTAAGGTATAAACAGCAATCAGTTATTTGGACAGTCATTAGCTAAAATTATGTGCAGGGATAAAGATAGAGCAGAGATTGAGGGAATGGCCAGTCAATGACTGGCCCAACTTGAGACACATCCCATGTAAGAAAGCCTGACGCTATTAACGATATGCTGCTAGACTTGAGGACAGGAGCCTAGCATAACTGTCTCCTGAGAAGGTCTACCCAGAAGTGGGTGGAAACAGATGCAAAGACCCATAGCCAAAAACATCAGGAAGAGTTCAGGAATGCTTTTGGAAGAGTGGAGGATAGAATTGAGTGAGCTGGAGGGGTCAAGGACATCACAATAAGACCTACAGAGTCAACTAACCTGGCCCATAGGGGCTCACAGAGATTGAACCACCAACCAAAGAACATGCAGGGGCTGGACCTAGGCCCTCTGCACATACACAGCAGATGTTCACCTTGGTCTTCATGTGGATCCCCTAACAATTGGAGTGGAGGCTGTCTCTGACTCTGTTCCCTGTTACTGGAACCTCTTTCCGTAACTCGACTACTTAGTTGGGCTTTGGTGGGAGAGGATGAACTTAGGCCTACTGTGACTGGATATCTCAGGGTGGTGTGGTACCCAAGGGGAGAAGAAGGGGAGGGGCTGGTGGGGAAAGGGATTTGTAAGGGTGGGGCTGGGAGGAGAGGAGGATTGGGATGGGGGAAGTGATCAGGATGTAAAGCAGATAAAGAAATAAAGGAATCAATCATTATAATGAACAAATTATATATATAAGATTGAGGAGATTTGTGACATGTGACACATGCCTTTCTTCACGTACCATTTTGTGTATGTGTGTCAGATATATGCATGAGCGTGTGTGTGTGTGTGTGTGTGTGTGTGTGTGTGTGTGTGTGTGTAGGCCAGAGGTCAGCCTTGAATGTCATTCCCTCAGGTTCCATTCATTTTTAAAGACAAGGTCTTTTATTGCCCTGGAATTTGCCATGGAGGGTAGGCTGGTTAGACACTTAGTGCCAGGGACCTTCCCATCTCTGCCTCCCCAGTGGGAAGAACACAGGTCCACTATAATACCTGACTTAAAAAATGGTTCTGGGTATTTAAACTCAGGTCATGGTGTTTGCAAGGCCATCGAGTTATAGACAGAGCTATCTCCCAGCCCTGCTTTTGAGACAGACTTGAAATGTAATCAAGGTGGCTTGGTATCTCACTATATAGTCTAGGTGCCTTGGAGTTCACTATCCTGCTTCAGCCTTCCAAGAGTTGAGATCACATACATATGTCACTATGCCTTGCTCTCATTACTCTGAATTACAGTGAAAAAAAATCAGAGTCCACTCTCTGGCTTGATGGTTTGGTGCTGGCGATCACTTTCATCCCAGCATCTTGCCTTCTGTCTGCTGTGGAGTCACAGGGCGTCTTCCAGCATTTCACTGGGCCTCACTTCCCACTCCACTCTAATCTTTTGCAACATGTCATTATTCTCTCACTCTCCAGACAGCAGCAGTGTCACACAGCAAGTCCCCGACAGAGTTGCAGTCTCTAACTCTTGTCTTGGGTCACTTCCTTCCTTCCCAACACAATGGTTCTCAACTCACCCATGCCTCCTCCAATTCCTTTCAATGGATGACTGATTCCTAAACACCTCTAGCATGCCTTTTCCTGTTACACATTGACTTTGCCCCACCCTACCACCACTACTGCTTCCTCTGTGCTCCCCAAATACCCTGCATCTTTGATATGGGCCCTATATACTCTGCCTACACTTGAGTTCTTCTACGGTGACTGATTCCTGACTGATTCCTCTGCTCCCAGGGAGGCTTGCCTTCAATTTCAACATGCTACCCAGAGAGTGCTGTGATACACAGAATCACCAAGGAATCACTAACCCACCCTAGGGTCATGGAAGGTTTCTCAGAAAGTGTATTGTATATACTTTGAGTGAAATGGTGATTATGCAGAGGAATGGCATTTTAAGGAGAGGAACCTTGATGGCTGTGAAATGAGATAATTGTACCCTCCCCCCCCCCAATTCAAATGCAGAAGTTGAACTGATTTCCTAGGGCTTTCCCTAGCTCAGTAGGGCCATCATGTGTCTTAGGTTGTTCTTCCTGGATTCTAGAGTATTCCTCTTTCTCTTCCTCCTCCTCCCCCACTCCCCTGTCCTCCTCCACCCCCCAACATTTTTAAATGCCCCGTGGCTCTCCCTCTCTCACAGATGGCATGCACATCATTGCCCTACACATTTTTGTATCAAAGTTCAAGTTTACATTGTATCTTCTTTTCTCTTATAATCTGATGGAGTGTCACTCACAAAGTAGAAACAAGAGAAGAGCAGTCTGGCCATGTCTGCTCCCCATGCCCCTGCTGCAGTGCCTGACACACAGTGTCTAGAATAAGGGTTCCAGCATGGACTTGACTAAGCTTCAGCAGATTTCTCTTCAGTACCTAGCCAGGTGAACCTCATTCCTAGGTGGGTGGCAGGAAATCGGAGTGCTATAGTAAACTCCACTAACATGTTTCAGTGGAAAGAAATTGGATTGAAACTAGGTTTCTTTGAGCTTGTTTCTGTCAGATATTAAATGAAGAGTCTGTTATGCATCTTTTAGTAACGCTCTGTGAATCCAGGGGCAGTGGTGTTAAAGATAGGAGAGCTCACACAGATGCTGTCGGCTCACCCAATGCTTCCTGGGGAGACAAGTGGGGCCACTCTGAAGGGTAGCTAAGAGGACTTAGTGTTCTTTTTTATTCTTTACATCCTGACTGCAGTTATGGATGGGGGTGTTATACTTACTGTCTCTGTTTACCTTCATTTCACCATTGCTATGGTCTGAATGCACCCCGAAAGTCAAGCACTGAAACTTAATTCTAGAGCATGGCCACCGCCACCAGGTCTTTAGGGATGACTAAGCCCCAAGGAAGGAGACTTATGAGTGGGATTCAGGCTCTAACAAAAGACCTCAAAGGAGGTGGCTCTTTATCTTCCGCGAGTCGTGTGAGTCACAGTGTTCACTCTGGAGGACACAGCAGTAGTCCTACATCCCACTTCCATCCTCAACTGCTGGTGTTCACTCTGGAGGATACAGCAGTAGTCCTACATCCCCCCACTTCCATCCTCAACTGCTTTATATCTCAATAACTTCTGGCAATTAATACAAACCTGTCAATAGTTCAATTTTATTTTTAAATCGCCATTGAACAATAGTGCTTTAAAAGTATCACTGTCAGGTTTTCTTTATCCATTTGTCTGGAAGACATGTTATGGGATCCATTTTTCTATTAAAGATCTGAGGAGGAGTTTAATCCCAGCAGAGTACATTCATTAATGGAATTTCCCTTGTTATTTTACAAAACTGGGCTCATCTCTACTTTTTACTGAAGGAAAGACCATTTGGTAATTGTTTTGACTCCTGTGAAGGAGACATTGGCTCAGAGCCAGGGCAATATAATGGGGTATCAGGGACTAGACAGACCTAGGTTTAAATTTTTGCTTCGTTATCTACTTGCACAAGTTACCTAATCTCTCTGAGTCTTTTTTGTTCAATGTAAACGGGCAATGATGCCCTTCAGTAGAATACACATGTTAGCAGTTGGAATAGCAAAGGCTTTCAACATACTGGTCCTGTCCCTAGAAACATTTGTTTATATCTCAAGGACTTTGTTAGAGAGTTTCTGAACTAATTATAAGGCATCCTGGAGAGTCATGTGAGTCCACTTTGAATTTGAACCACTAGTAGATTAAGCTGAACTTACAATGAAAGCCTCCTGGTAATTAACCTGGGGTTGGGTGATTTTAAGCCAGTTTTCATTCTGTGGCAGAAACAAAAAAGATGAGTCTGGAGCAATGCTGTTCCTTTAATTGAAGGAACACATTCGTGTTCTCAGATCTATTTTAATCCTAAGTGCCGATTATGCATCATTCTCTCCTGTTAACAGACACTTCTGTAAGTGATCTGCACACAGAGAAATACGATTCTTACATAAATACTGCACCAGGAGAAATTATCTTATTACCTAATATGCCAAAAAGCTAATAAGATAAAGAAATGGTACGAGTCATTTTTGGACAATATTAAACTTGCTTTTAGCTCATGGAAATAAAATGTAATTTCCTTTTATTATTCCTCTCATCAGGTAGAACAAAGGCAGCGGAGGGTAGAGGGTATTTATTATAGAGCAGTGTTCCTCAGCTCTCTATAAGGCTGGGGGAGAAATTCAGGCAGGATGGCTTCGAATTAAGATTTTAATGACTTCCGTTTAGAGAAAACATTTCTTCTGTCTGCCAGAGATGGTTTTTGAATTCACATTTAAAAGTGAAAAGTGCAGCTTCTAACTTAGTTGTACAAAACTTGCCTCTACCTGCTTGCTTGTATACATCCATTGAGAAATAATTATACATTATCTCCACCTGTTCGCATATGTGTGTGTTTATTAAGAAATGGCTGCACAGTGCCTACAGTGCTGCTTAGAGAGGGAGTGGGGTCTTGAATTATCTATTTCAAAGGTGACTCTGTGCCAAATGAAGATATTTAAGTTATCTAAGAAGTATTAGCCCCACAAGACTTTGAAATGTTGTTCCTTTGGGGAGTTGAATATCATATCTACAAATGAATAAACAATTGATTTTGAAAGAAATTTAAGCAGGACTCAAATGAATAAAGATTTCCAGCTGAAATTATCATCTGGTCAATGTGTGATCCAGGTTATGTTTTGATTTGAGCAGTGCTTATATGGTACAGTTACAGAGACCGCACGAGTGCTCGAGCACACACCACACTCACATACCCATCATCCCCCCCACACACACACTCACAGAGAGAGAGAGAGAGAGAGAGAGAGAGAGAGAGAGAGAGAGAGAGAGACAGGACCCATAACACTCTTCCTATCTTTTTGATAGAAATTACACTAACTAAATGGTGTCAGCCTCCTGTGACATGCAATTTTTCATCCAAGCAAAATACAGTATACCCTGGACCTCAAAGAAATTTAATAATCTCTCCACATTCTTGTGATTTGCTAGAGCTCCCTACAAACACCCACGGAAACTATATTTGCCTGGAAATTTAAGGTAATGGACAGACAGCTGCAACAAGAGGAATTTTTTTTTTTTTATTCCACATTAAGCAGACACATTGTGCCTATGTTGGGAAGTGTGTGTGTGTGTGTGTGGAATGTGTCCTTCTAAGGACATCTTCAGAACCTATTTAAAAACCTACATCTATTTGTGAAACTTTCTGCATGGATCTATTACTGGGGTGTGGGAATGAACTACATGAATGAGAAGCATTATCGCATCTTTCCATAGTCCAACACCAACATGACCCCTGATGAGTGGCAAATATCACAGGGTTAATTGCAAAGCTTTTAGACCCTACAAACATATTTGTGAAGCTGTGTTATTTTCTGGGGGCAGCTATTTGTTTAAATGTTCATTTTCCTTTACAAACGAAACACAGGGCTGTATTTAGAGAAGACTAGAGAGACATTTTGAGTTCAACTGTTGAGGTACAGGCTGACTTACAGGTTTAATATTTAGCTTGGTTAATTAAATCCCATTCTATGCCCTGAATTTAATTATCCCAACTGATGTGGTAATTTAATATAATAATAAAAAGGGGTTAATGAGAAAAGGAAGAGAATTGGGCTATTCATCCATCTGGATCAGTGGGGGCAATTTTTTTTTCCTTGAAGTGTCAGTTTACGGATGGTGGATGTTTTATTGGGCATTATGAATTTTCAATTAGTGAGAAAATGGAAATGAAAGACAGACAGTAGATCATCAAGGAAGGATCACATTCAGAAACGGATAAAACACTCATTCTGTAAAGTTCAGGGCAGATTTTAACGTGACTTCATGATAAGGAAGACACTTTTTAACCTTCATAGGTCGTGGATAAGTCCTGACCTTTTTACACTGCACAAGCAAGTCTCTGTGCCGAGTTCCTTCTCAAATAGAAAGTCATGTCTTTGCTTCTTCTAAATAAAAGTGAGCTCAATGATAAAAGATGATCTTTCTTGTCAGAACAAGTAGTCCGCATCCTCCATAGGTTACTCGACTCATGGAGCCTTGCCCGCATCCCCTGTGACATGTGGATGATGCTAGCTGCTCTTCACAGACTGCTGAGAGAATTAAGTGACAGAATATATATAGTAATCCCCACACAGCCTGGCTGAAGCATTATGGGTGCTTTGTAAATAGTGACCTTTGTCTTCCTAACATGCCACAGGTATTCTTATAAATAACTGATAGGAACATGTCATAATGCCACAGGAAATACCAAATCTTCTGGCTTACCAAATAGACAGTGTGCCTCAAACTTTAAAGGGCCTGTGATTCATCCCGGATCTGCTTCTGTATAAATTTGCCTTCAGCCCGAGACTCTGCATTTCTAACGGGCTCTCGGAGGACAAGGTACTGCCTGTTAGGGACCATACTTTTAAGTAGCATACAATTAGGGCAATGACTTCTAAATACTGAGTAACCTTGACAGAGCGGGCTAAGGGGCAAAACAGAACTTTACTCTATTCCTTTATTTATGTAACGAGAGCATATCAGGGAACTCTGCATAGACTATGGAAAAAAAAGTTCGAATAAACACATTTAAAAATTTGGGAAGCTCAAATTCATTCTACACACTTTCATTTATTGTCTGGACAGATAAAGTACAAATAATTCAAACACAACAAGATTATGAAAAAAAAACATTTACAATACTTTCCCTCAGAAATCATCTAAACTAGCAAGATTAACATGAAGTCATTCATTTATAACTAAAGTATACAACTGCCTGGTCCTAAGATTTTTTTTCCTTTTTTTTCCCTCAGATTGAACACATCATAGAGAAGAGATTTTGGCATGCCTTTCCCATGAATGCTTAGCAAATGCATCAGAACTTTGCCAGCAAACTGCATTCATTCATAGCAGGTGACATATAAAGGTTTCCCTGAATGTTGAACGAGTGTTCTCTGAACTGAAATCTGGTGTTATTTATTTTTCTCCAAAAACCGAAAAGAGGAAAAAAAAATAGAAAAAAAATTTAAAGGAGTAGTCTATGATGCAGCCTCGGTTTTCGTTATCTGTCTACCACTACAACGACTACTACAAAGTTTGCCTCTTCAATGTGCAAACAACAGTCCTGTCTACATGCACTTAGTGGGTTCAGCATGGGAAAAAATGCACAAAATAAGCACAAGTTATAAATAACCATAACGTTTTATTACCATTAAGACTAAACTTGTATTGAAAAGATTTTATGTAACAAGACAAGAAAAGCAATAGCAAATTTTACTATCAACTAGATTATGCATAGCGAGTAACTGTTTCTATTACCCAGGGAAGAGCATGAACTCTTGTATTTTTTTTTGTTTCATTTTTGTTTTAAATATATAACCATACAAAGCACAAACGTACTAAAATGATCAGTGCACTGGACGTGGGAGTTTGCTCCCACGGTCCTTTTGTTCCCTTAGCTCTGTTTAGTTTTCCCCAATCTGAATTACATTAAAATAAAGACCCAGTTTTTTTTTTTAATTTTCTACTGTGCAGTAAGAAAAAATATTCACAACAAACATGACAATATATCAAACAATAGTTCTACACAAGTTACCTTGATACCTCTTTAACTGTCACTTAAATATCATAAGAAAACATCTTAAGACATATACAAACAAAACTAGCCAAGTGTTACAACTTATAATAAATTAACCAAAGGAAAAAAATAACTTTATATATATATTTATATTATATGTACACATACACACACACAACAGAAGGACACAGTAATATGCTTCTTCCCAAAGTCTAAGTAAACAAACAAGTAGTCTAGCCAATCTAGCTATATTTGATCTTGGCCAGAGGCATCATCATCACATCTGCAATTAAATAAATAAGTGTTTCAAGCAACATAAACAGTGTTTCAAATGTACCCACACAGCCCAATTTTATCAGCACGGGCTACAAAGTGAATTAGAAAATTGCTTAACGAATGTAAAGCAAATGTATCTTGTGTCTCCTCTCCTAAACACGCTTACATTTAACTATGATACTAAGATATGTAAATAATTCTGTAGCACCTACTGCTCAAACTAAGGAAGTTTTAGATTAAAAGGAAAATGAATCTTTTTAATTTTTGTTCTGCTGACATCCCATACTGATGACTTAAAGAAAAACTGTCTTTCAACTCATCTCCTTGCTTTTGGGTTTTGACTGTGGGGAACTGTGGTACCCTGGGTAGAACGAACACTCCTTTTCCCTAGCAATTAATATTTTTTATTATTATTACATGCTATGAAAAGATATGAAGATCATCTGTTTATAGCCCATCCTTCAAAAAACAGTCTACGAATCCAGTTTAAAACACACATCTTGATCTCTAAAAAGTTACCAGTGCAGTATGAACGCGACAAAGTTGTCAATTTCCCCTAAATTAGCCAGTCAAAATATTTTTTCTCAAATCCAGATTCTCTTGTAAAAATTCTTTATATTTTATAAAAATAGATTTTTCTTGAAACCCATTTTCAGCAAAGAGACCACCTCTTTGGCAACAATGTTAATGTTATTAAATTGTTAATGTCATCAGGTACACCCCCTTTCCCCGTCCCCTAACAGAAGACTGTTTTAGTTCACATGATATAAAAGAAAAAGGAAAAATAAAAAAATTTGCAAAAGTTTTTTTTCATTTTTGCAATTTTTATTATTCCTCTTTAATTTGTGTGGGGGTTTTTTAACCAATCTGATTGGATCAACATTTTTGACAAAAAAGAAAAATCTTTTTTTTCTTCCTTTGAATTCCATTACTTTGTAAAAATTGTTTGTTATTTTTTTGTGTTTTTTGTTTTTCTTCTTCAAATGAGCGAATGGTCATCTTAAAAAGACCCACCTTCAAGGAAGGTGGTAAAGTTAGCTGGCTGGGTAAAAATCCCTGCACATTGCTATCTATGTATATTATATTCAACAACGACAGCTATGAAAGAACATTCAATGCATCAAAGGTATTTTTTTGTTTTTTTTTTCTTTTTTTTTCTAAGCATTATAAAATCCTTTCCTGGTACACCTCAGGATAATCCAATGTTTTAATACTTAGGCAACGCGGGCTTATAAAGTCCATGGTTGAATATAAGCCTTGGAAAGTTTGTCTCTCTCTTTTGTGTATGTGTGTGCGCGCATGTTTTGTTCGTATATATTTATATATATATTTTAATAAGTAAGGGTGAGAAATTCAGGATTTGTGGGCTTTGTTGGTTTTAAAGGAAACTTGCAACACTCTGTCTCCCAGGCGATAGCCATTGAGGCTGGCGATGGCCATGGCTGCCTCATCGTAGTTGGTCATGGTGACGAAGCCGAATCCCTTGCACTTGTTGGTGTTGAAGTCACGGATGACCTTGACGTTGTTCACTGCGCCAAAGGGGCCAAAGAGCTGCCAGAGGACACTCTCATCAGAATCAGGGGACAGGTTATAGACGAAGATGCACCAGCCTGTCCCTGTGTGACCAGGGATGTTCATTCCCACAAGACTTGTCATCCCGTCAATGGTGATTGGGGAGAACCTGGGGGGACAAGCAGAAGGGGGGACTGGTCCAGACATCAGTCTGACCATGGATGACACACAGATGCACAGACACAGACACGGGGCAAAGGGCTGAGTGAGTGTTTGCAGGAGAGTCTTCAGGGTTTCAAAACCAAAATGCAAAAGCTAACATCTGTGATATTTCTCTCAATGAGATAGACAGCTAAGGCATGTGCATGCCAAGAGAATGACCAAGTCATTTCCTAAAAGCCACGAGAGGCCCCCAGATCAAGGCTTTACACAGTTCTAACACAGTCTATGTTCATACATTCCCCCACCCCAAACCTACCCGGCCATAGACTGTGAATTCTATGGGGAAGGGACTCTGGTTCACTCATTCTAATGCTGGGTTTATTCATTCAGTGGAGTGCACACAGGCTCTCACAGACACAGTGGCCCATAGGAAAAAATATATGTTTATTAATTGAGTGAATGACAATTTTGATGTCGGTGCTTGGAAAATGTTACTCTGTTACTTTTTAGGAGACTAAGGGATGGCCCTAGAAGCGCTCAATTGTACCATCATCACGGCCCTCCACTAACGTCTGTCAGAGACCTCTTGGTGCCACTAAGGTTGTAAACACATGAGGAGGTATCTTGTTATTAACCAGATGAGTGGCTCATGTTCTTTTCAGCATTTATTTATGAGGTTTCTCCCATAGAATTGGAGCAGTTATAATAGATGTACTACTCCTTCATACTATATCGTCTCAAATCCATTTCTGAGCATCATTGGAACAAGACCTCAAGTGGTTTGTGCAGTTATAATTTTTGAATTGCTATATATTAGAAAAGCATAAAACTACTCTTTTCTTCAGTGCAACTATTGCTTTAGGTTAGAAATGCCATGTTTTTATGTTTGTTTAGAATTGAAAAGAAAAAAAAACCTGTAGGTTTTATTCACTGACAAAATAAACCCATGTGGCATTTGTGATGGAAAAAACAGTTAGGATACCAGAGTCTGTGGCAGAACAGTATTGGCAATATTTTTTTTTCACCCTGAACTTTGACCTGTTCCCTGCTGACCAGATTGCTTTTCATTTGGTTGAAAATTTTGAGGAGTGAGAGGGAGGGAATGGGAGAAGAGGAAGTCCAAAATAGACGGGGGTATGGGACAAGGTGCAAGTTATGACTATTTTAAAAAGTAAACAGACATTCTTGGAAGTTTAGAAGTCATTAGAGTTTCACATTTAACTAGAATTTAGATAGTAATCTAAAGATATGCTATGAAGAACAACTCAGTAGGTTTTTTTTTTGTTTGTTTGTTTTTTTGTTTTTTTTTTTTTGGCTACTATTCAACAAACCAGGTTTTCCTTTTGCTTAAAAACTAACAATAAAACAGAATAAAAAACTATTTATGGTACATATCCTTAAAGGGGTAAAACGATTTAATTATTATTTGTATTATTTTTAAAGACTGACTTATAAACTATTTCTCCTTCAGCCTGACATCTTTCCGTGTGGGTGCACAAAGCAACCTTACTTGTTATAAGGTCAAGATCAGAGCCAGTAAAGGGGTTTTAAGTAGGATTGCCACTCAAGTTGGTGATAATTACCTGGAACACTAAGGTAGGACGGAGGCCACATCCAAATCTTGATTTAATAAAAAGGAGGATTGTGTTACTGACTAGTGCTGGCTACACTTGGTAGGGCTGGGCTGGGCTGGACTGGACGCTGGATGATGTGGCAACACATGGACCAGTTGTTCCTCGTCTCATGTGTGTTACAACCTTTTCCACATAGCTCACTCACCAAAGTTAAAGAGCAGCAAAGGTATGGAATAGAGCTAGAAAGATGCAGTGTGCCTGGGAACAGGCAAGCAGTGCGCTACACATGTGGAGTTAAGTCATGGTCAGCATCACCAGTGCTGGGATTGGGATTTCAGAGGCTGCTGCTCTCTCTGCTATGAAGCTGCAGTCAGCTTACTCCCTTCATGGGTGTGCTAGATCCCAGAATCAGGGTGCTTACCATGCATAGCCAAGTGGTAAAAGACCTGGATAAAGTAGGGATTGTACTGGTGGCTCTTTAAGACCACATCCCTTTCGTTCAATTGATGAAGGGGCATTAAGGAGCACATCTCTATTGAGGAAGGTGAGGATGCTACCTGTGTCCCTGGCAGTGCAGTGGAGCCTCTCAGGTCACATAAGGGAACCTCACGGATATAGTGACATAACCCACCTAACCTAACTTTCAAGACTCTGATTTCAGGTTGGGCCTGGAAAACCTTTTGATGACATTTAGAAACTCTCAAACCCTTGGGCCTTTTTCAGTCCCCAGCCCTATAAAAGGATGACTTTTTATTCTTTAATAATCTTTAATATTTTTTAAATGAAAGAAACCTCAAATGTAAGCCCTCCCACACATATAACTGAGAGAATACTTATGATAACAGCTGAGAGCTATAATAAAAGAAACCCTTGGTTGAGGTGCACACAGATACACTTCATTCTCAAGATGTGCCTCGCAATGCACAGTGAGATGAGGAGAGTCAAAGAAGCCATCCATGTCTTAATTCATGATTTGGCCAGGGCTTAAAGTTAAAAAAAAATTTTTTTTTCCTACTTAAAATCACAAGATTGTCAGGCATGATTAGCAAAACGTTCTAATTTTTATTTGCTGGGATCTGACCTCTTAAACTGAATCCTCATAAGAAATGTAAGACAGGTGCTTGGCAAGTTTGCAAAATCAGCCAGAAAAGTCAGGGCTTTCTCTCAAGGGAAGGCACACAGGACTAGATCAGATCACCCAGGACTTGGTAGCTGTGGCACCTGAACCATAGGGAAAGCCCACCTGCAAAAAGGAAAAAAAAAAAAAAAGAAAAAAAAAAAAAGAAAAAAAGGAAAAAGAAAAGAAAAAAGAAAAAGAAAAAGAAATACATTTTTGTGTGCCCCAAAAGAAACAAAATTAACCGAGGTCCAAAAGTAAAATTAAGAATTTGACATGCTGGTGGAAGAAAAAAACAAGAATTAAAAAAAAAATAAAGTTAGTGAATTAAAAAAAAAAATCTAGCCCCAGTCTGTGCCAACACGGACATCTGGCAATCTGTGGAGTTTTAATTACCTCTTTACGCCATAGGCCATATTAAGCAAATTGTCCAGCCTGCAAAGAGAAGGAGGGTCTCTGGGTTAATGCCTCGCAGATGGCAAGATCACTCAATGGAACTATTAATAAGAATGCTCCATTTTCAAAGAAGAAAAGCTTGACAACTTTCCCCACTGCTCAGGAGACTCTCCACGGGCAGTTCTCTCTTTCTCTTGTTTCCAATGGCAAGTAATTCATGTCCAGGTCAAAGCTAGAGTCCAAAGCAGGTGTCTAACGAGCCCTGTTTTCTTTCAAGGTCTGAATTAATTCAACATCTCCCTACCCCAGAAAATTTGTCCAAATTTCCTTTCATGCTATCTGTGAAACTGTTAAAGCTGGTGATGGTCTTACATTGTTTATCTAAGAACTAAGCTGGTGAGCAGAGGTATCTGTTGCAGGTTAACAACACATCATCATGGACTTCACGTAGGAAACAGACCTTTGCTGTTAGTCTGGCTGCTTTTACTAAATCTGGCCACACACACAGTTTGGAAGGCAGGGAGTTTTTGCAAGCTAAGATTTAAAAGCAAACAAACAAACAAAAAACAACCGCCCCCCAAAACAAACAGACAACCCCTCCCAAACGGCTTACTATTCACAGTCCCAAAGCACCTCCCAGCAAAATGTCATTATGTGATAATCTTCCTCCAATGCACTACCTTACTTGGGGACAAGCTATTCACACTATGGGGCAGTAGTAACCATAGTTTCCACCATCAGCAGCCTGCTGGAAAGGCTCTTTTACATAAATACTACATGCGAGTTCACATAAAATAGAAATTACATGGCTCGGGCCCTTTATGAAATTATTAACCATTTCAGAGTCATGGGGCACAGGAGGACACACGAAGAGGCCAATTTCTTTCCTCACTCTAGCCAGATGAATGGTTACTATTACAGAGAGAAGGACCTATTTTCTCACGTGAGGTTTGACAGCAAGAAAAGCCTTTCATTAAAGGGAAGTTGCTACATGGGCAGAATAAAGTAATTGCTTAGAATTTACTAAGGGGAGGTCAAGTCCGTGCATCTCCCCTGCACAACAGAGGCTGGTTAGAGTCTAACTGCTGGCCTGGGTAAAACCTGCCTTTCAGGCAACTTGTCCATTGCACCAGGGACTTGCTGGTGTTGGGTCTCCAAAGAAACACTAGTAAGGTATGGATGAATCTTCCTTTTCTTCTTCCCAGGGCATGTGACTTAAGAGAGTCAAGTCAATATTAAAGAGAGTCTCTCCTTTCCTGGACTCCAACAGAATTACTTAGGAAAAGAGGTGAGAGCAAGCCACGCCTGGCAAGGATCTGCCTTTGGGTCTACCCTGCCTTAAGTCTGAGCTGCTGCCTATGGCAACATCTTAATGATGAGCTCCACTGAAACAGACTCTTCTTGTCTAGCTACATTCAGAGATTTTGTTTCTACTAGTGAATCTCGAGTTTAATTCACAGTCACAGTGACAGGCCGGCAGAGGGCTAGGAAGTGCATTTTGTCTGATTGCTTGCTTTTGTAGAAGTAGAAATTGATGCTCTGAGTAATCACCACACATGAGGGCTTGGGCGGGGCACATATGCCTTGTTCTGTCCTTCAGAGCTATGGGCTCCCTGGCCCTTGCGTCATTCCACACTGGTGTCTGTGTGGTGGGTAGTGGGCTCCGTCCTCTGTGGGCATGCCTACCTGAATCTTTGAGCCTGGTGGTGGAGAGGGCCAGGGTATCGCCTGTTGGGGGACTGGTACAGCTGGGAGAGCAGGGCCTGGCTGGACTTCTGGCTGGGGTTGTTGGCAAACTTCACAGTAATCGGTTCTGTAGCACCGCTGGGCTTCTGGCCATTCAGTCCTTTGATGGCTTCTTCTGCCTCAATCCTCTTATCAAAGCGGATGAATCCCACCCCTCTAGAGACCCCTGGGGAAAGAAAAAGAACATTTGTAAAGAGTGAACAAATGTAATCACTGGGAAGTGCCCTGTGGATATTTTGCCTTGACTCAGGCCACCTGCAAGGCCCGCTTCCTGAATCTGTCACTCAGCAAAAGGCTTGGGTGCACTTCTGCCGGCATTGCTCTGGGCAGATGTCTCCAATGCAGAGAGCATAGGGCTGTATCCCTCCAGGCCTTCACAGCTGCCCTGCCCAGTCCCTATTCACCTTTAGTTATTGTCAATAGCCACACAAAACTACCAAGTTCTGCAGAATGCCTTATAGACCACATAACTGGAACTGTCATTGATCTGAAAAGCACCCTCTGACCACACACTGCACCCTGTAGGTACATAGTCTGTGCTTTTCTGAACTTTTTGGATGGAGCATTTTATCCCTGACTCTCATTCTTTGTTGTCTTAAACAGGAACAAAGAAAACCTACAAATGTCCTTTCCCTGGGTCTTTGCTACATGCAGATAAAATCCAGACTTTTGGGGGTAGCAATCGTTGCTTTTGGCAATCTGGCTTCAAATCTCCTATTGAAATGCACACAGGCCATACTGACCCTCATTGAACAAGCCATACTCATTCTCAACATTCTACCTTCTGCCTTCAGCCTGCTCTATCCCTTCCTTTTTGCCAGGAAACTGCATCACTCTCCATAAGCTCTGTTCCAAAATTACCTCTGCCATGGAGACTTTCCAACGACTACAACCAGCTACAGTACACCTTTTTCTGAGCTCTCTTGGGAAACTGCACAGTCCCTGGCAAGTATCTGCCATATTGGAGTCATGTGAAAGCAGGCTCTCTGTCTCCTTTATCCTTGGTTCGGAGCGTCTCTCTCTCTCTGCACAGTGTTTGAGGCAGAATCAACACCAATGGGAGATGGCAGCATGAATCAAATAGGAAGCATCTCAAATTGGCATCAAATCAGGCATAGTCAAGACACTGTAATGGACAGTGCAGCTCAAGTTACCTTACATCTCTTCCTGAGACGCTGGTTGGGTTTCTTTCTTATGGACAAAGAACCCTGGCACTAGAACCTTGGTCCATACCTCTGCATTGTTGATGAGCCAGTGGGAAATCTGACTCCCTACTTCAGCTGATTACTGATGTGTAGAATAAGGGAGCTTGAAGTTCCTTCTAGTTCTACATCACTATGGTCTGGAGCTAGAGCTGTACATATAGTTAGTTTCACACACTGGCTGGAGGCTGAGAGAAACTTTGAAGGCCACAGAATCCCACTCCCGACTTGACACTCAAATCTTCCTTTACAACTCTGCCAAGTAGTTTAGCTGTGGAGACTCTGGCTTCTCAAGAAGGCCCATTCTGGTAGTCTATGTACAAGCGTTAGAAACCTGCCTGTTCGAGTTATAAACCCTCACCTTCAACAACCATGAGCCTACTTCTGTAAGTAAGAGGGCATAGATGTACAGGGACACCAACGACAAGGAAACACTTAACCTGTGACTTGATCAACCAGGATGCGTGAGGTGATGATGCGACCGTATTGAGAGAAAAGCTGCTCCAGCTCCTTCTGGGTCATGGTCTTGGGAAGGCCACTAACATACAGGTTAGCATCCCTGATCGAGGCCGAGCTTGGGCGGGCGTAGGACACCTAGGAGAAGGCGAGAGATGCTAAATGCAGGAAAGGCACTCATCCTCCGGGAGGAGACTGGGGTAACAACCAAGATGACAGTCCCTTGTCTGTCCCGGGGACCTATGGCTCTTGTATAAGAATAAGAACAGGAGAACAACAAGAGATGAACAAAAGAAGAGTTGTTGATAGAACTTAAAACAAACGCACAGATAAGGGTCTCTAAGTGCAGAACAAAATAGCTACTGTATGGCAGCTGTTAAATGCAGAACTACCCACGCATGAAGTTCTGAAGATTTACCTCCTGGATGTGGGAGTATAGATGATTTACTGTATCCAACACATAATAATCTTTGAATAAACCAAAAAAAAAAAAAAAACCAGCCCCTGAAATTCTGCTCTGCACATTTCTCTCTGTGCCATCCTCCCCACCCCCATTCCCTATCCAAAGCATAAAAGCAATCAGGTTCTCTGTAAGATTTTTTTTTTTTCAATGTCCCATCCTTTGTGTTGCTCCAATCTGTTCCCATGAGGTCTGCTCTCGCTGAATGACAAAGTGCTGGTGAAATGGGGTTGAATGAACATCTGCTTGTTAAACTCGATATGTGACCTTGTTGTCACATCTGCAAGGACCGGTTGCCTCTAACTTTGAGGCAGGGCAGATAGAACCACAACAAACAGAATGGGGGGCACGGTAGACAAGAAGGAGGGGGGAAGGGTGGTGGGAGAGAAGAGAGAGCCTCCACGGTGCTTATAATAAGCTTGACTTTGTAAATTTGTCCTCCCAGATCTCCCAACTGCTGTTTTTTTCCTCCCCAAAAAGCTAACACAGAGTTGTAAACAGATCTGAGATTCCATCTGCAAGAAGCCAAATCTTCAGCAGTACACATAAGCAAAGCAAACCCCAGCAGTCATTAATTTTAGACTTTCATTTACTTATTTATTTATTTTTTAAAGAAAACAACATCAGACATTTGAAATATAATTTACAGCTAGTCTAACAAAAGCACTTTCCTGCTAAAGCTATTTCTGGGGCGGTTATGGCTCAGAATGGATGATGAAAGCAGTCATTTCAGAGTACATCTGACAACGGTGGACAGGAAGGGACCTAGATGCCTTAGCATTTCTCAGCTGGCAGTTTTATTTAATCTATACCACAGATCCAGAAGACCCACTAAATCCATTAGGGTGATAATGCATGCGTGGCCGTGCATGTGTGATTATGGGTACACATAAACGTATGGGCACACGATTTTGACATTAAGAGCTAACGTTGAGCAGCAACGCTGGCCTTGTTTGTGACATCTTCAGGCAAAGAAAATAAGTTCAGAGAGAAGATGAAGGATGGGCAGACCCTTTGCTCATGGCGCAGCCCCCCTTCCTATAACAGGGACACTAGGTCCCTTTATGAGTTCTATACCTAAATATAGATGTTGACTCAACAGAAAATGATGTGAATGACTAATCTGCCTCGCTAGCCTCCTCGCCCTGATGGAGCCAGGCAGCTGCCTTCAGTATCTACATCTTCTAGAAAATGATGGGTGGCCTGGGAGCCTCCGCACATGCTACATCTTCCCAGCTCACGGCAGAGAAGCACAGTGGCCCCTACATAGTGGGTCTGTGTGTGCACTTGAGGCCAGGGAGCTGAAGGATCAACAGCTCCATGTAACTGTCTGGGCAGGACTCTACTCCGCAGAAGGTGCTCCTGTCCTGTGTTTTCTTAGGGGCTAGAGCAGGTTTCAGCATAGCAGAACTGTTTTTCATTCAGGAGGAACTGTGGTAGGAAGGAAGAAATCCGTCCACAGTAATAAGGCTTACCTGCTTCACCTTGCCAGTTACTGATGTTATCTGAATACATTTGTGTTCCCTCCAAGTTCAACCTCCCTCACTGCAATGCCTTTATTCAGGGGGAAAGAGGCCAAATCTCACTCTTGTAAGGGCTTAGCTCAATGCCACCTTCTCTGGGCATTCTTCCCTGTCTGCAATTGCCTCAACCGAGATCCTCTGTAGAGGCACGCTTGTTATGACCTTAACTCCCCATCTAATCTTATGGTTTTCTTGAGGGGTGTGTGAATATGTGGATATATATATATATATATATATATATATATATATATATATATATCTGTGGCTCCACCTCTCAGAACAGGGTCTGAAACCTGTAGAGGGCACTGACAAAAGTGAATGAATACCCAGAGCTCATGATGAATGATGCTGATGTCTGTGGTTCTTCAGGGTTAACTACAGCTTGGTTCCTCCACTAAAACAATCACTGGGCCAAGCACCCAGAATCATAGCTGTGTACCCTCACCAAGACAAGTACTAAGGGATAGATAGACTTCGTACTCTCTAGAGTCTGAGATTGGAAGGACCAAGAGGAGTTTGTTTCAAAATGAGATATCACCTCACTCAGCAATCACTTTTGGAAGATCAACTCTCTCTCTCTGTGGTGGGAACACATCTTGTTCACCTTCAACAGATAGCGGGTATGCCAGGATTTTCTAAATAAACATGGGGTGAGTGGGAGGACAAATGAGCAAATATAGTGACCCACTGCCAGAAAGTCACAAGATGTGTGCCATGCCAAGACTAAAAGTTGACGGTTAGAAGGACGAGGGAGATGATGGAGCTGCAATGAGATTGGTGGTAAGATGACGAGGAGATGGTGGCTTGGTCACAGCCTTCTTCTGTGAGGACAAATGAGGTAAAGGAGGTCAAGGGTTGTACAATGCCTGGCAGTGCATAGTCTCTACTACCCAGTAGCTGCATAGCACATGACAAAGGCCTGCATTTCTACTGGTTCGGGGCAGTTAGAGCTGGGGTCCAGGGAGTAGCATGTTGAGGCACACTCTTGGGCAATGGGAGTTGGGACTGGAAAGTCAATATCACAATCAAAAACTATTTCTCCCAAAGATGACCTTGAGGCAGAATCTCAGCTGAGCTGGAGAGAATGACAGCTCAGAACCCCAGAGACCGACCCAAACCCAGGGCAGTGGTAGGCCTGAAAAGGAACAGCATCTGGAATGTTCTATCCCCCTTCTAAGCCCTGTTTAGTTTTCTTCTCTATTTAGAGCCACAGTTTATTGTTCTCTTAACCCTTTGTTCAAGGGACCTCTGAGGGAAGGACCAGGCAAAAGTGATGGGGAAAAGATTTGCTCAATCTCGCATCCAAATGCTCACCCTCAGACGGACCTAAAAAGTTCAACTTCCCTCAAACATTGTTAAACTCCAGCAGAAGGACTGCAAATGTCCTCTGCTAATCTGAAACACATCCTGCAAATGTTGACCTTCAGCCCATGCAGAAGGACTGTATTGGTGGCATGGTGTCCCTCCTGAGCTGGTGGATTTGAGCTCAGGTGTCCCAGGGCTATAGACAGTGCCCTGGGAGAGTTCTACTTGCCTCGAACCATCAGGATTGTGCTCATTTCATTCATCTAGGATCTCTGACGAGAAGATTGGCATTTCTAGGTCAGCTCAGCTCTTGTTCTAGACAAAGCTGTGAGTGAAGAAGCCACTCCTCTTTGTGTGAGGGTGGCCCAAAGGCAGGTGACTGAACTGCAGACTGCATACACAATCTTGACAGAGATTCTCAGCATTTCCACATGCCCTAGATCTCTCTTCCTGTGAGTTTGTAGTCCCCTTACCCACTACAAAAGGACACAATAGCAACAAACTTAGGATTCTAGGTGTTAGAAGTGGTCTTGACAATCTAGAGAGGGGCACCCAAGAAAGGCTCATCTCTCATAGACATTTCTGAGAACAGGAAGTTCACATCTACATGAAGATCCTACACTACCCCTGGACACCACTGGCTGCTGCAAAGCTCTTCTTTGAGGCCCCAGGAACATCCTTACCGTTCTTATGAGCCTCCATCCTTGACGGGTGCTAGTTAGAATGTTAGGGAACTGCGTTTTGAAATGTTACTCCAAAGTGTATGCTTATGTTACTTTAACTGAAATAGAGATCCCAGTAGAGAATAGGAAAAAAAAAGATATAGAGATTAGGAACAGCTTTGGTATTGGTGAAATTTAGATATGATTTCTGTTCCCTTTCCAGATGTGTGACTTTGTACCTGAGAGGTATCTCTTGAGTAACATAGCTCAGAAGTTCTCTAAAAGAGCCACTTGCATGTAAGATTCCTAGGCACAAAGACTGGCCCAAAGTAAGTGCTCAATAAACCTTGGCTTTGACATGGTTGCTATGTAAACAGGCTTTATTCTAGACACTGGGGAGCAGAAATGTGTACAACAGTCCCTGACATGCGGGACTGCTAGTCTAGCAGAGGAGACATGCACAGCTTCCTTCATTATTTGAAGATCAAGCTACAGATTTTCCCCCAGCCTGTTGTAACACCCTATTCTCTGAGTGAATACAAACTCCCCAGAGCAGGCAGGTCCCCAGGGAACGTTCACTCTAAAGAATCCAGGAGAATGGCAGCAGGGAGCAGACTCTGGGGCTGCCGGGCTTTTATGAGCAAGTCCTCCCAGGGACCTGTGCTCCCACCTGTGGGAGCAGGGAGAACAGAAAGCAGCCAGCTGGCTCCTGGAGACCACAGTTTTGACTGTGAGACTGGTTCACCTCTGTGTCCGTGGACTCAGCCCTCCCCACAAACAGGCCAGGTGTCTGCTTTTGTGGCTTTATCCTTTATGTTCCACACCTGCCACCTGATACAGACCATTCTTAAAAAAAAAAATCTTGGGGTTAAGGCCTCAAGGCAACATCTCGGGTGCAGTTTGATCCCATAACATTTTTCCCCCTGCTTAGAACTCCCCAGCGTGTCTTAAACACCTTGTGATAGAAGTCCGAATGCTTTACCTAGGCATTCAGAGCATCTGGCCCTGGCAGCTGGCCCAACCTCATCTCCTGCTGACCTCCACATGCACCCTATGCTTCAGTTCAGACAAAAACTCAGTCCCAGGTTTCTGGATACGTATTGAAAGTTTCTACCTCCACGCCTTTGTTCTTTGTGTTTGATTATCCTCGTGGCAAAATGAATTCCCGATTCCCTTCTAGGCCTAGCCATGTTCTCCACGAGGTCCAGGTATACATGGCGATTCTTTTCATGACTGCTACAGAAGTGTCTGTCTCCATGGTCACAGCTATCACGCCCTATCCCCCATCACAGTCACCTGTCCCTAACAGCTCACCTCCTCCATCAGGTTGCACATCACAGTTATCCTGACATACTCACTTCCCTTCAAAGCTTTGCTAGGGCAGGAGCCCAACTGAAACTAAATGTCTAACTCACTTTAGTGAGTGGGTTTCATATGCTTTAACAGGAGCTGATGCAAATGGAAAGAATCATATAGTTGGGGAATATCTAAGGGTATCATTAGTGTATCTGAGACACAGCAGGCCTACAGTAGTAGCTGATACACAAGAGGCCCAGAATGTCTTTTTAGGAAAGTTGTGATGATAGATTCATGTGCCTTGAAAGTTCTTCTTCTTTTTTTTTTTTAATTTATTTTTTAAAATCTATCAGACTGGGGTGGAGCTTAGCCATTAAAGGCTAGGATCACAACCAGAAAAAAAAAAAGCATTTGACCGTCAAAGGTGCACCCTTAGTATGAGACTCTTTATGTTTGACTGGGTCCTCTAAGTGGACGAGATGTTAAAGAGGCTTCTTGTCGTGGTTAGGGGAAGAATACATGCCAGGCGTGCTACAGCTTCCTCTCCGCTAACTTGCAGCTCCTGCCTCCTGCTTCATGGAAGACTGGTAGGAGTGTTGAAGCCATCTGGAAACTCCACACTACTTCCTACCATACAGGACTTCTGACTTTGCTGTCTGTGCCTTAGTGAGAGTCACAGCCACTCTCTTTGAATGCATCTCCAGAACGGCTGGGATAGAAAAAGAGATCTGCCCACTCTTGCTCTGAGCCTCTGTCACTCACCTCAGGGCTACACCTACTCATCTTTATCCCTGAGAGCATCTGTTGAGCACTTGCTGCAAGCCATGATTGCCTACACATGAAACATCATTATTTCCATCTTCTGGATGTTAGATTCTGGTGCAGTGAGATTAAGTACTTTGCCAAGGTCATGCAGCTAAACGAAGACAAACTTGAATGTGACTCAAAGTTCTGGGATCTTTCCACTGGGCCACACCAACCTGGACAGTGAAATAAAAGCTACATTCTTGGCACAAACTGTCACTGTTCTTGGGAAGGTACCAAGCTGGAATGGCCGTGCTGTAATATTTTATTAGACTATTAGATCTGGAAAGAACCATCTTCCAGAGAGGACATAGACTTGCAGAAGGAAAGTGGTGCCCAAGGTCATCCCATATAGTTTTATAGGAGAGCTGGGGCTTCACTATCTTAAGAGTTCTTTTGAGTGGAGAAAAAGGGGAAACTCAAGGAGGGCTATGTGCTCTCTGCTCCTTAACAGACAAGCCACCTTACCCCCAGCCTCATGAGTACTATGTAGAACTGTCTCTTTAATCCTCAGGGCCAGAGATGTCCTAGACCAACACCACTTCACCCAACTTTCTGGGCTCAGGAAGACATTTGATGCCCATAATGTCTGATGATAGCTACTACTGCCACACAGTTACTGAGTCCTCCCAACATCTGAATGTGACTAGGGAATTTAACTACTTAATTAACTCTATGTGGAGCTAGTGGCTACTACATTGAATTGAGCAGTTCCAGGCCCAGAAACAATGCTGAGTTGTAGCATCTCAGAGCTAAGAGGGCATACAGGCTCATTTAGTCAGGATTCACGCCGTGGGATCATCCAGAAGGGACGGGTTCCATTTGAATGGCTCTGATGATAAAGGGCTCTGTGCTATTCTGTGTTTCCTATTCTGTACTGATAGCTATGCAGGTTTTCTCCTCAGCTATTTTAAATAAAAGGTTGAAATAATGCCCTAGCCTCACTGCAAATTTTCCCCCCAGGAGAATGGAACAGTAGCCTTTCAGGGTAGATATGTGGGCACACAACCCGCTATCTATCTTTGTTATCCACCTTCAGACAACATTCAAATGTCAGGACTCTTTAAAACAGGGGGATGAAAAATGGAATACAGGATACCAGGAAGACTTGGGTCAAGGAGGCCCACCCTTTTCTCTAATGTAGAGATATAACCCTATCGCAGTCCCCGGCTGTGTAGATGTGTGGTTATTTTGAGGGGCTCACATGACCCCATTGCTTCTTTTGCATTTACAAATGCCCTCAAACCCCACCTAAGCCTTTCTGAAAACTTGAATGTGCTTCCAACTTGTACCTGGCCAGTTTTCTTTTGTCATCCAGACCCAGGACCCAGAGAATGATCTTCAAGATGCTGGGATGGTATCAAGTTCAGTGGTCTGAGAAGACAGAACCATTTCTATTTCCAACCCCCTATATCCCTATATCTGTATGTATTCAAAATAAGTCATTCAAAGGAAGTTAATGGGGCACCTGAAATTAGAGGAGCCAAATGCATTCTCCCACTAAAGAGCAACAGAGGTGGGTACTGGGGGTTGGCTGGTCCAACTGGGCATCTCCAGTTTCAATGGCATATCTTTAGTCTTTTTGTTGGGGATTCAGTGACCCAGCACCTTGGCTGACCTTGGCAGCCAAGGGCTCCTGCACTCTGAGATACAGCTTTGATGGGAGATGGTAGTGCCTTTTTGTCATGAACAAGATAGAAGGAGGCAGGCTATTATTTCTGGGTGGGGTGATATCCGTCAGCAAAAAATGATCTGCTAACTCTCTGGGAAGCATTAAGAACCGTGATAGGAGAAATAATTGCTTATGCCGAGTGCAAAGAAAAGATGCCTCAGCGGAATGGAGGCCTTTAGCAAGGCAGGTGGATAGCTGAAGAAGCGGGGAGGGAGGAGGCACTGCTGCCCTAGACCCCTGGCAAGAGAAAGGAGCTGGTGAAGTGAATGGGAACCTGCAAAGCTCAGACGTGGAGAGATCCCCAGAGGCAGTGCTAGCGCCTTTAGGAGAATAAAGAGTAAACGTTAAAATGATTAAGCAGCATCCTTACAGGAGAGGTGGAAGAACTAGCCTGCTTCCTCCCCAGAGAAGAAGGGAGGTTCCTTCTGAAGAGCTCTCTCCCCCCAGCAGCCTCTTCCCTAGTTGGGCTCTCTGAAGACCTGGGCTGCTGCCTAGTGATAAGGCACCTTTCTTACGTCTCGAAACTGCAGCTCTCAGGGGCTCACTCAGAGTGACAGAGGCAACCCCTTAATCTGAGACTGGTGCTGAGATTGCTCACGCCCTAGTTTGCACAAGAGCTGTGCTCTAGGGATGGTTATGCTTTTATCATTTAAAGAAAGGGTCATGTAATTATGTAAGACATAAAATCATTTATAAACATATAATTCAATGAAGAAAAACCCCAAATACGCACACACGCACACACACACACGCACGCACGCACGCACGCACGCACGCACGCACGCACGCACGCGTGTTCTATATTATGTAGGGACAAAAAAACCCACCTCAAACCAAATGCAAACCTCTTAGTAGTTATTGGTCAAAAATCTAAGGTTGATAAACCTACCGCAGCACCCTGCAAGAGTCTCAGGGAAAGCTGAATATCAGTCCAACACCTGTTCGTATTATTACTGTCTTCAAGACCCTTTCTTTCTTTCTGTCCCTCTCTCTCTCTCTCTCTCTTCTCCCTATGCCCCTCCCATTTGGCTACGAAGCCTTGAACTCATATAATCTCTCTGTCTCAGTCTCCTCAATGCTGGAATTAGCATCACACTCAGCTCCAGTTCTGTTTGTTCTTAATTAATGTGACAAGGAGCTGAAGCAAAGGTAACCGGATTCAATTGAGCATTTCTTAGTAAGAGGCTGAAGTGACAGGGTAGACTCAGAAGGTGCTCTTTCAGAGATGGCTACGATGAGCATCAGTTGTCATGGAGCACCAGGGAACCCTTTTGAAGGACCCACAGATCTCAGTCTGGGGATATTCTCAGAGTCTCATTGGAGACAAGTGGAAAAAATAGCAAAAAGAACAAATAGCACCCCAGGTCCTAAGTGAGGTAAACCAGCCCCCCCATCCCCCGTGGTAAGCCCACGGTCCATACCACTCTATGGCCCATGAAACACTTGGATGGAGACTTTCCAGGCCATTGCCGTCTGCGGTTCACTTAGATGGAAGGCCTTAGGCTTGGAAAGCAAGGGCTGGAGAAGTTATTTAAAGTCCAGTGTGTCTTCAAGTTAATGGCAAACGTTCTGAACCGTAAGTCCATCTATGAAGAACCTGGGAGAACCACACAGCTCATTTATTTGCTTTTTATATCTTCTAACCACACCAGGGAATTAACCCTTGTCTGTGCGGAGCCAAACTCTCCACCCACACGCTCTCACAGGGCTCACACGCTGCTAGGCAAACAGGCAGCTTGACATTGCAGCACTGAGGACCCACTGCCAGAGAATTATTTTTAAAGCTTTTTAAAAATACCCCAACTGTCATTTACCCACGGTGTGATCCTAGGTCTGTCTCCTGAACTTCCTTCGGGCCTCAGTTTCCTCATTAGCATAAAGAAGATAACAGCACCCCTTCTTACAGGGCTAATTTTAGAGCCAGAGCTGCTGTGAGCAAAGCATGTAACTCCCAGGACAGCTCAAAGGTTAAATGATAACATTAGAGAGATTAGAATCCTAACGGGCACGATGTAAACACTCAAAGTAAACTAGTGTTACTGTTGTTTGCTGCCATTTTCTCTCTGGTTCCTGTTTGCAAGTGCTAAACTGACAGCTGTTTGGCAGGATACTTTGCCTTTCTGGTCTTACCTACCCTGCTTCCAGGTAGATTCTTCTCTCTTGAAAGAAGTCTAATCTAAAGAACAATCCCTCCGGAGTTCCCATTCACAGCTGCTCAGTGTAGGGCAATTCATCATGCCCTTCCTCTGCCAGAGGTCTGGCCAGGCTCTTCACACACAATCAGTGATTGCTTGGGCCCCTTACATACAGCCTCTTTAATAAAAGGAAAGTGGCTCCCCCCCCCCTTTTTTTTTGTTGACAGAAAAGTGTCTTTGTGGATCAACACCTCCTGCTAGCAGCCAGGTAATGGGAAATTCACTGATACCTGACAAAAGCACCGCTGTGATTTTTAAATCTCAGGGTCATAGGTAAAAGACTGATACCCAAAGGTCAACTGTTATGTTCTGCTTGGTTTTTCTTCATATGTCATTCTTCGTTTTTGTTCTTGGCTTGTAAAAATTGGGAGATCTGACATAAAGGATATTTAGAGTTCAGCTCCTATTGAACAACTGAAAATCTGAATTAAACACCTTCAGAATCACTGTTGTCAAACCATCATCACCACCACCATCATCGTCATTGTCATTGTTATCATCAACGTCATCATCATCATTATCACCATCAATGTCATCACCACCATTGTCATCATTGCCATTGTTATCACCATCAATGTCATCACCACCATTGTCATCATCATCATTGTCATCATTGTTATCACCATCAACGTCATCACCACCATTGTCATCATCATCATTGTCATCATTGTTATCACCATCAACGTCATCACTATCATTGTCGTCGTCATCACCATCATCATCACCAGACTTCTGCCCTCTCTGCTTTCTGTTAGCTCCCATCACTGAAACTATTCCTGAGTTTGGGAGTTAGTCAGTAACCTTTACTGTTTAGGGGTTAATTCTTGGCTTTGGGACACTAATATTTTTGTATATCACACCTACAGTGCTGTGTTTTCTGGGTTATCAGAAATGTGACAATGAGCACACACTTGACCAAGTCTGTCAACTCGTGCCAGATGGTCCCAAGATCTCTGTCATGCATGCTTCTAGAGGTGACCTGTGTGGTTTGTTGTTTGTGTCGTTGTCTGTCTTTGTTTACAGATTGACAAGCTATCTACTCTTTCCTGGGAGTCAAGAGTAAAGAGATAGTATAGGGGACTTTTGGGATAGCATTGGAAATGTAATTGAGGAAAATATGTAATAAAAAATATTTAAAAAAAAGAGTAAAGAGATAAATCTTGTGCCACTTATCAAAGCAAACTGAAGCAGAAGTAAACAGTGGCCTGGAAGGCAAAAAAAAGCAATTTTAAGAAATTAATAAATGATGAGACTATTAACAGCACACATAAAGGGTTTTCTTTTTTTTCCTTCCATTTAATATGATTTTTACCTTAAACACTGTGTCCCTTTAGGAAAGGGAAGAAAAGTTAATAAAGGAACCTATCAGTCAAACTTAATTTTTTTTTTTGTATGGCAAATAAACTCCTTTAATGAAAGGGCTGAAATCCCTAGGTTTGCACATTAAATTTTCATTTGTAGTAGAGAATGGAAATTATTGATTCAGCAGTGGTATCATGCATTCTGAATCCTACAGTGACTTAGGAGCCCACATTTCCACTGGGTGCAAATGTGTCTGTCAGCAGCATTGGATGCAGGGGGAGCCTGGGCTAGGTGGGAGGATACAGAGAAGGATCCAGAGCAGGGAAGGAGGACGAGCAGCGCTTCACAGAAAGAAAATAATCAATGCTCCTTGTCTCAGAGACCCATTACGCTCAGAGATCCATTTAGATAAAGCATCCTACTGTAGGATGGGCTACGGGGACCATTCTGATACTCGAAAAGCTGGGTCCAATCAGTCTTTGGGGGAAACCACAGAGATCTTAAAAAAAATTAGAAGGTGAATTGATGGCTGGTGATTTGGTCCCGAGCTGAGGGAAAAGGGTTTGGTTTTAAGAAAGCTGCAGAGGACAGAAAAGTACCTTTCTCAGTTCAAGGTCAGTGCATCCGGCAAGGGAAAAAATAAACATCTGACATTCTAATGCTGAACTGGATAACACACACAAATCAATCGGTCCCTCAAACAGCTCTCAATGTGACAAGGTCCTCTTCAGCGTCAGGAGACAGGAACACGTTTCTTGACTTAAAGTATGAAAATATGTGTTTCTCTTTTGAAAGAATTAATCTTTCTGCCTCTCTGAGGACTATGGCATAATTAAACAACTTTTATTTCCCCCTCAGAGAATTCTTAGGAACTGATTCTATGCCTTGTCGAAGGCAGTCTAAATCAGGCTTATTTCAGGGTCTTTGTGTACTACACAGACAGTAGGAGATCAGAGAAAGCAATAATTTTTTTTAAAAGAAATAATCTAAACACAATTGCAAAAATAAAGCTGCTTAAAAAAGAAAAATACTCATGTAATGTGTTCCAAAAAGAGAAAAGTTCTGTTGTTGTTTTTATTTCCTTCCAGCGAAGATTATCTTTACACTGCTCGTCTCTTTTGTTAGCCTGGATGTCAGAAAAGTAGTTTCGCTGAACTAAAAAGTTCTAGTTTTGTGTTTTCCGATGCGGAGAGCTGGTGCCATCTATAGATTTCCATTCTGGGAGAGGTTTCTCTTTTGTCCTACTTTGAGTCAGACCTGCTGTCATGAGGATAAGAGCGCCCAGGAGACACTTCCCTGTGGTTTAATAGGCTATGAAGGATGGGACTCATTAATCGCCTGGCAGCTGCCCCTAAACAGGATGCTGCCTGGAGGTGGGGGGAAGACAGGGAAGGGAGGTGAGGATCAGGCAGCTTCATCCAGGAGAGGACCACCGGATGCCCAAGGCGGCCGCGTCCTCCAGACATGAAGTCGGAAGGCAGTCCAGCCCCAGAAACCTACCTACCTGGACAAGTAGCCTCTAGATCACTGATTTCTGATTTACAGCAATGATTCTTGAGATGTTCCCCGGTCACCTAATTATTTTTAGACTGTTAGATTTACTATTTTTGTTGTTCCTTTACTATCTTTCCATCCATTTAACTGGAGCTGCCCTTCTTTCGGCACTGTTTGTTTACAGTTGACGTTCCCCCTCCCATTTTCTAATGGTAGGTTTCTAATAATTCTTAAGTGAAAGTCCTGCTGCTCACTTCAGTGCACGAGGTCTCCTGACTTGGAGCTGCCTACTCCCCATCTTCCTCGTGACCCACCTCCCCAACTTAGGGCTACACTTCATACCTGGGACAGCTCTCCTGCCCCAGTTTCTTCCTTCAGCTTGCTTCTGGCCATTGTGTGTGCAGAACTTCAGGCTGGCAGGCCTGCTTTGTAGGGCCTTGAATCCCTGACCCCAGCCTGACTGCTGGATTAGAGTTGTCAAGGCTCCTAACCCTTTCCCTGCACTCTTCACCTCAATTTTACTATTTTGTAATGGCTCATGCCCTTTACTTAACAGAGTGGACAGTGACTGTTCTTTGAGTAAATAAAGAATATAACTTCTGGATCCCATGAGCCTGGGCTTATTAGACCCACAGACAAAAATGTTACCAAGGCCCCCTGGACCAGAAGTCGGTATATCGACTCTTACCTTTATGGTTTTGGTCTGGAGTCTGAGTCCATTTAAAGTGTTGATGGCTTTCTCTGCATCCTTTGGATCAATATAGTTAACAAATCCATACCCTAAACTCTGTCCTGTGGAAATATTAAAAAAAGAGAGACAGGAAGACAGAGAAGTAGAGAGAGAGGGGAGGGGAGAGGGAGGGAGGGAGGGAGGGAGGGAGGGAGGGAGAGAGAGAGAGAGAGAGAGAGAGAGAGAGCTCAATATCTTTGCAGAAGCCACACTTCCCATTGTCGTGTGTGTTAAAAACCTCCTCTGGTCTAGGATTTCTTTTTGTTTAGGTTCATCCTAGGATAAGAGGTTTCCAACTCCAACAATTCTCATCCTGGGTATGGGGCTTTCATCTCATAGTAGCTCTCATCACCCAAAGTAAAAATAGTACATGCCCTTGAATAGTCAAACCCGATATATACAAGGGGCAGGCAGCATGATCAGGAAGATCCATTACCAGGGAGTAGAAAGACAGCATGCAGTTTGTTAAGGATCTTGAGTAGAGTCTTGGTCATTTGGGTCATTTTGGAGAGAAGTCATTTACCATCCATTTCTCCCAGATCCCTTCTCTGGGGATAATAGCACTTACCTCTGGCAGACTCTGAGAGAGTTTAGTGAGGTAACGTACACAAAATGCCTACCAAGTACATTGCCCTGACCATAGTAGGTACTCAACAAAGGACAGTTACACTCTGCTCAGTCCTGTAAAATTGGGAGAAACACTAGACTCCGTAGCTGTCTATTGTCTTGGTCATGGCAGCCACTCCCACACTCAGAGGGGGCGATAGCAGGATCTGAGCAGAGAGGACCAGAGACAGTTTTAGTGAAGGATGTAGACATGGCCAGAATTTAGAGCAGTTGCTACTAATCATTCTTTGCCCTCATCATCTCAGGAGCCAAAGAACATTAGATAAAAGGAAGGGCAAGGGTTTCTTTCAGAAAGAATGGAGAAGCTCCTAACACACAAAGGGGAAAGCACAAATGCATTCCGCAAAGAGGATTTAGCTACTTTAGGCGGAGATGATATCAACTTGTCTACAAAGAGGTAGCAAGTGACAGGGCTCCCCCCTAAGTGAAATAAAAATAATGTACTTGCGATCGTGCCACTGATTATAAATAGTCCATCAGCTCTGCCATGTGTCATCAGCCAGAAATATCATTAGGAAACTTTACATTTTCTGACATACTCTTTAAGAAACACAGCGCTTGTGGTGGCTGCAGAGCCAGCTTGAACTTCTCAGGCAATGCTATTGATTTGTGGGTGGCAGCAGAGCCGAAGGGGCGGGAAATGACAGGATGTCATACATCAGGGAAGACTGATTACATAAAGCTCTCTTTGGCGTACTGGGGCCAGGGCTGGGAGATAATACAGCAAAAAGCCTGCCACGTCCCGGTGACAGGAGCCCATTTCAGCAGCCAAAAAACTGTTTCCAACAGCTTCTGTTTTGCTGGTAAATGTCTGTGTTTGTGTTGGTTGTAGGAGGGAACCTGGGAAAACAAGTTGGGTTCTGGATCAGAAAATGGGCATCTTTTTTATTGTTATAGGACAGAAGCAGAGAGAACAGAGGGGAAACTCAATCAAATGAAAACCCCAAACGTCAATGTCTTGTGTTGAACAGGAAAGACAGAGGCTAGCTTTGCTAGACGGGCTCATCACTAGCCAGAAACGGTGCTCGATGAAGGAGGAGAGGCTGTAAAGCATGGGGCGTACTTCAGCTGCCATGACCCCTGACCCTTTTCTTTTTGTTTTATTTTTCAAGTTTGGTGTGTTTCTCTCTCTCTCTCTCTCTCTCTCTCTCTCTCTCTCTCTCACTCTCTCTCTTGCTCTCTCTCTCCCTCCCCCTCTCTCTGTAAGTGTATGTGTGTGTGTGTGTGAGAGAGAGAGAGAGAGAGAGAGAGAGAGAGAGAGTTGTATTACAAGACCCTGCCACATGTTCTCGCAATGCCATTTTGCAAATACAAAAATACAAGAGACTAATTTCATTGGTTTAAAAATGTAATCTATCCTAAATTTGTCTCCACCTCATCAAGCCTAACTAAATTCACCTAATTAAATCTATTTTCATCATGCAAATTTCTCAGTCGTATTTATCTTGCATATATAATATTCCTATAATCACTTTAAAAAACTAGTCATGTAGCAAGTTGAACTGCTCCTAAAGAACATTTTAAAGCAATCATGTCTATGACCAAGCTGCTGTAGGAGTTCCAGGAAACCATTGAATGGGTCATTTTCTAGCCTAATGTAATTTGCATAAAATTGAAATAGAACAAACAAATAAGACCTTCACTGGTTAACTGCTAACAGTAGACCTGATCATCCTGAAAAATTTCTGTGTTCTTCATGATCATGAAATACATGTGTGGTGTATGTTCCCAGTATGCTATCGTTCTCTGTAAAACTACTCATATATTAATGGCTATTAAAACATGCATCGTGAGTTTAGGTTTTGCATTCTAAATTTGGTCTTAGATTTTTGCTTTTGGAGGGAGGAAAACTCAGGCTTAGGTCCCAGGAGGTTCTGAAGGTCAAGTAAGGGAAAGGACTTCAGTCCAGGCAAGATGCGTGACATCAACCCTCCCACCCTGTATCATCCCCAGGGTTCCATTACCCTGGCTCCCACTATAATTAGCTCTCCTGTGCTATCATCACCTGTCCCAGGTTTAGAGAGACTTCATTTAGCATCAAGGATAAAAAATGCTTCAGGGAAAACTAAAGCCCAGAAGAATGTAATTTCACAAAGAAGATTCTTCTCAGTATAAAATAAACTGCAAGTTCTAGAACAGAGCCCTGTATTGAAGAAGAGGCCAGAGATGGAGGAGCTTGCCTGTGCATGGGAAGGTAGGAGGTAACTGGGCAGCACAATGAAACTACCTGCAGTTAGCCTAGTTCCTGAGTAGGCTCCCTTCACATATGCCTCACAGGATCACAGGAGTCCAGCTATGTCTAACAAAAATGCTTCAAGGACCTAAGCATTCTCTTTTAAAAACATAACCTGGAGAAGATTAAGTTCCAGAGCAAAAGTTATAAAAAACCCAAGCTACATTTTTTTTGAAAGGAACAGTTTTAATACTGGGGGAGAGTAAAATGATCAAGAATTTTGTGTTTGAATTTTGATGGCCAAGCACTGGTGGTAGGTTTTGATTCAGCAGTCCTGTGTGTAAGCATACACAGAAAGCTATAGATGGAATACATTCATAAAGAATGCCAATGCTTTTTCCATGGGGACTGAGAGAGTTGCTATGGTGAGAGGCCTCAGGGGACATAGTCTGGGGCCCAGAGCATGTGTATGTATCTGCAGTCCATAGATAAACCATTCTCTTTTTTCTCCTCTTTTCAAATAGTCATATCTTCTCCCTTTATCAATGGTAACAAAATGTGAGCATATAGTTATGGCAACAATATTTTAAGAACTGAACACTAAACTTTATTTTTGTTCTAAATGTATGTTTACGTTGACTGCAAGTTGAGCAGTCATCCAGGTTCTGCTTACTAACTCATCTTTATTTAAGAAAGAAATGGTAGGAAATAAAGACTGTTTCTAAAATTTTAGGCTATAACATCTGGCTTCTTGTTGGCCACATCTGATCAGCTTCTAGCAGTCCTGTCCAGCTGGCAAGGGTAAAACATCTCCACTTACCGTGTATTGGTAAGAAGCACCCGAGGTAGTCTGGGATAGAAACTTAGAATTCAAAATGTAGTTTCCAAAAGAGAAAACTGTATGCATAATAGCCACAGCTTAAATCACGTCCATATATTTTGGATTAAACAGGCTCTTGTTTTGAAAACTGTTCTCCTAAATATGAACCTGAGTATTGATGCTTTGATATAGCATGGGCATTTGCACACATGGAGAGATAATATTTCCTCCTGCTATGTGCCCTCCTACTATGATAGAAAGCATTTCTATTTGGCTATAGGTTATGCGTCAAACCTCTCCATTTAGGAACCAAACATTCCTTTTTACAAGAATTAATTTATGGAAGATTATATTCTGAACACACTAGGTCCTTGGCAGGTGTTTAAGCAGAACATGTTTGGAAGAAGAGACAAAGAGGAAGGAACTGGGGGATTAAGTTTGTATTTATGAGGAAGGAGAGACCCTGACAAGACTCACGCAGGGTGAGCGTGTGTGTGTGTGTGGAGGTATGGGGATAATCTTGGCGTCACTTCTCATGTACAACCTCTTTTTGTGTTCTGGGTTCTCCTGAAAGGCAGATCAGCCACAGAGCCACAGTTATCCTAGGTGCACAGAGTGCTTTCCCGCTATTTCACAACACATTTGATTTTCATGGCAACACTATGTGAAGAAAGAAAAGTATCATCTAACAGAAACAAGGGAACCGAATTTTTCCCAACATCACAAAGCTGAATTTTTGATCAATCAGGATTTGAGTAGGCATTTGTCTGTTTGTTTTAATGTGTAGGATAAGGTAGTAAACAACTTAGGCTTGGTGGGCCACAGTCCTTATTACAACAACCATGCCGTTGTGTGTCTGCCAGAGACACTATCTGAACAACAACAACAACAACAACAATGGCTGTGGTCCAATACAACTTTATCTAGAAAAACAGACAATGGCCAGACTTGTCCCTTGAACCATAGGCTGCCGATCTTTTGGCTCTGGTTGCTGTTCGCCATTGTCATGGTTCCCTCCTAAAAGTAAGATGTTACTAACAACCGAGGGTTTTTGGACTCATTTAAGGAAATGTAAATTGTTTTATGTTGTTTCTGTTAAGCATTTTTACACGTTCGAGTTCCAGAAACTGTCCAATCATAGCCCCTTAAAACTCCTGTTTTCTCAGGACTTGGCCTGGTCTTCAGGGTCCTAGGATTATTCTGATCTCATGGCTGACAACAGCAGCAGAAAAGCTGGCCAGAAGGAGTCTCAGCATTTCTGCACTGCCAACTTGCACACTTTGCTCTTTCCCTGTGAGAATCACCCTTCTCCAGAAACCTCACATCGGCTCATCTCATCTGCAGAGCCCCTGAGGGGGCAGCCAGATGGGCAGTTGCTGTTGATGAAAACTTCTGAGTTGAGTAAGGGATTTTTGTGGCCATCAGAACCCCTAGCTCAAGCTGAAATCCTGTTTTCAAAGCACATGATAAAGTCCCTAGTCACCTCCAGATCACCTGCTTGGCGATAATTCACACGTCAGGTTAACAGCACTCAACCTCAAATCTCAGGGTGCCCTCCCTGGCTGCCAGTTCTGAGATGTCGTTCCCGGAGTCTGTCTGAACATACTGGAGAGGCAGGGAGAGTGTGCCTGCAACTGCGTGTGTAAACCTGTGTGTGGTTCATAACCACATTTGCTGTATAACCTTGGTTAAGTCATTTAAGTGCCTTCAGCCTGTTCCCTTGTCTGGAAAAAGAGAGCTAATCCTTTAATCCTCATAATCAAAGGATCACTGTGAGGATTATATGAACAGGGGGACTAATAGATGTTATATTTTATTCAGTGACACTTTGTGCCAGGCACTGTGCTAAGTGGCTTACTCATGTTACCTCATTTAATCCTACGTGAAATGGGCACCATTGGGCCCGTGGTGCACACATGGAAAAAACGTGGTTTAAGAAGTGGTAAAATGACCTGTTCAAAGTTAAGGAGTTGCTAGGCTTCAGGGCTTGGACTTGCACGGACCCTTTTAGTGACACTCTAGTTCATGCTTTCTCTCCACAACGGCTGCCCTCAGCTCAAGTGCCTAGAAAAAGTCTGACGTCTGATAAGTCTTCACGGGGCACTCTTGCTCTCACCAGGACAGGGGGTACCATGGAGTCTTGAAACTGTAGTTGTGTGCCCTCCACCATCCTCTAGGGATTTAACAGTATTGATCAGCCTGAAACTCAGCTTTCCTATTGAAAATCCAGTGCCATTGCAACCAACGAGGCAGGGATTTTTTTTCTTTTGGTTGCCCTAGACTAAGCACTGTTGCTATTTCGAGCACAGTCCCTGTAGTACCCTCATTGACATCATCTACAAGAAATGCAGAGCCTCAGGTCCCTCCCACCCCAGATCCCCTGAATCAGCACCTGCTTCTCAGTGTGATCCTTGGGGGCTTTGAATGCTTACTGAAGAATGAGATGAATTGGCGAGTTGGATTGGATGTAGGTCTTAGTCTCAGTTTCAAATACTGTTCTGTGTCCCTGACTATGTGTAATTAACCTCCCTGTGCCTTTGTTTCTGGGAAAAACCACACATCTAATGAATGGGAATGAGGAAGGCAAACTCCCACAAGAAAATTATCAAGTTTTCTTAATATATGCTATTTCTCTTGGTCTCCAAACTTCGAATTCCCATTTTGACTCTGTTTTGGCATTCTGATTTAGAAGATAGCACCAATTTTCTTCAAGGGGCTAGTAGGAGCTTTATATGAAACAACTCATGTAAAGTGTCTGGCCTTTAACAGAACCTCAATTGGGTATTGCTGTCTTTTTCTTCCCTCACACACTGTTAGGTGTTAGTTTTCACGCTGTCTAGGTGATATTCTCTCCTCCACGAGGCCCTAATCTCCCCAAAGGTGGAGAATGATTTTGATGTTTGTCTTTTATATAAGCACACAAATTCACACAGAACAAGCACTTGCTATAAGCTGGACACTATGGGTGAACCCTGAGATGTTCCTGGGTTTAGGATGCTCCTTATGTGAAGAGAAATACAAGTCTAAGAACCAATGAGAGCCCTGAATAAACAAAGCTGTCCATTGGACACCAATTTTCACTAAGAAGAATAGGGAAAGATTGCCTGAAGGAAGAGGCACATAGAGGAGCTTTGTATAAAGGATAGCATTTGAGAAGGGTTACCCACTAAAGTGATGACATTGCAGCTTGAGGCCTAATTCCAAACCTACCCTTATCCCACAGGTATTCACTGGGCATCCACTGTGTGTCAGGTACAGTTATGTTCCCTGGAAACACAGAAGGGAACAAGAAACAGGACATCTTTGTTTCTGTCACCATTGGATTGGTATTCTGATTGAGAGTACAGAGGACATCCAAGACATATTGAGAGAATATAAAGGTTGTCAGAGAATGGAGAGTCCTAGGGAGAAAATAGGCCAGAGACAAGGGAACAGCACTGCTAGGACATGTCTGAAAATTTTTATGCAGAGGTCAGGGAAGGCCTCACTACTCAGGCAACATAAAGATAGAGACTAGTGAGAAGAGAGGCAGACAGTTAGCCCTATCTGGGGGAAGGACATTCTAAGCAGAGGGCATCTCATGTTCAAAGGCTCAGGAGCAGGAATATACCCTGTGTTAGAGATACAACAGGAGTTAAGGCAATCCATATCACCCTTGTCAAATGAGTTAAAACAAGAAGACATTGTAAAACCACATTGGCCTTCCCTCTGACTAACAAACCTTTTCAAACCCACCTCTTCTGTGTGTGCAGGTGTGTGTGTGTGTGTGTGTGTGTGTGTGTGTGTGTGTGTGTGTGTGTGTGTGTGAGCATGCTCAGGAACTCCTTCATCTTGCTCCTCAGGTGCCATCCATTATTCCTTTCTCTGTAGTTCTTAGACACTGTCTCTCACTGGCTTGAAACTCATGGATAGGCTAGGCTGGCTGGGTAGCAAACCCCAGGGATCCACATGTCTCCTCCTCCCCAGCATGGGAGTTAGAAGTGCAGGCTAAATGAGCTAAATACCTAATAAAAAATGGAAAAAAAAAAAAGAAAATAAAAAAAAATAAAAACAGCAAAAAGGATTCTTATCAATTAAGATTTGTTAGTGGTCTATGCTCCTATTATTTCAAATTTATACTGTCTAAATTGTTTTGTAATTTCTGCTTTCTGTCTCAGAATAAATACTTAAGCCAGTACAAAAAAAAAAAAAAAAAAAAAAAAAAAAAAAAAAAAAAGAGAAGTGCAGGCTACCTTTCCTGGTTGTGGGATTTTTAAACACATTGATCTGGGGATCTAATTCAGGGCCTTGTGCTTGCAAAGGAAGCACTTTGTTACTTGAGCTCTCTCCTGAACCCTCAAAACTACCACTTGATTAGTTTCTCTGTACCCCACTAGACTGGGAGCAACTTGACCCTATACCCTCAAAGAGTCTTGGCATTGTTGGTTAGCTGGGGAACACTTGTTTAGTGAATGTATGACAGTGTTTCCTATCTTCATGACTATTTACATCCTCTTAACCACTCTCTGTCTCCTACATACCAAGGAGGAAGGGATCAGGAAGAAGGGCAGAGCTTCACCCATGCCTGAAGGAAGCTGATAAGTGGTCAGGAACCAGATCTCATATGACAGCCTCAGAAGACCTGTGACTAGTTAGCCCACAGGAGACTAACTAGCCCACTAGTTAGCCCAGAGATCCTCCATTTCCTTACACTTGAAAGGTTGTCATGGAAAGCCACGGGTGCACTTGCTGTGACCCAAGAGAAGACAATAGGATCAGGCATAATTAAGTTGGGGGGCTGTTTGTTTTAGCCTGATCAAGAGCTTTCAAAGGGGCTGGAGAGATGGCTCAGCAGGTAAGAGCACCCGACTGCTCTTCCGAAGGTCCTGAGTTCAAATCCCAGCAACCACATGGTGGCTCACAACCATCCGTAATGAGATCTGACTCCCTCTTCTGGTGTGTCTGAAGACAGCTACAGTGTACTTACATATATAATAAATAAATAAATCTTTAAAAAAAAAGAGCTTTCAAAGATTGATTTTATAAGGAGGTAGGGTGCCGTGTGAAGTGTAAAACACCGGAACTGTATACACAGGGGACAGATCTAACCCTTACCAAAAGAAACAAGTCAGCAAGATCGGCCCCATGAGATCGCTTTGATTAGAAGGAGTCAAAGGTTCTATGAGATATTTATCTTAGTCCCAACTTACTGCTCACAACAGTTTCAGTTTGCCCTGAGTTTTAAGGGAGAAAATAGGGGACATTTATTGAGCATTTACTAAGGAACCAGTGACTATCACCATCACTAAGGAACCAGCGACCATCACTTTATTACTCAAAGCTTTACAGTTCTCTGAAGCAGGCATTTACAAGCCTGGCTATGTGATTAGAGAATAGCCGCTAAGCCCCCTGACTCTAGAGCTAGTGAACTCCTGCTGCATGGGAGTTCTTAAGCGCATACTGACTTGTACACTAACCCCGCCCCCACCCCGACTTACCACCATGTACCTGAGAAACTTGGGTTTTATAGCACTGTCTCTAAGGTTTTACTCTTTCTCTTAGTTGACATCTCGCAGCTTGGCTGTGCATGTCAAACGGGATCCAACTGGATCATAGATTGCCATTTTGAGAGAAGACTGTCAGACCCATAATCTTAAAATCTACGGATGCAGGAAATGAGGACCAAGGGAGAAGCCAGGGTTTGTGCTCTAGCAGGAATGTCAGGCCAGTGAATTAACAATGATAGTTGAGTATGGTTTAGTGATATAATATTGAGAAGGAGTGACTTTTGTTTTGTTTTGTTTGTTTTTGAGGATGTGATACTTGAGATCAGACTAACTTGAAAAGATTGATTAGAAGTATCCAGGTTACAGGCAGAGAAGGACACTGGAAGGATGAGACAGGATAAGCACCCAAGCCCTCAAGGGGAAAGACCCTCCACTAAGTTTGCAGCCATTGCATCCAAAAGTTGCTGGTTGTTGATATTTCCCTGTACTGTCACTACTGTTTCTAAGTTGAATTCATCCTCAGAGGTGGATACAAGGTCTCCTTAGATCTTTGGCAGAGAGTCAAGAGTCATTCAGGAATATGAAGTCTTGAGGGGGTTTGTTTTCAGTAAACAACGCTGAAAGTGTAAGATCCTACCATACATAATTCTGAATTCCCAAAGCATTTAACATGGCCTTAAGCCAGTCTGTAGTTATTTCCAGAGGCTACATTCCAGATTCATAAGTAGGTGTCATTTTCCATTTCTATAATTATGTGGCATCAGGACAATAAGTGAAGTGCTTGGCCCACAGTAAGTATTTAAAATATGCTTGCTGAACTGAATATATTCCTCAATGGACTGAAAGCCTCCTTAAGGGTGAGGACATGGGGATAGTTAATGTTAGTAAGATCAATGCCTGATATATAGTAGACTGTTAGTAAATTTGTTCAGTATATTAAATTAAATAAATGAATTCAATAAGTGAATGAGTAGTACCAAAATTTTATTATTTTGAGTGCTACTTATTATACCAACCGTTTTTATGACCTCACTTACTCCTTAAAATCACCCTATAATGCAAGCATCACGACAATTTAAAATCAAGGATACCCATACCCAGGTCTAGATCCTCAAATGAGTCTATCTAATGCCAACCCCAACAAAGGCTTCGAGCTTCTTGCTAGAGGCAGAGATTGTATTATGCAGATGTGAAGTGTGATGCCCTCTCTGCTTGGGTAGGGCACAAGGGGACCACAGCATGTAGATACCCATTTCTAGCATCTCCCCATACAGAAATGCACATTATACAATAAGAAAAGCCAAGCAATTCATTTCTCAAAAGAGATCTCTTTTTTTCCCCATTCTCTTTGGTTTGTCCTATAAAATAACTTGCTCCAAGTGACAGCTCTTCAAATATAAATTTCAATAATAAACTTCCACAAATGAAAAACGGAACCAATCTGAGTCCTATTTTTTTTTCTGTTGTGCAAGAAAGAATAGAAATTCGTAAGATAAAAAGCTAGTATCAAGTGCTTGGTTAAAAAAGGACTGAAAGGGAAAAATATTCTGGGTAATGTACTGAGGACAATGGGAGCCTCAGCGACAACTATCTCACCTTCAGAATTTATTGTACTGAAAAGAAGGAGTGTTCAGACGGATGACCCCGGGGCAATGAAAGATTCTTAATCAAAGCCACGTTAAATTAAATTATGCTCAGAATGTTCTTACAAGACAGGAATGAATAGTCATACATTTAAAAATATTTTTAACAGGCTTGAAACAAAAAGAAGAGGATTTTGGCAAACTCCCAGCTAGCCACAGAAATGATCCAGAATTCTTAATTCTTGGTTGGTTTATTCTCAACAGGAAACAAAGGTCTGGGTGTCAGATAGACAAGACTTCCCACCCCGAGTGGATGCAAACCAACAGGTGATTCCGGAAGCAGTGCACTGCAGATGTTAAAGACAATGGTTTAGCAACAAAAAAGGAAGAAGAGGCAAAAAGATCTACCAGATTAATACTAATTGTGTGCCCTGTAATTAGCCTTTGGGCAAAATGAAACTTCATGTGTGAAGTGTCTGTGGGTGAATAGAACCACTGAATTAAATACTGAGACAACGGCTTTCAAGAGTCCCCCCACCAGACACTATCCTTATAAAGGGCATGTAGAAGCTGCTAATGTCACACTGAAATGTAGATTAAATGAGATAGGTTGTGTCTATCTCATTTGGCACAAAGGAGTGCTCCATAAATATTAGCAGAATAGAAGCCTATTGGAACAGATGAAGAAAGATTTCTGTCCTCACTAAAGGAGATGAGATAGAGGCTTGTACAGAGGTAAGTCAGGATGTCAAATATTAGCTGGAGCAGGACCTTGGAAGCCTACCAGAGTGTCCTTTCTGCAGTAAGGAGTTGGGCTTCTCCGGCCTTGGATCTACCTTGCTAATGTGAAGACAAGCTCTCCTATTCCCACCATGGAAGAGCTCATTGTCAGGAAGGAACCGGACATGATGCCCGTCTTTGTGGTCTGAGTGCTTAGCTTGACTCCAACAAATCTTTTAATAGAAAGAAACTCTTTAAATTCTTAAAAGAAGCAATAGTATATTTTTCTTAACAAATGACAACTACAACAACATTTAGCTTATGAGGGTAAGGGACTGAGGTAAGAGGACACCCAAGGACAGAAACACTTATGTAGAAATAGGTCTGTAGGGTAGGAATGGAAGGCGAAAGCCACCTTTGGCTCTCTGAAATGAATGTCAGAGAATGGCTAATCCAAGCAAAGAATGAGCATTCTCATGACACCGGGTATGAAAATGAAGGAGTGCCCAGGAACATGCAAGAATGGCAAGCTGCGAACACCTAATAGCGCAGATCTTTACTCAATGGAAAATGAAATACCATTCTGATTATTAGGTGGCCAAATGAAGCCATGGCCGAATCATGCCCAGGGCATGCCCAGTTCCCAAAGGTTTCCAAAATCCATACTGTGTGAAGGGACTGTACTGTCCTATCGAGAAGGATACATCAGGTACCACTTTCGGTTCCTCCTAGGAGCAGGTGAGATACCAAGACCTCTTGCTTAGCAATTTATCACCACCTAGGACAATCCCACATGCTATATCATTCCTTACAAGTCCCTAATTCATGTTAGCACAGAAGAGGGATTTTAAAAGAAATGCCCATTTCTTGGTTCACTGCAGTTCACTGATTTTGTCAAAGAACCCCCTTTAAAAATAAGACACAACCCACTGCAGACTAAACAGTTTTGGAAAAGACCAATGGGATTCCTAAGTGAACATTATTCTCTGAAACACGACTGTTCAGAGTCTTATCACTATATAATTACTATAAGGTGGTTCTCAACACGGAGATACTTCTTATGAGATAACAGAGAGCCAAAGGAAAACGAGGGAAGCAAACTTTCAAGGTTTCTTTTCCCTTGCCACTGTTTGGGATTCCACTTCTCAGAAGACATCGCACAGTCATGCTTCTAAGACCAGCTAGATACTGCATAGCGCTGTAGTGGGAGGGGATCAGAAAGCTGAAGATACATTTTTATGTTGGTATAACTTGGTTCTAATGCAATGAGCTACACATAGAGGGGAGGGGAGGGGGAGAGAACGTATCCATACTGATATCCGACTCTGTGAGGTTATTAGTGTAGAAGATAAAAATAGAGGCTTTGGAGTCAAACACACACGGTTCAACCTTGCCATGTTACCAAGAAGACATTGAATCAGTTAACTAGTGACCTTGAATCAGTTAACTAGTCTTTCTTTAAAAACATATTTTCTCAAATATAAAATAGGGATAGTAATACGTACACCTCATAGAACTGGTATAAGAATGATATTACTACATGCCAGATGATGTTCAGTTTATCTTACCCATACTGATACCTATACAATAATTCAATGAATGTTTTTATTTTAGAAGTGAGGAAACTGAGGAGAAGAGGGTGAGAATACCTGTTGTACAGCTACGAAGGCTGGGGTGTATTGGGGGCAATCTAGCTTTTAATCACTAGGTTTCTGCCTAGCACACTGCTGGATTCCAGGAAGTCTGTGCTATTCCTCTGGAAGACACAGACACATATGCACAGATACAGACACCCCACACCTCCCCTTCCTTCTGGTTTTAAGAATCTGCTGGTTTTGTTATTAGTTTATTACATGGTGCAGTTCAAGTGGGCAGCATGTGCCAGCTTGACAAACAAAAGGATCCTGCGTGGCTGCTCAGGGAAGAGAAGAACAAACTCAACCCTGAGAAATGTTAGTTCATCCTGAGTGATGATTCACCACCGCTATTTTCACAAACAGCTTGCTAATTAAACTTTCTTATGAACTCAGCTAACCAATTTTTCCAATGCATGGAGGAAAAAAATCATTCATTATAGACCGGAATCCAAAATCTAATATTAACAGCACAAGTTGGATCTGTGGCAATGTAATTTGATCAGCTCGAGCATTAATAACGGTTAGACACTGATGTCTGAGAGAGTTAATCAGCTTTTGCTGAGATGCACATAGATAACTGAACAAAACATCTGGAAGGCAGACTAGAAAGTAAAGCTGGCTTATCACAGGGTGCTGACTATTTGCCTGTCCATTATAAATCCCCTGCTTACAGCATCCTATCTTCTGAGTGACCACAGTAAAATCCTGAACCAATATCACTTCAAAAACTCACCAGAATATTAGCATCTCATCCAATCTCACAACACTCAGGAAGGCGAGAAGCACTATTAGCCCCCTTTATAGAAGCACCTAAGGCACAGAAAGTCCTGATACACAGAAAGTCCTGTAGCCAGTGCTAGAGCAAGAACCTGGTAGATCCTTCTATTTCTATTGTACTGGCCTAATTATCTTAAAATTATAATATACACATGTAATGATATATATATATATATATATATATATATATGTATATATATATATATATATATAGCGTGTGTAAGTATGCACATGTATGTATATATTCATGTATGTGTAGGTATGAGGATAATCTTGGTGACATTTCTCATGAACCATCTTTTTTTTTTTTGATAGATTCTTTCACTGGCTGGGAACTTGACCAGTAGGCAGGGCTGGTGGCTAGTGAGCTCCAAGGATCTGCCTGTCTCTGCTTCCTCAGCATGAGGCTTGTAAGAACATAATACCATGATTGTTCTTCGTTGTTGTTGAATTATAGGTTCTGTGGGTCTAACTCAAGTTAACTTGCACACAGTTAACTGATTGAACCAGCCCTTAAAATGGTCTAATTCTTAAAATAATCTTACATTTTATCTTGATATTTTCAAATACTGAACTAAAGACTTCCACTCGCAGTCGTACAAACCCATCAAACCGGTCTTTCGTCATTGCAGCAAGATGCTTTCACACATGTAACCACATTTGAACCCACAAGGGCTATGAAGTAAGGGAGGGGAGGGAGTTTTCCACTTTCCTGGATATTGAGGAAGGAATGGTATGTGGCGGTAGTAAAGCAACACATAGGACATCCCCACTCATCTGTCAGTGTGTGTGTGGCAGGGAAGGCAGGGTGTTACTGAAGTTAATGTCTATTTGGGATGGTTTGATGTGCTATTTGGTATTCTGAGCAGACACTGTTTGGTGGATGTGGGTATGTTTGGGGAGAGTGGCGCTAGGGTAGGGCCCTTCCCTTTGTACTCATGTTGCTGTCTCCTCTGCAAGGCTGCATTGATTCGGAGGGATGCTGGAAAGAGGAAAGGTAGATAAGAATTGTTTCCCAATTCATGGTCAGTACCAAAACATGAGAATGACATTCCAGATTCCTGTTTATTGTCCAGATTGGGGTTCTGGCCAGACCTTTGGACCAGAACCTCACCAAAAAGATGGAAGCCATGGACTTAAAAAAAAAATCCTGTGTGCTCAACCTTGAGACCCAAAGGGAGGGAGAAGACTACAGAGGCTCAAGGTAGCACTTCACGGAAGAGCAGCAGCAAGAACAGCTTGCTTTGGAGCTGCTCTCATGGCACCTTGTCTATATCTCATGTACAAACAGCGACTCCATTCAGGCAGCTTCTCCATGTTACTGTCAGCCTTTGCTATTAAAAAAAGTAAAAAAAAACACCCAAATCAATCCAAATTGGGTCCAGGAAACAGATAAGAGCAAAGAGAAGCTCTGAGTATATGATTTCAGGATTTGCAGCCTGTCTTGTGTTATAGCTGGCAGCTGACACCACAATCAGACACCTGGAAATCCAGAGAAAGGGCTATGAAGAAGCTGGGAACACAGGATAGAGCTCCTGGTTGACACTTGAAAAAGCGACAAAGGTTGTCACATCTGTTTTTCCTTCCTATACAAGAGAACTCTGGCTAGCTTGTCTGTTCGTTCTCAGACACGCATTTTATTTACTAACTTCCTTCCGGTGTCTCTTTTACTCTTCTGTATCTATTTCTCCCTGCCGATGAGCTATTTTAATATTAACTCTTTATCTTATAAGCCAACTCAAGTTCTTTCAGATCAAAGTGGCATTTGTGTAAATAAGAAGGCAGAAAGAAAAAGGATAGGAGATTGTGGGGGGGGGGAGGGAGGAGGAGGAGGGAGAGGAGGAGAAGGAGGAGGAGGAGCAGCAGCATCAGGAGGAGGAGGAGCAGCAGGAAAGAGCAAGGAAAATAGCCACATGATTGATTCAAGTCTTCCTTGGGTTTCCCTGGCGCACTTGTAAAGTAAGATTAGACAGTTGTCTGTGTTGGATGCTTCTACAGGTGAAAGGAGGCACTGAAAAGAAAATCCTCTGACAGCTAATGTGAGCAAAGACCTGGCTTACACCATGGATGGGAATTACTTAATCTTATCCAAGACAAAAGTGCTGAGAAATCCCTGAGTAGCCACAGTACCGAGAGTTGTCATCTTATCTCGGGTATCCACGTTCTGTAACTGAGCTTGGAATCACCAGATTTTCAAGTATGAAATAAGAGCTGATTAGAAAAAAAAATCAGACTTATAAAGAAATGGACGTGGAAAAAGAGTCAGTGAGCAAACATGCACCTGACCTCAGAAGGGTGACAGACATTATCTCCTGTGTTGGGTATGGTTTATTAGCAAAGTAAGAGGCATTATCAGGCTTGGGTGGAAATCTCAGTTTCATTTATTAGCTGTAACCTTGAGTGAAGCATTTAAACTCCCTGAGCTGTAGTTCCTTCATTGACAAAGAGGGCGTGCAAAACTTTCCTTGTGAAGTGGCTCTAACTGCTCCACTCACTATTCTTTGATACTGTTCACATTACTCAGCTTGGGCTGCTAATAACAAAAATATTCTTATTCAGATAGATTTTTTTAAAAAATGAATAAATTAATTTTATCATTGTTCTGGAGGCTGAAAGCCCAAGATGAGGGTACCAGCATGGTCAGGTCCTGGCTAGGGCCCTCTTTCTGGCATGCAGAGGACTGCCTCATCTGACATCAGATACACAAAGAGCCTGCTTTCTGTGTTCCTTCTCATTAGGATGCTAATATTATTGGATCCTATCCATATGACCTCATTTAACCTTAATTACTTGGGCAAAGGTCCTATTTCCAGTTACTCTGAGAACTAGTACTTCAGTATATGAGTCTGGTGGGTGAGGAGGCATAAACATTGACTCTTTAGCAATACCTCTGAAGTTTGAATCAATGGCCTCCTTACTATATATTGATTTTTTACAATCTATGTTTTGCTATGTTTAAGGGCTACTTTTTTGGATACTTATTCTGAGCATCTCACTCCATTGTCACCCTTTACTTTGAATATTCAAAGTGAATGTTGTCTTTACCCTCACTTGATAGGAACAGAATGGTAAGATAATAGAAAAAATACAGGTTTTATGGCTGAACAGACTCATCAGGTAATTCTAGGCTTGGCATCCTCATCTGCAAAATGGGGTAATAATCACTGACCATGGAAAATTTAATCTTCAGTGAAATTACAGATACTGTATGCCTGTTACCATAGCTACAACATAGCAGGCATTCTGTCAAGTCTCCACCTTGCATTGTTACCAATCAATTCTCTTGTGTTGTCCTTCCAAAGACTTATGCATGCACATGCGTGTGTGTGTGTGTGTGTGTGTATGTATGTATGTGGTATATATGTGCTTATGTGTTTGTATATGTGTGTGCATGCACATAGAGTCCAGATGTCAGTATCAGGTGTCTTCCTCAATTGCTCTCCACTTCATTTTGAGAAGGTCTGTCATTGAACCCGGAGCTCACTGGTTTGGTTAGAATTGGGTGGCCATTGGACTTCAGGGACCTCCCTGCTTCTGTTGCCTTAGCACTGTGAGAACAGCTATGTGCCACCACTCTAGGCTTTTGACATGGGTGCTGGGATCCAAGCTCGGATCTCCATGCTTGGCACTAAGTCCGTTACTCACTCATCAAACCAGCTCTTTTCCACAGTAGTAACAGTCAGGGGTAGAAAAGTAAGATTGGACTTTAATAAAAACCAAACCACAACAAACCACTTTAGAAAACAAAAAAGGTGTCTCTTTTATATCTGTGGGCTGATGAAGGACCCATAACGTCTGGCTTTTCCTTGCTTATTTTCCCTGTAGTAGCATGTCCTTTATTTTTGGACTTCCTCATAAACCCTAGTAGAGTTTAAGAGAGGGAAGAGATTAACGTATTTCTGGATTGAGAGAGTAGACACTAAATAAAAACTGTTGGCTGATTAAAATGCTGTACAAACGTAAAAAGCCTTACACAGATATATGTCCTCTATCTGAATTTTATCTTCTCTCCAATCTAGAAATATCCTCACCTATCAAAGATCAATTTTGGCATTGTAGAAAACCCAAAAAGGCAACTTGAGAGATTTTTAGTTCTCATGGGGTGTAGGCAGGCACAGAGTTCATCAGTTAAGAGCCTAAGGGAGATGCAGAATGGGAGTGGGGCAGACCAGAAAGGAAGTCATCACCACCACACCTCTCCAATGAGGAAAGTGAATTTCCCTTACGCTTTCAGAAGGCACTTTCCTCCTGCCCCGCATGTGATGACTTACACTTTCAGATAATGGTGGGACGTTCAGTCCGACATTTCCTTAGTGCTTCTTAGTGCCCACTTGCAATCAACCTGGCCACGCCACCTTGCACTGTTACAAATCATTTCCCTCATGCTCTTTCCAAAGACTCACATCCTAGGTAAAAGCCATGGAGACACCGCTCCCGGGATGAGAGGATATTTCCCTACCCAAGGTTGGAATCCGGGCAGAACTGTCAAATTTGGAGGGGGAGACAAGGGGAAGATAACCAGGAGGCAAAGGAAACCACAGCTGGTCTGTAATCCTGAGTACTTTTATCTTGGGAAAAAAACAAAACAAAACAAAACAAAAACAAAACACTGTTGAAAGAATCCTGATGTGCCAGCACAAACCCTAAACCTCACAGCTCCACTCAACTGCGAAGTTCTAATTAGGAGCAATGGAAGGTCTCTGACTGCCCTTGGCGGGTGTGTAAGAGGCACGACGATTACACGCTTTGCTGTCTACACTTAATGTTCCCACAGCCTTGTTCTCCTTCATAAGGTAGACTCCTCTTCTCCTAGTCTGCAGTCCCTGTAGACTTCCATATTTACTCTCCATCTAAAAAGTTTCCCCTTAACATCCGTCATCAGTGATCAATCCCCCTCCAAGTCAACACATCAAACCTTGTTTATTCTTCTTTGTGGCACACATGTAAAGTGGCCTCAGGGAGGTGGTACATGCAAACCAGGGCACCTAGTGGCCTGCATCTTTCCAGGTCAGAGCAAAACATGCAGAAAGCAATTTCCTACACACTTCCCCTCACTAACAAGTATCCTTTGCGTGTGCACATAAGAAAACTTCATTTAGAGAGTCAATCTTGGGTTTTTTCTTGGCTATACCTAGTTGTGCTGGGTCTGACGACACTGAAACCTAAGGCAGTTTCCACTGCAATGCAGTGCTTAGAGAAAAAGGCGAACATGATACAAGGCATTTCAAGAAGTAAAAAGAAAATCAGAAGTTAAAATACACAACAATTTAATTGAAAAAGTGGCCATGGATTTAAGGTGGGGATCATATGGGAGGAATTGGAGGGAAACAAGGGGGAAATGATGCAATTATATTATAATATCAAAAAAAGCTATACATAGAAAATTACTCTAGGTTTGATTTCAGGTAAGCAGTGACTTGTTGAATTCAGAATCTTTCTTTTTAAATGCATATATTTAAGTGCTATTTTCCAAATCAAAAGATTCTGAGCTCTTATTACCTTTTCCCTTTATTGAAAAATTTCCATTTCCAATGCCTATAAAACAACCTGGGTCTGGTTTGGAAAGGGGAGAAGTCAGCTGAATGTTTTGCAGGAAGCAGTTAGATATAAAGTGCATACTGGGCAACTCATGGTTAGTGAGACTGGGCTGGATTCAAGTATCAGCTCCTACACTCAACTTAGGGAAGTTGCTCATTTACCCCAACTTCAAATTTCATTGTAAAGGAGGCAGAGGATTCGATGGGACTCTGTCTTTTGAGCACAATGCTTAGTGAAGGAAGGTGCTTATCAGGCAGTGGCAGCCCTATCATTCTCCAGGAATCCCAATGTACTATTATTCTATGAGTGAGCTGCTACAGAAAACTTCCCCCAGAAACTCATTAGGACGCCCATGGCACACCAAAAGCAGCAGCTATTCTTCTTTGTCTTTGCTTAATTCTTTAGGATATTGGTCTAATAAATTCATCCAATGCCTGACTTCATTTTCTAGGAATAAATTCAAAGTCTTTTCAGAATTTAGGGCTTTTTGTTTTTTCTGATTCCTTTATTTTATTTTATTTTATTTATATATAGCCATCTCAGAGATATGTGACTAAAGTCTCACAGTGTTCCTACAAATCCATTTCCCTGAAAGCAGAGGGGAAACAGAACAAGCCTGGAGCCTCACTCTCCTCTCCTAGTTTTCAGATCATGCCGTCTGTCAGGCCCCTCACTTGTAAGCTCTATGGAGAAAGGCTCACGACTGCTGTGCTCTATCCTAGTCTCAACTCATTAGAGACGTGGAGGCTGCTTAGCCCTTCACAGACCGACGAAGAACTCTGGTGCCTCTATACTGAAATGGAGTTGGTTTCCCTTTTAAATTAGAGCTAAAGTCAGGTACAAAGATCCTGGCAAAGAACTCACCCTGGCACCCAGAATGCTTGGTGGGTCTTTACCCACTTGTTCTGTTTTTACAACTGAATGGCGATACTAAGTCAAAGATGTGTTATAAAGGGAAAACTCTAGTGTTGAGAAAAGTCATAATTATTTTCAGCATACTTAAGTTCATCTGCCAATGCTGCTTCATATTGGACCATTGCTTCCAAAGAGCCCCCTTCACCTCGGAACTGTACTTCCTTTGGCCAAAGCATAGAGGGGGAGCTTTTGCTCTTCATCTGAAATGTCAGCTCTATTTCTTTGCCTTTATTGCCTCTATCCATCTTTCTAATCTGCAGTAGCATCAGCAAACACATCCACTTTCTTCAAGCACCAGAGTGCTTAGGGTCTGTCTACACACCAGTGTGCAATGTTCAGTGTGGACTGCTCTATTCTCAAAAACTCCTGTAGAGCTCTAACTTGACTAAAATGGCCATAAAATTATTCTTAAAAGCTATTCCTGTGCAGATGCACATAGAGGGGTTTAGGTCTTTGTTGTTGTTGTTTTGGTGGTGGTGGTGGTGGTGGTGGTGGAGGTGGTGGTGGTTGCCAGGGCCTACATATGCTAAGCAGGCAAGCCAACACTGAGTTTGTCCCCAGCTCCCTCTAGGGGATTTCCTTTTCTTATTTTTACCTCCTTCTTTATTCCTTTTGGGGAGGGGCTGTAACAAGACAGACATTTATAATAGTGAAATTTAGCATCACAGCTGAACTGGATTTATATATACCTGTCTCACCTGATTCTGTCCTGGCTAAGCTGTATGCTTCTTCCCTAAAATGCCAGTCATACAGGAATCTGTATTTGGTAAAGCAAAACAAAAGCCAAGGGCAATAAAACAAAACAAAAACTAGGAACCTAAATGAATTCTCAGAAGTCCACAGAGAAATCCATAGTTTTACCCAGGCTTGGTGCTCTTTGTCTGAACCTTGAGGGTCACAGGACCCAGGTCACAGGACATGTCCCTTTCTCTTTAGCAGCAGGTGGATGGAGGAAAAACTCGGAGACGTAGCTTTTTGTGACAATATGTGCCCATGGCTATACCCAGAAACAACTCAGGAAATATATTTTCTCTCCTGGCTACCTAGATGAAGTGTCTTTTCCCAATTGCAAAATGAAAAATCAAATGTTTCAGAGAAGGCGTTGCTTAGTAAGTTGACAAAGATGTCCAGGAGCGTTATAAGGGAGTCTGAAATCTGGTGCTCTCGAAAATTTGCCTGAACGTTGAAGAAAGATACAGGTTGAATTATGTCCCCAGTGGATGACAAATATTGTTATCCATGCTTCTCTTCATACACAGGAGTCTTATTTAAGGGCATGGCACATTAGGGATGCACTCCAGAGGGCAGCGAACAACCTCTCCTCGCAGGAACACAGTGTTGCTTTGGGTTATGGGGAGGGGATTGGCTGTCTTCCTTGCACATAGCACATACTCCAGAATAAAATCAAGGGATTCCAGAGCTCACAGAGGATAACCGAGCTGCCTGGAGAAGTTACTTAGCCTGGCTTCATTTTCTTTTCTAAGAAAATGGAAGCTGTACTCCGTGGTGAGACCGTGAGCTATGTGTGGTGTTCAGCAAATACCTAGCGCTAAGTGTTTGTTCATGGTGTCCTCTTATCATTAAAATCTTTGGCCAAGTTTCTTTTGTGCATTTTCACATGGAGAAGTCAGTAAGGGCCAAGAGTCAACCAATCTGAACTTCTCAGACCCTGTCTCCATTCTCTCCTAGGGAGTGGACTGGGGGTTGGGAAATCTTAATCTTAAATTCTTATCTTTTTATCACCCCTCCCCCAATCCTCCCACTAGATATTTAGAACTTCTAGTAAACTTCACAGGATGGAGATGCATTGGGATCTGTAGGAGGTGTTGGAGGAGAAGGGGGGACTGGCGCGTTAAAATTCAGGGCAACAAAAATACCTCTGATGTCATTCACCCTGACTTCTGGACCCGCTGCAGCCTTTGCACTTGTCTGATGTGATACTTCACTCCTGCTGACCTGGGTTAGGACTGAACCCCACAGCAGGCCTCTGAGGGTCTTCCTAGAGTGATTCGCATCCTTCCCTACCTCCCCACAGGCCCATCTCTCCCTTCTCTGACTTTTAGCATAGCCAATTAAACCTGAACAACGGGCGGATGGAGAAAATATGCTGCATCTATGGAATGGTACAGCAGGGACCAGTTTCACTGTTAATTTAAAATGCTAGAATTAATTAGGTAGTGTAAATGAAGAATTTAATAAGCACTCTTTACAACCATAAGTTCTACTTTTATTAAACACTGCTACCAAATGAGGGCAAATATCTCTGCTCTCTCTATATTTCCCTGCCTCATTCCCACAAGTTCCCTACAAATATGTTTTTTTCCCAGAGATAAAAAATTACACAATTATAAATTTATGCCCAAATCGTATTTCTGCCTTGAACCCATAAGCTTCATCTTTAAGGCCAGATGCTGCTGTATGTCTCTGCTTGTGCTTGATAGGGTGCTAAACAACGCAGAGTTGACAATTTTGGTTTTGTATACCAAATTAAAGGCTGTCTTCGAAGCTGTCACTCCGATTCAGATCCACTCGGTGAACTACCAAATTAGCATTCTTTCAGTAAAGGAATCTGCTTGTTTAAACATGTGTCTTCAGAAAACAAGGAACAACACCATGAATCAGTACTTAAAAAAAAAAAAAATCTCACTACCATTCCAAGGGAACTCTCCTGAAAAGGTGATTAGTAATACCCACTCACTAATGTAGCCTGCAGAATCCCTATTTAGAATGTAAGGCAAAACCAAAAATACATTTTTCTATATAAGAGTGGGAGGAAGAATCATATGGTTAACTGGTTTTAATTTGGTTTGAATTATCATCCCATTATGTAAAGATTATTCAAGGAATCTAAACATCGGCTTTATGAAAGTACAGGCATTTTTGTTAAAGAATAGAAGATCCAGTACACGTGGGTAAGAGCTGGAAAGTCTGGTCCTATTAGGGAGGTTGGGTATCAGCATTCCATCTTGACCACACTCCTTTAAGGATAGTAGCTATATCTTCATTAATAGCACTTTCCACTAGCTGAAGACTTCTATCCAATAGCCATCCTGCTAGGTGTGATACAGACAGTCTCTCAGTTCATCCTTGCAATATACTCTCAAGATAAGTACAGCTAAAGAAATTGTGTTGGGGGCACTGTGTGACCTACACTGTAGCAAATAGTGCTTATTTAAGGGGGACACATTTATGTGTGAATTAGAAGAGTAAACGAATGTATTTATTTGTATGTACCTGCATACATTGTGGCATCTGATTTAAAAGGGGGATGCTGTCTTATCCTGATTAAATCACAGATCTTCATTTTTACTTATGCAAGCCAGTTGCTTGTCAGTTAAACTGACACAGCAGTCAACATTCACACGACTGACAGGGACTCGAGGCTGATGTGAGTGACTGCAGTAGAGCACTCTCTGGAAGCAGCTTCACTGCTCTCATTATGCAGCTCATTAATTTTTTAAGGAAAATATTCTCACTTCCAGTAAGATTATATTGAACCCTCCCCCCCAAAAAAAAAACAGGCATAGTATAATTGTCTGACAAAAACATCAAAACCCTAATTATTGAGGTCATATGGGGATAAGGGCATTGCTTTGTTTTTAAGTACAAGGTCAAGAAGAAAGTGACTAAGTAAAGACTCTTCAAGATGAACAAATATATGAGATAAAATATCTCCTTTACATATCTTCATTAAGCATCTCCCTTCTTCTGTATTTACATTCTAGAATTCTCTGCTATCTTTGGGACTTGCTTGTCTCAGAGACAAAGAGCAATTATGTCATCCTACTTGGCCCTCTTTAAAACACTTGTCGTGACATATGGAGGAAAACTGGGCACAAACCAAATGTCTGAGAACAGAAGAAAGGAATAAAAGCAGCGTGGAGCACAGGGGAGGAGAGAACTCAGGATCAAAGTGCAAAAGAAGAGCTAGGGACATGGCTCACTCGGTAGAGCACTTGCCCAGCATACATGAAGCCCTTATCTCTAGTAGTCATAAAACCAGGCACAGTAGTATACTCCTGTGCCCATAAAACCAGGCACAGTAGTACATGCCTGTAATCCCTGCAGTCAGAAAGTGGAGGCATCTTCAGCTATCTAGTTAGTTCAAGGCTAGCCTTAGATATATGAGACCCTGTCTTTAAAAAAAAAAAAAAGAGTAGCAGCTGACCAAGAATAAATGAGTATAAAACCAAAGGCTCATTTTACATGAAGGTGAAAACGCTTCAAAATCTTCCTAGTCTTTTCAGTCTGCAGGATCCTGTGATGTACATGTGTGTACATGGTGTGAATTTATGTTGTGTATGCACACGATCCTTATATGTAGAATATGTGATGTAGGTGCTCAGATGTGCTACCACACACGTGCACTGCATTTGAGATCTGCTGTGAATCCCTAGCCTGAATGTTGAAGAGCGTACCTGTGATTTTGTCTCTCACGAGTTTGCAGGATTCTATTTCACCAATGCTCCCAAAGAGACTCCTGAATTCCTCTTGGGTCATATTCTGGGGTAAATAGTTGACGATGAGGTTGGTTTTGCTGTCATCTGTGGCGGCGCCTGTCTGCATGGGAGAAGGACAGTTTCTGTTGTTGCTGGAGGGTCCATTGCTTGTATTGGATGTCGGTCCATTTGACACCTGAGGCTCCATGGTGCTAATTATCTAAATAAAAAAAAGTATTTTGAAATCTCAGAAGACACAAAGTCTCTTTCTAGATTTTATTTGCTGAAAAGAAAGAGAACAAGATGAGGCAAGATGGAGCAGAGAGACTGGGCTGTGAACACAGCCAATTTAGAAGCACGTTTTTAACCAAGGATGTTAAGTTCCCCTTGCTATTTTTAGACCAGCCCCTTGATTTTGAACACAGACTAGAATGCAGTGGGAAATCTCCCATTATTTTGTTAATGAAAAGCTAATTCCTGTTTTCATTACACAATCACTCTCAGAAATGTATACTTAAGCCACACCAAATTATAATTAAAATGTAAAGTAATAATCATGATTAAAATTATAGTTCCATTAAAGCTGAAAAAGCTAAATATAGAGGACTAAACTCACAAGATCAAATACAGTACCTGTTTATTAACTATCTCATAAAATAAAATGACATTAAATTAAGCAGGGCTGTTCCATATGGGAAGGTCTTAGATTTCCACTGGTGTTTAAACACTGATCAAACTTCTGTTTTCATAGGTGCATTTAGGGGGGAGATGCAAAGTCATCTAATTAAAAAAAAATCAATCCATTCTGTTACTTTTTTTCCTGGTGTCTCTAATAATACAAACAAAAACACAAATAAGAATAATTTTTTTTCTTCTAGACCTTCACTACTGCTCTTATTTATTATTCAACGGGGAGTTTCTCTTAATATAAATATCTGTTGAACTGTACCAGGAAGCATGCAAAAACAATCCTTAGGAGCATGTAGTCTTTTTTTTTAAAATTGGGTATTTTTTCATTTACATTTCCAATGCTATCCCAAAAGTCCCCCATACCCACCCCACCCCCACTCCCCTACCCACCCACTCCCCCCTTTTGGCCCTGGCGTTCCCCTGTACTGGGGCATATAAAGTTTGCAAGTCCAATGGGCCTCTCTTTGCAGTGATGGCCTACTAGGCCATCTTTTGATACATATGCAACTAGAGACAAGCGCTCTGGGATACTGCTTAGTTCATATTGTTGTTCCACCTATAGGGTTGCAGTTCCCTTTAGTTCCTTGGGTGCTTTCTCTAGTTCCTCCATTGGGGGCCCTGTGGTCTATTCAATAGCTGACTGTGAGCATCTACTTCTGTGTTTGCTAGGCCCTGGCATAGTCTCACAAGAGACAGCTCTATCTGGGTCCTTTCAGCAAAATCTTGCTAGTGTATGCAATGGTGTCAGCGTTTGGAAGCTGATCATGGGATGGATCTCTGGATATGGCAATCACTAGATGGTCCATCCTTTCGTCACACTTCCAAATTTTGTCTCTGTAACTCCTTCCATGGGTGTTTTGTTTCCTATTCTAAGAAGGGGCAAAGTGTCCACACTTTGGTCTTCGTTCTCTTGAGTTTAATGTGTTTAGCAAATTGTATCTTATATCTTGGGTATTCTAAGTTTCTGAGCTAATATCCACTTATCAGTGAGTACATATTGTGAGAGTTCCTTTGTGATTGGGTTACCTCACTCAGGATGATGCCCTCCAGGTCCATCCATTTGCCTAGGAATTTCATAAATTCATTCTTTTTAATAGCTGAGTAGTACTCCACTGTGTAAATGTACCACATTTTCTGTATCCATTCCTCTGTTGAGGGGCATCTGGGTTCTTTCCAGCTTCTGGCTATTATAAATAAGGTAGGAACATGTAGTCTTAAGAGGTCACAGAATACAGTAGACTAGTGGTAGGGTGACAGGTATTTCATTATTCCTGTTTACATCCAGTGACTGTCTGTAGAAATGTGGAGCAGTATCTGGGTCTGTACCCAGATTTTCTGGCCCCAAATAGAGACCACCAGTATGCCCCTTATTCTTGACTATAGTATTGTTTCCCAGATGACTGTTGGTTGTGATTTTGTCAACCTGACACAAACCAGGATCATCTGGGAAGAGGAAATATCAATTGAGAAAATGCATCCATCAGATTGCTCATAGACAAATCTGTAGGGGCATTTTCTTGATTAATGATTGATGTAGGAGGCCCCTGTAAGTGGTGCCACCCCTTGAAGAGGTCCTGGGCTGTGTAAGAAAGCAAATTTAGCAAGATAGGATGAGCAAGTCAGTAAGCAGTGTCCCAGTATAGTTCTTGCCTCAGTTCCTGCCTCCTGGTTTCTGCCTCCAGTTCCTGTCCTGGCTTCCCTCACTGGACTGTGATCCTGGATAGGGATAGGAAGGCAAATAAATTCCTCCCCCCTCCCCCGTTGCTTTTGATCATGGTCTTATCACAGCAACAGAAACCTAACTCAGAAATTGTCCATCATGATATGGTTCCATTGCCTTTGGAATTGTCACCAACTACTGGAGACCATGCTACATATCTAGTATGTTCTATATCTCAGCACTTAGGGAAACCAGGGACAGATGACATCTGATAACCATACCTTCAGATGATTACTGTAAGAGTGCCAACAAAACATTTTGGTAACAACAACAAATATGTCATAAAACATTAAGGCTACAATTCACGAGTGTTTACTAAGTGGCCAGACCTGGATGACCTCCTCTAGGTCATAACTGGAACATGACTGGAATGACAGAAGGTCTCTTCCCCTGACCCTTATTTACATCAGCCACACCAAAATAACCAGAATTCTAATGTTCAGTCCATACATTGTATATCTCCCCTCTCAAACTTCATATACATAATAGTACCATATGGACTCCTTTGTGGCTTGTCACATATCTGAAGTGGCATCTGTGTTCATACATACAGCCATAGGCTGCTCTTCTTCAGTGAGCATTCTATTGTATAGGGTTAATACATTTTACTTATCTGTGGGTGAACATCTACGCTGCTTCTACTTCTGATCTAATGACAGTGAGCATTAGGCACGTGTCTTCTGGTATATCTATACACATTTCTGGGATTCCAATTTTAGGGTCATAAGGGATATGTATGATAAGCCCTAATGGATACTGCCATTGGGCTTTCAAAGTGCATACACCCACTTAACATTCTTGTCAGCAGAGAATGAATACATGAATACCTCGTTCCACATTTTTTCAATATTTGTTCATTTTTAAAATAAAATTTGGTTTTTATTCATCTTTGTCAGCTGAAGCAGAGTGGTGTAGTAAAAAGGAATAATTCATTTCTTTCCTTTTAATGTTGTTTTTAGTCATAGCAATATAAACATTGCTGCTAAGAGAATTTCACTTATTGTTATCGTTGTTGCTATTATTATTATTATTATTATCATCATTATTATGTATCTATGCACATATATGAAGCCAAGGATGATCTTCGATTTAGGATCCTTTGGCATCAGGTTCCCAAATGCAGAGCTTAAAGGCATGAGTCAAGTGATGTCTGATTAGAATTTAAAACTTTTTAAATTTTATTTTAATGTGTGTCTGTGCTTATGCATGCATATGTGTGCATACCATAACATAAATGTAGATTTCAGATGATAACCTGCAGGAGTTGGTTCTCTCCTTCCAGTATGTAGGTTCCTGGGATTACATTCAGATTTTCAAGCTGGGTGGCAAGTGCCTTTACATGGTGTGGCATCTTTCCCACCCAGGAACTTTTTTGTTGTTGTTGTTGAGGTGTCTTAAAATTCTAGTTCTATCTCTTATTAGCCATGTGATCTCAGGCGGGCTACTTCATTGCTTTGAGCTCATATCCTCCTTTGCTGAGCTGGAATGAAGGCCAGCATGCACTGCTGCCTTTAGAATGAGAGTTCTTGTTAATGGGTATCTGGAGCTATTATTTCTCCCTATGTCCAACACAGGTGAGTGATCCTTTATTTCCTCCTTTGATGGTTACATATGGGAAATGAAACCGAAAGGAAAACAAGGAGTCTTGAAAAGAGCCAAGGAAATAAAGCAGATCGAGGAAGACGGAGAGCGGCTAAGTTTCTTTACCATCGTGTAAGTAACTTATGTGGCTCCACTTCTCACATCACCAGAACTTCCTTCTTGGTCTCAGGTCAACTGGAGGAACCCAGAAAGCTGGTCCAGACCATGAAGAGAAAGCAAAAGGCTTTTGAGAAGGCTTTTCACTGAAGCTGTCCTCAGGGTTAATGATGAGAACTATACCTAGAAAGTGGCTTTGTCCTTGAGACGAGGGTTTAGAAGAGTCAGGGCTGCTGCGAACATGCTAACAGCGATGAAGTCACAGGGCATCAGCAGGACCCCTGGCTGGGAGGCAGCTTTCTCCTGGGTCCCACCCTTGAACTATGTGGGCCTGTGACCTGCTTCCATTTGCTGTGTTGCCCCCACTTCTCTTTATGTCCTAGATAACAAACACAGGAAACACTGCTGAGTCAGCAGTGAACTTCAAAACCAGAATGCATCCATTTAGGAGGTCTCTCTGACAGAACCTCAGGCTAACCAGCTTTTGAATTTTGTTTTAATGATATCGCACAGAAGCTCAGGCTAACCAGCTTTTGAGTTTTCTTAAAAAAAAAACAAAAAAAAACCATACCCCACACTTCAAATGCCCTCCCCAAATCTGTTAAACAATTTACAGCCTCCCTTTTTTGAGAAACACCTTTCTCACGTTAGCCTTCTTAGAGAGAGCTTCACCAAAGACCAAGAAGACAGCCTGGACCATAGCAGCTTTTCTGCTGCTAATGATACAACATATATAATGAACGCCACACTGAAGCACTCGAAGGGACATCTAGCAGGGTCATCTTTCATTTGCTGAATGCTCAGCTCACAGTCAGACATGTGGTGAAAGCATTGGCCCATTTGAGCCTCTCGAAGGTAAAGCTGTTCCAGGGAGGCCCAGGAGGTGGCAAGTCTACATGGAGTAACTCAGTTCCTCCTCCAACTTCTACATCTCCGCACATCCTATGCAGGCTTCCTGATTTATGCCAGTTCTCAGAGTTGAGCCCTATCTATATATCCGACAACCCCAACTGAACCTTAACTTTTGAAAAAGTGCCATGGAATGCAGTGTGTTCACCACTGAGCTCCTTCCACAGGCTATAGGTAGCTATGAATTAGGTCATGTCATTTTTGCGTGCTGGACACATTACACAGTTATTCTTTGTATCTTCTTTCAGAAGAACTGATGAAAATATATGTGCATGCAGACACACACACACACACACACACACACACACACACACACACACAGTATTTTCAGAAAAATATAGTCTGAAGACTGAAAAACCATTGGAGATGTGTTGAATAGATCATGTTAAGAGACCCCCTCACTGGTGTTAACGATTTATTCCAGAATGCATCACAGGATAACAAAAACAATCAGAAATTTAAAATGTCAACATGAAACCTGGCATCTGAATGAATGAGGAAGATTTTTAAAACATTACCTGGAAATGAGAGAAGTTGCTAGGCGAGAAGGATGTTAAAAGCATGATTACGAAGCTGTGGCATTTTAAGGTTATTAAAGAGAAGACAACTGTGTTCTCTACTTTGGGAAATGGACCAGAAGTAAAGAAAACACATGTGGTGGGAAACTCATCCTCCGATAAGCACAGAAGCTGGCGAGGCAAAATCAAAGCGCCTGCCCTCAGGCGAACACCTCTGACATTCTAACAGGACTGGTTTTTGTTTTTTTTCCTCATTGCAAATATATCATTTCCTCAATACTCACATGTACTTTCATGAAACATTCTGTGTGAGTCTTACAGCCAACTTCGCAGCTGACCAGACTCCAAACCCCTAAAGTGCCTCCCCCTCCTCTTCTGAATGGCAATTAAGAGCAGAATTACTGTCAGCACCCAGGATAGAGCTTTGAGGAGGTTCAGTTGACTTCAAACTCTAATGGTTGTACAAAGCACTGCATTAAGTCTTTTATGTTCCCGTGATATATTTTAAGAAACATTATACAGGCAGAAATTTTCAGGGATAAACTATCAGAACAGTGCACAATAACGCAGGCACTCAAATCCTGCCATTGAAAATGTCGATGGTTTGAGTGACTAATTGCTTACACTCCACACATTAACCTCACCCCTCCCATCACTCTTTTCTGCAAAATACATAACAAAAGCAAGAGGGAAGGCCTCAGCCACCATGCAGCTGTCAGAGCATCACCAGGTTGTTTATCTCTGCAGAGGAGAGGAAGGAGCAGAGACTGCACATGCCTTTTTCTGGAGATACGCCCAGGCTTGGTGGTGGTGGTGGGGAGGGTGGATATGTTCTCTGTCCTTCATGGTACCCCAGTTGCTGCCATATAGAGTATTTATATCTACCTATAGCTCTACTTCTCAGACATGACATAATCATACCCACACAAAAACGGTTTATTTCTATCATGTCTAGATCTGGGTATGTTGGGGGAACAGAGATGGACGCCTGATGTGCCAGGCTCTGAGATAGGACCTGGCATAAAGACAAGAAGCAGGCACCACTGAGTCCATGATGTGGCTGCCCAACTGATAGCAGGGAATATTAGTGACCACAGGCCCAGAGCCATAATTTCAGTGGTGAGACTGGGGACCAAAGGAAAGGACTGTCTCAAGGTTATGCTCCTACTTAAAGTGAGAGATGGACTGGAATCCCTGGCTACAGATCACCCCACTTGTTTACTCTTTTGACAATGCAGGAGTAGCCATTTGAATGAAGACTTGCTTCTTTTTTTTTCTGGGGTACTGAGAAGGGCATATTCTAGCAATGGACTTGAATAGAGGAACAGAGACTTACCTATCTGGGTATAGGAATCTACTGCTCACAAAGAATAGTGACTGGAACTCTACAGTTCACAGAACAGAGATAACATCCCTTGCTTAGTATAATATCTACACGGTATATGCAGAACTAGGCTTGATAATAGGTAGGCTGTTAATAAAAGACCGTTCAATGAATGAATGAAAGTCCTCATGTATTCAATCGCTTCCTGGATCCCTCAAGCAACCTGTAAAACACAGCTACCTGTGTTAACTATCATCTCATTCATTCATACACACACACACACACACACACACACACATAGGTTTTTTTTTAAATCCACATTTAAAATGTATGCCTGGCATATAATTGATGCTTAATAAGATGCTTATTCTAGTCAATATATGTTTATAATAGTTTTATTTTTATAATAAATATATATAACATTTATATTTACAATATAAAATTCTCTATATATGTATAAATAGCAAGAAATCTATCATCTTTATTATTTTTAGGGATATAACTAAGTTGTATCAAGTAAATTCATATTGCTCTATCACCACAATCTATCTTCAAAATCATTTTTTCCTTGCAAATCTGGAACTGTGTTTATTAAACAGTAACTCCACAATCCCCAACCCCTAGGTCCTGGAAACCACTATTCTAGAAACTACAATTCTACTTTTTTATCTCTATCTCAAATTCATTTAAGCAGAGGATTGAACTTTTGGCTCAGATGGATATAGCAGAGAACCTGTTGAATGCCCTGGTCTTTCCTCCCTAGAAAGCCAATTTATTATTGTTACTAGACTGAAAGCTCTCAAATCGAGCCTTCTTATTTAACCCCTGACAATTTCTCCGTCCTTCTGTGTAGCAAAAGCACATATTTCTCTCTCTTTCAAAATTTTTATTAGATTTAGCTTGTGTGTGTGTGTGTGTGTTCATGAGAGAGGCAGAGCGGCAGAGAGGAAGAAAGGCAGAGAGACAGAGAGACTGAGACTTGGTTCTTTTAATCACATGGGACCTGGGATTAGACTCAAGTTGTCAAGCCTGGTGACATGGTGTCTTTACTGGCTGATCATCTTGCCAGCCCAACACTTTTCTTGTAACTTCCTGACTAGGTAAACTTAGAAGCTGGTTCTGTGTCCTCCATTTACTGCCTCACTCCTTAGTCCCAATATACCAAGGCAGGTGAGAACATGTGGTTAAGATACTGGGAACACAGAGCACCCATGGCCCTCACTGGGTCCCCTCCACACCCTTGCTCCAACCTCATTTAATTAATCATGGGGGAGAAAGAAGAACCAGAAACTCTCCACCATCCTTTGCCCTTATTGGTATGAAAATGATACTTGCTGTCATAGAACTGTCATACTATTCCTGGATTGGTAACCCTTCTATAGATATGTCAATATTATTAGAGTGGACCAGAAGAAGGACAAAAACACCTAGGAAGTGAAGTTGAGAGTTAGACCAGAAAAGCTAAGAGTAGTAATGCAATCTCAGGGTAAAATGGTTTCTTCTTTTCTAAATCATTCTTCTCATATATTTTCTTGCTTTTAGAATTAATTCACTCATTGAACAAGCAAACTTTTTTTTTCCTGAAGGACTCAAATATTAGATGAGAAAGTGTATTATTACCCATGAAGTCCCCAAAGTGTATTAGGCAAGGCCACTGTAAAATTCTAAAAGTATGCCTAAGAACTAAAGGCCTTTCTGGTCCCTTTAGTATTATTTCCTTGAGCTCATGAGTCCTTTCTACATTGTCAGTCTTCCACACATTGAGGAAAGCTCAGGCTGGAGTGAGCAGACTGATCCTTTCACTGTTAAGGACAGTCACTGTGTAAAGCTCCACAGAGCCACCTCATGGATCATGTACAGTCCCCTCATCAATCTTGCCAGCTGTCTCATATTGTGTCCTTGCTCCAATATTGTCCATAAAAATGGCAGGCAGACCGTAAATCACTGTTGTATTTCTATATTTTAACTCAGTTTACACTTTCAAGATTTACTTCATGAGGCAAGTAAAAGGTTACAAATTTACATTATAGGACTCTATCCTGACTTAGAGCTCACTGCCATCACTCATCTGGCCCTGGCCCAGGGCAGGTCCTTGTATACCATCAGTGTGTGCCTAGCAGTCCTGGCTTCTGGTTGGCAGGTGGAGGTGTGGTCTCACCATTCAACTTATGCAAAAGAATCACAAGGAAAGAACCAGAGAAGGTCACAAGAATATAATGTTCCTTTTGAGCCCCTTTAACTGTCAGCAGTTCCAAAGACTGGAAAGATGCTAAGGAAATGTACCAACTGTAGCCATGTCTCAGTGTACATACGTAAGACATATGTGGAGATCTTGTTAAATATTATCACCAATATTTAAAGGTCCTCTTTTACCACTGCATAAGGACTTTTTGAAAATTTATATATAAAAACTAACCCTTATGTAATAGAGCAAGCGTTCCCAAGAGCATGAAGAATAATGTTTACCAAGGGCAGTCACTGAATCGAACCATTAAAGAAATAGATTTAAATTATTCATGAGAACAAAAATAAAAGTCCTAATTCTTTTTGTAGGCATTTCTCTCTTAACCCTTTTAAAACTCTGACACACAGATGTTAGACTCTCATGGGACAGCTTCACCCATGCCATCTTACCTGCCTTTCAAATGTCTGAAAAAAACAAATCTCCAAAGTTAGAAAGCTGCATAGCAGGTGCTGTGTTCCTGAAGAAGACATTATTTTAGGAATGAATCCTTACTTCTGTTCTTACTCCTTTAAAGCTGCTAAAAAATGCCCACACAACATCCCCAATTTCATCTTTCTTTACGGCTGGTTTTATCAACTCATAAAGTCCCTGATCGCCACTGGCTGCTTTTTACTTTTTAAACTTCTTCCCTACAACCCTTGAGGCACGGTTTCTCTGTGTAGCCTTGACTGTCCTGGAACTAGCTCTGTAGAGCAGGCTAGCCTTGAACTCGAAGAGCTCTGCCTGCTTCTGCCTCCCAAGTGCTGCAATTAAAGGTGTATGCCACCACTGCCCGGCTTCCTCTCTACTTTTCTCAATCAGCTCTTAATTGGTTCCAGTCCCTTCCGGTTAATATTTTTTTGTTTTTGTTTTAAATTTAATTGTATTTTAAATGCAACACCTCAGTTATGATTCGGGACAGATGCTATTAATGGTGCTCAGGAGGAAGGGAGGGCTGAGATCGATGGTCGGCACTCCTTCAGGTAAAGAAAACCCTGCAACAGGGCTCTCAGGCAAAATCCCGGGTGACACAAAGACTGTGCTGGTCCAGGGCACCTGGCTGAAGGCTGCACCCTGGTCCCCCCACACTATTCATACTGAGTGTGTGTAGAGTCTGCTGGAAGGTAACTAGAAAACTCTAGGGGAAAAAAATTAATTCCAACCAGGAAAAACAGTCTGACAGCTTAATAATACATTCGAGTAGATGCACAAATAACCAGAAAGACCTATTTACTCTAGGAAGTTGGGGGCAGTAAATTCTCAGCATATTCTTGAAACAAGTGTATTCAGTTCAGCACGGGTTTCCTGAACGGTATCATAAGCCAAGGCATTGTTCTAGGACTTGGGGGAACAACAAACAAACAATTTGGTCTGTCTGTCTATCCAGAGTTCAAGCAGGAAAGACTGGAGGTAGGCAGGTAATTACTTCTAATTGACTGCATGCATCCCTTTATCGTAAACAATCCTTCCCTGAGTTCCTCTGCTGACTCCTTTCCTCAACGACACTCCACAAGTTCTATGATGTTCTGATACACAGTAGCGCCACCCCCCCCCCTTGTTGGAAATGTCTTGTCCTAAACAAAGGCTGTTTGTAATGAAGAGGGAAACTCAGGGTGCCATTCCTTTGAAAGAGCATCTTCTTTGCTGGAGAAGGCATGGCAAATGTGCTCTGAGCAGAGAGGTAGGCAGGGCTTAACAAACAATGGAGAAAAACCAAACCCCCAACAAGAAGCATTAATACTTAAAGGAGAAGGCCAGCAGTGATAGGAACAACATCATCAAACTTTAATCCCTCTCAGGCATTATCCTTAAATTCACAGAAATCCAAGTTTTTAATCTTCCCCAGATACACCATACAGTTTTTTTCTCTCTCCTAAATAAGCTCTACTTTCCTTTATACCTTTATACAGTTTTCTCCAGAGCTTTACCCTGAGTCTAAAATGATTTCTCGGTGTGTCCATCTGGGTGATGTTGGTCAAACCTGTAGGTGTTTGACTGTAAGACATTGATGACAAACTCATCAGAGCTGAGGGGCAGGGTGAGCCATCAAGTTCATCAGAAAGATGAGGGAAACTTCTTTGACTCCTGCCACCTCCCCACCCCACCCCAGTCCTTCTTTCCAAAATGGCCAGGGAACAAAGGCGAGCTCAAATGGGAAAACTAGGAAGAAGGTTTGTCCTTAAACCTCTAAGAGACTTTCTTTGCTAAAAGCATATTTTAAAAAAGATATATTTTCATTGTAATATAAATATAATTTGGTAGACAAGCTCAAGTTTTCTGTAAAAAACATTAGTTCTAATATGTATATTAGAGTCCACTGGGATCTATGTATATTCTGCCAGAACACACACACATACACACACACACACACACACACACACACACACACACACACACACACACACACAAACACACACGTTTCAATGGAAACAAATTTCTTTCCTCCTCTTTCCATCCCACTCACTAGGCCCTTTGGAACCCTGATATTTAATGTGGATAAAATAATCCAAATCCATAATGATAAGCTCTGGGTACCTGTTGGGATGGGGACGGGTTGTGATAGTAAATACATTATTTTCGTCTTTCATACAAAGAGTAGTTAATGAATCATTTGAAAAACTGCCCACAGACTGATTAAGTCAGATTTATCTTCTGATTAAATGCATAAGCAATAGCCAACGGCACAATTCATGTAAACATAAGTGTTGTATATTTATAAACCACCTAGCTAGTGGCTCAGAGTGAACAAAATCAAAGAGATTTAGCCCCAGAAAGCAAGCAGCTTTACTTCCAAATTTAAATGTCATGTTTGTAATCTGATTAAGAATTTCAGAAATCAATGTAGAAAATAGATTTTATTTTAACAATGAATGCTATTGTCTTAAGATGGACGGTGGGTGTGAGGATGAGGAGGAGAAGGAAGGAGTGCAACTCTAGGAAGAATCTCAGAGAATAATCTTCTCTAGTTCAAGGGGGCTATAGAATGTCAACAGCTCTTCCACTTGTGTGGTTCCACAGACAGAAGTCAGTGAAAAGAAGGGTTCTCAGCATCTCCATGTATGTGTGCATGGTTACAGAAAACTGTACCCATACTCAATTCACACAGGCTGTCTGTCTGTGTGCTCATTAGTGAAGGGAAATTGTATCAGAGCCGTTTTCATATTCACTCCCCCTCCATGACCCCCCCAATCTCATAGTGGTAGCTTAGGCTGGTCTCAGGTTAGTGACCTCTCTAGCCTCCTCAAGGCTGAGATGGTAGACAGGTGATACCATGCTCACTTACACTCTCCGCTCCCCTCCCTTCTCTTAGAGTTTCTGACTTGACTGGACTGCGTGGGACACTATCCTGCTTCACATTCTCTGGGTGAACTGGAGAAGTGACGCAGATCCCATCAAACTGGCACAGGTGGGCTTGTAGCCCCAGGCTGGAGGAAGTGTGGCTTTGAATTCTTTGTGTGCAACACTTTCACAAAAGTAAAGACAAGCTCTAGGGTTGCCTCAGCAGTGAAATGGCTTTCCTCATGATTACCTGAGGAGTCAAAGCTGCCACAATCTTTCTGTATGTTATGTTTCTATTTTTGGATGTCTGAAGTATACCCCATAAGATGTACAAAAGAGAATAGCAAACCAGGGGTCTGACAAGGAAGGTGGCTGCTGGTTAAATAACTTAATGAATAGACTTAGGAACAGTACTCTACAATTGCTAAGATTATGTTTATAATGGGTTTTTGTAAATGAGAAAATATGTTTGATTCATGTAGAAAAATGTCTATCTCAGTTACATAAACATTTGTAGAATAGGAGAGAGACATAAATACACTAATAGTAAAGTAGGATTACAGGTGATGGTTATACTTATCTGTAGTTTTATTTTCCCACATTTACCTCATTTTTATAATAATATAGCAATTTTGTATCTGAAAGGAAGTTATAAAAAATGAAAAAAGTAAGTCCTTCAGTTTGGAGCCACAGAGCTAAACGCTGTTCTTCCTCCCTAGAGCCATTAGGCAGGAACTCTGGCCACACCCTGTTCCTACACTAGTGGCCATAGTTCTTGATAGAGTCTCCTCTTCAGTCTCTCCTTTACCTAAATCAGCATGAGTTAGTGAGGTTACAGCCTTGCACCTGCCTCAGCGCCTGGCCTGGCAGCAGCCTTCATGAGGACAGCAAGGAGAGAAGATGATTTATAAGACTTGCGCTCCCTGGATCAGGGAGTGGAAAGCACCGAGCCGTTCTGAAAGCTCCGGCTGACAAACTCTGATATTATGAACATTCTGCACTTGGACAAAAGCTCCCACTTTTCTTAATTACATGGTTTGAGCAGGAGCCTGCTTTCAGGATCTGCCCAATCATACAACAGCCATTTATTTTCCCAACTGCAGCTGCCAAAATTTCCCTGATCTCTGTTTTGTGCTCCATCTTCAAGGACATCTTGTGAATGCATGACACCGTCAAGTGTCATTCCACACCATGCTTTGAAAGGCCCGTTCCTCCATACAGACATCCTCTCACTACATTATTTATTAAAAAATCCACAGACAAGAAGCAAAGTGGGGAGGAAAAGAGTCATAGGTATCAAAATATTTTTGTCTGCATCGAGGTGAATTCTTTATTCTGACAACAAGCCACTAATAGTCTCAGGCCTCAGTGGGATGGGCTTTATTTGGTTTGAAGATACCAAACAGAATCATTTTGGAGCTATTAAAAATATACTATCAGGAAAATGAGTGTTAAATCTGCACTCCCTTGAGTGTAAAGAACACAGGGCCTCACTGAGAACTTTTGTGCACACAGGTAATACCAGCACCCAGGAGGGTGAGGCAGGAGGATTGCTGGGAGTGTGAGGCTGCACAGTGAGGACTTGTCATAAATAAATCATGAACCTTACTTCAGAATTTACCTTTGGAATTTTTATCCCCTTTGTCTAATTCACTGGTTGTTCTATTTTAAAATATCTTCCAATGTATTTTATGGTTTGTCTCATGAAAATGAGTTTTAGATAATAGAGAATAAACTTAATATTTTCTCTTCACAAACTGTTTTTGTTTTCAAAATATGCTTTGAATCAGCACTAATTGGACTTTTAAAAAATTCATAAGTAGTAAGACTTTTAAAACACATTAAAATCCCAAAGCATTATCATTCTTAAGATTTTTTCAGGACTGATTTACTATGCCTCTAGAAAATAATTGTCATGATACTCATGAGTAAAATGAGGCACCGAAAAGAACAGAGTTCTTTGAATACAGTATCTTGTCCTCTGTCCTCTGAAATCACAGTCACCAAGTAAATTTGCTTGATAAACTCTTCCAACTCTGGAGATATTCTTCTTATCTCAGAACAAAAGAAAATAAAACAAATAAACAACAACAACAACAAAGCAAAGACTAACAAAACATGTGGAATCTCTTGTCAAATTTTACATTTGAAAAGAGTATTTGAAAGCAAGTTACAAACCACAACTGAATGCTTACATTATAGCACTCTGTTTAAATATCCCTCCCCTACAACTGAAGTTAGCTCTTAAAAACAGAACAAACAAAAACAGTTCAAGGAATGGAAGCCAAGCTAGTTGCTGTTACATATCCAAGTTCATTCAATAGGCCAGAAGCAATTCAAATGCCAGGAATAAGAAGGGAGAGAGAAAGACTTCCTGCTTGCAAGGAAGTAAATAAATACGTAAACGAGTAATTATACAAAGTCTTAGATACAGTAATGAAGATCTTCCTTGCCTGGAACACAGGAAATTCTTAATGCATGGAGATCTTGTTGGAATGCTGATTCAAATGTTCTTTTGGGTCACCCAGAAAAATGTTTAGTCAAGCGATTACTATGGACCCCTTCCAATGATAGCAGCACTGGATTCCTAATAAGTGCTGAACTGGTAACTGGTGTCTTTATGCACAATGCTTCACTCCAATCTCACACAAAGTTGCAAAGTGGCTATTGACATTTTCCCCATTTACAGATCTAGCAGTGTGGTCACACTATATATGATGGAAAAAGGAAACCTTGGTTAACGTCCACCAACATTACAGTTCACTTCAGTGTCCAGTGTCACTGCAACTCGAACCCAATTCTGAAAGAATCTGCCTCCTTTCCTATACCTCTGAGTAAAGTTCCCAAGTGTTAGAAAAACCAAATACTCTAATATGATTAAGACAGTCTAGCCAGTGTATCTGCTGTCTAGTCTATTAGTTGGGAAATACTGCCAAATAAATAGATTTTACAGGAAGGATAGGGATCATAATTCTTCATGGTATAATGGAAAAAAATGCAGGTGTTGGAGTTGATTTGACCTGGGTTTGAAGTCCAGAGCTGGCCTTGACCTTGCTTTAGCCCCTTCAGACTCTCTGAAGTGTAATTTAAATGCACTCATCTGAAAGATGCAAACAAAGATATTGGTTCCTCGAAGGTTAAAAATAACAACTTGAAGGCACCTGGTCCAGAGCTTGGTACACAACAAGCCCTCAAGACTCATTTGTTCCCCTTGTCCAAGTCATAACATACTAAAAAAGTGTCTACAAGTCTTGCTGCAGGTGACAAAGGGCACTAACTTGAATGCTTGGTAACATTTGTCTGTGGTATTTAGTATCTGAATCAGAAACGAGCACTTTAGACCTCACTGCCTCTCACCTAGGCTGGCAGCTACTTCCTTCATCTTCACATCACTTTACAAACATTCACTAAGTTCTCATGATAACGTTAGGCAGGAAGATACACAGCAAAGGTGGGGAGTTAAGAGAAATCCACAGGATGAATAATGAAAGTACGTTTTGATATTTACCAACATAATTTCTGGCATTTTTTTTTGCCCTTTCAAAAAGGGCCTCTACTGTGACTAGACTTAGTTATTTTAAATACAAATAAACCCAGTCATTACTGTTTCTGGTTTCTCCTAAGGCCAGGCTCAGACATTCACGGGACGTTTCAGAGCACTGCCACAGTGTGCTCTGCACACTGAAAACCAAAGGTCACTGCAGTTTCTGCTCAGGGTGGATGAGCACGTGTCCTGTCTTCCATGTGCACTGCTCTTGAACCAGGAAGGAACAGTCACACTGACTTGGAAAGTCAGTCTTCCAGGGTGCAGCCGGAAAAGTATGGTGGGGAGAGCAGAGAACATAGCAAGTGGTACTTCCCGTGGAAGAGACGGGCTTGGCCCCCATTGAACTCCCACTTAGAAGAGAATTCATCAAATTACACTCATGTGCATTACTGCCTTGCTGATCTTTAGAGATGGACTCAGCCTGCAGTGCGGAGGGCAAACGGAAAGCAAAGCCACATGTCCTTTCTCAGATGCAGAGCTGGGGTCGGATGTCCGATCACCGACTCCAACTTTCTTCTTTATCCACTACATGTCCCATACACCTTGGAAAGCACATTCCAGGTGACAGCCTTCAGCACCCTTTGGGAGCTGGCTATGAGAAACAGGCACACTGTTTGCTCTGCACTGCGCTGTTCAAGCATCTCTCTTGGTCTGAGAAGATCTAGCCTCCCTGCCACTATGCTTGACACCCCGTCCCCTGTGCTCTCTTCACAGCTCAAACCTGCATCCCTTATACACACTCCATTCTGGACATTTACCACGCCCCTGTCTTCCTTTACAAATGGAATGTGAGCTCCTCGGTGGTGGTTGATGCCATTGACTTATTTGCAACCCCAGAGACTAGTGAGGATCCAGTGGAGATTCTAGGCTCTGTTGGTGGCATTTGTGGATAAGTGAATGGCTTGTTAGGTTCTTATCTGCTTCCCACAGCCAAAGCTGCTCTTCTTGCTCTTCTCCGTCACTCTGCTCTGCCGTAAACCTCTCCCTTATCTGTCCTCTTTAGGATCAATTTAAAGATAGGAGCACTTCATCCTTTAAAATATACTCTGGCCTTTGCTGTTGTTGTGCTGAGTAACTGCTTTCAAATGAACCCAAAAGAACGCATTATAAGTCTGTGGGCCTTTCACTCCCTGGGTTAGGCCATTTAACTCATCCATGCATTCCTTCTACCGTTGGTCTTCTCTGTCTCAGTCCCAAACTCCTCACAGTTTAAGGAATTCATTTCCATTCTTGGTTGGAATTTGGTGGCAGTCTTTAGTACCTTCTGGAAGTTAAGAGACCATGAAACATTTCCACTCATAAGAGGTACTGTTTTTGCTGTTTTTCATCATGGTATTGATATTCTAAGTTGACTTAGAACTCTTCATCCTCCTGCCTTAGTCTCCCAAAGGGCTGATCTTGCAGTCATGTTTTATCATATTTGCTTTGAGAGTTTTTACAAGTCATGCAAATCAAAGAAAAAGCCAGTGGGAGCTCTTACCATTTTACTGCACAGCCATTAGATCTGAGCATGCCTAGATGCTATTTCTTTTTAAGTAAATGAATAAAAATACATACTTGTAAATCATTCCACATCTTTTCAGTTAAAACCCATTCACATATTTATGAATTATTTATTCTAGAGCCCAAGAGTTAACGTGAACATTAGAGTTGGATTACTCAGGTTCAAATTCTTATCTGCTCTATGCGCTTGGATAAGCCAATTAACCGTTCCACTTTAGTTATCTCAACTGTAATAAGGAACATATTAATAAGATAATGCTGACATAGTTCATGATATGAATATGGCAATGATGAAGTGAATTATTATTGTTGGATAACTAAGCCGCACACCAGTTGATCCCTGGCTGCCCTCTAGAGTTCAGTCTATAGGTTAATAGAAAATTCTGCAAATAAGAGTTACAAAATGCCATGAAGCAAGAGTCACTATTTTCTGCAGTATGTTCCTTCCATGCCTCTAGACAAGTGCCACCAGAGTCCCAATCTCAGCTTTACCTGACCATGTCATTTCCTATAACTCCCTGGATTCCGTTCTGACCCACACAGCCTCAGGTACCTCCCGACTTCTCTGATTCCTGGAGGCCACCACTCCATAGGTCCAAAATATTTAGGGAGTTACCTTATGTTTTAACCTGTATGGTCACCGGTAGACTAGTGCTCCTTCCAAGTAAGGTGTGGATTTTGGACAACTTCTTGTCTTCTGCATACAATACACAGAATCCAACCCTCACCCATTGAAAGGGCAAATTACCAGAGGTCTGTTCAAGAGGAAGGCCCACGTGGACATAGAGGAAGCCTTCCTTCCTTTCTTCCCAATACCAACCGCCTGGCATGCTGAAGAAGAACATGTGGTTCTATATTTTAAAGTATTTTTCTCCATTTTTCCTGCTGTTTATTTTGGATGAACACAGGTAATAAGATCAAAATAAATGTGAACCAGTGGCCAACAAGGTAAAATAAATTCCAGGAGAATCACAATACTGATATGGCAGTAGCCACAAGAGGGAGAAAATATTTAGGACTTCATCTAGGGCTCTGCATGAAAAAGTATGCTGGCCAATGCTCAGGTAATTACTCTTTTCTTACTTTTGTTTGATGGAGAGATTTTTTTTTTCTTAAAGTAGTTTTAAGTCTACATATTGATAAATGATGGGTGTAGGATGAGAATAAACTGTACCTTCCTCCCTCTCAGGAAACTTAATGTAATTTTATGGAATAGTGTACACAACGGCAAGGTGATTTAAAAGTTAGCAAGGCTTAGGTTTGTATTTTAAAATAAAAGTTCTCTACTTGTTCACACTGGAATGTCAAATAGATTTATCTGTAATTCTAGTAACAAGGAGCTTTCCATGAGTACTTTTGACCTATAAAAATAAAACTGTCCCTTCTCACCAGACTCCCTCCCCACTCAAAAGGAAATATTTAATTTACTATAAGAACTGAACTCCAAATGCTTAGAACATTTCAGAGTCCAGAGCCCTTCTGTCACCTACTTTTCCTCATTCAGCTTTCACAACGGTGGCTAAGGGTTCATGACCCCAGGAAGATGGAGTCAATGCAGCTCTGTGGTATGCGGCTAAGGGTTCATGACCCCAGGAAGATGGAATCAACGAAGCTCTGTGGTAGAGACTGGTGGGTTCAGTCTCGATCATGCTGATTGGAAGTAAATCCAATCTTATTTTCCTTTAGCATCCACAATCCTTTCAGAGATGATGTAGCCCTGGTTCTAGGTTATCTGCTCTGTTCTTTGAAAGCTGTGGGCTGGGATGTAGCTCTTATATTTCAGTTTAAATCTCTACCTGTGAGTCTGGAAGTAAATGACCAATACCTAAAATGCACACCCAGGGGGAGACTAAGCGAGTTTTGAAAATCCTCCTCTATTAACTGCTTACTGCACACCAGACTCTGAATCAGGGTTTATACAAATGCTAATTTAATTAGTAAGCAGTCATCTAGATGAACCTCTGGTGCACTATGTCTCACCTTATAGACATAAGGAAATCAAGGCTCAGACAAGCTAGTGACTTTGACAAGAGCCCAGTGCACCAGGTGGGTAAGGAATAAGAGCCTTATTTCTAGGACTTGAAAGGGGATGCTTTTCCTCAGTGGCTACTCTTCTAGCAATGACTCAATGCTATATAGAATGCCACACCAACCTATTACAGGATCCATGTGGAGATATCATAGACTTTCTTGACAAGATAATGTGATTGAGGCTGTCCTTAGCTAGATGAATAAATAGATAAAACACTATGACTTTCTTGGGACATGTATCTAGTTTCACTGCCAAATAAAAGACAATAAAAGGAACCTATTCCCAATTGGCTGGGAATATTTATGAGTTGGCCTATTTATGAGTTCTCTGTGTCATGTTTTGCTGAGACCCAGACATCTTAACCTAGTTGTTTACTCCTTTTACAGTCTAGAGATGGCACCTTGCCCCTAGGACAGCCGGCCCCTACCCCAACCATAAATTGGCCATATGAAGCTATGTCTTTTAGAACAGGCACTGTTGACTCTAGCTTACCAGGTAGGATCACTTCAGTGGCTGAACTACAGTAGTCACAACATACTCTGTATGCCAATTATTTCCTAGTATAAAAATAACATTTCATTATAAGATATATTTCCTATTTTTATGACATGATATATAGTAAGAGATACTAATATAAACCTATTTTCTTATTCTGAGTTTGCCTTACCATAAAACAAAAAGCCCCATAAGGACAAACACTCTCTTAGCCACTGCTGTTGCCTCTAGCACCAAGAACAGCATTTGGCATATAGCAGGCACTAAGCAAATATTTGAAGAGTGGCTTACAAATTAACCTGTATGATAATAATAATGATGATGCCATGACCATTTTGTATGCCAAACACAGTCTCAAGTTCTCAACATACACTGGCACACCAAATCTTGTTAACAAGTTTGGTTTACAGATAAATGACCCAGTCATGGGTTTGGAAGTAGTTAGCTTGTCTAAGGCTGCAAATGACAAAGTAAGGGTTTGAACTCATGCATTCTAGATCAAAAGTCCCTATTAATAACCACTAGGATAAATTCCTGTATTACTTCTTACCTTTGAAGAGATGAGTAATGCAAAATGGGGAAGAACAGGTGGGTTTAGGAATTAAGCAGCCCCAGATGAGGCTTTGAATTCTAAGTCTGACATGTCCCAGCCTTGTGACCTTATACAATGGGTTCTTTTTTCTAAGTGGGAAAAATACCCACTTCCAAAACTTGTTATGAGATTGGATGTAATAACCTAAATAGAGTTCTCCCTCCCCACCCCCAATCCTGGTCTACACACTACAAAGCCACCATTATTGTGATTTATCACTGTTAGCTGCGTGGTGCAGAGAACAAGTGACTTGAAGTAGTCTAGTAGAAAGAAGAGTTACTGAGGCATTATAGGTGAGTCACGATGATCAGGAAAAGGTTCACAGAAATAGGCACTCTCCAGAGTTATAGAAGTGCGGTTGGTGAGCAATAGCAGCGTCACAACCGAACTTCAGGATGAAGGGCTTTGAGTCCACAAGGCAACTCAATAATTGACTACGCTGTGTGGAAGAACAAGGATGGAAGGTCACCAATGGCATTTACAGAGGAACCTCCTGCGCAAAATGGGTATTGGAAGCCTTACCAGGTGAGCCGAAATCCTGTGAAACAAGGTGAGAGAGTAGAAGGATGCTGGACCTCAAGATCTGTTTGCATAGCTAAGGAACAGCTGGGCGTGTACTTTCACAGTGGAGTAGAAGCGGGAGGCAGAGAGGGATGCATGATGGGAAACTGAGCAGGAGCACACTGCCAGGTCTCAGAGAGCCTCCTGGGCCTGAGAAGGCAGAAGGACTTGCGCTGGAGCCACAGAACAGGAAGTAACTATTTCAAAGACCATCCCAACTGTGTGCCTATAGTAAAGAAATGGTTTCTCCACGATGTATAAACAAAGTACTCAAAAAAGAATCCATTTGTTTGTTTGTTTGTTTGTTTGTTTGTTTGTTTCAGGCTCACAGCTGAATCCTCTTCAGTGTCCTATTTTTGTCCTGAATAGATCAGAGGCATTTTCAGCAGCAGCATATCACTACCCCACGATGCTGGTCCCCTTTTGTGCTCCAAAGCCATTTTAAAGTAAATTCTGCTCAGCAAATGTAACTGTCCCTTCTCCAGCACAGTACCCGGAACAACTTGGTAAATATTTGCTGAATTGGGCTGGTTTTATTCAGTAACTATGGTATAAAGAGCAATGTGCCAATAGACAAGGTTAAGACCCAAAGGCAAAGGGGGCAAAAGAGATGGGTATTGCAACACTGTTGCCTCAATAAGCCTGAAGTGCAAATACAATGCAAATGAAGCACGTACATGAAGGTAATACACACACCCCAAGGAAAATCACAGGGTGCCTCATTTTTCCAGTCTGAATCCTACCTTTTAGTGCTACAACACCTCCCTGTAGGCAGAAGCTCTATGCCTTTACTGCTAGTTCTTCTGAGATCACCAAATGAGTCTCCATAAATACTTATCAAATGGATTTATTTAACCTCCACAGCCTGAGAGTTAGAACTCAATTTGCAAATAGGTAAACTGAGGCTTGGGGAATAATATGATTTGTAGATATAAGGCTTGTGAGGGACACAGTAAAACTAGCGACATAGTCATGATTATTACTACTGTTATTTTAAACTCTAAGGAAACTCCACCACTGACTTGTTTTCTAAATGCTACCACCAAAGGGTTTTTATTTTCACACTATGAGGAAAATGTCCTTTCTGGTTGGGGAGAACTCAAAGTGAAAACACACAATCTGAGTTTGAAAACTCAGATTGTGTGTTTTCTACTGTCAGTTTTAGGAGCTCCAAAATGCTGGCTTCAGGACTAATGACTGTGGCCACATTGCAGGTACAGACATGTACACAGTGAGGCACAGTCACAAAATCTGTAGTGATACTATGACTTAAATGTTCTCTGATATTCTCTTCCCAATTCCTAGGCCAGAATATCTCCTGTTATGATTAAATCAGAAGCCCAAATGGCAGGTAATAAATCCTCAAGAGGAGAGACAAACTGACCTAGCTATCTTTGTTCATGTACAGTAGGCATTTCAATATATTTTCATGGAATCAAACAACAGCTTCCTAGTTTATCAATACTGGTTTCCTATCTATATGCTTTAAAAAATGGCACCTCCAATGTCATTTTTATGGATTTCGTCATTAAGAGATAAAGTTGAATCAATTCTATTTTATATACTAAGAAATTGAAACTCAGAAAAGTTTGGTAATTTAGGCCAGACTCCTGTAAGATTAAACAGATTCAAGATTTTCAAGTCTTCTAACTATAGTTAGGTTCTTTACAGAAAAAAAAAACAATACAGCAAAAACTACATTATGATAACTTAAATCAACTCTATATAAACACTTATGAAGAACCTACTACATACCAGACATTGAAATAAGAGAGCATTTGGCATGATCTTTTGTCTCCAAGCTGAAAAGATAACCAAGAGAGACCTAACTGATTATCATGAAAAGTGAGATAACATGCTACACAGCTTGAAAGAGTTTAAGTGCCCCCCCTTTCTTTTTTGCTTCCCATCGCTGCCATCTTCTCTCTGGCTATTTATCTCACAAAATGACCATTACTTCTTGGTGCAAACAAGACGCATACACTCCTTTAATGGCTTATATCTTTATGATATAAAATAAATTTCATATTCTTACTCCTGTTGACTTGGTTTACAGAGGTTAGGTTACAGGGCCAGAAAGCATCTTTTGAGAGTTGTGACTTCTGAAATATGTTAGCTAAGTAAAGACATCTTGGTCTTGCAAAAATGACCAGGAAATAAGCATATTCTAACCTAAGCTACCAATTCAGTGTTACTACCACACCACAATGCTCAAATCTTCTTTGCTGGTAGTTCCTGCCTCTAAAGCTTTATCTTTAAACATCCTTTGTTGTGTTCACTCAAGAACTCTTACTTAAGCAAGTTCTGCAAGTTCCTGCCTCTGTGCTTTTAGACATGCTATTCTCATGGAGAATCCCTCTTTCTTCCCATGTGTCTATCTATCTGTGGGGGTTTCCCGGAATTTAGTCCATGAAGCCTTGTCTCCTTTCCCTGACAAGAACTGATGTTTCCTTCTTGTGTGCAGCGTAGCTCCTCTGTCCAGACATGGTCTACAACCAGTCTGATACCATTTACTCACTGTGTTGTGGGTAATGAAACATTCTAAGAGGTGTCTACAACATGGTTTTACATGTAGTATATATGCAATATTTGTTTGCTTAGTCCACAATTAAAATTTCAGTCTCAAAAAGGAATTACCTTTGTTTCCTCCCAAGAAATGTAATTTTGGGGGAAGGCAAACATGTTCCCAGACACTTAGGAGTGATGACTTCTGATGTTGCAGAATTTATAAACTTAGGCAGTGTCTAAGCTTTATTTTTTAATAAAAAGGGGCTAACATCATCTGCCTTAATTACATTTAAAGAGACCAAATTGACAGCATAGGGCAAAAATGGTCCATTGTCAAGTGAATGTGAGTGACGATCTCCATGGGGACAAGTGTGTTCTAAGCAGAACTGAACAGGAGGAAGCTGAAGTTCGAGAATGCAAACTTGCTTCTCTGTCCGTAGAACGCTCGTACAACTTGCTAGCTGGGAAAGCACCAAGATTAAACCAATTTCAAGCCTGCCTCTCCAAAATTCATTAAGAGGAGAACTGTATAAAAGTTCTTTTGGCAGAGTCTGGGTGTATACCCACCCTTGGGGGAGCCTGAGGCAGGAGGATTATGGGCTTTTAGGGTCAGTCAGCCTGGGCTATATAGAGAAACCCTACTCTGTTGCAAAACAGAATAAAACAAAAACTCCAAAGAAACAAACAATCAATCAATCAAACAAACAAACCAAACAAAACAAGTCTTTATAATTGCAATTTTAAGTTCAAATATTTTTCTTCTTGTAGAAAGTTGTAAGCTAGAAATAAAATAAAATCCAAGAATTAATTTCTTATAAACATTGATTAAGTTTCAATTTTTAAGAATCACAAATATCTATCTAGCATGAACCTACAACTATCCTCCTACTCCCTGCCCTACCATTTGCTTACTCAAGTTATCAATCCAATCTTCTCTCTCTGTCCCTCATTAACAGGTGACTTTATTTTTTTAAATCCCAGAGAAATGTCTTCTCCATCGTCCTTTTCTAAAATCTTAAGATCTTTAGATTTAAGATTTCTAAACTCTTAAGGCTGGGGTTTGGATCCATGGCTTCACACGGGCAAGGACATGGTCACTGAATTATAGACCCAGCCTCCCCTTTTTGCAGGTGTATTTATGCTCATAGAACCACACTATAAAATCCCCCAAATTTGCCGGGAGTGCCTGCATATACCACACAAGGTATATAGATGCACACCTTAAAGTAATCGTCTCTGAGCCTTCTGCCTCCATCTGCTAACCTAGGCTGGCCCTGGTCCAATCTTTGTACAATCTTATCTAGGCTAGAATGTTTTTAGCCTATGACACTTACTGCTGAATAAACTCACCCTTTCAAATTCTTTCGGAGACTTGGGTGGCTGGTCAACAGAGCAGTTCTGTCTCAAACTCCTCTCCAAGCTGACTGATTCAATATGGCTTCTTTCTCGAGGCCTCTCCTGAATTGCTCTCCTTGGCCTCAAACTATCTCTAGTAATCTGTTCTCATCTCCTGGCTCCTTCTCATTCTCTGGCTCAATCTGTCTTTACCTGTGTCTAGCTTGTTCTCTCGTCAACCTGGCTCTGTAAAACTCTCCTCGTAAAATTGCTTCCTTTTTCTCTCCCCCTCTCTCTACACTGTCCTTGAAGTAGCTTCCCTTTCCTCTCTTTTCTCACAGGAGTTGGGCATATCCTACTCTGTCAAATCTTTCTGATCTGTTACTTTGTCTGCCACTCAATTAGACATCACTTTCAGATACTAAGGTTTCCTTCTACAAACTAACTTTACCTCCATTGTTTGGGATTTAAGGTGTGCACTAAGGGTGTATTTGTATTCCAGGCAGAGGAATTGAAGGTGTGTGCTAAGGCTGAGCCACACCCCAGCTAGAAACAATATTTTCCATTAAGCAACACAATCTCGGGATTCGCAGTGTGATCAAATATCCTGGAACACATACCTGCTAAACTCATAGGAAATTCTTGGTAAGGACTTGAAATGGATTCATACATAAAGAGAAACGTCTTACTGTCTTTCATAGAATCATAGCGCTTTAAAAAGGAAAGCACAGAGTTTAGAAGACTGGAGAGGGGGTCAGATTGATTTATAAGCCCTTGCCTTGTTTTAAGGATCAAATTGAAAAAACCTACTCCTCTGCATTCTGAAGTGGAATTAAAATTTTGTGACATTAAAACACTGTTTTAAGGACTGTGTTTTTAGTTTAAGTCTTGAACTACTTCAGTAACTTCTTGTATTTTTTTTTCCATCCTCACTGGTAAAGGCATAGGACAATGGGTGAATTTATTTATTGTTTCAATTTAGTCACCTCCTCATAGCCATGGGATAAAGGTACAACTGTGAGATTTGGCCCAACAAGTACCTGTCCTGACTTCTCACTATTCTTAGGATGTGTCATCAATGACTGCCATGTCAAAGCTTTTGTGATGGTTCCCCTCCTCCCTCTGTCTCTCTCTGTCTCTCTCTGTCTCTGTCTCTCTGTCTCTCTCTGTGTCTCTGTCTCTCTCTCCCAAATAGGAGGGTGATAAATAGAGGGCCAGTATTATTCTCACACCTCACACGCATCTTCAGTCAATCACTTCCAGAGCTGTTTGCATTGCCATGGCCATCCATCCTTCTCCTCTCTAAACAGAGGAGGAAAACTGAAGGGAAAGTTAGAAAAATTACATTAACTCTTTCTGCTTCTAGAAACAGAATTTCAAAGTGCAGCCACGTGTTTGAGAACACAAGGCAGATGGAGAAAAAGGTAGAGGTAGAGACAGTTAAAAAAAATAGCTCCAAAGGAAATTTTGGTTCTGGGCAGAAATGAAACAAAATATTAATTAAGCTGAACTCATTTCTATTTTCCTTCTAGCTGTCTCCTAAAGATTCTAGCAGGCTCTTTTGTGAATTCAAAGACAATACAGCACCGGTTTAAATTGATTGCATCCTCAGATTTTCTTTTTTTGATGACTAAATCCCAAGTTAATTCTAATTCCAAAGGATGTGTCCTTTAAAACTGGGAGGACACAGAAAATACAGTAAAGCTACCCAACTTCACGGAAGGACTGGGGGTCTGTCTGTGTGAGAGATCTACCATCTGTCAACTCCCTTGAGTGCTGTGAGGAGATGCTGACTGGGAAGGTATCAGGGGATGTGGTTTCCCAGGACATCATATATACCTGACTCTGAAAAACTTTTTTTTTTAAAAACAGTTTTATTTTCATGTGTATGGTGTTTTGCTCACATGTATGTCTACACATCATGGATGCACAGTGCCCTCAGAGGCTGAGAGTAGGATCCTCTGCAATTGGAGTTGGAATGGCTGTGAGCTGCCATACAGTTGCTGGGAACTGAACCTCGGTTCTCTACAAGAGCGGCAGGTGCTCTTAACCACTGAGCCACCATTTTAGCTCCCTGAAAACTTTTGAATTTTCAGCTTCTTAGGAAATAAAACAATGACTGGGGTGATGCATTCATGGATAAAGCACTTGGGAAGCAAGCATGAGGACCAGAAGAGATGGATCCCGAGAACCCATATAAAAAGCCATGCAGGGGTGGCAGCCACCTGTAATCTCAGCACTCAGGAGGTAGAGGTAGAGGTTTCCTAGGTCAAACCAGCTAGCTAAACTAGCCAAATTTGGCAAGCTCCAAGTTCAGTAAGAGATCCTACATTAATAAATATAGTGGAAATTGATTATGGAAGATATCTGATATCAATTTCCAGTCTCCATAGACATGTGTACATACACGTGCCCAACATACATGCACACACATACATGCACACACACACATGCACACACACACACACACACACACACACACACACACACAAAAGAAGGAGGACAATAAGAAGTTATGAAAAGAAGGAAGGAACACTGAGTAAATGAACAGAATTTCTAGAATTTTGCCAGTGCAGGCGAAGATCCTCCTTGTTCAGAGGCACTTAGGGCTCTCCAACCCCTGAGCTGGCTTTACCAACATAAGCATGCCTACTCTGGAATCTGTAGGAATGAAACTGATTATCCTATATGGGGACAGGGCCAAAATATATGATTTTTAGCTTCAACTGCACAGTGGCCCTCTGGGTCCTAATCACAATAACCAGGTTGATTTCAAGAGTGGAACCTCTTCCATTATAGAGGCAATTAAAATATAATCAAGCTGGAAAGTTATCCTCCCCCAAAGCCACCTAAAGCAGAGCAGCTCCAAAATAAAAGCAATTTACATACTTTAGTCCAAATTACAAAGTAAAAGCTAAGGATTGCCTTTTAATATCCTGAATAATAAATGTACATTTATGTAAAGCTTCCTTTGGGGAACAGTTATGATGAGGACAACTCTCCCAATATTTTTCATAAGTATCATTTTTGCTTTGGTGTTACAGTAAGAATCTGGACTTGGGGGAATTAGACTGTCTGGACCCAGTACATCAACAGAGATAATTAATGTTTAAGACATGTACGACATCCAAACTTTAGATGTGTGGCTGGCTATGTTGCAAAAAGGAACATAAGAGATCATGAGCCAAATCTGGTCCAAATCACAAATTTGCAGGGATATAGTGGGTTTACTCCACTTTAAGTAAGCAGTTTCCTAATTCAAGTTCCACTAGCAAATATGTCAGGCTTTCCACTTTTAAAAAACCCTTAGAGCCTAAGTTTATCATTAGACCTGTATTTACTACTGTGGCTTATTCAAAGGGGACATTCTAAGTAAATAAGTAAATAAGTAAGTAAGTAAGTAACTAGCTCAACTTGTTTCTTGTTTTTCACATACAAATTCAAAAGCAAACTTTTAAGGGGTTTAAGTTCATAAAACACAGACTACTTGATAAGTCATTATTGGCACAAGCCATGGCATAGTAGAGGTCCCAGCCATTTTTAACACACACACACACACACACACACACACACACACACACACACACAAACACACTCTTGGTTAGAGACAGAGAGACAGAGACACACAGAGATAAGCAGATAGATGATCGATAGTCCACACTATTTATCTAGATATGTATTAAAAGATAACACTAAGCCTTCTACTCCATTAGCAGAGTTCTTGTTTGTGCAAAGGTATGCCAGGAGGGTCACAGTATTCCCACGTACAGTCACACAGCAAAAGTATAAAAGACATCTGTGCCAGGTATAGTGACATACAACTGCAGTTTTAGATACTCTTAAGGCTGAGGCGGCTGGGAAGATTGCTCAAGTCCAGTCTATTAAGACTAGCTTGGACAGCATACACAGAGGCCTTGTCTCAAGAAAGAATTAAAAATGAATTTCTGTTAGAAGAAAGGTATTCTTATTTCTGTAAAAGTAACAGGTTTCAGGCAAGTTTCATAGGTATCTAGCTGAAAGATAATTTCCTTCTAACTGTCCAAACTGCTTCTTTCTGAGGGTGAATACCTGGATACATGGAACCTTACTGACAAAAATGTCTAGAAGATCTTTAATTTCTGTCTTTTGGAGTCATTTAGAGACTCATACAAAGGAAACACCACTGATGCTCAACTTGAAGTTTCTGATGAAAATTTGCTCACACTTTGACACAGTGACATTGGGCGAGAGGCTTCTTAAAACCTCTCACCTCATCTTTATCCCTAGTCATAGAAACAGTCTCTAATTGTGTTTTTTGATCATTGAAAAAAGTTGAAAGAAGTGGCAACCTTGAATTACAAAGAATGTACATAAGAAGTCCTCAGCAAACACATCTTCATGGAACAAGCAATGGCCATCAGCTCTGCTGTACCCTGATGGCAAAGCAAACCCAAAAGCTGCTTGTTACAAGAGGGGGAACAAAGAAAGTGGGTTTACAGAAGCACACGGGCAAGACAGGGTCCCATGCGCCCACAGCGCAGGCAGAGGAGGCCTGCAAGATGTGGTGGTCTCTGAGTTTGTTGTCTAGACTGGAATTCACTCTTTGCCTCCTTCTATCCGGAAAAGCAATCACATTTCCTATAGAAAACAAATATCTATTTTGTTTTTATAGTTGAAAACTTAAACTCAATAAATGCTATTTTTCAAATCAAGAGTCCACCAAAAGTCATTTTCAGGGGACACCTAAGTCATGTAATTTTTTTTTTCACTAGCAAAACCCCATATGTTAGTTTTGTATTTAACTACTTCTGGGGTTAAAAACAAGTATCCTTTAACAATAGCATCAGCAACGAAGATGTAAACACAATGTACTAACAATATTTCTTCAATATTTTTACTGATTTCTTAACTGAAATTAATTTAAAGATTCTTTGATTAATCTCAGCATTTCTTGAGTCTTGAGACAATTTTTACTGGTGCATGTGCGTGTGCGTGTGCGTGTGTGTGTGTGAGTGCTAATCTCAGGTGTTAACTACAAGGATCTCCGTAAGACTAGTTCAAAGCAAAAATGGTGGAGGCAGAATCTCCGGGTTAGGGGAGAAAGAGGGGAGAAGAGAGACCTGGGAGGGGTGGGAGAGCGAGGCACTAGCCTGATAAGAGCACCAAAAATGTAGTTTATTTTTTAATGAATTCATGAACAACATAAATATTACCACCAAGCTAAATGGATGTCCATACCTAGCTAGCTGGCTGATCGCTTTCCTATTTTCTTCCTTTTGTAACAATTTCCTTTCCAAAGTGATTGGTTCCTAACACTGATGCTCCAAAGCTATTGTGGACATGCTGACTGAATTCTTAATGAGCTAAACAACAAACAAAATGGCTCATCTCTGTACCCCAGCTAGCACCACAAACTGGCTATTATTAAAGGTGTGAACAAGCAAACAAGGAAGTAATGAACCTGCAAAGTCAAGGTTCTGTGAAATCACGGGGCATCTTGCATTTAACAGTTCAGATTTATTACTCATTATCTTCTACACCAGAAAGCTATAGATCCACATGTTGATGTCCTGTGTGTCATGATCCAATGCCCCCCTACCCAACTACGTTCCTCCCTCTCATTCTTGTCTTTCAGTCTTTTTTTCCTTTTAATTGCTAGATAGCTAAATTAAGACAATCACTGCTTGTGAAACCTCCACCTACCCACTTGCCTTTAGGTTACCCTCCCCCCTTTTAACCTATAGAAGCCATTGATCTACAGACATCCTCTAGCTATAAAAAAATAGCTGAGGCTTTAAAGCCAGAGGGTGACCCTAAAATACCCTACACTTACAAAACTTGAAAACAAAACAAAACAAAACATAGGATGGCAACAGGGCTATTCTACCACCTCCTCCTCCTCATTATTCTTACTATTACCACTGCTAATATTACATTAATAAGCCCCCAAAGAACAAAAGCCTCCATTTTATTTCAAACTCTATCCCTTGATCTCTTGATCGAGTGGGCCCTCTTTTAGCTCACAGACATAGTTCAGGATTTGCACATTTATAGCTCCTCAAGAGGTTGGCACAGAAAGTGTTTGGCTTCTAATGGAAGTCTCTAGAGTCTCAACATCTTTTTGGATAAATATATGAAAATTTATGTTTTTTTCTAATAGGAGAACTCTTAGAATTAATACAGAAAATAAAGTACTTAAGAAAAGCAGCCTACTTCAGTTTCTTTTCCATTGAGAGATCCATATACACGTACAGGTTAATGTTAACACATTTGGTTAACACCAAATAAGAAAAAGCTAAGACAGACGCAAGAATTCGTAAAAGTACAGATACTGCCCTCCCCCATATCCATCAAATGCATGAAGGAATGGGTAATCAGGAATGAAAAGTTAACATTGCTTCCTTCCAAAGGGGAATCAACTAATTCTGCCTACAGTCCATCACCTGCAAGACTTTAAGATACAAGCTTGAGAGTGTTCATGTCCCTTTTTATCCCCCCCAAACTTGCAATGACATTGGAAAAATACTGCATTGCAGCATTTGCCAGCACACACTCGTATGTCTAGCAATCGATGACTAGCTCACCAAAATAAAAAAAAATACGTATCAAATGTCCAGGCATGTAAATTAAGTGTGCGGTAGCCACAGATCACTGGAATTGCTGAAGAAATTTGTCAAGACTGAAGTAGTTCTGTCCATATGTAATGCCCTCTATCAAGATTGTCCGCCATTCCTTACTTGTGACACTCACAGATAATTTGTTTCTTCTTCTTTTTTTGTTTTTAATGAAAATTGGGTATTAAAGTACCAAAGGCTAAATGAAGCAGAATGTCTCTTTATAGATGGGATAGTATTTTGTCTAGGAAGAGAATTCAACCACAGAAAAGAGATAAGTGCAGAGAGAAGAGACCAAAGCAAAGGATTTGCCCTGAGGGAACCCTTTCATTGTTCATAGTAACTCTGACTTGAGAAAAGACCTCACTTCTTCCACAAATCCTTTTAGAGAAAATGAACACACACACACACACACACACACACACACACACACACACATACACACCATTACACAAATACCATTCATGTAATGATTTTAGATTTAAAATTTCAAACCCATTTTTCCTAATAGAAACCTTAAATTTAAAATATCTGAAGTCTACCATGTCTCAAATACTTTTAGCGATATTGAATCTGGAGCTAAAATACATACACACTATCATTTTTATTTCTCTCTCTTTAAAAATATTCGGCTAGAACTACCTCAAAATAACCTGGTCTTGCTTTCATAACAAAATCCCCATATTAAAAGAAACAAAAAAGGTTTTTAGGAGAATAAAAAAAAGTTTTAAGGCTTTGTGTAAACCACCAGACATCAGCAAGCCCACCTAGTCTTGCCAAGAGAATGACTTGAATAAATGATGGTTAGGAATGAATGGAACTAAGACTCAAATAATTGCATACATTCTTAAAAATGCGATATTAAAATCAGAGCATAAATAAATGATTCTCAGAGTAATTTTTCCTATTCTCCTTTGCTCCATTCATTTAATTCCTCCAAAAAAATTAGATATCATCTGATTTAACCAATGCATTACTATGAAACACAGAGGCAATTGGAAACTGATATTAGTCAATGTTTTTGCAGCGATATTTCCATCCAGATTTTTTACTTCATAATAATTGCACGTAGGTCTTGTGCTTCCATCAGGGTATCCCCCCACATGAAGATAGTAGGTATTAATATTTTTTAAAACAAAGAAGCAAGAAAAATCAGCAGCAGAGCTATGTGTCTTTTTTTTTCATAACCACGCCAAGGTGACAGTTTTTTATAGAAACCATTTCCCCTAACTAAAACCTGCCAGAAAATTCTCAGAAAATAAAACTTTATTACTGATAATAAAAACTATCTTATTTTAATAGATTATATGTGGTTATGCACTAACGAGAGAAAAACAAGGTTCAAGCATAGGACAAAAATATGTTTATTTTTTTACCTTAAGAGTAAAACCAAAATAATACTTCCCCCAACCGGAAAACAAAACAAAACAAAACAAAAAAACATTTTCACAGGAAAAACAAAAATGGTGGGGCCAATGGTGCAGATTTGTAATGGAGAAAAAACAAATTAAGAGGATTTTCAATAAAGTCAATTATATTTTCCACCCTTGCAATACATTTGAGTTTCTTAATCTTTCATTTTTGGGCTTCAAATTAGCTCCTCGATTATGTATCTCTATTGTCACCAGGAAGCAACCACAACTGAGGACTATTTCAGGTTTCATTTATGCTGCTCCGATTCACTCAAGTACCCTCTCTGTTAGTGCTTTTTGGTTGGGACCCAGCATCACTGGGAAAAAGACACTCCTGAGACAAGCACTCAGAGAGAGGAGTGAGAGATGCCTGACATCCAGCATGTGCATGGGTCCCACCACACATCAAGAGACACTTACAAAAGATCACCTTCTCACTCAGTTTATGCCAAGACTCAAGACAAAATGCATTTGCAAGTGGGGAGTATGGATGGATTCTGTGGCCGGAGGAATGGGCAGTGGAGGAAAAGGTTGTTCAGTTATTATACCCTAAAGACATTTATTTATACTCCAGATCTAAAATGAGAGATACGATGAACTCTTTGAAACTACAGTAGCAGCATCCAATGTAGTAAAAATGCCAGTATCACCTAACACAAAAATCACTGGCTAGTATAAAGCTAATCTACTTATATTTTTCCTATGAATAATTGCTGGAAATTTTGGAGAAATCATTTGCAGAACCTACCAGCTGTGGGAATTTACTACTATGCTTCTGTCAACTTCATTCAATATAATTTACATTTTTTTCAAATGGTCTCAGAAGATTTCTTGTAATTTTTTGCACGTACAATTTCACAGCAGGGAAAGAGGGAGAGGGAGAGAGAGAGAGAGAGAGAGAGAGAGAGAGAGAGAGAGAGAGAGAGAGAGAGAGAGACAGAGACAGAGACAGACAGAGAGAGGGACACAGAGAGAGACAGAGAGACAGAGAGAGACAGAGAGAGAAAGAGAGAGACAGAGAGACCCTATTCTCCCTTCCCCCTTCTCTCTCTTTTTTAAACAAACAAACAAAAAGAAAAAGAGGAGAGACTGAACAGATGCTTAAAAATAGATTTGAAAAATCACTGTAAACCAGAGTTAGAAATGTAATTAACACCTATTTATGAAGAATAATTAAAGTTGGGCTAGTCACAAAGAACAGCAAAGATAATCGAGGTCCTGTCCCCCCTCCTCCCTTTTTACACTGTTTGCAGTGTGTTCTCATGATAGCCACCTGCTCCCTGCTCGGCTTTGCCTCTGTTCGTTTCCCCGGCAACCTTTCATTGGGTTTTCCTCCCAGCTATCGCTTTCAGTTGGGCTGCTCGGTCTAATCTTATTTGTTTTACACCCATCAAAACAAGCAGCCAGACAAAGGCAATCCTCTAAGAATGGGAAAAAGACCATAGCTTTGTTATAACATCTATGCAGAGTGAAAAGTCCTCCTTGGGCTTCTCTGATTTTTTAAAAAAAAAAATGAATTTATACCTTTCCCCACTACCCAGTCCCCAATCCCCTGAAATATATTGCTGGTGAAAATTCAAAGTCAAAGTGGGCACTCATGGCATCAATTCGTGCCATTTTGTGCCATATCTTTAGGGTCAACACCAGGAGACAGGAACAACACTCAAGGAGTTTCCCTGTTTCTTTTTCCAGAAAAAGACGATGCTAAAAATAGATTTACTACTTCGGCAGAAAGGTTTTCCACTTCCCTATCCACATCTCAAAGTCCTGTTTCACAATTGCATCTGCTGGTACTGAATCTCACCTCCTCCACCCCTCATTCCCTGCCTTCCCCATCACTCCTAGCACGAAGACTGAAAAAGAAATGTGCCTTTAACTTTAACAGTCGTGTAATTCGGCTGAAGGCTCACAGAGGCGGTGGACACGCCAGCCAACAGTGACGGTGACATTGTGATTGTCAAAAAAAGACACCAACCTTGCTTGCCTAAAATGTGTTTGATGGAAGGAAGAGACAGTATATGCCTTGTGTGCATGCAATGCCATTATACTTAGAGGCAGATTCTGAATTTCAGAAAAAGAAATACTAATACACACATGCACACACACGCATACCAGAATAGTGATTTACGATGCAGTCCACCATCCTTACACACACACACACACACACACACACACACACACACACACACACACGGCTGGAACCTCCAAGCTGCCTTCTTTTCACTTACCATCTTCAAGCCATTCCACTCCATCTGTGATCAGAAGATGGACCCTCACACAGTGTGTCAAAAGCAGAAAGGAGCGTTATGTAAAAGCTGACATTCCCTTCTTACAGAGCTGCTGCCCAGAGAAGGAAGCAACAACTCAACACGCCAGGCACCGCTACACATACAAGCCGCCTCCTCTTTTTATGAGGTCATGACAGGAAACTCTTTGAAATACAAGATGCAGCGTTTACTGAAGCCCAAATAAATCACTCTCTTTGCCGTTTTGACTGCGCAGTCCCCAGAAACACAACTGCCCATCTCAACGTTCAGCATCCAGGAGCTGCCTCTCGAGGTTTACATTTCCACCAGCACAGAAATGGAGAGATTCCTAACCCTGCTGCATCCACCCAATGCCCCACAAAACCCAGGCATGTAGACAAGCCTCTTCTCTCTTACAAAAAGAAACCCCCTTCCACCCCCTCAGATGGTCTCAAGTAATAGAATCTCTTTCAACAAACCAGCAATTATTTCAGCCCATCCCCACCCTCGGCTTTTATGTGGAAGGGAAAACTGACAACGACCTGTTAAAAATGACAATCTCTCTCCCCACTGCTTTTCAAAAAAAGGACCTACCCGCACGCTACACAAAAGATATAGTAAATGAAGGAACAAGAGAGCAGCAGAGAACTAAACTCTCGTGCAAGCATTAAGACTGGCCAAGGTGTAGACGCTTGTCTTCCCTCTAGCAACACGAACAACAGATTACATATCTAGGCATACCTACCATAACCATTCTTATTGGCAAATATTGGGTCTCGCAGCGCTTCGACTCTTCTCTTAAAATTTGCAAAGGTTTCAGAATATACTTAAAAATGACTACTATTGTTTTATATATATATATATTAAAGATCCACAGACCACAGTGTGGATGATTGTAAAGTAAATCTATTATTGGGAGGGGGTGGGGTGGGAAAGAAAGGGGGAAAAAAAAGAGAGGAAGAAAAGGCGCAGTGAGCTGAAACCCCCGATTCTAGGATGTAGATAAGAACAACTGAACAGAGCCTTGCTGAAATTGGCTCGAAGCTTCCCCTTTTTACATCCATTTATGGGACCATCTGTCAGCTGAAGCCAGACTCTGATTGGCTGGGGAAACGAAGGGAGGCGTTGCAACATCAGGTGCTATTTAAATTAGCTACTGCCAGATTGACGATGTTAATGATCTGGTGACCTCTACAACAACAGAGACCAGATTTCTGAACTGCTTCTTGTGTCTGGTAATTAAAGCCCGGCTGAAGCAACAACAGCCATGCTTGTATTTTTTACCTTTTACCTTCTTCCAGCTCAAAAAGTCCTGTCACAACTGCAGGTCATTGGAGGACTGCAAGCCTTCGCAGTGGGAGTGTCCTTCCTTTCTGGGTCCTGGGGGATACAGGAGCCCATCCCTCCGATAGAGGGCTTTTTCTGTGGAGAGTATTTTCAACCACCTTATCTTTCTTGACAGTTGCTTTCTAGCGAAATGCATATTTAATGATCTGCCTCTAGGCTTAAAGATACAACAAAAGCACTTTAATGTGCTAATAATTCTACATTTTAACTTTATTATTTCCCAGTATCGCTGGTTTTCTGTAAGTAGTGCTGCTTTTTTTTTTTTTTTTTTTTTTTTACAGCTAACATGACCAACATTTCAAAAGCATTCAAGTTTGGGATTAAGCTTGTTGAGTGAATTGGGTTCACAACTTTGCCTTAAAAACTATTTCCTAAGAGTTTAAGAAAGAAAGAAAGAAAGAAAGAAAGAAAGAAAGAAAGAAAGAAAGGAAGGAAGAAAGGAAGGAAAGAAAAGCTGGGGGAAGGAGGAGGGCCACTGTCAGCTTCTACCTTTCTGTCTTCTATGTGAGCTTTCTACGACAGAGAAGGGTGAATGATTTATTTAAATGAATTTATTTTCCAACTTAGGGGCATGCTCTGCATTTAAAAAAAATATACTCACTTTTGCTTTCCCTACTGTGGTGAGGGTAAAATATGATTCGGAAATTAAAGAGCCTCATGTTTATTACGTGTGCAGACCACTCCTTTTGCTCAGCTGAACAGGAGGTATTTTGCCTCTCCCTTCGCTTCTTTCCCCAGCCCCTGCTTTCTTACAAGAGGTACAAAGGGACAATTAGCAAGTATGAGGTGGTGTATATAGACTGTATGCTTATACGACACATTTCATAGCCTCTGTATCACTACACTTGCAAAACTACCCACAGGATGTTTTGGGCCTGCATTTTTAAGTGGCTTACCTGAGACCCTTTGCCTCATACCTATGAAGAAGGGTAACACCCTATGTATTTAATAAACTTCACAGTTTAATAAACTTTTCCAATAAATGCACAGAGGTAAAAAAAAAAATAGTCCATGTAGTGTTTAATTTTTGCCTGAAGTTGACAGTGGGCTAGAGTAGGAATAGTGGAACCACAGGTCAAACTAAGTTATATTTCTGGACTTCAGAGTCTAAGTGTAAATGAGTTGGTGAAAAATTGCTAAAAAAGAAAGCTACAACCCTTCATTTTTAAAGGTCAAAACAATTCTTTTCAAAGCATAGCTTCATGAACACAGGCAATAAACATATACACACTCTATGAAAATACAGATATACCATGGAACAATGTATCAGGCACATGATGTAAATCCTTGTGGTTACATTTAAATAAATCCAGCATTTAGAAATAAAGGTGGATGAAGAAGGAGCAGAAACATGAAGCTTCACTGGAGCTGCGCCCTTCAGGTAGAACAACAGTGAAGGAAGGAAACTTTAAAAACGATTTCCTTAGCACCTGCGTGGTGAGTCCTGTGAGCCACACTGGAGCCGTAGCACTTGCTGCACTGCACTCTAAGGATGAATTCCCAGGTTCAATGCTCCAAACAGCTTGATGTTCACATATAGGATATAGGTCTATGTGTCCCAAATTGACAGCCAAAGTCATCCTGTCTGTATCTCACCAATATCAAAATATTGGAGGAATATATTGACACAATTCTGACAATTACGTATATAAAAACAGCTCTCTTGGAAGAAAATATTTACCTGATATTTCTATGCAGGTCATAGAAGGTGAAATTTTTAGCACCTCTTTTTTTCTCATCCATATTAATCACGGTATACTCTTTGAGCCCTAAATTAACATTAGGTATATTTAAAAACATTCCGGCCATGTTTCCAAAATAGTAACTATACATTATATCATAAACAATTACCTGGTCTTCCTAGGATAAAAAAAAAAATGCACGCGCTTTGTATATTGATCACTTCTGCAAAAAAAAAAAACCCTCCACTCTAAAGTCTTTCAAAGGAATCCTCAAACAAACGCACAAATGTCCTCAGAGGCCTTTTCTCTAAAGACAAAGGCTGAATCCTATTGTTGGGAAAAGTCAACCTTATTATCGCATTTCCAATAGTACCATTCATCTTTCAGCGTGAGGGGCTGACCGCTACATCAGTGGTGTGACATTTGTAAAGCAACAGATTCTCAATATATTATCGTAAGAATCAGGCAGGCGAGTCTCCCAGTCATGCATGTTTTTTTTTTTTTCCTGCTACAATCCACCACCACAGAAAGAAACTTGTCTCACTCCAAGCAGCCAAGGCAACCTAAAAAAAAAAAAAAAAAAAAAAAAAAAACAACGGTATCCCAGCGCTGTGGGGCTGGCTGCGCCGCTGTGTCCCTCTTACCATAAATGAGCAGTTTCTTGACTCATTAATAACAATTTCCCTTAAAAGAAGTAATCCCATATCAGGCAGCCCCTCGCCACCATGCACACATCCCAAAGGCTGCAGATATCTCAGCTCGGTCGCCGGCAGCCAGCTTTCCCACACAGAGTCCAGATGGACTGTACCAGAAGCCAATTCAGCGTTAATAACTACCTACTCCGCACAGTGGAGAAGCCTTACGTGGCACAATGGGCTAGGAAACAGAAGAAAAAAAAAAAAAAAGAAAGATAGACAACCAAATTCTCCAAAAGCACGGAAAGCAAAGGACAGAAAGAGAAGCATGAATTATTTTTCTAGACTTCTACGAAGGGGGGCGGGGGAGAAAAAAAAAGGAAAGGGAAAAGAAGAAGAAAAAAGAACCCTTCATAAACATAGGGGGAAGATGGGGGGGGATAAAAACAGATGCTGCCCGGAAAAAAGTGACAAAATATTACCTCATTATTTAATAAAGCAGCATTAAGCGTCCTGCTGATTTCAAACATCTTGCCACAGATTTTGTTTTAAGAGAAACAGATAGAATCCTTTGCAAAGCACTCCGTCTGCAAAGGGTTCTTCAATTTTCTTGCGCACCACGGAACAGTCAATATATTATTTCCCCAGAGTTCGCACATTAAAACCTCTAGTCAGTGAGCTGAATTTTCCCTTCTCTCTCACACAGGAGACTCCTGTTACATGCACTGCTCTCTTTGCAAGAGCAGCCTGCCCCAAACATGGCTGGTGTTTAAACTACTCTTTAAAGTAACAGTTCACTATATAACCACCAGGTGGGTAGAGTGCTCAGATTGAAATAGAGTGGCTTAAAAGGTAGGTGTGTGTGTGTGTGTGTGTGTGTGTGTGTGTGTGTGTGTGTGTGCGCTTTTTCCTTGGAATTGCTTTTAGGTATAGGATGTGATGTGAGACACAGGCAAATTTGTTCAAATTTGTTTCTACTGTATTATGTCTAAGTAAATAATTTTCTTCTTCTTGACTTAAAGCAAGGAGACAAAACAGAACAAGACACTACCAAGCAATTCTAACAAGAACTGTGAAGAATGGAGCACAAGCAAGACTTGTTTCATTCTGCAAATGATGAATGAGGGGGATACAATTAACCCTGAGAAAGGGAGAACTTAAAAAAGTCCATGAAATTTTTTTTTTCTTTTTACAATGAGAGAAATATGCACATTCGATAAAAACTGGATTCAGATGTGTGTATACTATGTGAATAAAACACATACAAATGGGAGACAAGAGCCGAAGGTGTAACTTTCCTTCTGAGTTTATCTGACACCATCTCAACTGATGTAAATGACCAAAAGCTTAAAGCAAAGACACCAAAAACAAAACAAAACAAACAAACAAAAACAAAAGGCAAAACCAAAACTAAGTAAAAGTGCAGTCATACTACCAGCTATAAACAACCACAAGCTCAATCCAGACACATGTCTCTACCCAGAGCTCTTCTTTCCCCTTAAGATCTACCCTGAAGAGGAACACTTTTGCTGGATGCTGTTTGGGAGGCGTACCTAACTTGGCATCTTCTTTGTAGCACTCTATTCCAATTAACCTGATCTTCGGCCAAGAATAAAGAGGAAAATAAAGTTGAAATCTCCCAGAGATGGAGAAGAGGGTAATATAAGGATATAGAGCTGCATTGTTATGTGGCAGTATCTTAAGAAGAATCTTACTAAAAACAAAGCAAGCCCATAGCGTTTATTTTTCAGTGTGTCTACATCGGAAGCCAACACACACACACACACACACACACACACACACACAAACACACATACCTGGCATTTTTGTTTTTCTTGGCTGGACAATATTGAAGCTCTGAACGTCCACATCTCTGGAGACACAAATGCCAATTCTTGTATTTTTCCAGTCCATCCAGGCAGCACTTAGCTACACAAGATAGCAACTGCCTCCTTTATCTTTAAGTCAAGTCTGCATCATTTAATAGCATTTAACCTCCTCGCATATATTAAGTTTCAAGTGACAATTTTTAACTGGGGAGTGAGAAGGAGGAGTTGCTCTCATCAAACTCTGGTTGTATGAAATAAGCTAATTTGTACACTCACCATATGTCTTAAACACTAATTAAAAAATGTCACTTTCTTCAAACATTAAAATGTAATCAGCCTAGTAAATAAAGTATTCTCGAGTTTTCTTGCCTTGGTGATAATTTAAAGAGTGTTTATCTCAAGGTAACCTTTCTAACTTGATTACCAAGGAAGACTCTAGATTTCAAAAGGGAAAAAGGAAATGCTAAGGGTCAGGGCTTTGGGGCAGGGAAAAGAGAAAACCACTACTGTACGAAGCTGCACAAAGGAAAATAAGATGAAGCGGGGGTTTTAAAGACCCATAGTCTTGTTACCCTAAGGCAAATCCAGCCAATCAATACCACCCATTGACGGTCTACCATCTGCCATGCTACCGAAAGATGTGGCTAAACAGACCTGTTCCATATGACTGTGGCTGGCTCATTTTCAGTCGATTAGGGCAGTTCCAGAGCATTCACGTGCAACACACAAAACTCCAAGTCAGTCTGCGCCTCTCTCCACACCAGTCCCCCGAGCACAGCTGCAGACCTTGCCTCCTGTTCTGGCTGTCCAGATGATCTTTTCTTGCTCCTCAATTGAATTAGCAAAATGGTGAGGGAAGGTAGAACGCGCACACACACACACACACACACACACACACACACACACACACACACACACACAATTGCTGATTCTCCTTCACTGTCATGCAGAAATCTGGAATTGCACGTGCTCTGTCCTAATAGAATTATGGCTCACCATTTAAATAGCATCATCACTGACTGCGACCTGACATTTTCCTGTGGTTCAGTTTCTTTTTATCCTTTTTCCCTTTTCAAAACAAAATATATAAATTGTTGGTGTTTCTTCTTTTACAGACAATATAATTAATCTCAGATGATGGGATACTATATTTAAAAGCTTTGATAAAAAAACTAAAGCTTAATTTTCCTTTGTTGAATCAAGGTGTTGGTGGTCTTCTTTTTTTCCCCTGTAGAAACATTAAATCAGTTTTATTGCAAAGTGGACACATACTGCTGAGGCAAGAAAGATGCACCAGGCTGACACGGACACTGCAAGAGAATTAGAAATTCACTGTGGAATGTTCTCTCAAAGATATATGATCTGACTGTTTGATGCCCTTCTCCTTCCTAAGTGGCATATCGACTATAGTCTGTGGGAGAGTGCTGCTGTCTGGAATGCATGACTAACAGATTGCTGGTCTACTTGAATTGCTGAGAGTTCACCTGTGCACGTAACTGACCAGAGCAGACTTATACGCCATCGCCCACTCTCCTAAACTCATGCTTGAGTGGCTTCTGAATGTAGGCTTCTTTCCAGAGGCAAGGTACATTTGCCTTCTCAAATTTGCCTTGGACCACACCCTTCAAAAAATAATATGACTCTCTGGAAAAGAAATGCACAGGATAAGAAGATTGCTTTATTTAGGAAGTTTTCTAAAAAGGACAGAATTTAGATGTAGCAACAGTCTGGACTTTGATATATTCTTTCCAGCACATGACAGTCTGCAGGGTCAGGATTTCAGAATATCCCTGCATTAAGGGATTTGAGACCTTTTAATAATAGTTCAAAAGAGCTCTACTAAAAAGAAAATAAAAACAAAGCAAAGAAGTCCTTGTCTAAATTTAAGTAAAAAAAAAAAGTACAACAAGTGATGAATCTGGGGTAGCTGTTAGGCTCTTGGAGGATATAATGTTTAATTTGCTTGGATCTGTTCTGAAAATAATTCAATGTGTTATAAAAAGGTCTAGGTTCATTTATAATTTTGCAGCTGATAATAATGAAATAGATGTATTATAAAAGACAAGGAGGTTTCCAATTTAGAAAAAAGAGGAGAGTGAGGAAGGGGATGAAAGGAGAGAGGGGAGGAGGGACAAACAAAAGGGTTTATAAATGAGAGCAAAATATGCAGTCTTTTACCAGAAGTTTACCATACACTAAACAATGTACTAGGCATCTGACACACACACAACATCACAGAACATCACAGCACACAGAACAGTACCTTCCTGATTTAAAAGTAAGCTTTTCCTCCACCATGGAACAATGAACTCAATAAAAAAGTTGTTGAATGATTGAAGAAGATGGACACAGTCAAGAAGAGAAAGGGAAGGGAAGGTAGAAGGCATGTCTAATTTTTCTCAGCTGAAAAAGACCAACAGATTTGTTTGTTGTTTTCAGCCAGGTATAACCTCCATTATCTCATTATAATCTATTATGATTAGGCTGTAAATCAAGAATGTGGGAGATATCAAGGATTAAAGTTGGAAGGCAAAAATTCCTAAAGCCCAAAGGGCAGAATTGCTAAGTACACCTCCCCCACTTCTATATCTAGAAAATCTCAATGATCATTGGTTGAATTAACTTCTATGTTCTCCTTTGTGGACAGTATATATGTATATGTGTATGTATATGTATATATGTGTGTGTATGTATATATACTATATTTATATATATAAAAGCTTACATATATATATGTGTGTATGTATATATATATATATATATATATATATATATATATATATATATATGAGTGAAGATCAATAGTCACATATATACTATCCCAAGGCCTAATTAATTCAACCCAACTAGGGTTTTCTGAACAGTTCCTTGGGAATAAAACGACACCCTAAACTTCATTACTCTTAGCTTCATCTGTAAAATGAGTACAATACTTTTCTTAAAGTTTGTTGCCAGTGTTAAAAACAAACACAGGCTTGGTAGAGATAGTACCCTACATGGAAGTCTTTTATTACTAATATAAAGAATGTAAGGAATAAATAAATCAGTAGTAGCGTCAAGAGAAAATCTTGTTGAAGAATGTATGATATAAAGACTCTTCAAACAATTGGAGAATACTAACACAATAATAGCTAACAAAGGTTTGAATGGACTCTCTCAGTTCTAATGCATGCTGTAGATAAACATTTACTTAGCCCCGTGGGCAAAGTTTAGTGCTAAATTCTTAATGTAAGACCCAAAAAATAATTATAAATTGCAGTCCTCACCTTCAAGGAACTTACAATTCAAATGGAGAACAACTTTGATTTGCATGCGTTGAGTCCTAACAGTATAGGGAGAATGTTAAAAGACAGTATAAACTGGAGATGCTACATTTGGGGTTAAGTTTTAAAGAATGATATGAGTTTGCCAGAAAAGTTACAATATCTTGTTTCAGAACAAAACTAGTGGATGAGATTTGGAAAATAATATTAATAGCCAGATTATTCTAGCCACACCCCTTCCAAGGAACCCATAGTAACTGCTCCTACTTTTAAATTATAAACAGAGCATGATTATATGATGATGAATGCAAGGACCTTTATTTAGAAGCACTGCTGTAAAAGGAACAATAATTAAAAATCACAGTGTCTATTATGTGTCAAACATTGCATAAAATGCTTTGATTATAAATATCAGTTTCACAACCCTGAGACTGCAAATGAAGAAATAAATTACCAGGACATTTCAGTGTTTTGTTTTGTTTTTTTTCCTGAGGATCGTATGACCATTAAGAAGGAATTTTATTTTTCATATATATATGTGCTCCCACCCAACTTGTTCACATGTTTTTACTATAGCATAGATATAGTACGTTCCATTTAAAAGTGTAGGTCTAAGTAAATTTAAGTATTATTCTCTGCACTATTTTACACTTAAAAATTCACATTAAGAGTAATGTTTTTGACATCTCCCGACTTTTATAGTAGTAACAAATAGCACAACCCAAGGCTTATACTGCAATTTCAATATCCTGCCACCAGGTGATGATAGACCCTGACCTATAAAAAATTAAGAGCATCCTAGTTGCCCACTGTTATGTTGTGTGTATTCTTTCTGGTCACTGGAAGTAGATCAGAAAGTGCCTGATCTTTGGATGTTTACTAAAACCCGAAGGCATTTACCATTCAAGATACTTTATAAATGTATTAAAAAAATTCAACTGTGAACATAATCCCAAGCCTTGATAATATTTCAACAAATCTATTATAGACTGTATTCAATGAATTACAGCCCACTGTTATTTTTATGCTATACTGTGAGATTGCATGGCAGAAATTGTATATTATTTCCTTAGAACCCCAGCACATAGAAAATCAGTACTTGGGATATGGTGGGCACTCAATAAAAGAACATAAATTATTGATTCCAAATATTTTAGACAAACTCATGAACAAAATGCTTAGGGCACAATTATTTGGCACTTTATGGACTAATGCATAGTTCTCTATATTGATTTACTCTTACTGTTGGGTTATTAAAGGAAAAAAAACTTTGCTGAGGTTGGGCACCAGCAGATGTATTAGATCAGCAACCATAGCTTCTTTCTCTTCAATGGGCAGGCACATCCCTTTTGTCTTAGCCAAGGATCTTCTAATTTCACAGAACCGTGCCCTGCTAAGTGGCCTAGTTTACATGTATAACTTTCACACACACACAGAGGTTGCTTCCTTTCTCCATGAGAGGTAAGGAAAAATGAGAAACAAGAGAGTTTGTGCTAGACAATTGTCAGAAAGAGGCAACTCTCCACTTGACCCTTCTTACTTTTGGCTCTGAAGCTGGGGGGATGATTTTACTATTTCTAAGCAGAGGAGTAAAGTTGCACATTAGTGCTGAGTAGCTCATTTGCCTTAGCAACTCCTTAGCAACAGCAGCTTCAAGTTCAAAATACCTCCTTGAAAGGATCACATCTTTAATGAAGATGAGTATTTTTTATGTAAGGTTTTTGGGCAGAAGTTTTAACATTACAACCTCTTTAAGAATTGTTTGCTACAGAGTCCTACTACATGTAAACATTTTATGACACATTATAGGTAATCAAAATGATGCTGGCCTCCTACAAACATTCAGTCCCTGAAAATCCCTGATCCTACTTTGAAATTATTCTTAAAAACACAATTCAAAAAAATCAAGTCACCACTTACCTTGGGTTCCTACAGAAATTATGGTTATATCTAATTCTTTTAAAATGTAATGTTTTAAAGATATATTCTTGTAACATGTCTATATCAGAATCACTATCTAGCTATCCATCACAACACCTTTCCGGAGAAGAGTAAATAGCTAAACTCACAGAGTTTAAAGTCAACATTAGGCATTTACTATGCTACATGGAACTTAAGGTTTTGTGCACAATTCAGATAAGACACAAAAACATACGGACTTAGCTTCAAATTAGGACTTTGGGATTTCATGATTTGATACTTAGCTTGTCTGCTTCATTATAAATAAAATGGAGTATAAGGTGATCACTGCGTACCACAGTCGACTGTTTGTCTTTTATCAGTGAAGTGAGAATGCTTTCAAAAAATATTCCTGGCCTCCAAAAATCCTGTGAATCTAAATGTGTGCCAAGAAGACTTTTGAAACTCTTAAGGTTTTATTACTTAAATAAAGTACAAACTCCAGTTTGAAATGTGTTTATTATTGTCTGATAGTGCACAGGTGCCCTGAGGCAGAAGGAAACAAAACGCCCACAGCACAGCAATCTCAGTGGCCTCTTCATTTTTAAAGGTATATTTTTAACTTGGACTATGCAACCTATGTGTGCCAATTCCAAGATGCTGGGCACCAAAAGATGCACTATTCTCCTACATGTCTCATTAAGCACCGCTAGTCAGCCCAGCTGAGCCATCTACTCAACACAAACATTGTGTGTTTCCGTGTGCAGAAGAAAGAGTCCAGAATAATGAGAAACATTGTGCATTTCCGTGTGCAGAAGAAAGAAAGAGTCCAGAATAATGAGAAACATTGTGCATTTCCGTGTGCAGAAGAAGGAAAGAGTCCAGAATAATGAGAAACATTGTGCGTTTCCGTGTGCAGAAGAAAGAGTCCAGAATAAAGAGAAACATTGTGCGTTTCCGTGTGCAGAAGAAAGAGTCCAGAATAAAGAGAAACATTGTGCGTTTCCGTGTGCAGAAGAAAGAAAGAGTCCAGAATAAAGAGAAACATTGTGCGTTTCCATGTGCAGAAGAAAGAAACGGTCCAGAATAATGAGAAACATTGTGCGTTTCCGTGTGCAGAAGAAAGAGTCCAGAATAAAGAGAAACATTGTGCGTTTCCGTGTGCAGAAGAAAGAAAGAGTCCAGAATAATGAGAAACATTGTGCGTTTTCGTGTGCAGAAGAAAGAGTCCAGAATAAAGAGAAACATTGTGCGTTTCCGTGTGCAGAAGAGTCCAGAATAAAGAGCTTTATGCACAGAAGCTGCTCTGTTTTCATGAAAGGAAAGGAAAATCCATTTTAACTTACACTAGAGAGTAGGCAGGGTGGGATCATGAAGCCTCAAGAATGGTCAGTCTTTGCCATTTTGGTAAAGTTAACTCTCTCTCTCTCTCTCTCTCTCTCTCTCTCTCTCTCTCTGTGTGTGTGTGTGTGTGTGTGTGTGTGTGTGTGTGTGTGTGTGTGCTTAGTTATGTGGCATGCTCATGCACATGGGGTACAGAGGACAAACTTAGTTATTGGACCTTTACTTGCACCTTGTTTAAGATAGGGTTTCTCCCTCCCTCCCTCCCTCCCTCCCTCCCTCCCTCCCTCCCTCCCTCCCTCCCTCCCTCCCTCCCTCCCCCCTCTCTCCTTCTTTTTCTTTCTTTCTTTCTTTCTTTCTTTCTTTCTTTCTTTCTTTCTTTCTTTCTCTCTCTCTCTCTCTCTCTCTTTCTTTCTCTTTCTCTCTCTTTCTTTTCTCTCTCTCTCTCTCTCTCTCTCTCTCTCTCTCTCTCTCTCTCTCTCTCTCTCTTTCTTTCTTTCTTTCTTTCTGCTTTGTACCATAACCTCTTGCTTTTACCTCCCATTTTACCATAGATTCTCTGGGATTTCAGGAGTGTGTTACCACACCCAGGTTTCTGTGGGTCTTGGGTATTTGAACTAAGGACCTTATGAGCACTTTTCCCTACTGAGTCAACTTCCAAGCCTTTAAACTCAGATTTTCAACTTACTTTACAGTTTAAGAATTTTGCATCAAGGGAAAAACTTCTGATGAAGATTTGAAAATCTTCCTCAAATGGAGAACCAGCTTCCTATTGAAGTATTCTGATATCCTTTCTGGTTACTGGAAATATTATTAATAAAATGTAGAACTAACTGAATTTGTTTGGTTAAAATAATTGAAACCATTATTAGGACCAGGACTTTGACCAAGTCCATAGATACTCTATCAACTTTGGGGACAAAACATATTTAAACCCAGAACAACAATAATTTTGTGAGAATGTAAAAAGATCATCCAAATAAAGTATGGGTATGATACACGAATAAGTACCCAGACATGTTAAGTACTTTAAAAAGATTTATTTATTTATTTATTTTGCTTAATGTACTGTGTGTGTACACCTGTGTGTGGGTGTCTGTGGAGATCTGAGGACACTGTCAAATTCCTTGTGTCTAAATTTACAGACACTTAAGAGCTGCCTGACTTACAGAAGCTTTGCAATTTTATGAGGTCCCGTTTGTCGATTCTCTATCTTACAGCACAAGCCATTGCTGTTCTATTCAGGAATTTTTCCCCTGTGCCCATATCTTTGAGGCTTTCCCCCACTTTCTCCTCTATAAGTTTCACTGTCTCTGGTTTTATGTGGAGTTCCTTGATCCACTTAGATTTGACCTTAGTACAAGGAGATAGGAATGGATCTGTTCACATTCTTCTACATGTTAACCGCCAGTTGTGCCAGCACCATTTGTTCAAACTGCTGTCTTTTTCCTACTGGGTGGTTTCAGCTCCCTTGTCAAAGATCAAGTGACCATAGGGGTGTGGGTTCATTTCTGGGTCTTCACTTTTATTCCATTGGTCTACTTGTATGTCGCTATACCAGTATCATGCAGTTTTTATCACAATTTCTCTGTAGTACAGCTTTAGGTCAGGCATGGTGATTCCACCAGAGGTTCTTATATCCTTGAGAATAGTTTTTGCTATCCTAGGTTTTTTTGTTATTCCAGATGAATTTGCAGATTACCCTTTCTAATTCGTTGAAGAATTGAATTGGAATTTTGATGAGGATTGCATTGAATCTGTAGATTGCTTTTGGCAAGATAGCCATTTTTACTATATTGAGCCTGCCAATCCATGAGCATAGGAGATCTTTCCATCTTTTGAGATCTTCTTTAATTTCTTTCTTCAGAGACTTGAAGTTCTTATCATACAGATCTTTCACTTCCTTAGTTTGAGTCACGCCAAGGTATTTTATATTATTTGTGACTATTGAGAAGGGTGTAAGGCAAAAGACACCGTCAATAAGACAAAAAGGCCACCAACAGATTGGGAAAGGCTCTTTACCAATCCTAAATCTGATAGGGGACTAATATCCAGTATTTATAAAGAACTCAAGAAGGTGGACTCCAGAAAATCAAATAACCATATTAAAAAATGGGGCTCAGAGCTAAACAAAGAAATCTCACCTGAGGAATACCGAATGGCTGAGAAGCACCTGAAAAAAGGTTCAGCATCCTTAATCATCAGGGAAATGCACATCAAAACAACACTGAGATTCCACCTCACACCAGCCAGAATGGCTAAGATCAAAAATTCAGGTGACAGCAGATGCTGGCGAGGATACGGAGAAAGAGGAACACTCCTCCATTGTTGGTGGGATTGCAAGCTTGTACAACCACTCTGGAAATCAGTCTGGTGATTCCTCAGAAAATTGGACATAGTTCTACAGGAGGATCCCGCAATACCTCTTCTGGGCATATATCCAGAAGATGTTCCAACTGGTAAGAAGGACACATGCTCCACTATATTCATAGCAGCCTTATTTATAATAGCCAGAAGCTGGAAAGAACCCAGATGCCCCTCAACAGAGGAATGGATACAGAAAATGTGGTACATTTACACAATGGAGTACTACTCAGCTATTAATAAAAGAATGAATTTATGAAATTCCTAGGCAAATGGATGGACCTGGAGGGCATCATCCTGAGTGAGGTAACCCAATCACAAAAGAACTCACACGATATGTACTCACTGATAAGTGGATATTAGCCCAGAAACTTAGAATACCCAAGATATAAGATACAATTTGTGAAACACAGGAAACTCAAGAAGAATGAAGACCAAAGTGTGGACAGTTTTCCCCTTCTTAGAATTGGGAACAAAACACCCATGGAAGGAGTTACAGAGACAAAGTTTGGAGCTGAGATGAAAAGATGGACCATCTAGAGACTGCCATATCCGGGGATCCATCCCATAACCAGCCTCCAAATGCTGACACCATTGCATACACTAGCAAGATTTTGCTGAAAGGACCCTGATATAGCTGTCTCTTGTGAGACCATACCAGGGCCTAGCAAACACAGAAGTGGATGCTCACAGTCAGCTATTGGATGGATCACAGGGCCCCCAATGGAGGAGCTAGAGAAAGTACCCAAGGAGCTGAAGGGATCTGCAACCCTATAGGTGGAACAACAATATGAACTAACCAGTACCCCCCGGAGCTTGTGTCTCTAGCTGCATATGTATCAGAAGATGGCCTAGTAGGCCATCAGTGGAAAGAGAGGCCCATTGGTTGTGCAAACTTTATATGCCTCAGTACAGGGGAATGCCAGGGCCAAGAAGTGGGAGTGGGAGGGAGGGGAGTGGGGGGAGGAGGGTTTGGGGGACTTTTGAGATAGCACTGGAAATGTAAATTAAGAAAATACCTAATAAAAAAATTTTAAAAAAAAGCTACCTGACATGGGTGGTGGTAACTGAATTTGGGTTCTCTGAAAGAGCACAAGTGATCTTAACTTCTGGGCCATTTTCTACCCCACTGAGTATTTGGGTATCAGGTTAAAACACGTGAAATTATTTTTTATAGGTCAAATAGTATTAGTTCTGTTTACTCTCCTGGATCACAATCCTCCTAAGACCTTCACTTTTCAGGTCAAGTCTGATATTCAAGCCTCTTTCCCATGTAGTTCTTCTTTAAGTCTTATGGCTCTACTGGGACACTGATTTCCAACACACAGTTCTAGACATGACTATCTATTCTCTCCATAATTCTACCCCATGCTTCTGTTTCTGTTGGTTCTTCTATTTGGAATGCCTTTTCTTACAGGAAAGTCACATTTCTTCTTCAAAGGCTTGACCTCAGTAAGCAAAACGAGCTTTTCCATTATCTGACCATTGACAGGGCTTGTTCTTCCTGCACCACGGATTCCATGCTAGAGCATTACCACAGTTTTCCACAGCACTGCTTCTCCCACCTGCTTTCAAGGAGCTCAGAGACAAGGACTATTCTTACTTGTCTTTGTTTCCTGCTAGTTAAGCAGAGTGGCTGTCATAGTTGGTACCTCGTAAATATTTGTGAAAGTACCATGAATATACTGCCAAACAGGCTAAAATATGACCTCTCTTAGAAATACACGAAAATGGATGCATCTAAAGATAACTTGAACTCACCCTTCCAAAGGAATCTATTTCTAGTTTAGGGTAGTGCCTTTTTTTCCCTGGCAATACCCAAGTGGCTAGAACAAGAAACTCTAAAGTAGAAGCTTCTCTCTGAGGCAAATTCACTCAGCTGAAGCCATGGGATTCTAACAATGTTTCATTGATAAAGATAGGAGTGGTACGTATAAAACCTTATCTGGTATAGATAACATGGAGGATCTGCCCCACAGATTTATGTTTCCATAGTTGGTGAGTTTTTTTTCCCATTTTTTATTAGGTATTTAGCTCATTTACATTTCCAATGCTATACCAAAAGTCCCCCATATCCACCCACCCCCACTCCCCTGCCCACCCACTCCCCCTTTTTGGCCCTGGTGTTCCCCTGTACTGGGGCATATAAAGTTTGCAAGTCCAATGGGCCTCTCTTTGCAGTGATGGCCGACTAGGCCATCTTTTGATACATATGCAGCTAGAGTCAAGCGCTCCGGGGTACTGGTTAGTTCATAATGTTGTTCCACCTATAGGGTTGCAGATCCCTTTAGCTCCTTGGCTACTTTCTCTAGCTCCTCCATTGGGAGCCCTATGATCCATCCATTAGCTGACTGTGAGCATCCACTTCTGTGTTTGCTAGGCCCCGGCATAGTCTCACAAGAGACAGCTACATCTGGGTCCTTTCAATAAAATCTTGCTAGTGTATGCAATGGTGTCAGCGTTTGGATGCTGATTATGGGGTGGATCCCTGGATATGGCAGTCTCTACATGGGTTGGTGAGGTTTTTAATGACAGATAATTCCAGTAGTCTTGGGAATCACAAGAAAAACAAACAAACAAAAAAAAAAGTTGCCGATTTGTAGTGAGAGAATTCATCATTGACCCATATTTCCATGGCCTGTGCAACCCAACCAGGACTCTGGAAAAACTTTAGGTGATGCAAGTACTTAAGACAGTTAATGGTAGCCAGGTGTGGTGGTGCACACCTTTAGTCCCAGCACTCGGGAGGCAGAGGCAGGCGGATTTCTGAGTTCAAGGCCAGCCTGGTCTACAAAGTGAGTTCCAGGACAGTCAGGGTTATACAGAGAAACCCTGTCTCGAAAAACCAACAACAACAACAAAAAGACAGTTAATGGTGTCTTTAAATAATTAACATTGAACAATCACATAGTTGTACATATGTGTATATTAATGAATATGCATTTATCATGTATTTTACATATATATGTATATGTAATTTAGGCAAAAGAAGAGTGTATAGTTCCACTGCAGAAGTAATAACCAGTTTATAAATCTAGAAGATTTATTTTCAAATTTTCAATTTAGTTTTGCAAGAGTGTTTTTTCCTCTGATAGAAAATTATATGAAAATTCCCAATATAAAAATAAATAAAATATAGCTGTTCTCTTAGGGGAAGAGTAAGGTTCACACACTTAATGTTGACCACAGTTCCTGAGGAACCCCGATTAACTCATCGGTAAGTGGAGAAACCAATTTGGGCCATTCTAGATAACACTCCAAGAGGAATAAGGAGGCAGTGTGGCTAGAGCGGAATTTTAGAAAGGTCCTGTGGGTAGCAGATGAGAGTTCATCAAACTGCAGAAAAGAATATGCAGGTGCTAACAATTCAAGACAGAATCAAGATAAAGATTATTTTCCAAGTTCTCTCTGGGCACTTATGAGACATAGATTATCAATCTCCAGGATTATCAGTCTCCACTGTTCATTGTATCCTGTGTTTCTTTCTTTAAGTGAAAAAAGATTGGGAGGTAGATAGTCAAAGTTTAAGATTGGGAGGTAGATAGTCAAAGTTTAAGATAGTTTTAGATATATGATAGATAGATAGATAGATAGATAGATAGATAGATAGATAGATAGATAGATAACAGATAGATAAATAGATTTTGATATGAAGACTAAGCACTGTGATCTTATGTATATGTCCAAGGTGACACAGTCAGTGGGAACAATGGTTACAGAACTCAAGTCTTCTCGACCTTTTCAATGAGTGGTCTGAAAAAATATACCCAGCAGATGTCTAGTCAACCAAGCAAATTTATAGGAGATGGTTTGCTGACAAAAACGTGTACATTCATGGCCTTATTTTGCATATCTGTCTCTCTTACTAAGCTTGAGTTCTTGGAGGATGAGGCTTATATCAACTCATAATAAGCAATGAATCAGTAAATTGAGAACTGCAAATTTCCCTGGACAAGGCTTCTACATTGCGGCATCACTTATGCTTATTATGAGAAAGCTATAGGTAATGCTACTCCATTTGTAAAGAGCTCTTACATTCTACAGTTACCTACTGAGAATTTGCTTTTGACAAGTGTTATCCTTAGATTTTTTAAAATACTAATTCATTTAACATAAAATAATTCTATAATACAAGTATTGTTATTGTTACCAGTTTACTCATACATAACCCAAGAAAACCCATGGGGAAGAAACATCTATTTTTGACTAATTATAATCTTTAAATGTTTAGTATGTTCTGTATTATTCTCACAACCAGCTAGGTAGATAGGATAGATAATATAGACAGGTAATTGCTTTGAAATATAGATCAAGGAAAGATCATCTTTATCCTTAGGGTCCTTAGAACATCTAGAAAAGAATTCACATTCAGTAAATACCTATTACATGAAGGTTGAGTTAGTGTTCCTAATCTCTAGTAGCACACTTTTCTGTATCAATAACTTTTCCTCACTGATGCTTGAGAAAAGAGATCCCTTGGTGTAATCTAGAAACATCTGAAAGTTCAAGGTTTCTGTTTAACATCTATGTCTTCCGTGCTTGGCATGGTGCTGGCTTACCTAATTAAATGGGAGTATGAATTCTTTCCGTCTCTCCAAGCCATACTCACTTAACATTCCCTTGAGTTCACAGCATGATTTCTGAATATTTTACAATTGCCAAGCAGTTCCTTCGTACTCACCATGGCCTGTTCTCAGCCTGGGGCTTGGGAAATGCAGCAAGAATATGATGTGGTTCAAGAGCCCTGAGTATTTAGAACTAGACCTCGGGGCCCAGGATTAGTCATGAAGCAAAGGCAGTACAAGATAAAAGAATACATAACTAACTAGATGATAACAGTTCTCTAAAATTCAGAGAACTGTACTAGGTCACTATGGGCTTAGGACCAAGCTAATAGGCAAATCTTACAGGACTTCCTCGACCATCTAAGGAAGAAATGGCCACGCCTCCAATGTGTGCCAAAGTCTGCCTCTTCCCCACTTAGATATTGCTATATGTGGTCTGTACAGTTATTCGTAGTCTGTTTACTTTTATGTGCTATTGCTACAAGGCTATGAACTTTTGAAAGGAAAGGAAAATCTTGACTCCCCTCTGTTTCTGTATTTGGTACAAAGTTTATGGATTCACATATGGGTGAATAGATTAACAGATAGATAAAGTCCATTAAAATTGAGACACTCCCTACTCCCCTCCCCCAACACACACCAAGCATTAGCTGACACAACCTTGTGAAGTACAGTGAGTATCTAGTGCAACACATTAGTATAGAGGTTTGGGTGCTAATCTTGCATTTGTCAGTTAATCTCTGTGGACCTCAAGTAGCCTTATCTATTAAACAGGGACATAGCCTGAAATACCCAGCTCACAGGACAATAGCTGTGAACTTTAAAATGTGATGGCAGAAGTGAGACAGTCTTTAAAAATGTTTCACTATAACATGATCTCAAGGGAGAAAAGAAAGCAGAGGCCATTGTAAATGTTACCTAGAAACATTTTTAATGGAAGTCAATACTTTTTTTTTCCCCATCCCAAACCGACTCAGGGCTGTGATTTTTCTAGGTCTGTTATAGAACAATAGGTGGTGACACACTACTGTGTTGGGAGTCTCTGAGATGAGTTTCTTTTTCTCTTGCTAGATAGGAGAAAGAGGATTTGTCTTCTTTATGGGACTTGGGTTTCAGCTCTCAAGGTCTAAACATTTTTGATGGCCTTGAACTAATTTCGGCCACGGGCGACAGAATGGGAGTGGAAAAATCCCCATCACATCTGCCTTGTCAGGGGGTGGAAGGGAGAACTTTCTAAATAGCCTCATTATTGGTCCCAGCTGAATTCTGCTCCTGTTCCATGATGCCAGCAAAAGCATTTTAGTAAGATGCTGCCAGCGTCAGGAGCAGATCCACTTACGGTTTCCTGTAAGCATATCTGCAATGGCAGAAGGTGGCGTGCAGCCAGGTGTGAGCGTGCGTGCTAAAAATCTTCAATACGTCAAGCTGGAAGAACAATTTAAAAAATGAGATTCAACGTTCTATTTCTACTCCAGGAACTCAGTTTAAGTCACCAGAAATTCGGCTCTGAGACTCTGCTACTTCATTGAATCAGAGAATCTCAGAGACTGAGACAGCTATTGCATTCTTCCATCCAGAGTCCCTCCTACCTTCACACCCTATTCTAAAAAGACTCTCAAACAATGGGGCCACGGGCTGCTTCTCACATTCGTTTTCTCGGAGAGTGAGCTCAGTCACCCCTTGCCAATAGTTTGCCCAATATAGAGCTAGCTCTTAGCATGGAGTAGGTACCACCACCAAATCAGTTTGTTTTTCTGCCTGGCAGCCCAGCTAGACTATAGCAAAGTTGAGTGCTCCACAGTGGAATAGAACTGGAAGTAAGATACATCATTCTTAAACCTGGCTCCTAACCGGGTGTATGATGCACCACTTTTTCTTTCTCTCTGCCTCCGGAGTAGACAAGAGTATATGAGGAAGAATGTCAAGGAATTCATTAGCTGGGAAAGACCCAGGGCCCTGAAAAACTGCATGGAGCATGGTCTCCTGTGGACACATGTGGCGCAATGACCTTGACTATGTTACACCTTTGAGATTTGTTATAGTTATTAGCCCATCTTGACTAACATTGATTGTTGATTCAATTAAATTACAGCAACACCAGACTAAATGCTTTTGGAGTTTCCGTGTCACCTTGTCTTGAAGAAGCCAAATTAGCACAAATTTGTTTCAGAACTTCTCTCTTTATGGACTTCTGGCTTCTGAAATGTAAAATATATTGGTGTGGAAAAGTAGGAAGAGGGGTATGGGAAGGAAGACATAGTGGAGAAGGCTATAGGTTTTCAAAGATCAGGCTTCTTACTCATGAGAAGATCACTTAAGCCTTATGGACAGTTTGAACAGAGACATGTAGCTGCCATCATTATTAAAATGAAGATACACGACACCCAGAGTGATGTAGAAAACCCTGGCTGAGCATGTTTAGCCTTTGCCATTCAGTACTCCTTTGGCAACACACCCTTCCGTCTCCCTCCTGTGGGCAGTTTTTACAATCATCACCTGCCTCTCTCATGCCCAAACATCTTTAGGATAGCTGTACTTCACATGGGAGACTCCAAAGGCCAGAGTTTGTGTGACCCCTAAACATACAAATTGCTTGGGTATTGAATTTCCCCATCAGGCTACTCTTGTGCAGGTGGCTTCAGCAAGTGTTCTCCTTCCACCTGGCACCCTTCTCGCCAGTCTTGTAGCACACTTGGAGGAAACACCCTTTTGCAGCCATTCTAACAAATGAAAGGATGAGAAGCATTTAAAAAGCCAAAACTGGAGAGGAGGCTGAAATTAAACCAAAGTTTAAAAAGTGTACCAAATGATTGATGGGGAGGATGATCGTGAAGTGGGAGAGGGGAGGAGAATTCAGGTGATATGAAGGGAGGTGTGGTGTGATAAAGGTAAGATGGGGAGAGAAGTTTAAGTAACGAGAGGGATGGGTGGATAGGGCAGAGGAGAGGGTAGGGAGGGAAAGGTAACACTAAGAATATTTATGTTTCCTAAATCTTTTTTAATATAAAAAAGAGTCTAATTATTGTTACCCCATGCTATTGGGAGAACAGTGCTTCACCCAGAAGCCGTAGGTTGTCAACTAACAAGTCCAGTGCCAAGTGTGCAGAAACTCTTCTCATGTCATTGGCCAGTAGGTATTCTGGAGATCCACCATGCCAACAAAACAAAACAAAACAAAACAAAAACAAACACCAAACAAATGACAAAATAAAAACAGTGCAGGCTATTGATAATGCTTTTGATGGTAAGGTCTTATCACTGAAGATATTACACACTTTGCCCATAGGACATAGAGAAATCAAGTTGGTACTGACCAGGTAGCTTCCTCCTTGCCAGTTAACTTTCACAATGCCAGAAGGTGCTATCCAGGCTTCTGGGAGTAACAGCCATTAATAGTGTTACTCATTTGGGAACCATGTATTGTACAACAATGACCAGCATGGTAAGAGAGGCTTGTGGTGCCATGGTGGCATGAATGTGATGGGGATAACAATCCATTTTCTCACATAGTTTAATGCCCACTCTATAGAAGGATCACATGCTTGGTACTGCAAATCTGGCAAGAACTTATGGTTGGGGAGCTCATAGGTTCCATGGGTGAACAAAAGTGCCTTCTAAATTCATATTTCTATACCCACAGTGCATCTTGAAGACCTTATCAGAGAAGTTTCTTTGTGCAGTGGATAATATTGAATTCAGAAGCTTACAACTAGTTAAAGTGTAGAGAATTAGTAATTGTGGAGTGCTTAAGCACAGATGAGATATTTATATCACTCTTCTCTCCCCACCATTAGGAACCACTGAAGAAGAGGTGGCAGAAAGACTGTAAGAGGCAGAGGTTGGGAAGACCATAGAGAAACAGTGTCTTCTAGACATAACAGGACTACTGCACTCATGAATGCATGCTTGCCTGCCAAACACATGCACAGGATCAAGGCAGTCATCCCTCACTGAGGTTTTATGGATAGTTGATGGCCTCTTGGGGGAGGGCAGGCCAGTTTTCTTTAAGGGTGTGATGTCTGGTAGTTTTACAATGGATTACACCATACCTATGAACAATATAAATTAGATTTGGTGGATGGGTTATTAAAAAAAAAAGAGTTGTGAGGCAATGGATATGGAAGAGTTAGGAGGAATTATAGGGTGTAACCATGATCAAAATACACTGTATGTATGCATGAAATTCTCAAAGAATTAATAAAACTATTACATAAAACTGCTGAAACTATAAAGAATATCGTGGAATTGTAAACAAGACCTTTGTAAGTAAACAAATGCTTTATCTCTTCCACTGAACTTCAGTTTTTAAGACTCTAAGTTAAGGACCCTCCTTCCACTCCTTTCCCATGCTAACAGCATTTTTTCACATTGTTATAACTAGTTTTCATGCATTTACCTTATGCTACATTGAGAATTCTGCAAAGCTGGAGACCATGTCTAGTTCTTTTTACTCAACACTAACTATGCCAGATATTACTTGAGAAGTTTGTTCATTTTCAGGGTGGCTCATGAGGATGCTCGATTTCTTTGTCATGGAGATTCCAACACTTGCTTTGAGTCAGCACCATTGGCTGTGAAATGGAGCTATGGCTGCATTCTGCCTGCTTCACAGAATAACTTCTAACCACAAGTGGAACCTAATAGTTACAAGAGCATTCTGAAGATTGTGGCCACTTGCCAAAGTTTAATGGGTTATTCTGCTATCTAGGATGTGGGGGAGCAGGGTCTGTGGGAGTATGTGAGGGGTTCACAAAGCTGGCTGGCTTTGTGAGTGGGTACTCTTTCTTCTTTCTTGGTTTCCAGTACCCTGAGTGCTTGTAGGTGCTGGTCCATCCTTGAAGGTGGAGGGCATTTGGTGATTAGCATTATGGAAGCGTCATAACCCCTCAGAGACTCACAGCTCAGCAGTTCCTTTCTTGTTTGTTTTCTTTTTAAAAGAACTTTATGAGGCTTGAGGCTGCACATTTTTAGATCTGTACTTGGTTCGAGGTTGCATTGTTAAATATTTGTTTCCAATTTTGACATCAGCTGAATCCACTCCATTAGTGCAAGGGCATCAACACTGCAGGCGGGGCCGGGGGGCAGGGTGGCGGAGGGGAGATGAGCAACTCGGAAGTTTTTTCTGTAGATTTCCTGGGGATGAGTTGGTTTACGGATAGAAAGCAGGAGTTAGGAGACCTCGTAGTGGATGACTCAGACGTTTTGTACAAATGTTAATGTGTGTGAGTGTATAATTAAGTGATTTCTGGAATTCAGGAGTTGAATTCCCAGTTCAGCCAAGTCTCTGGCCACAGTGACATCATGATGCTAATATATCCTTCATTCCTGATTCAATAGTGACAGGTCAGCTCCCGTCTACTATGTCTGCTCAAGAGTCAGAGTTCTAGGCAACAATAAGCTACTTCTTACAATTAAAGCAAGTGTTCTTGGGCACGCACGACAAGTACAGGACGTAGTAAGGGACTAATTGGAGTAATTTTCTTCTTCTTTTTATTTGGTATTTTAAGATGGGATCTAGCCCTGTAGCTGAGGCTGTTTCTGAATCCTTAATGCTCCTGACTTCACCTATCAAATACCAGGACCTCAGACATGCACCACCACATCTGCCCAGAACAGTGTTTCGAATAAGCATGTCTGGGTCTAGGAACCATATATATTTTTTTCTTGTTGATTTGAGACAAGGCTAGAGGTGGCTGAAATTCATAATCCTACTGCTTCCACAATGCCTGTCTAGGAAAAAAAAAAGAACTTTAATAAGAAAAAAACAAAAACAAACAAACAAACAAAAAAACCTTTGATGTTAGTTAACTTGGGTTGCCATGATAAAATGCCATAGACAGGGTGGTTTGAACAAGGGAAATTTATTTTCTTGCAACTGTAAGAGTTGAAAGTATGAGGCTAGAGTTCAGCATGGCCAGATGCTGTGTGAGGAGTCTCTTCCTGGTTTGCAAATGTCTATTTCCTGTATCACCACAGGATAGAGAGAAAAATCCCACTCTACTTCTACAGCCACAAACCCTATTAGAGAGGACCCTAGCCTTATGATCACATTTAAGTTTGCCTTTTGAAGCTCTATATTGCAAATGCAGTCAAATTAGGAGTTAAAGGTTCAACACTTGAGTTTTGAGTGCACAATTCCATCCATATCAACCTTTTATATAGAAAGTTCAGTGTCCATCCACCTCATGAGGTTACATTTTAAGTCATGCCAATAAGGTAGAATTCTAAAAATAAAAATATCTTTATTCTCAATGGATTATTTTAGCCAAGATTTAAAAGCTGTAATAGGGACATGACCTGTTGTTTATAGGTCAAGCTGTAAAACGTATGATGCTGGAGACTGTGGGAGACGAGAGTGGGAGAGTGGAAGGAAAGCAGCAAAGCAGCAAGCATGCGAGGGAAGTGCCTTTGACCTGTCACTAAGTAGTTCTTTACCCTGGCCAAGGCATTAGCCCTTTCTGTATCTCTGTTTCTCCATTACACTAAGCTGGTTTAAATGAGAAAACACATTCATTCAAAATAAGTTATGTTTCAGAATTTAGGTTGGCTATTTGGAAGATCCAAATCAGTACAGCGATTAGGAAAAGAATCTCTTGCTCTAGAGGGGTCTTCATATATATATATGATAAGTAAGGATATATGATAAATATCTTTACACTCTGGGCTTCTTTTCTTTAATTTTCATCCCAGAAGATAACTGATTGACCCTCTAAGCCCATCCACTTCCTTGATGCTGGCATTCTTTCTTGGAAAAATAAATGGAAACAATGGGGAGGGGGTATCTCCCCTTTTCTCCCTTTTGTTGAGAAACAGCAGAGGCCAAAGAGTGACTTGCAAGCTCTGAATACAGGACTGGCCTTGGATCTGCAGAAGCCCTGAGACAATGCACTTAGTCTATAGCAGCCCCCTTCCTTTTCAAATGTAACATCCAGCCCTCCTCCGCTGAAAAGCAAACAACAAAGGAACAATGGCTACAATCCAGTTGTCTGGGGGTGGGGATGCAACACTCCCAGGATAGCAGGAAGCAGGGTCAGACTAAAATACACCTTATATAGATGCATGTTTCTGACTTTAAAACATTAATTCCATTGCAGAGTCACCAAACCATTTCCCAAGAATTCCCAAGATCCTTGAAGCCACCAAAAGCATCCTTATTATATTAGTATGCTAAAGGAATCTTTAGTGTATTCTTCGAGAAGGGAGCAGGGGAGTGTAAATGGGAAAAAAAAAAGAAAAGAAAAGCGAAGGGACAAAGAGTTGAATGGTTCCGGGAACTAAACAAAGGGAGAACTATACACCTTGTTTTAAAACTTGTTTTCCAAAGCCAAATTGGAAAAATCTTCATGCAGATTTTGGATAAGATGCTAGAGAGTTATCTATTTACAGTTCATGACTTTGATGTTCCTTAATGCAATTAGCAAGCCCCTTTCCAAACAAGTCCTACTTATTAAACCATAAAATAATTTTGCAAAAAAAATAAGTAATCATTTCTTCAATTGTAGACCTTTAGATGCTTGAATGCAAGTTAAGAAGGGAAAATATGGGACCACATGTAAGTTGAAGTATCCAGTAAGACCAAAACAGTAAAACATAAAAGGGGCAGAAGCTGGAAAGTGCTTTTTATCATAGAGGCAGGTGGATTGAGTTCTAGGCCAGCCTGTCTACAAACTGAGTTCCAGGACAGCCAGGGCTACACAGAAAATCCTTTCTCGAAAAACCAACCCCCCCCCCCCCCGCAAAAAAAAAAAAAAGACATCAACATGCATTGACTAAGACAAAATGCATAGTTACCACAAAGATGACTTCTAGTTACTAACACACATGAAAACATCTCTTCTCAAAACTAGTTAGATAATGCTGATAAAGGAAGACCTCCACCACTTGTGTCAGGGGGAGGCTTGCACCTCCAAAGTAAAGTTAGAATCAACAGCTTTCTACTGGGTCTTGGCCTCAAAGGTAAAGATTTTACCGTTCTATGCACTGAATGTTATTCACATTTAGGATATCTATTAATTTGATGTGTAAATAAAATGGTACTTTACCTATTAAGAGATTGTTTTGAAAAACATATTTTATGTGTATAGGTGTTTTGCTCACACATACAGCTCTGCACCATTTGCCTTGCCTGTCTGGTACCCACAGAGGTAGAAAGAAGGTATTGAAAATGGAGTTATTGGATGGTTGTAAGCCACCATGTGGTCTGGGAATCAAGCCTGAGTCCTCTGCAAGATAATGAATGTTCTTACCCTTGATGCTGTGAAGCTTCTATGCCCCAGTATAGGGGAATGCCAGGGCCAGAAAGCAGGAGTGGGTGAGTTGGTGAGCAGGGGGAGGGGAAGGGGGAGGGGATGGGGGTTTTTTGGAGGGGAAACCAGGAAAGGGGATAACATTTGAAATATAAATAAAGAAAATATCTAATAAAAAACTAAAAAAAAAATGTTCTTAACTGCTGAGTCATCTCTCCAGATCCAAGAGATAATACTGAAATGGCATTTCAATATGCATGTATCAGTTATGACAAGGTTTTGAAATGGTCTTCCCCTATACTTAAGGGTTAGGGCTTTTGTTTTGTTTTGTTTTTTTTGGGTTTTTTTTTTTTTTGACTCTTGCTACTTGTGAGGCTCAGCAAAAAGAATTCTTTACAAGGTGTAACCCAGATTATGAGAACTATAGATGGAATCAGTCTGTACCACTCTGTGCCATTGTCCTCTGAGTAGGTTCTCTGTGACTGTAGATTATTTTTCCAGTCTATAAAAGGTCATGGGTGCTATTGGAACTCTAGTCAGGCATCAACTTTAGGCCATCATTTCTCCATCAAAGGAAAGAGAGCTTCTACATTTCGCAGACATGAGCATCCTAGATTACCCATAGTGCTCAAGTGTCATTTGAGTAATTTATTGAGATAGCAAAGGCCTTTTGCATCTGATCATGCTGGGAAGAATGGAGTAAGTTTGGCATCCTTACACCTACCGAGTTGGCGACAGACATATTCCTCAGGAGGTTGGAATGAAATTTTTGAATGTTCAGAGGAAACCTATATACATTTAAGGTGAAATCTAAAGAATAAGAGAGAAAAACAAAACAAAACAACAAAAGAAACTCTTACCATTTGAGCACTAAGAATAGTCAAAGCAGAGGAAACAGCTAGTGCAAAGGTCCATCTAGTACAAGAGAGTTTATGGCTTGCTCCAGGAACGGACAGAAGGCTAGCGTGGCTGGCGTGTGACATGCAAGTTAGAAGAAGGTATGATATAGAGGCAGAGACTGAGGTAAAGCCAGGTCAGACAAGAATATGCTTAGCCATTATGTTTAGTGAAATGAGAGGGCTGGAAATTGTGTTTACAGCATGATCTCGGCCATAAAAAGTATGCATTCAAAGAGACCAGGGAGAAACATACGACAATGTTAACAGTGCTTATATAGGATAGCTCAGACTTTGGAACAAGAAAAAAACAGAATATTCTATCGAGGCCTCACTATCTGCTGCTTTTTTTTAACGTTCTCAAGCCTTAGTTACAAAAATCTATAAAATTATATTTGATAACAGTCACAGACACACAAGCATGCCATACATCCAGAATATAATTTTTTTTTATTATCATGACTGTCATTCTTAGATGAGGACCATAAGCAATGAATTGTATTTATACTGTCTTTAATTTTTCTACTTTTTAACAATGAACATGTGTTTCTTTCATTATCAGTGAAACATAAACTTTATTTTAAAAACATTCTCCGGGCTAAAAGAAAATTAATTATTTTATATTGAATGCCTTTCCATTAGAACAAATGTACTTCCAATATCGCACAAGACATTTGAGGTAGCCTTAAACACAGAGGGCAATACAATACTTGTAAGGGAACTTTAACAATAAATGTGAAACTGGGCAAATACTCAGAGACTCACAACTGGCTTGAAACACCCAATAAGTTGTTACTGACTTTGAAGGAATCTCAATAATGCTTCAGGTTATCTATAAAATCCAAAACGAAGACACATGGCTTCCCAGTTTAGTCCTAAAACAACGTTCAGAAACTTCTAAAACAAAACAAAACAACAGACATAAAACCTCAGTAAACATTTTTTCTATTTCTTTTTTTTTTTTTTTTTTTTTTTTTCCATTTTTTATTAGGTATTTAGCTCATTTACATTTCCAATGCTATACCAAAAGTCCCCCTTACCCACCCACCCCCACTCCCCTACCCACCCACTCCCCCCCTTTGGCCCTGGCGTTCCCCTGTACCGGGGCACACAAAGTCTGCGTGTCCAATGGGCCTCTCTTTCCAGTGATGGCCGACTAGGCCATCTTTTGATACATATGCAGCTAGAGTCAAGAGCTCAGGGGTACTGGTTAGTTCATAATGTTGTTCCACCTATAGGGTTGAAGATCCCTTTAGCTCCTTGGGTACTTTCTCTAGCTCCTCCATTGGGAGCCCTGTGATCCATCCATTAGCTGACTGTGAGCATCCACTTCTGTGTTTGCTAGGCCCCGGCATAGTCTCACAAGAGACAGCTACATCTGGGTCCTTTCAGTAAAATCTTGCTAGTGTATGCAATGGTGTCAGCATTTGGAAGCTGATTATGGGGTGGATCCCTGGATATGGCAGTCTCTACATGGTCCATCCTTTCATCTCAGCTCCATACTTTGTTTCTGTAACTCCTTCCATGGGTGTTTTGTTCCCACTTCTAAGGAGGGGCATAGTGTCCACACTTCAGTCTTCATTTTTCTTGAGTTTCATGTGTTTAGGAAATTGTATCTTATATCGTGGGTATCCTAGGTTTTGGGCTAGTATCCACTTATCAGTGAGTACATACTGTGTGAGTTCCTTTGTGATTGTGTTACCTCACTCAGGATGATGCTCTCCAGGTCCATCCATTTGGCTAGGAATTTCATAAATTCATTCTTTTTAATAGCTGAGTAGTACTCCATTGTGTAGATGTACCACATTTTCTGTATCCATTCCTCTGTTGAGGGGCATCTGGGTTCTTTCCAGTTTCTGGCTATTATAAATAAGGCTGCTATGAACATAGTGGAGCATGTGTCCTTCTTACCAGTTGGGGCTTCTTCTGGATATATGCCCAGGAGAGGTATTGCTGGATCCTCCGGTAGTACTATGTCCAATTTTCTGAGGAACCGCCAGACTGATTTCCAGAGTGGTTGTACAAGCCTGCAATCCCACCAACAATGGAGGAGTGTTCCTCTTTCTCCACATCCTCGCCAGCATCTGCTGTCACCTGAATTTTTGATCTTAGCCATTCTCACTGGTGTGAGGTGGAATCTCAGGGTTGTTTTGATTTGCATTTCCCTGATGATTAAGGATGTTGAACATTTTTTCAGGTGCTTCTCTGCCATTCGGTATTCCTCAGGTGAGAATTCTTTGTTCAGTTCTGAGCCCCATTTTTTAAGGGGGTTATTTGATTTTCTGAGGTCCACCTTCTTGAGTTCTTTATATATGTTGGATATTAGTCCCCTATCTGATTTAGGATAGGTAAAGATCCTTTCCCAGTCTGTTGGTGGTCTTTTTGTCTTATAGACAGTGTCTTTTGCCTTGCAGAAACTTTGGAGTTTCATTAGGTCCCATTTGTCAATTCTCGATCTTACAGCACAAGCCATTGCTGTTCTGTTCAGGAATTTTTCCCCTGTGCCCATATCTTCAAGGCTTTTCCCCACTTTCTCCTCTATAAGTTTCAGTGTCTCTGGTTTTATGTGAAGTTCCTTGATCCACTTAGATTTGACCTTAGTACAAGGAGATAAGTATGGATCGATTCGCATTCTTCTACATGATAACAACCAGTTGTGCCAGCACCATTTGTTGAAAATGCTGTCTTTCTTCCACTGGATGGTTTTGGCTCCCTTGTCGAAGATCAAGTGACCATAGGTGTGTGGGTTCATTTCTGGGTCTTCAATTCTATTCCATTGGTCCACTTGTCTGTCTCTATACCAGTACCATGCAGTTTTTATCACAATTGCTCTGTAGTAAAGCTTTAGGTCAGGCATGGTGATTCCACCAGAGGTTCTTTTATCCTTGAGAAGAGTTTTTGCTATCCTCGGTTTTTTGTTATTCCAGATGAATTTGCAAATTGCTCCTTCTAATTCGTTGAAGAATTGAGTTGGAATTTTAATGGGGATTGCATTGAATCTGTAGATTGCTTTTGGCAAGATAGCCATTTTTACAATGTTGGTCCTGCCAATCCATGAGCATGGGAGATCTTTCCATCTTCTGAGATCTTCTTTAATTTCTTTCTTCAGGGACTTGAAGTTTTTATCATACAGATCTTTCACTTCCTTCGTTAGAGTCACGCCGAGATATTTTATATTATTTGTGGCTATTGAGAAGGGTGTTGTTTCCCTAATTTCTTTCTCAGCCTGTTTATTCTTTGTGTAGAGAAAGGCCATTGACTTGTTTGAGTTAATTTTATATCCAGCTACTTCACCGAAGCTGTTTATCAGGTTTAGGAGTTCTCTGTTGGAATTTTTAGGGTCACTTATATATACTATCATATCATCTGCAAAAAGTGATATTTTGACTTCCTCTTTTCCAATTTGTATCCCCTTGATCTCCTTTTGTTGTCGAATTGCTCTGGCTAATACTTCAAGTACTATGTTGAAAAGGTAGGGAGAAAGTGGGCAGCCTTGTCTAGTCCCTGATTTTAGTGGGATTGCTTCCAGCTTCTCTCCATTTACTTTGATGTTGGCTACTGGTTTGCTGTAGATTGCTTTTATCATGTTTAGGTATTGGCCTTGAATTCCTGATCTTTCCAGAACTTTTATCATGAATGGGTGTTGGATCTTGTCAAATGCTTTTTCTGCATCTAACGAGATGATCATGTGGTTTTTGTCTTTGAGTTTGTTTATATAATGGATTACATTGATGGATTTTCGTATATTAAACCATCCCTGCATCCCTGGAATAAAACCTACTTGGTCAGGATGGATGATTGCTTTAATGTGTTCTTGGATTCGGTTAGCGAGAATTTTATTAAGAATTTTTGCATCGATGTTCATAAGAGAAATTGGTCTGAAGTTCTCTATCTTTGTTGGATCTTTCTGTGGTTTAGGTATCAGAGTAATAGTGGCTTCATAAAATGAGTTGGGTAGAATACCTTCTACTTCTATCTTGTGAAAAAGTTTGTGCAGAATTGGAGTTAGATCTTCTTTGAAGGTCTGATAGAACTCTGCACTAAACCCGTCTGGTCCTGGGCTTTTTTTGGCTGGGAGACTATTAATAACTGCTTCTATTTCTTTAGGGGATATGGGACTGTTTAGAAGGTCAACTTGATCCTGATTCAACTTTGGTACCTGGTATCTGTCCAGAAATTTGTCCATTTCGTCCAGGTTTTCCAGTTTTGTTGAGTATAGCCTTTTGTAGAAGGATCTGATGGTGTTTTGGATTTCTTCAGGATCTGTTGTTATGTCTCCCTTTTCATTTCTGATTTTGTTAATTAGGATTTTGTCCCTGTGCCCTTTAGTGAGTCTAGCTAAGGGTTTATCTATCTTGTTGATTTTCTCAAAGAACCAACTCCTCGTTTGGTTAATTCTTTGAATAGTTCTTCTTGTTTCCACTTGGTTGATTTCACCCCTGAGTTTGATTATTTCCTGCCGTCTACTCCTCTTGGGTGAATTTGCTTCCTTTTTTTCTAGAGCTTTTAGATGTGTTGTCAAGCTGCTAGTATGTGCTCTCTCCCGTTTTTTCTTGAAGGCACTCATAGCTATGAGTTTCCCTCTTAGAAATGCTTTCATTGTGTCCCAAAGGTTTGGGTACGTTGTGGCTTCATTTTCATTAAACTCTAAAAAGTCTTTAATTTCTTTCTTTATTCCTTCCTTGACCAAGGTATCATTGAGAAGAGTGTTGTTCAGTTTCCATGTGAATGTTGGCTTTCTGTTATTTATTTTGTTATTGAAGATCAGCCTTAGTGCATGGTGATCTGATAGGATACATGGGACAATTTCAATATTTTTGAATCTGTTGAGGCCTGATTTGTGACCTATTATGTGGTCAATTTTGGAGAAGGTACCATGAGGTGCTGAGAAGAAGGTATATCCTTTTGTTTTAGGATAAAATGTTCTGTAGATATCTGTCAGATCCATTTGTTTCATCACTTCTGTTAGTTTCAGTGTGTCCCTGTTTAGTTTCTGTTTCCATGATCTGTCCATTGGTGAAAGTGGTGTGTTGAAGTCTCCCACTATTATTGTGTGAGGCGCAATGTGTGCTTTGAGCTTTACTAAAGTTTCTTTAGTGAATGTGGCTGCTCTTGTATTTGGAGCATAGATATTCAGAATTGAGAGTTCCTCTTGGAGGATTTTACCTTTGATGAGAATGAAGTGTCCCTCCTTGTCTTTTTTGATGACTTTGGGTTGGAAGTCAATCTTATCAGATATTAGGATGGCTACTCCTGCTTGTTTCTTCATACCATTTGCTTGGAAAATTGTTTTCCAGCCTTTCATTCTGAGGTAGTGTCTATCTTTTTCTCTGAGATGAGTTTCCTGTAAGCAGCAAAATGTTGGGTCTTGTTTGTGTAGCCAGTTTGTTAGTCTATGTCTTTTTATTGGCGAGTTGAGACCATTTATGTTAAGAGATATTAAGGAAAAGTAATTGTTGCTTCCTGTTATTTTAGTTGTTAAAGGTGGCATTCTGTTCTTGTGGCTGTCTTCTTTTAGGTTTGTTGAGGGATTACCTTCTTGTTTTTTCTAGGGCGTTGTTCCCGTTCTTGTATTGGTTTTTTTCTGTTATTATCCTTTGAAGGGCTGGATTCGTGGAGAGATAATGCGTGAATTTGGTTTTGTCGTGGAATACTTTGGTTTCTCCCTCTATGATAATTGAGAGTTTGGCTGGGTATAGTAGCCTGGGCTGCAGTTTGTGTTCTCTTAGTGTCTGTATAACATCTGTCCAGGCTCTTCTGGCTTTCATAGTCTCTGGTGAAAAATCTGGTGTAATTCTGATAGGCTTGCCTTTATATGTTACTTGACCTTTTTCCCTTACTGCTTTTAATATTCTATCTTTATTTAGTGCATTTGATGTTCTGATTATTATGTGTCGGGAGGAATTTCTTTTCTGGTCCAGTCTATTTGGAGTTCTGTAGGCTTCTTGTATGTTCATATGCATCTCATTCTTTAGATTTGGGAAGTTTTCTTCAATAATTTTGTTGAAGATGTTTGCTGGACCTTTGAGTTGAAAATCTTCATTCTCATCCACTCCTATTATCCGTACGTTTGGTCTTCTTATTGTGTCCTGGATTTCCTGGATATTTTGAGTTAGGATCTTTTTGCATTTTCCATTTTCTTTGATTGTTGTGCCGATGTTCTCTATGGAATCTTCTGCACCTGAGATTCTCTCTTCCATCTCTTGTATTCTGTTGCTGATGCTCAAATCTATGGTTCCAGATTTCTTTCCTAGGGTTTCTATCTCTAGTGTTGCCTCGCTTTGAGTTTTCTTTATTGTGTCTACTTCCCTTTTTAGGTCTAGTATGGTTTTGTTCATTTCCATCACCTGTTTGTATGTTTTTTCCTCTTTTTCTGTAAGGACTTCTACCTGTTTGATTGTGTTTTCCTGTTTTTCTTTAAGGACTTGTAACTCTTTAGCAGTGTTCTCCTGTATTTCTTTAAGTGATTTATTAAAGTCCTTCTTGATGTCCTCTACCATCATCATGAGATATGCTTTTAAATCTAGGTCTAGGTTCTCAGGTGTGTTGGGGTTCCCTGGACTGGGCGAAGTGGGTGTGCTGGGTTCTGGTGATGGTGAGTGGTCTTGGTTCCTGTTAGTAAGATTCCTCCGTTTACCTTTCGCCATCTGGTAATCTCTGGAGTTAGTAGTTATAGTTGACTCTGTTTAGAGATTGTTCTTCTGGTGATTCTGTTACCGTCTATCAGCAGACCTGGGAGACAGATTCTCTCCTCTGAGTTTCAGTGCTCAGAGCACTCTCTGCTGGCAAGCTCTCTTACAGGGAAGGTGCTCAGATATCTTGTATTTGGACCTCCTCCTGGCCGAAGAAGAAGGCCCAAAACAGGACCTTTCTCAGACACTGTGTTGCTTTGGCAGTTCCCAGGTGGTACAGACTCTCACCTAAGCAGACTAAATTCCTAAGTTCCTTGGAGTCCCTGGACCAAGATGGCGACCGCTGCTGCTGTGGCTTAGGCCGCCTCCCCAGCCGGGCGGGCACCTGTCCTCCGGTCCGGACGGTGGCTGGCTGTCCCTGGCCCACAAAGGGTGCTGCCTCAGCGCCTCTGTGCTTCCGCCTGTTCCAGAAGCTGTCAGGTTCTCTGGCGCACCCTCTCACCTGTTCAGACTAATTTCCTAAGTTCGGCGGGTCCCGGACCAAGATGGCGACCGCTGCTGCTGTGGCTTAGGTCGCCTCCCCAGCTGGGCGGGCACCTGTCCTCCGGTCCGGAAGGTGGCCGGCTGTCCCCGGCCCACACAGGGTGCTGCCTCAGCCCCTCTGTGCTTCTGCCTGTTCCAGAGGCTGTCAGGTTCTCTGGCGCACCCTCTCACCTGTTCAGACTAATTTCCTAAGTTCGGCGGGTCCCGGACCAAGATGGCGACCGCTGCTGCTGTGGCTTAGGCCGCCTCCCCAGCCGGGCGGGCACCTGTCCTCCGGTCCAGACGGTGGCTGGCTGTCCCCGGCCCACAAAGGGTGCTGCCTCAGTGCCTCTGTGCTTCCGCCTGTTCCAGAAGCTGTCAGGTTCTCTGGCGCACCCTCTCACCTGTTCAGACTAATTTCCTAAGTTCGGCAGGTCCCGGAACTAGATGGCGACCGCTCCATTTTTTCTATTTCATTCAGTATTCATTTCCTATTTCCCAGAATCCAGGGAGGTGTCAATGCTATGTGGAAAATTTTGATTGCTAACTTACTTTCTGAAGCATGGACTTTTCTCCTAAAATGTTATGTTTATTGACGACAAAACTGACTAGGTGATTTAGATGAGCCTACCTGCAGGTAGTTAATTCTGCTCAGCTTGTGAAAGGCAATGCGGAGCCCCGAAGCCAGATAGACTTGGGTTCAGGTTTGCAGATGAATTAAGTGGCGTATAACCTCTTTAAGCTCCAATTCCCTCACCTCTTATTTGTAGTATTTTGTTAGTAGATGTACCTAAGAAGCCCATAGTAGCTACCACTGTCTGAGATTTGTTCTAGGAATGACTGTCAGTACTGTGCCCCAGGAGAGCTATTTCATGGCTAATGCCATCTTTCTTTCCTTCTCAAAAATAGCCCAAGGGCTGGGGAGATGGTTCAGCTTGCAAAGTGCTTGCCATGCAAGCAGGAGTAGCCAAGTTAGATCTCTAGCACCCAAATTTTAAAAATGCTGGCAGAATGGCAGGCACCTATAATTCTGCCATTGGGGAGTGCAGAGCCAAATGGGATCCTTGAGGCTTATTGGTCAGCTAGTGTACTCAACTAGGCAAGCTCCTAGTTCATTCAGAGGCTTTGACTCAAAAGAACAAAAAATTAATTGGAGAGTAATTGAAGAAGGCACCCAATGTCAGGCTATGTATATGCATAAAAGTGTTGCACCTCTGTACAGGCATGAGATCATGTGTTTGCACACCAATAAGCACAAGGAAGGCATGGATTCCAGGGAAATCCATAGGGTACAAAGACAGCTGATTGATAAATACATGAAAGGATGGAGAGAAGGAGAAAGAAAGGTTTGTTCTATAACTATGGTTCAAATAGTTCTAGCTAGCAGTTCCCATGCATGAAAATAAAGATCATGTCTTCCAGACCAAAAACTAGGGATTGAGGTCTCAAAAGGGTACTCTCACAGGGACAATGAATTAGAATATCTGAAATCATGACTATAAAAAGTCATGTTCTTAGATACATGGTAACTACTGCTGTAATGAAAAACCATGACCAAGGCAACTTTTAGGAGAAAGCATTTAACTGGAGTCTTCCTTAGAGTTTTAGAGGGTTAGTTCATGACTATCATGGTAGGCAGGATGGTAGCAGGCAGGCAGGCAGGCAGGCGTGGTGCTGGATCAGTAACTGAGAGCTTAGCCCCTGATCCACAAGTAGAAGGAGAGCAAGACTGAGTCTGACATGGACTTTAAAAACCTCAAAGCTCACTCCCAGTGACATACCCTCTCCAGCAAGGCTATACCTTCATCTTTCTCAAATAGTTTCACCAACTGTGGACCAAAAATTCAAATATATGGACCTATGAGGGCTGTTTATGTTCCAACCATCACAGTTACCTAAGTTGTAGGAAAATATATAAATGGCTCTACAAAACTCAATCCACTACAAGATGTCTGAAGACTATCTGTTAGAACTGCCCTGGAATGATTTCTAAGTTACAGTCTCATGGGTTCTCAGAGAGAGATCAGTAGTTTAACATGGCTCAGCAAGTGGTTTGGGGCATGTTAAGAGCTAATGGCCTAGGGAAGCAGAACTTACAGCACTCTTACTTGAAAGTGTGTTCTTCAGACTATGGTGATGTGCTAGAGAAAGCTAGTGAGCATGTACCACTTCTCCACCTCTTAGGTACACACCCTTTCTCCATGGGCTTCTTTATCATAGTCCTCACTCTGGGTACATTGCATTCTTAAGGAAACATCTGATCTACCAGCTACAGATTCACTCTGGGTCATGTCTTGCTGCATATGTCTGCTCAACCAACTAGGACACAGGATAGCACAGAACACCACTCTCAGCCTGGCGAAGGTTTGGTTTTATACATTTGATATCTTCCGGCTCTTTCAGCACTTCCACAAGAGGGCACTCAGGGGAAACTTTCTTTTTGTCAGAAAGCCTGCTTTAGGAGCTTCTAATCCTGGAGTCAAACAATGACGCTAGGTTCTTAAAATCAGAGAGATAAACTTCTCTCTCTCTCTCTGTCTCTGTCTGTCTGTCTGTCTGTCTGTCTCTCCCCCACCACACACACACCCTACAACATAAAGTTTTAACTATGAAGGTTTTATACACAACTTTCCCCTTTCTCTCTATACCTGGACATTCTCCATAAGGCCCCCAAATTTATTTTCCTCCACCTGTGGTTCACTTTCTTGGAGAAAAGCAGGCAGTTCAGAGCAGCAAGTGCATGCCAGGGAAGGCTATCTGGAGCCAATGGCATTTGAATTGAAACTTGAAGGATGCTTCAGCAATAGGTAGGCTTTCTGGAGAACAGAAATGACATGCACAAAGACAGGAACAGCTGGGGACGTGGTTCAGTGGCAGAGTGTTTGTCTAGCATGCATAAGCCCTGGGTTTGATCTCCAATACTGAAAAAGAAATAGACAAGAACATACAATTCCTGGCATATTTATGGACATAGAAGGGCTCCGCTAAGCCTTTTGGCTCTGCAGAGAAGTGACACAAAAAGATTTATGAGTTAGAAATATGTATGCACATATACATACATTTGAGATAAATCATATGACTTCAGAATTAAAAAAAGAACCAGCTTAGCTCTGTGTGTGTGAGTGTGTGTGTGTGTGTGTGTGTGTGTGTGTGTGTGTGAAATCAACAACATATCATACCTTTGAACTCCCACGCATATCACTTGTCTTTAAGCAGCTGGTTACTGGAATTGACTCTGACTTGCTCAATATTCTTGATCTCTAGATCATTTATCTTTTTCCATTGACAGCTTTGGCCAAGGTATTTTGATGTCTGTACTCTACAAGCTCACAGAACTGACCCAGGGTCCTTACAAAGTTGGGAATGCTAGGGCCAGCACTCATTTACATTTAATTAACCCCATGGATAGGAACTGTTAATGTTAGCAATGTTTAAAGACTGCATTTAGTCTTAGAATTTCTCTGAGCTGCTACAGAATATAAAGTGTGAAGATAGATAGATAGTCAAGAAAGTGCTTCCAGCTGCTCTAACCATCCCGGATTAAGGTCAGAGTTCAGAACAGTCATTTCAGTGGAAGGGAAATCAAATCAAACCAACCCTAGAGGTTTTAAAATAGGATGGCATAAGCACTTTTAAGACGAGATTAATAACAAAAGAGAGAGGGGGAAAGGCTGTCTTGCAGGGAAGTGAGCAGAATAAAAACAAGGTCTATACTGACTTCCTGATTCTCACTGAGGAGATGCTCTGTGAAAATGGATCGGACTCAGTTGAAGACATTTTTACTGAGCCTAATGATATTGCTGCTAATATAAATAATAACGAATATGTAAAAAAAAAACCCATAAGACTCATTTAGCATAGAATGTTATGCTCTCGTGTGTATCTGCTTTCAGATAACACTCTAAAGTTATTTCAGTGGAGGCTGTTGAAGTGTCCCCAGACACATTCAAAGCTGAAGGACTTAGCCCTCCATAGTCACCCCTCTTTGGAGTTGCTTTGATAAAGAGTTGTCCTTTTCAAGGTCATGGGCTCCTGTTAGGTACTCACATCCAGTGATTGGTCAATACAGAGTTTTGGAGTTAGGACCATTCTGTAAAGGTATGGCAGCCTCAGCACTCCTCAGCACCCGGTCTGCTGAATGTTCACCGAGGGTGGACTGCAGCCCCATTTCTGCCTCTGCTTCATTGCTTCTCTTTGAACCCCTTTATCCCTTCCTTTCTCCTAACGATCCACACCAAAGAATCAAAGAATCTTATCAAGAAATGCAATGCAACCAGTGACATTACTATCTCACTTGTATTTTTAAAAATCATTTTATTTATTTCATGTACATTAGTGTTTTGTCTGCATGTGTGTGTATGAGGGTGTCCAATCACCTAGAACTGGAGTTACAAAGAGCTGTAGGTACTGGGAACTAACCCAGGGATTTCTGGAAGAGCAGCTAGAGCTCTAACCACTGAGCCATCTCTCTAGACCCATTCTCACTTGTATTTTTGATGCTGATGATTGAACCCAGAGATTTGTACAAACTAGGTTAAGTACTTGACCCTGTACTTCATCTCCTGTCCTTTACTTCACTTTTAAAGGTGGGATACTAACCATCTTAGGTAGTAAATTAATGGACTGGAATTCATTATTTGATGCTAGATGATCAGTGACTAGAGCTGAGCTCTGGAAAGTGTCACTCAGTGGAAGCTAGTATTTTAGGGTAGCAGGCAATGGAAAAAAGAATAAGGCCTAACCTGTCTGTGCTCACAATAGAGTGAGCAACACAGACATAGAAACAAAGCCATAACTGGAATGGTCACCTTCAGAGGCGCAGGTTATAGGTATGAAGATGAAGGAGGGATGATGTCACTAGGATGTGTGATTTGCATACAGAGGGCCCTGAAGGAGAGATACTCCTGGAGACGTCAAGGAACACCAGAACCTGTCCCCTTTCCTCACTTGACCTCTACTACAAATAAGTGAACAATTTCATCTACAACATGTTGTGAATGGGCTGTGAGGTGGACTGGCCATATTCCATTCTCCCAGAAATCTTCAGGCTGTTTGATAGATCAAAGGGGTATCCTGGTTAAGTCCTCTCCCCTCTTTGTTCAGTCCCAGCTCTCCCTGTAAGTGATCGTAGATTTTGTTACTTGTTAAGAGAACTACTTATATCCATTGCACAGTTTTGAATATGGCAATTCAGGGATTAAAAAAAAAAGACAAGATTCTGTGGTCCAAGCAATGCTTTGTAAATTTTAGCGTATAATGTCTTGACATTAAGAGGATGTTACTACTCCACTTTATTATTCACAGCTGTTTCGTGCATGTAACTGGTGCCCAAGAACATGTGTGTACTGTCTGTGAAATTATCCTTACCATCATCACCATTACAACAGACATATGTACATATACAAATTATATATGTGATATGTATGTATGTACGTATATAATGTCAGCCAGTGTTCTAATTACTTTGGGAGTCCAGTGAGGTCAATGTGTTTATCTGAATAAGACTGGCCACCGTAGACTCATATGTTTGAATATTTGGTTCCCAGCTGGTGGAACTGTTTGGGAAGGATTATAAGGTGTGGCCTTGTTGGAGGGAATGTGTCACTCAGGGCAGGCTTTGAGGTATCAAAAGCCCTCACCATTATATTAGTGTTCTCTGTGCCTCACGGTTGCATCTCAAGATGTGAGCTCTTTGCTCCAGCGCCATACCTGCCATGCTCCCTGAAATGGTAGTCATAGACTCTAACTCTCTGAAACTATAAGCCCCAAATAAAAAGTCTTTCTTCTGTAAGTCATCTTGGTCATGGTATCTTATCATAGTAACAGAAAAGTAACTCAGACATTATATTTATAGTCAGCCAATGTTTTAAGTACTTAACAAGTATTACATTTCATAAAAGGGGAAATGGAGGACTAGATACTGAAGAAATTGAGTCAGTAATTTGCCTCTAAGTTGATGAAAGCTAGGACAGGGCTAGAGTTCAAATGCTGGCACCTGGAAGAAGGGATAGGATTACATTGAGGGTACAGGTTATAGAGGCTGACAAATCCCAAATCCACAGTCAGTGAGACAGAGACCCAAGAGGGCTGATGGTTTATTCCTTTTCTAATGCTAGCAGGCTTGGCACTCAGAAGGAGCCTGTGTTCTAGTTAGAGCCTGAAGGAAGGAAAGGACCAATATCCTCACATAAATCAATTAGGCAAGAAAAGTTCACTCTTACTCTCAGGCTTTCAAATGATTGGTTGCAGTCTACCCAAGTCTCCCTAATTTTACTTAGTTCTCTGATTCAAATGTAATTTTTACCTGAGGCATCTCTACGTATGTACACGAAGTAATGTTTGACCAGATATCTGGACACTTAGTGGCCCAGGAAGGTTGACATGTACATTAACCCTCATGCCTGCCATGTCCTTGTCATAGAAGGGGTATATGAGTTGTAAAATGCTGTGCAAATTGAAGGGAGTGTAACCATTGATTTGAAGAAGAAGGTTACTCCTTGATAATAACAGCTTAGCCCATCCAGGACTTATTGTTTTCTGAGTGTTAGTGTCATTTCACTAACTGTATCTTATTTAACCCTCAAAGTAATCTTATCCCTGATTCTAGGCTGCCACCATTTGAACCCTTGCCCTGTCTCTAGCTTTAATCAACCCAGTACCCAGAACAAGAGGTGTTCATTGTATAACCATTACATAGTGAGGAATCTTTTTATCCCTGCTTTTGCTGCCTCTTGTACCTACACTGATCCACTCTCCTACACCCCCAATGTCATCATCTGCAAAATTCCTATTTTATTTTTAAGAGTTAGTTGCATCATGCTCTTTCTTCAAGGTTTTCAAGTCACTCCACTTGATCTCCCACAGCTCAAGTAGCACTGAACTTACTGTAATGCCTTTTATCTTTTGGGAATGCCCCTCAAAGTAACGGACTAGGTCCTTTTCATCCCCGTGAACCCCTCATCCATAGTCACTATGTCTCAAACTAGTGGATGACTGTAAGTTAACACTTCATGTTAATGTTTTATATATGAATGTTTTGTGAATATATGGCCACTGAAAGGAAAGAAGATGCTTTGTCCTTAATTCATTATTTTCTCATGAATATTTTATGTATGTTATTGACTTTGTACTGAAATGGTTCTGCAAAGCATTTTAGGTAGAATTCTTTTTTAGCATCTTGCAGACCACAACATTCAGTAATAATGATTTTTCGAAAAAAGGGAAACGTTTTTTTTTTAATTTGTTTGTTACTTTGCTTTAAAAAGATCAATAGAGCATTTGTGGCTGTGTTAAAGAATAAAATAGTTCTTGCTTCTTACTTAAGGTGTCTTTTTTTAAAATAATAAAGGAGAACATGTCATATCCATATAACTCCCAATCTTTTCTTTTCTTTTTTTTTTTAAGTTTAAACATGCAGAAGAATAAAAATCTAGTTGAAGATATGAATGATATCCTAATTGGACGGCCTACTATGAAGGTCTGGCGGAATGTCCCCGCCTCAGTAGGTAAGTTCTTGATGCCATTGTTAGGCATTGAGAAGATGCTGTAAGATCCATGGGAGACTGTGTGTCTGGGCATAGGCTAAGTAGAATGCACAGGTAAGAGCATTTTCTTTTCTTTATTTTTTTCCTTTTTCAAAAACTGGATTTATTTTATGAAAATGAGAACACTGTCACTGTCTTCAGACATACCAGAAGAGGACACCTGATCCCATTACAGATGATTGTGAACCATCATGTGGGTGGTGAGAATTGAACTTAGGACCTCTGGAAGAGTAGTCAGTGCTCTTAACTGCTGAGCCATTTCTCCAGCCCCAGTAAAAGCATTTTCTATCTCTCAGCTCAAGAAACAATTTAGAGCACCAACCACTCAGAGTAGATTTCAAAATGTCATCACTGCACTAACTGAGCAGGTACTGAGCTAGACAAAGGTGAATGAGATTGTCTTCCCCGTGCCCCCCCCCCCCCCAAGGCATTCAGGGTCTGGCTGAGAAGCTAGAAAAATTTAGAGCGATGGCCATGCAGCACTGGCTGTAGAGTTAGATGGCTTCAGCTAATATCCCAGCTCCTCAACCCTCTAGCTGTGGTACTAAGGGAACATTCTCTCTCAAACCCTCAGTTTCCTTGTATCCAAAGTAGAGATGAGCATGGTACCCAAGTCTACTAGAACTATGGAAAGACAGAGCATACAACTTAGCATTTAGCAAAGAATTGACTTTTGTAGAAATATTACTACTTCCAGGTGTAAATGCCTGAGATATGAAGGGTCTTCAAGGTACACCAGTTTGGCTACTGAGACAAGGAGGTGGTTAGGAGACAGATGCACCTTTCCAGGCTGCCTGTCAATCAGCACTAAGAAGAATTTTGAGGGGCTTCAAGAAAGATGGATATCTTTGCTTCGTAAAGTGGCAGAAGACACAGTGAGGCTGTATGGAGGAAGTATGCTCATGTCTGCTACAGAAGAAGCACAAGGAGGCTCAATCCACACAGAGGGTATAAGAAGTATTTGCCTGTCCAAACCACAGTTTTTCTCTCACCACTGGCTTTTTCTGTAGCAGTGATGGAAAAAGGAAACAACCTTGCTTGGGCTAAGATTAGGTTTTGTCCTTAGCCCATTTGCTTAATCATTTATTCATTCACTTCAGGACATCAGCTCATTTCTGTCTCACTCTAGAGTCTACATTCATAATCACTACACTCAAGGGCCTTCTTATGCTTATAAATGCAAAAAAATGGAAGAGAAGACAAGGAAAATTTATCATTAACATCACCAAGATGCCCAAATCTTTCCAAGTGTTTCAAGTGATTTCCAAGTGATTTAGTATTAATATAAATAGCAATAGGTACCATTTGTTGACTACTTACTGGGTGCCAAACACTTTCTATGCATTTATATCAATTTATGTGAATGCCACTTGATGCAAACCATTATTGTATACATTCTATCTACAATTTTACAACAACCCTTATGTGGGAAGCAACTCCTTCCTCATAACCCTTCTCCACTTATGGACCTTGTTCTGCAAACAAGCAAGCTGAAGCACAGAGGAGGAACTTGATCAGCCACATTAATAACAGGTCATTTGGTACTTTTTGTTTCTCTAGTTTGGTTATAGAGCCCATGAGGTTCCAGACTAAACTCTTGGTGATCTCTTGGTATACTTAGATTCTGCTGTCATGTTATTTTTAACTTTTGCTACTTTCTTCAAGGTTTCCAGCCAGTAATAAGCTTGCATCTAACTATTGTTATATAGACAATTCCTAGTATTCATATTGGGCCTGATTTTGACGCCAAGTCTCCATAACCACGTAATCCAATAAACTTTCATTGGTTAAATTGGTAAAAATAAGAGGTGTGTAACTTAGGTAGAAAAGGTGGATGTTAAGAACTCTACCCATCTTTTGTAGAATGGGTTGTGCCATTTGCAAGCCATGTGGCAAGGTTGGGGATGCAAAGAAACCAGAGAGATAAGGTCTCTTTCCTCATGGACTTCACCTTCAAGTGAGAGGACAATGAACAAATAATAATGAATTAAAATACTTGTAGAAGATAGTAGTAAGTAGTATAAGGAAACTGCAGCAGGATGGGGGTACACACAAATAAGGGGGTGAGAGAAACGGTCTAGATGAGGGGTGAGGGGAGAGTAATAGCAGGGGTCCTTCAGGCCAATGCCTGGGCTAAGGAGGAAGCCTACATGAGGGGCTGGAAGTCCAGGTTGTATAGATGACGTCAAGAATTCAGCTGGGCATCCAAGAAGAAGAGCAAGAGGATGAACTAGGTTGGAGGTGGCAAGCAAGAGTTGATGGTGATCCCACGTTAGGTGGGAGAAGCAGGATGGTTCAGACAATGCCAGATGTTGTGAGCCATGTTAGGAATCTAAGCCTTAGCTGCTTCACTAACTATCCTATGGCGTTTGCAGTATTTATAGAGAAAGGCATTGGGGCCTAAAAGGTTATATAACTTTTTCTGTCCTCTGAAACCTCACCACTTAACAGCGGGGTTTTCATGCTCCACAGTCTTACTACCAAATGAAAGCACAGACTAATTAAAAGGAAAATTTAAATGATGGGCAAGGGAGTCCTACAGAGGAGTCCATGTGCCTCTTACCATAGTTCAGAATTGACTCTCAAATAGCAGTAAATGAGTAGAAGCCAAAGGAGAATTCAGGGAAGTAATGCAGTCTTCAGCCTCTCTGGCCTTTGTAATTTCATTGCTTCTCCCGAAACCCAGAGACACTGCTCAAGAACTGCTGTTTCCTTCATTTCATTGAATGATGATTTAGAACTGCTCATGCTGTATCTAACGCCATTAACCATACTAAAAAATCTCAGGAAAACAACTCCTTTTGCCTTGGAAATACAATGATGTTTAGTCATTTTAAGAAAAAAAAATCTGCACTTAGCAAATGTGCCTAAGATGAAAAAGAAATTGTGGAATTTCATAGATGATTTTAATAACTGACTCCCAAATAGAAAGGACTTGGGAATATTTAAAATGCTGAGGCAATCATAAAAATAACCTTTACCAAAAACTCATAAGGGATGATCCCTGTAAGTTTACTGAACTTAACGAAGTTACAAATGCAATTGAGTAACAAGGTGAGGAGGGAGGCAGGCTATGGAATTAGACTGCCTGCATTTAAAGGCTTGATCTACAAGTGAATTCACATAAAGTGCTTAACATAATATTCTTTACCCTAAAATGGAACTATTATTAGTGTTATTATTGTAGAAATAAGCTACAGACCTTACCTCAAGGATGGTGAGATAAGCAGCTATTCAGAGGAATACTAGTGAACAGAGATATCAAGGAAAAAAACTCCAGGGTGTAGGGGAATCATGAGCAAGTTTCTGAAAAATTCTTAACTGAGCTACAACTCTGGATCAGAAGCTGGTAGGTAACATTGCAAGGAAGGTTTATAACATGGTTGATTACTGCTCTGAAGGAGTTTGCTGTAACTCCTTTCAGTCGCATCTAGTATTGGAGAAAATGCCAATGAAACTTCTGGATTAAAATAATATACAACCCATTGATGGTAAGACTATCCCAGAAGTAATAAGACAATAAGCTAACTGTGAGAAGCACTGGTCAAGGTATAGTCAACACTGTAAGTAATCAGAAAGGAATAACAGTGAGGGAGCAAGGGCTAGAGAGATCTAGAAGGACTTCATTACCATGAAGAGATAGGTCATAAGGCAGCTACTCATCACAGTACTTAGGTCTCCAACCATTCAGACCAGGCAGTCTCCTTAACTAGTAAAATGATGCCAGTGTTGAAGAAATTGAAATATGACACAGAGATATATCAACAAAGCTTGCACTAAATGAAATCTGTTTCATGGATGATACAGGAATGTAGTGGAAAAAGCATGGACTTAGGGGCACAAGTCCCTGTGATTACTATCTGTGAATTCACAGATAAATTACTTACCCTAAAATAAATAAATGGCTGTGAATAATTTCTATAGAAATTAGATTGCTATATTCGTTTAAAACTAGGTACAGTTCTATCACCAACAAAACCAATTTGATCTTAGGAAAAGAAAATGCCTACAAAATGAAAAGGGGGTTGTTATTTTTAATCCATTTCATCCAAAGATGGCAAAACAGAGTATTTTCTTTAAGGAGAAATACTTGTAGATTTCCATTTAACTCCATCGCCATCTCAGCCACATACTTGTAAGAAGATCCAAGGATTTCACACAACCAGACATGTGTGATATTCAGAAATGCAACTCAAATATTAACTCATGATCACTGACTATATCTCAGGCAGTGTGATAGGCAAGAAGGATGACAATTCTTTCACAGGTCGTTAACCATGCTTGTTAAATGATGTCACAAGTCACACTGCACTTTTAGACTGCATAGGCTTTTGGACTTTTGCCCTGAAACCTCTAGCCATTTTTCCAGATTTCTACAACTTTCTCCTTCTTCTTATATTTAATAGGAAAAGAATATCAACGTTTACAGATGTCAGGAGCCATATTATCACCTAACGTACCTCTAAACAAGTTACAGTGGACTGATTTTGACTACACACCCTGTTTGTTTTCACATATGTAGTCATGTCTACTCTTTAGTTCCAGGAAGGCCTTTGTTTCTTACCCACCACCTCCATATATACCTGACTATCCACCAAAAATCATCTTATCCATTGTATTCCCATTTAGGTACTATACTATCATTACAGCAGTTAATGGTGACCAATGGAAAAATATCTGCACTGTTTCATATAGTCAGGTTGCTATTTATGCTTCCTCCTGGAGGGAAACCCTATCTCCAGACTGACAACACAAACTTCATACCACTTCATAACCTTCTGACCATATTTTCCCTTCCAACATGATAATATTAAAACAGATAAGTAGGTCTTCTCCATGGTTGGGAAGTCCTTGAGGACTCATCTACATTTCATTTTCACGTCCTCTGGATACCCAAGGGAGAACATTTCTTGGTAAATATCTATTGAGTGATTAAATGATGTGATCTCTTGGCTAAAGCTTGTTTAATAAATGATGAAATTTCATCTTTACCAGTTCCTTAGCCTTTTTAATCTTGTTTTTATTTTGATCCTTGAGAACATGAACATATTTGACCAGTAACATGGAAAAGCAAAGTGTCATTTTAACCACATTACAGTTGCGTTTTAAAATAAGTAGTAATTACTTGGTCACCAAGCTTAAAGGTTGTTTTTCTTACTAGCTATCAATCTCATACTTGGTAGAGCTTTTGCAAAAATAAATAAATAAATAAATAAATAAATAAATAAATAAATAAATAAATATCTACCAGTTTCTTCAAGAAGAGCAGAGAGTGAATACTACCTTTAAAAAAAATGGTACACTCTTCCAGAGTGCATCAATCTCTGCTTGCTGTGGGTACAAGCTATTTTTATCAGGTGATACTGTGATATTCCTTTTCAACACACGATATTCACTCTTTCAAGCTGTTCGGCACTGTTCTATTTGGTTTCATGTTACATCAATGAGACAGTTTGAGGGAAAAGGAAAAATGGGACAGACTATATTTAGTAGCATCACTAAAACCCTAAATAAAAAACTCTGAAATCTCCTAAGCTCCCTGGCTGCCCAATTTATATTCAGGACCCTACTTACCAGTCCACAATTAAGGCAAGTGAGAAAAGCCTTTGTTCGGAGAATATTTCCTGAGAATCTTAATAATAGCAAAGCATTTTTCAGTGTCTCTAAAATTTTTAGGGGCTAAAGAACACAGACCCCCTCAAATGATTACTCCATGTATTTTGTATTTTTGCAGTATTTCAAGATGCTAATCATCAGCTTATTCTACAATTTCTATAAATTTAAAATTATATTTTAAAAGAATTACACATCTGGTTAAACATCTGAACATACCAAGGTCAAAGTAGCTATGTGGTAACTATTGAGCCAAGAAACTGTTAGCTATAGAAGACTTCAGGGAGTTTAGACTGCAATATCAATGTTCTTGCATATTGTAGAGCAGGAAAGCATAAAAGTAAATAGCATGCCATTTGAAGAGTCAGGAGAAAAGAAGGCTTACTCAAATGTTTTCAATCAATGTAAGCTTAAAGATATGCCTAGGATAGCAACTAACATATTATAAGGGCCCTGATAATTCACAATATCTTATTTGGTGGCAACAAGCCAAACAACTTTGTCATCTGAAGACCATGATACAGATACCTGTTTCTATTATTTCTTGAGGAAATGTAAGGGTGTTGCAGTAGATCAGCTATAAAACTGTCCATGATCTTCATCCTGCCTTGTGTTCATGTCCCTCTGCAATGTGATTGCATTTTCTTTCTACCAAAAGATGTGGTCTTTTTCTTCATTCCTATTTTGGGACTGACCTTGTGGTGTTTGACCAGTGGATGGTGTAGAAATTTCAGTCTTTTCTGTTTTATTTTCACTGTCTCTTGAAGCCCTGGGCAGAAGCTGCCTGTAAACAAGTCCTGGAGTGGGAAGGAAGGAAAAGAGGGAGGGAGGGAGGGAGGGAGGGAGGGAGGGAGGGAGGAAGGAAGGAAGGAAGGAAGGAAGGAAGGAAGGAAGGAAGGAAGGAAGGAAGGAAGGAAGGAAGCAAGCAAGCAAGCAAGCAAGCAAGCGAAGAAGGAAGGGAAGCAGGTAGGCAGGTAGGCAGCCAGGGAGGTAGACAAGCAACACCCACACATGTGACAACATTCAAGAGCAGCAAAGTTATCTTATGCCCCAGAGTTTAGTGCTGATGAGTGAATGGTTCAGCTGACTTGTATACTCATGAGCAATAAGAAACACAGTTTAAAACTGCATTTTAGAAACACGGTTTAAACACAGCACCTCAGTTACCTTGAGCTTACCCATGAGTCTGGAACTGTACTAAAAATAATATTTATGTCCTAACAATAATATTTATGCAGCAAATATTATCTTCATCTTATCCTCATTCTGGGGTGCACAGAGGTTAGAGTAACTTGTTCCAGTGTTAACTAACAAACAATGGGGCCAAAACCAAAATACAGCATTTCAACTTCCTAGAAACAGCAGTTGGTTTAAGAAAGAAGGCATTTTCTTAATCCAACAGATAAGGAACATTTCCAGTCCTCTCTAGGATTGATGCTTTTAAGCTTGCCTACACTTGCAGCTGCTCCAACTTCAAGGGCCATTTCTGTAAATAATTATAAGAGTGACTGTGACTTTATTCATTGGTACATTATATCTTTTGGAATTTAAAATCATCTGTTACGATATGACCTGTGTCTCACAGAAGAAGAGAGAGTGGATCTCAGGGAGGCCATGTGCCCCCACCTGTGCCCCACCCAACCTGCAAGGAAGTAGCCTCTCTGTGCTGCAGCATCATATCTGATAACTCTAGAGGCTGCACCCTGAACTGTTTAATTTTCATTCTGTATATTCTGTACAGGAAAATTTTCATCCAATCCAAGTTGAAGTTCCCCACACCTTCTTGTGCTTACTTGCTAATCAAATGTTCTATTCAGCAAACATATAACAAATACCCTTTCTGTCTCTAGATTTGGAACTGGTCCTTGAAGTTTCAAAGACGTTAAATCCAAATTCTCTGCCATGAAGTGTCTTAAGTTATTACAGATATAGGAATAAAATACACAGAAAATATAAAGAATACCTAGGCTTGTACCACACAGTGATGTTTCTGTCATCAATGATGGGCCATGTTTAGGATGGTAGACTCCTACGATTACAGTGTAGCTGAAATTTTTCTATAGCTTAGTGTAGTGTATCATTCATATATTCATATGAACATTGAACATGAATATATTGAAACAAATGACTCTTGTCTAGTGACATTGGTGTAAACAAACCTAGTAGGTTCCCACCCATACCAAAAAACCAGTGTAACATTTATATATAGTATATAATACTTGGCAATGATGAAATGACTTTTTGAACCAATACTATTTTTTTGTGTCATTTTAGAATCATTCTTAGGACAAAAAACTTTCCTACCAAATATTTGCACCAAAACCAGGTTGGTGCTTACTGCAATCCTTGGTTGTGTCTGGATGCCACATAAAGTGATTGACATACAGTAGCTAGGTCGGTATACCGACCTAAGCATACTTGATGTTGACAGTGATGAAGCCACAATCCTTTAAGCATATCTGTGCTTAAATCAATACAAATCTCTGAAATAAAAAATGAAATGTAAGAGGCTATGACTAATTACTGGATGAATGGAATAGGCAGTTACATTCCTGAATCTGAGGGGGAAGTTAGGGAAACCTGGGTTTGAATCTGTCTGGCAAAGCTTTCCATGGGAAGGAATATGAGGGTTGCACAGGGTAGGAGAGTTCCTATGGGAGCAGTCTTCTGTTGTAGGTATATGATTTTGTTATAGGTTGTCATGGTGATTGTATCTTAAAGACATCCATGCAGTAACTATTTAAATCTAGTATATTTGGACAAGGCCAATTCCTTATATATAGGGAAAAAAGGACTCATCTGAAAGTCCCAACAAATCTAAAAATTACATCCTAAAATTTTGAGGCAACCACCAGGTCATGTCAATCAACAAATTCATAAAACAGACAATTTTGCGGCAGTTTCTTAGGGTCAGCATAAAGAAAAAGCATGGGAAAAAGGAAGAAATGTAAGCTATGCAAAAATGTCACCAAATATTAGAGACTGGTATGGTAACACTTGGCGGCCAGAGCAAAATTAGTGCAATTGCACTTGTAAAAATTCAATCAGCTTCATTTTTGGTTTATTTTCTATTTTCAATATTCAGGAAAGATCTCCCTGATCTGACACAATCTAACCTCCCAAGGACTCCTCTTGCAACCCATGTCTGCATCCCACAAGTACAGCTCCCAGGAACATCCTTTTCATACCCTCTTGTCACCTCTGCCCTCTGTGACACTGCCCAGTAGGTCCTTCCTGCAGGCCCTCTCTCTCATGTTCTGACAGTAGCGCACTCAACATATGCAAATTCTCACTTAGCTAATTCTACATTTTCTTTACCCTATAGTGTAAAAGTCATTTCAAGTTGTAAGAGGAAAAACAGGAATTCTGGAAGGGGACTCTCATCATAACTGAGGAAAGTGATTGATGACCCGACTTGAAAGGGTTCAGTTATTCCAGTTGCAATACAGAGTTCTAATTGACACCCACACTGAGAAGTCTGAGAAAAGTAAGGATGAGTGATGAAGAATAAAATAACTATAGCTAAAACTCGAGTCACAATTCTATGGGCGCTTCATGAAAGCAGATGAATAAAACCAAGTCTAATTAATGACTTTGAAGAAGAAAACCCCTGAAACCAGGAGGTAGACAAGTTGTCAACAAACCCCAAATAGTAGGAATGAAAAAGGATCAATGCTTTTGGTAAGAGGATGTTCAGTCAGAGAGATGCGTTCAGCAAAGTGTATCAGTTCAGGTACTGCTATTCAGACACAGATCTGAAGGTAGCGGGCAGAGGACATTAACAAACCAACAGGTCACATCATGGAGGTGTTTCCAACACTGACAGTCGTACAATGGAAAGGTGTGTAATGTGTAGTTTTAAAGACACAAACTGAAGAAGTGTAGACAAGAGTCCAGATACATAGTAAAGGGAAAGAAAGGCAAAACTGTAAGTACAAGGACACATATTAATGATAATGCTCACTATTCACAAACGCTAATATTATGGTTTTTTTTTTAGCTGTTCTTTTTTTTTCCATTTTTATTAGGTATTTAGCTCATTTACATTTCCAATGCTATACTAATATTATGTTTTGTTTCCAGAACATAAAGGGCCTTTGAGGACACTCAAGGAAAACTCAGGAAGGAGCAGAACTGACAGCATGCCATTTGGTAAATAGGCGCACACATATACCGGAGTTAATGATAACCATTTAAAGGGATTGGACCTGGATGCAAGAACTAGGGTCTTGAGGACATTCAGGATGCATTTGTTTAAGACCCAACAATTCTGCTAGAATGAAAGCGCCTTATTAAAGATACTGTACTTTTTGTACATCACTACATGACTACTACTCAGCACTGTGCTTGATACATTGAAGGCACCTCATACATATGCTAGTAGACTTAATAAACAGGTATATGTACGTAGGTGTAGATACGGATACAAATATCAGATGTATTGAAAATAAGATGAAAAGCATTTGCTAGTGTTTGAAACAAGATTTTAAAGGGGCAGGAAAACATCTCTGAAATGAAGTCTGCCAATGATAATAAGAAATAAAGTCAGATATTCTTAAGAGAAAGGTGAAAGCTATCTGCCCTCATCACCGCCATCCTGGGCATTTATGTTCAAGGCTCTTTTCTGTTCATACTTTGGAGTCTTGTAAGTTAGTATATAAATAGCTAGTTAAATAAGTGGTTTCCTTTCACAAATTCAAAAGAACACTTTCTAGGCTCCTTCAGTTAGTCAGCATGTAACAGGCATTAGGCTCACAGATAGCTAAGGGATAGGTGGGCAGACATTCACTAAGGTGGTATGCTATTAATAAATCCAGAGGTTCCTATGAAAATACAGAGCAGTCCTACCCAGCTAACTTTTTAAGAGGCAGCCCAGATGGGTGTGGTGAAATCACTGATGGTGGGGGAAAGGAAGGAGAACAGTAAGAAGTCCATGCCAAGAATGGAGGAAATGAGAAATTACTCAAGTTAGATCCCTCCCCTCTAGGCTTTCAGAACATCCTCTTCATTGTTGCTTAGAGCACAAATAGAAACTGTCTCCTATTCTCCTTGGCTTTTCCAGAATGGGATATTTGAGATCAGAAGCTATATATTATTATGTGGATTCAAGCAGAGTTTCCCAGAATAGAAAGGGTACATAATTGGATGAACAAGAATTTTAGAACAAGGAGGTAACACACCATTATCATTAAGGACATATAAAGAATACTGGATATGATTTGGCTACAAGGTCTCTACATTTGTAGTCTTGGCCTCAACATTTACAAAATGAGGCAATAATGGTCTTTACCTTTGTCAGTTGAATCTTCCCAGAAATAGACCCTGGGACAGTTAGTGGTAAAAGAGATTTATCATTTTATTGAGAAAATACAAGGAATTATGGATACAAATGGAGAAGAGTAGTCTCAGACAACAACAGAGATCAGAGGAAAGCATGGTCAACCCTATGGAGAGTTTTTTTTTTTTTTTACAAGAAGAGTCCTTACGCAAGGCAGAAATGGCCAGGACAGAGTATATCACACCCAAAACCTGCTCAGTCATTGGCTATAGTTGCCCAATAAATGTAGCCTGCCCAGAGGGGAGTCCAGATGCAGCTGAAGATGCTCAAGCTAAAAAAAAAAAATTAGCAAAGAAATTAGTCTCTATTCAAGTTGGCTAAAACTCAAATTTTGAAACATAAAGTTGTATATAACTTTAAGAATAAAAACAATTATTTAAGATATCTTCTCCAGCACTTTCAGTCATTTAGGCAGAGCATCCCAGGGACTCAGCTCCAGGCTATCTACATATCCTGATGAACTTGGCTTTTGGTTCTTTTGAGGATTGATATTGCACTTTCAAGAGATGCCAAGGGAGAGAGTGAGGTTTCTTCTGTATTGGGTGAAACTTTTTAATGCACAGCGTTATTTTCTGCTGGTAATCTAACTTGCTTATATTTCCCCTCTCCATCAAGAGAAACAGGAAATATTACCTCAAATGAGGTGTGCAAATCCCGTTTGAGTGCTCTAAGACAGTTAGAGTCGCTGGGAGAGCTTGGTTTAGTCATTCTCCATAAGGCAGAGCGTATAAGAGGAAGGTGAGCTCCCGACTCACAAAGCAGAGTGAGAGGAGTTCACTCTGCCAAAGGAGCTCTGCCGTCTGCTTGTGATGTAGCAAATGACAGTGTGTTTTCCAGGAAGTACTCTGGCAGGTGAGATCAGAAGGTGGCAGTGAAGAAGTTAGGACCCCATCTTGTACATTCTCAGTGGAAGACCACACAGACTAGTCTTCACATCCTAACTGTGCAGACCAGCCTCCACATGGTTAATAGAGGCAGCTTCTGCTCTACAGAGTCCTTAGCCTTGGCTCTGGATCTTGATCCTGAACCCACCCACAAGCACCTCATGGCTTTCTTGTAAAGGGCAACACCGCTCAAGATTCTGAACGGGACACATGGTCACATCTGCTCTTCTTAATTACATAGAGTGAGAAAGCAGGGCAGCTGCTACTGTAAGTCAAGTTTTTGAAGTAGGTCAGGTGACTAAAAGACATTCATTGGTGACATATAAAAAGGGCAGACCAAACTCTCCTCAGAGCGCCAAAAGTTTAGATCAATATAAAGAGATTTGGAAACTTATTCTTTTTTTAACTGATGCAGTGCATGCTTTTAAAACTTGAGGTGAATTTTACATTACACAAAATTAACCATTTTGAAGGGAACAGTTCAGTGGCAGTTGGCATGTCCATGTCATTGCACTGCCACCATCTTTATCTAGTTCCAAAACACTTGCTTCAATCCAAAGTAAAGCCACGTATTCACTAAGCAGTTTCTCCCCAATTCTCTCTTTTCTCCCCCATGGCAAACACGAATCAGCCTTCTGGTTGTCTGATTTATCTGATCCAGGTACAGGATGCCTCATAAATGGTCACACACAATCGGTGACCCTTTCATCTAGCCTTTGTCACTTTATATGCCTCGGAGATTCATCCCTGCCATAGGACACATCAGAACTCTATTCCTTTTGTCACTGAGGAATACTACATTATGTGCTCATATCCCAATTTGTTTATCTATTCTTCCATTGATAGTCATTTGGGGTATTTTCAATTTGCAAGTAGTGCTGCTGTGAATATGTGTGAACATGAACTCAAGTAACGATGGTCCATTCTTCTGAATATATACCTGGAGTATACCATGAACATCAGATGATGATGTATTTATGCTTTGAGGAGCTGACAGACTGGCTAAAGTGGCTGCACTACTCTACATTCTAATTATCATCACATGAAGGTTTCCACATCACAAATACTTGTTTTCATGTGTTTAGTTTTAAAAATTATTGCAGCTCTGCTAGAGGATATGAAGTTATATATCACTATAGTCTTGATTTGCATTTCCTTATGATTGATAGCACTAAATATTTTCTAATGCCTTTTTTCCACTACTTTTTAAAATAACAAGCAGAGATATAAATTTCAGCTAAATTCAGTTGCATGTGAGGCTTTCAAATACAAATAGCTCAATTAACATGGCAGCTGGGGCAATGCTTTCTATGAACTTCACCGTGTTCATACATATAAGCACAACATATTCCTAAGTTTTCCTTCATGTTGTTTTCCCAGTGGTGACTGAAAAACACATATACATTTCACAAATGTTATCTGAGAATCAGTGAATATGATGCATAAGAAAATGTAGGGTCCACAAGGGCAAGACCAATAACTACAGGAATAGGATTCGCAATATGGACCCAAAATAGAACTGCAGATAGGAAGGCAGAAGATTGGATCTAGGATAATTCTTCAAGATTCTTCTGCCTAGGGCTGAGTGAACAGTGATGAGATTAGCCAGGATATTGAACTTAGAGACAAGAACATGGTGATAAAGAAATTGACTCAGAATTATTATTAATTCAGAGTTTTACTTTTACTTTTAAAAAAATTCTTTCATCTTTATGCTTCTTTTGTAACACCTTTCCTATGTGGAAATTTGAAGAGAAAAAAATGAAAAAGTGATACACAAACAAAAAGTAATAAAGTTGCTGCTTACGAACATTTCTGAAGTTTCAGTGTTCCGGCTTTTCTTCTTTTAAGCTCTACCTTGGCCTTGTCTCTGCTGCATATCAGTTCAGTAGTGTCTGGCTTTCTGTGGTTATGACGACAGTGCTTACACACTGCTTATCTCAATTTGGGTGACAAATTTATTAAGCTTGTTCTCTGGCTTACAAATTAGAGCATGCTGTCCACTAAGCAGAATTAGCCATGGAAGCAGACAGTGGTGCACTGTGCCTCTTATTTAACACCACTTTGTGATTAGGGGACAAATCACTGACTTGCTCTTTACTTTGAATTCTCTCCCTTTGCAACCTCTGATTCTTCCATCTCAAACATTAGCAAAGAAAATTAAGCTCACTTCAATTTGGTAAACTGTGTTGGGGCTATTCATCTCTTTAAATTAATTATAATACGATACCTCTGCATCATTGTGCCGCTAAAGAATAAATCATATTTTTGAAGGTGAGGGAGCTATTTCAATGTCTAAGAATGTTCCACATATTCACAGGTCTCTTAACTTCTGTTCTTTTGTCACATGCCCTTAAACAACATAATTACCCTATCCAAATGATAAGATAGTGAGCTGCTTCTTTGTTTCTTGCTTTTTTGTTCTTGTTATTTTTGTCTTTGTTTTTGTTAACTTGATGCAAACCTTGACATCCTTTGGAAGAGGGCGTCTTAACTGAGAAAATGCCTCTGTAAGATTGGCCTATAGGCAGGTATGTGGGGGTATTTTCTTAATTAATGAGGGCCCAAGCACACTGGAGGTGGTGCCACTCCTGGGCAGGTAGTCTTGGGGTGTATAAGAAAGTAAGCTGAGCAAGTCAAGGGGAGCAAGACATTAAGCAGCTCCCCTTTAACTTCAGCTCCTGCCTTCAGGTTCTTTCCTTGAGTTCCAACCTTGGCTTCTCTCAATGGATTATGACCCAAGGTTTATAAGTCAAATACAACCTTTCCTCCTCAAGTGGGTTTTGGACATGGTCTTTTATCACAGCCACAGAAACCCTAACTACGACAAGGATTATCGTGTTTGTCGTTCACGCTCCTGTCAAAAGTCATCATCTGATGAGACACAGATACTTCCTAGGACACAAACTTGAAGTATGACTTTTGTTAATATAGTCATGAACCAGGCACTGACAGATTGTTAATTACAATGACCCAATTAAGACCCTCAAAATAGCTGCTTTGCAGGTGATATTCTTTTAAAAACCAGTGCCTTGAGACCTGAAAGAAGATTATCATCAGTCACATGGAGGTGAATGGGGAATTCATCTTTAAGAAGAAATAAAAAATCCCTTCTATAACAGCAGCAGAGCAGGAAAATACAAAGAAACTACACGGTAGACAAGAGACTAGAGTTGCACAGGGTCCTAGTCTGTTCTTCAGCAACAAACACATGCCTCCACGACATAGACTCCTTACATAAAGCACTTGCATAAAGCTGATGTCTCTCAAAATAATTACATTTTGAAACTGTCTTCTCCAGCCAACCTTCCTTGATTTTAATTAAAATCAGAAAAAAAACCCCAACAACTTTAATCCTTCTTGTTTAGTCTTTGATCGACTCATACTGATACCTTTGCTCAGTAAATAATTTATTAACTATCCACTAACTAGAGTCTAGGACCTAGTACAGGACCAGGGTTCTGGGATTCTAGGGAATACAGTGCCAAATAAGAGCTAGTTTCTGTCTTCTTGGAGTTGAGTGCCTTTCTCCATCTCTGTCAACTCTGCCTATGGGACCCAAAATGTGGCATTCTTTAACAGAATCACTGTAAATAAGCAGTTTTCTTTAACAAGCGGTGGGGTTAAGAAAGTTAAGATATTGTAGGTAGAAAAGTGGCAAATTTAAAAGGACAAAAGCAGATATAAAGAATGTTTTGTAAACTGCAAATAATTTAACTTGGCAGCATAGGATGTGAATGGGAGAGAGTGGCATGCCAGAAGATTAATTTAAGGGTGAAGATGGATGAAGAAAGGCAAATCAATAAACTTGGGCATCATACCGTGGATAGTGTGTGGTCAGATCTGTGTTTTAGGAATAGCATTTACTATTTGTGATCAAAGAGAAGAAAAGGGACTTGAAAGTAGTACAGAGTAAAGAGGATTTTGTGGTAGAAACAGCAGTGGGACTTTAAAAAGGAAACTCAAAGATCACTTACTATTTAGTGTATTTACTATTCTGTGGCTAACTAAAAGCAGTGGTCTAAATGAGTCCTAATTTTGCTTCCCTATTTCTCTTTTGGAGAGATGATATGCTTCATTTGTGGTGATGTGGTAAATGACATCAATAAAGAGTTCTACTCTTTACAAAAGGGGCTTCTAAAACTGAAATTTTATACAAATAACAATTTAGTGTACCATGCGTATAAACATGCTTTTATATCGTATATAAATAGGATATAAAATAAGATACTTTTGAGACCAGGATAGCAAGGTTTTCTTTCAATAGTATCTACCAGGTGGTTCAGATTTCTTTGCAGAATATTCAAAATTGATTATGACTATGAGTCACAGAAACAGGATTCAAGCTCTTACCCTGCCATTTATCACATGTCAATGCTTGGGCAAATTACTCAGCTTCTCTAGGTTGTCATTTTTAAGAAGCTATGTGCTTAGATTTCAACAATAAACAGAAGGCCCATTCCCAAAGTGGCTTTGAATGATATTTAGATGAAGGGTTGGATAAGGACATTGGGGCTGGCAACAGGGAGACGATACTAGCCCTAGACCTTGAGGAACTCCAAAGAGAAAAAGTTGCATCTATAGATTGGACAGGGGTGTGGCTCAACTCATTAACCAAACCAGAAGCCAGACAGGCAGGGAGCTCATCCCACCCTTTTCTATCTCATACATTCTCAATAGTGGATAGGCTGAACTTTTCTAGAACAAGAGAACACAAGAGCCCAATGGTAGTCCTTGAAGGTCTATGATAAACAAACAAAATTGTGAGCGAATGGAATATACCATGCTCCAAACATAACAACTGCCCACCTGTCTCCCACATAGATTTGCTAAGGGGTTCAAGCAAAATAACATGTAAAAATACACCGCAATTTAAAAAAAAGTGTGGATCATGAGGATCTATAAGAAGCAACAACAAGTAGTGATACAAGACTGTCAAGGTTGATAGATGTCAATCTTTCAGAATAAGTGTTTCTTTCTTTAAAATAATTTTTCTTTCTGGTCAAAAATGAAAATGTAAGGACAACAGTGAAACAGAAAAGGAAAATCTCCGGTACCAAATAATTTGAGTATAAGTGGAAAAGTAGTTCCCCTAATGTGAAGTAACAGAGGCAGGGCAGGAATCAGAAGTCTCTCTCTTTTGTGGTCTAGAACCAGCTTTTCCTATAAACACCATTTTACTTGCAAAGAAATCTTTTAACAATCATTGACAGAGAATCATCATGTTCTTAGCACGTAAGCTAAGTATCTATTTAGTTACTGGTAGACAATATTTTTTGGAAATTCCGAATCATGCATTATCTTTTTGCTCACTCCCTTCAGTCACACTGATTGCCTTGCTGTTCTGGGAACCACTACACTACTGTCTAAAAGTGTCAGCTTTGAATATTCCCTCTGCTTATGTTTCAGAGATCCAGGCACATGGTTAAGTCTCTCACTCTCATCAAATTCTGTTTAAATGTCACTGTCTCAATGAGGTCTACTCCGCTCAGGATTGCAATTTCCCGCTTGAGTCCCTAACTCTCCGGTCCTAGCCTAACTTTTTCCTCCATTGCATTTGTAATTTTCTAACACACTATGTGCTGTACTTCATTATTATAGTTATTTTTAGGGTTTAGGTCCCTTTTCCCTGAGCTCACAGGGTCAGCTGTGTTTTGGGTAAGCCCCTTCAGTCAGGCCTGACCCACACAAGGCTCTAAGGAAATACTCAGTTGGTTCAAGCAATCCATTACTTAGTTATATAAAATGGCTTCAGAAGGCTCAAGGACTTTAGCAATTTTGTGCCAATGTAAATTTCGAAGATGCCAAAAGGAAATTTTGATGTTATATTTTAGATCTCATAGCCTCATCCAAATCTTAATTTGTTCCTAAATTTTACTTATAGGTGAAACCTCATGTGAAGATTAATCCACATTTTATTTTATCTATCTATCTATCTATCTATCTATCTATCTATCTATCTATCTATCTATCTATCTATCTATCTATCTAGGTTTTTCGAGACAGGGTTTCTCTGTATAGCCCTGGCTGTCCTGGAACTCACTTTGCAGACCAGGCTGGCCTGGAACTCAGAAATCCACCTGCCTCCGCCTCCCGAGTGCTGGGATTAAAGGCATGCGCCACCACGACCGGCTAATCCACATTTTAATTGCATGTAAAAGCACCATAGTTCTATTAAAGGAAACATGAGATTAAGCATAAATTAATACTATAGATCATAAGAGTTTGCAACTGGAACTGGAAAGATGTCTCAGGAATTAAGAGCATTTGCTGCTTTTCCAGAGGACCAGGGTTGAAGTCCCTCCAGTCACCTGGCAAACTACAACTCTCTGTAACTAACTCCAGTTTCAGAGGAACTGACATCATCTCCTGGTCTCTGAAGGCATAGGCATTTAACTACTGCACAGACATAACAATAAATATGCTGGCAAAACACACACACACACACACACACACACACACACACACACACACACACACACACACACACACACACAGTAATAAACCTTGTTTAAAAATTAATGAGGACCAACCAAAGAGTACTCAGTGGGTACCCATGGCTCCACCTGGATGTGTAGCAGAGGATGGCCTTATTTGGCATCACTGGGAGGAGAGCCCCTTGGTCCTGTGGAGGTTTGATGACCCAGGATAGGGGAATGTTAGGCCACTGAGGCAGGAGTGGCAGTGCAGGGGGGTGGGGGGGAGGAGTGGGGAGGGGTGGGAGGGAGCACCCTTACAGAGGCAGGAGAGAGGGAGGAGGGGATAGGGGGCTTGTGGAGGGGAAACTGGGAAGGGGGAAACATTTGAAATGTAAATAAATAAAATAACCAATAAAAAATGAAAAAAAATAATGAGGGCTTGCAGTGAGCATACTTTGGATAACTGCTCACTCTGTCATTATACTAGGAAAATGTAAGGATTCCTCCAGCAACTAGGTACCATGTGGCAGCTACAATGTCAACACTAGCCACTTGGACAGTGGACCAGAGGCTGTGCCAATGAACTCAAACTGGTCATAGCATACATAAATGCATTTGCGGACCATTTCTGCCAAAGCAACAGAAGTTTATAGTTCTCCTACATTTTTCTTAAACAAAATATTGTGTTCTGATGCATAAACACGTTGAGTAAAGATGGATTTTAAACTGTAGGTAGTTTAGCTGTCTCTGTATACACCATTGTGAAGCTGCTTTGAGTGAACAAAGGTGGCTTGTATACCAAACTGTGTTCATAAACTTTTGGCTTGCACTTTAGGAAAAAAAAACACCAAAGGATTAACATTATTATTTTGTTGCAGAGAGAAATAGAAAATCAAATTAAGAGCTCACATAACAACTCAATATAAGAGTATCAGAAGGCTTCTTTCTAGAAAGTCATACCTTCTGTTCTGTCACTACATGGCCAGAAAGACTATGATGTCACTGCATGGCTATCTTTCTCTGTCAGTGAAGGATAGCACTCATAGTGGACATTGTTACAGACTGATCTCAGTTTGGACAATGGTCCTAACTCTGTTCTAGTTGTAATTAGTGTCCCATATAAAATGTATGTGTGGTGTGAGTGTGTGTGTGTGTGAATGTACATGTCTGGTGTGTGTGTGTGTGTGTGTGTGTGTGTGTGTGTGCCTATGTGCAAGTATGGCTATGTACTTTTTGGCACATGATAAATGTTTTAGAGTTTCTCACTGTAGCAACAAACTACAACATTTAAATTAAAATTGAACTGCTTCAAAACTAGAATCAATACGTGGTCTATTTTGTATATCACATACTGAACTATTTCAAAAGAGGCAATTTAGCTCTTTTAGTAAATACTTGTATCATGTGTAATAAGAAACTGCCCCTCAGAAATCACATATAGAATGAATATAACCTCCAACCACTTAGAATGTGACTGGATTTTGAAATAATGGCTTTTAAAGAGATCAAAAGATGAAATGAGTCATATTATGTGGGCCCTACTCAGAGATTTATTTCTTTAAAACTGGGGATTAGATACAAGAAGTAAGACTTACAGAGAGACAAGGAAGATGATCAACCAGTCCTAGGAAAGAAGCCATCTAAAATCTTTGCTAACACCCCAACCTTGAACTTCTGGCAGTGAGAATCATCGGAGATGAATTGCTGATGTAAGCCACCCATTGTATGGTATTTGTTATGGCACCAAGAGACCTTAGTTTATTCATAAAATGATGAACACAATCCTAAAACTTCATTTCCTAATCCTAAATCACACCTATCAATGATACTGGCTGCCTCAGTTATAAAAAACGATAGGTATGATCCTACAGTGAGTCAAACGTCCAGGTACTGAGGTTTGCTTTTTAATAAACCAATGTTCATATTTTAAACCTATACTTTTTTTAAATAAAATACTATTCAATAGTTCCCCCTTAAGTAGTTGTTATCATAATTAAACCATTCTGAAGAATAGAGAAGACATTTCCAAAATTGTCAGTAACTTCTGAGTACTTTATTTATTCCTTCACTTATTTGAGACAGGGTCTGACAATACAGCCAAGGCTGGTCTTGAACTCTCAGTGCCTCTCAGCCTCTGCAGCTGATAGCTATTTTTAAATAGGCAGTAGCAATGAGGTTAAATAACAACTACTGTAGGCACAGTCAGTTTCCATTTGGCATTTGCTGCACATGTATGGTGTTCTATTTAATTCTCATATCAACTTTTTAAGATTTGTGTTTTACCCAGCCTTGTACCCCAGTCTCTGAGTAGACTATTGGGGAGACCAAGATATTGATTATGCATATTCATAACAACTGAGTGATGGATGATATCAGACCTGAACCAAGAATATGAGTCAGAAGCCCTTATTCAAATGTATAGCCTGTATATATATAAAGTTAGGGTGCAGTCCTGGTGCTTATAATCTAGAAATTACAAACCCACACTGGATTGTGGGTCAGACTGGGTAAGGACATGGGTCTCAAAACCAAACAATCAAATAAACAAACCATACAGAGAGCTGGAGTTGAATGTAGCTGAGTGGTTGGTAGAGTGCTTGTCTAACACTGAATGATGTGGTAGCTTTAAACCCCAGTACTGGGATCTCTCTCTCTCTCTCTCTCTCTCTCTCTCTCTCTCTCTCTCTCTCTCTCTCTCTCTCTCTCTCTCTCTACCTCAAACACACACTAAATAGAGGAATTAGAGGCCAACTGATCTAACTCATAACCCCACCTTAACTAAAATCCACACCAGAGCACCTTATCTTAATAAGCAAGCAGGGGTTTCCAGGCTAATACAAAAGTAACTAAAGAGGATTACTTAGAAGTTCTTTAAATGAAAACCTGCATGTAAATCCCTGGTATGTTTCTTGAGTAGTTAGGAAATGGGGGGAAATCCTCTAGAGAGGTAGGTGGGTCACAACCTTCCCAGCCCCAATGGATTCTGTTAAGTGCTTTGAAAACTGTGCAGTAGTTCATCCACAGTGTCACAGGCCACCCTGGCAGAGAGTCACCAGGTAAGGTGCTGTGAGCTGTGTACTGTCATTTTGTTAAGGAAGCAGGGAGAGAAACATCTGGATTGAACCTTTTGATTCCTCGTTACATTAATTTTATTCAGTGTTTTAAATTCAGCCCACTCACATTTACAAAACACTTCACACAGACTCCTTCCTCATGAATGGAGCTCCATTCACATCTCACCTAAAACATCAAACTTATTCTGAAATGACTGAGGTTAAAGCTTGTTCAGTGTCAATTTGCAAGTATTATAAAATATGAAAAGCCAGGCAGACGAAGGCAGGAGGGTAATGCGAGGGCAATGCTTTACAAAAAAACAAGGCAGCTAGGGTAAGGAACTTCAGGGCTTCCAGGAACCCATCCTGCTCCTGACAAACCCTTGTGGGGGCGGGCATTTAATACCTCAGAGGGAAGATTTTATGAGAATTATTGCCCATGAGCAGTATCTGCTAACAGCTTGGGAATCAATATGATTCATCCCTCCCCACCCCCACCCCAGAACCTGGAGCTGTTTTCTAGAAGTTCCCCCTTTGCCCCCGCTTCCCCGTGGCCTTCCAAAGTCTCTTAATATATGCTGGGGGAGGGGAAGCTGTGTCGCTTTAACAGGTTCACGGTTTCAGAAGCCTGCGTTTACTAAATCTTAAATGTCTTACAACCTCCAGTCCAAAGAAAGACAATTACAACACACGAATACCCAACACCAGAGCCTCTTTCCTCCTTAAACGGAGCACTGCTTAGGACAACAGACGAGCCGACTCCGTCTTATCTAGAAACACAAATCCCGGGTCTGCAATCGGGAAAGGCACTCAGAGGTGCACGCCTCCCTGCGCGACAATTAACAAGAGTCACAAAGGCTGAGAGCCCCCTGAGAACCCGCGCTCGTGCGCCCTGCACCTTGGGGCCGGACTTTTCGGCGCCATCAGTTCAGCAAAGCCACCCGGAGGCGGAGGAGTGGCGCGAGTCGCCGCCTGGTAGGCTGACTGGGGACCAGGGGAGGAGAGGCACCCACTCAAATTTCAGTGGTTCTCCCAGGTGGAAGTCGCGGGGGACAATGAGGGCATGGCCCGGAGCCCCTCGGAAAGGACATGGAAGCTCGTTCCCGATCCCGGAGTGCTGGTCAGGGACGCACGGTCCACAGGCCGGTGGCGACCACGTGGCCAGCGGGCGCCGGCGCTGGTGACGGCGGGTGGGCGGGGCGTTGGGGGCGCGCTGCGGGCGCTCAGGCGCCGCTACCTGGTTCTGGAGCCTCATCTTCGCGGAGGCGGGGTCCGGGGTAAGCGATGGAGGCCCCAGCGGGCACGGCGGGCTCGAGGACGCCGGACGAGTCGCTTCTCACTGGGTCCCGCGCTGCACACTCGTCGCCCGCTACGCCATCCCCGCCGCCGCCTCTAGGGGGCGCTTGACGTGGAGTCGGAGGACCCATCCTGAGACCCTGGTTCCCTTCAAGGGGGTGGGCTTGGAGGGTACTCTTGCTTAGAAATCTAAAGGAACAATGTTTCAAGACTGCGGCTTATGCTGTTCTTGAGTTTTAAGCGCGATACTTTTTGCACGGTTCAAGTACATCAACACAAGTTTGGCAAGACTGACAGACCTTCTCTTTAACAGGGAATGTAAGATTGGAAGTAGATGCTTCAAGCTATGTTAGGCTGTTTGCTGTGTTAAGATACTGTCTGTCCAAGTAAAGTGAGGAATGGGAATGACCGATTTCAGTATCACACACACCCCCTCCACCACCACACACACACATGCAAATAAAATGACCAAGACTTTTGTGCACTGTGGTTTCAAGTAAAGATGTTTGCTTAGCTAGATGTTCAGTTATTCTGTGACCTCCTAGACTACATCAGAGGTTTGAACAATCCAGTATTACTAGCCCTGTGATAGGTAAGAGGATGGATGTCAAATCTGTGAAAGGGGCTTCTTTGACCCTTTTTGATTATTTTAAAATGATCACTCCCAGGATTCAGACACTCACTCTTGGATTATTGAGAATGCCCACTATTTCCTGAAGAAAAATATAGGAAACAAAAACAAAACAAAAAAACCTAAACCCTAATTCTTAATCACACACAAAATATAAAAACAAACAAAAGGTACACGTGAGAAAGAATAGTTGGGCTAACGTAAGCTTAGTGTGAAGTTAGAACAGAACACTGACCTTTATCGATAGATGAAGACTCTCTGAGATAACTACCCTGAGCCGCAAGGGATTTTGGGAAAAAGACTTATTTACTTTATAGTTCTCAGTATTTTCACATTATACCATATTTTAAGGAGTTTTACCTTGAAACAATTCCCCTCAAAATTGACTACATTGTGGAAGAAGTGTGAGTACCTTGTAAAAGGAGAAAGGAGTAACAATGAAACAAATTTGGTCTCTTAACGCTTTTTAAAGTCGTATTAGCTGTATTTTCCATTCTATTTCATTCCGTTCAAGATTTAAATGATTACATGCAAAGCTGAGTGACCACTGCTGGTTGTAAGAGCTGCTTTCTAATGCAAGAGAGCTGTTCTTTAAGCAAATAGGGATATACCAACTCAGAAATCTGCTAGTATAAATCCTTTTGACTTGCAATTCCCATTCTTATAAGTTCGAGGAAGTAAACATTAATGTACCCAATGATTGATCCTGTTATTGCTTACTGTTATAGCCTTTGAAATATGGGAAGAACACTATGGAAGACTGAATAGTCAACAAAAGAGATTTATCATCCAAACAATGGAATATTCTAGAGAAATTAAAGATGAGACAGTCAATGAACATTTATCAACATGGAAAGATGTTTGCAATATATTTTATAGTAAAAAATACAAGTGACAAAGTTGTATTCTCCATAGAATTCCTTATTAGAAAGAGTACTGGTTATTTTGGAAGGTAGAATTATGAGTGGTTTTTAAATTTTTTTCTTTTACTTATTCATACTAATGTAAAGAAACCTTTATGAAAGTTAAGTATTTATTTAGAACTAAAATAATCTTGTCTTGCTGTATCAATAAAAATCAATATAATGGTTATAAAAATGCCTAAAATGACCAAAGCCTCTTGGTAAGCGCCAGGTAAAGTCTCCGTGCCATTTAACATGGAAAAAAACATGGTCTCAGGAAGGCACCATGGTTAGGGGGTCAACCAGACATAGGTTCACATCTGAGATATGTCCTCTTTAGAGTATATCATCTGGAACAGTTGTTTTTTTCTAAAGCCTAATGGTAGTAGCCATATTAATAGTAATAGTGAACTAAGAAGCACATTGTACCGTCTCATTCCATCATCAGCTGATGTGAAAATGCTCTTAAGGAGGGAAGTTAAATAACTTGCCTAAGTTTACACATCAAGATAAATACATCTGTGTGGATTAAACACAAAGGGGTAATTTTAAGCACATTTAAACTGCCAGGTGTATATAAGAAGCAGCCTTATTTATAATAGCCAGAAGCTGGAAAGAACCCAGATGCCCCACAACAGAGGAATGGATACAAAAAAATGTGGTACATTTACACAATGGAGTACTACTCAGCTATTAAAAAGAATGAATTTATGAAATTCCTAGGCAAATGGTTGGACCTGGAGGGCATCATCCTGAGTGAGGTAACACAATCACAAAAGAACTCAAATGATATGTTCTCACTGATAAGTGGATATTAGCCCAGAAACTTAGAATACCCAAGATATAAGATACAATTTGCGAAACACAGGAAACTCAAGAAGAACGAAGACCAAAGTGTGGACACTTTGCCCCTTCTTAGAATTGGGAACAAAACACCCATGGAAGGAGTTACAGAGACACAGTTTGGAGCTGAGACAAAAGGATGGACCATCTAGAGATTGCCATATTCAGGGGTCCATCCCATAATCAGCCTCCAAATGCTGACACCATTGCATACACTAGCAAGATTTTGCTGAAAGGACCTTGATATAGCTGTCTCTTGTGAGACTATGTAGGGTCCTAGCAAACACAGAAGTGGATGCTCACAGTCAGCTATTGGATGGATCACAGGACCCTCAATAGAGGAGCTAGAGAAAGTACCCAAGGAGCTAAAGGGAACTGCAACCCTATAGATGGAACAACAATATGAACTAACCAGTACCCCCGGAGCTCTTGTCTCTAGCTGCATATGTATCAAAAGATGGCCTAGTTGGCCATCACTGGAAAGAGAGGCCCATTGGACTTGCAAACTTTATATGTCCCAGTACAGAGGAACACCAGGGTCAAAAAGTGGGAGTGGGTGGGTAGGGGAATGGGGGGAAGGGTATGGGGGACTTTTGGGATAGCATTGGAAATGTAAATGAGGAAAATACCTCATAAAATATTAAAAAAGAAAAAAAAGAAGCAGTCGTAGTAGTAAGAAGTTTGGGTAACATTCTTATTACTCAAATCACCTATCTCTTCAGGGAATTTGATTTGGCCGTTTGGTGTGGGAGGTAAGTGCTTGGCTCTAAAGTCAGTCTTGGTTTGAGTTTAAACTATGACTCTTGTACATCTGTGGTTTTGGGTAAGCTATATAACCCTTTCTTGTACCCCAGTTTTTTTTTTATATAAAGGGACATCAAAACAAGTTCTAAGAATTTAATTAGTACACAGAAAATAGGAAGAATAAGTACCTACTATACTTATAGTTCTAAGGTTATTTCAGGGTTAGAATTTTAAACTTCTAATCATCTTCTAACAAAGATTTTGGTGCACACTTTTATGTGGAGATATATATCTCCACAAAAAAGAAAGCATGGCATTTACATGCTCATGTAACTAAACTGAAGTTAAATCAAGACACAGGGAATACAAAGCCTGCTAATCACTTCACTCCTAATTTTGCCAGAACCTGTACCACTATAAATTCTTCAAAATACAGATATACTATGGCATATTAGAAAGTGATTGTGCATTCTATCTATTGCATTTAAATGAGTCAATACATTTCCTAATATTATATTGTCTTTCAAAAACAGTTGAAAATTCCACATAGACATTAAAAGTACATCTCCAATTTTATAATTTGTATCTTAGAAGTAACTGAAGAAAGACCTATGAATCAAATATGAAAAAAATCACTCATTGAAAATTTCATCAGAAAGAGCATATCATCATAGAATAAGACAACTTGCAATACGAAAATGTTTTTCATAAATTAAAAATATCTTTTAGGCTAACCCATATATATGACTACATACATGCATGCATATTTAAAATATTAACTATCAGCACAATATTACCCAGTTTAACATGAAAATTTTGGAATTACATCAAAATCTCCAAAGTGTAATGTTAACGAATATTTCTCTTCAATACAGAACATGAGTAGCACCTGTTTTAATTTTATAATTTAAATTACTCTTGTTTCTCTGGACAGTTTACACAATATGACAAACCAATTAGTACAAGCATTGAAACTTACTTTCTTCTTCTGAAAGGCAATTCCTATTTTAAGCACAATGTTATTTTTCTTTACAAATCCAGAATCCTTAGACAAAGACACCACAAGCTCATTGTGCACCTTAATTATAAGGGCACCTGTGCCTCTTTGTTTATCTGGTTGGTTGGACCTGAGGATTTGATTTGCACACTCCCTTTCTGTCCCGCCCCTTTTCTCCTTTAATGAGAACAACTTAACAATAGTATCCATACAACCTTCCCAGCTCAAATAATGAATGGTGAGGAGCAGTTATCAGGTGTCACACTGAGCGCTTCTTGCTGTGTCCATATGCAAACACCTAAAACTCAAGTTTAGTAGGCACGGGGAGTCTTAGGGGGAATAGATCAGTCAGAAAACAGGAATGATTTCAGACTGTGAGAGCTCACCAGTGCCTAGCTCCCACCAATGGTTTTCAGAAGTTGTGTGCTCTTCAGCAGACTTCTTTATGTCTCTGAGCCCCAATTTCTGTAAAAACAGAGACAACAGTGCTTAGGGTTCACTGTGAAGATGGTGAATTTTAGTGTTCTTGGGGAAGAAGGTAAACTGATTCCTTCGTTTAAATTGCTTCTCTTTTTTCTTTAGCCTCTGCCTTGGGCACACTCAAATCGGGCTTCAGCTATGCAGGCCAACAGAATAACAGGTGTTCAGGGAATTTGATAGAGGACAGAGCACCCATCAGTTATCTTCATTACCAAGATCTCCTGCAATGTTTCAGCTAGCCCATATGCTTCTAATGGTAGAATTGTCTTCTGTTTGGGGGGGGGGGCAATCACAGCCTTGAGGAACTGTGGACAAGGCAAGGAAAATGACAATGACAATGATGTGCAGTCAATGCAATCACAGAAACACAAGGGTTTTCTAGAGCTCAGGGCAAGTGTGTTCAAAGCAGCTTAGAGATGCTGGAGAATGGAGTGATGTAGGTTCTAAGAGAGTTTGGTGGCAAGATTGTCTCCTGAGTTGGTAAGTGAATAGCTGGGGTTAGAAAGGCAACATCAAAGCCTGGGAACAGTGCCTACTCCACATAGCTGTGAAGCAAGAAAATTTTTTTCCCCACTGTTAGAGTAAGGCGGCTTTATTGTAATTTTTGTGGATTATTGTGTCTATAAGAGAATTTGTGTGTTCTAATGTTTTATCACATGAGGTTTTAATGTGAACAATGAATAAGTGCTATTTGCAAGTAAGCCTGGTAGCATATGCTCAGAAACAGCGTTTACTCTGACAGTTTTAACTATTATCAGCTGCTTCTTCACAGCTGCACTTTTCACTTAATAGATAATTTCTTTGCAGTTAAAAAAACTAATAACTTGGCCGATCACAAGGTACATGGAATGATTGAAAAAACAAAAGAGTATTCAGATTTCATGTAGGTTTTAGCACCAGAGAAGACCTTAAAGATTGTTGATATCGTCTTAGTCTACTTATTAAGAAAGTCAGGTCCAGGAGAGTCCAGAATTCAAATAGCTAACATGAAGCTGACCCAGGAATAGATCCCGTTTGGCAATGGCTACCATCCAGTAGACATTTCCAATTACCTGACAAATAACTAAATATTTCTAAATATTATTTCATTTATTGGCATTCTAAGTGTAAGATTTCTCCCTTGAATCCTTTTTAAAATGAAAATACTTTCCAAAAAAGTAAATATCTGTTGTATGGCTAGCAGTGTTGATGCAAAACACAGCTTTCACCTCAAAGGGAATGAGAAAGGCAGTTTATTATGGAACTAAATATGAGTGATTCAGTTTGTTTCCATGTTGTGATGAGACATGACACGTTTATAGGACTGAATAAAGTCAGGCATCAAGGCAGTTTTCAAATAAGTTGGTAGAAATAACAAGTAGCTGGGCTATAGCAAAGCAGGGGCATCTCTACTGTGCACTTCAGGTGCTATCTGAAGACAATCTTAGTTTGTAGGTTAGTGGAAGTTATTGGTCTGTTAAAATAGCCCAGGAGGCATGTCACATGATTACCATGTTAGGTCAGACACAGAGTAGACAATGAGTGGGTATAAAGAGGCTTAAGGGTAGCTCAAGATAATTTTTCTCTGGAACTTCAGCACTCCAGTTCTCAAAAAAAAAAAAATCAGTTTCAATCAGCCCCTGGAATCTTTAATATAGAAGTGCCCTGCTTCCCCATACACACACCGGAACTTCATTTTAGACCAATAAATGAAGAAACAGTGTCCACAGATAAGTTTTTTCATATTTCTTTGAGAGCTAACTTTAATATGCACCTTTCAGATCTTGTTCTTAAGACTCTCCTCCAGGAGTCAAATTTAATTCAGATTGATTCAACCAATATGTATTGAGTTCTACTGATCATCAAGGTGAATCTTTTCTTTCTTTTTCTTTTTTCTTTTTTCGTTTGCTTTCTAAAAGATAGGTTTCAAGAGTGCCTGAGTGCTGAGAGAGTGCAAGCCTGAGTGTCAAACAGCTGCAGGTTCACATCTCAGCTTCACACTGTCGTCGGGAATATTACCTAGTTTCCTTGCTTCTCTTATTATAAAATAAGGTTGTAATTTGAACCTACCTTTGAGAGCTACTCTCTGAATTACACGGACCATTTGGTCTTCAGATCACTGACGTTCATTAGAGTGAGCAGCAGTCTATTGGAGGCCACTTATTTGTATTTTCTTTTTATTTATTCATTTTTTACTTTTTGATAATTTCAAAAACGAGTATCATATTTACCGTATCTTTAGCCCCCACTCTTCCCTTCCAACTTTCCCCATGCTCCCTTCACTCTGTTTCAAATTCATAACTGCTTCTTAAATTAGTGTGCATGTGTGTGTGTGTGTGTGTGTGTGTGTGTGTGTGTTATAAATACAACCTACTGAATCCACTGTGTGTGGCTTGTAGGTACACATGCTTAGGGTTGACCATTTGGGATTGGATAATCTATAAGGATTTATCCCTGGAGAAAACCGATTCTCCCCATCTCAGCATCCATTGTGTCATATTTTCTAAATATGACCACAACAGAATTTTCTAATGATCTTGCTCTTCTGCAATGTGACCTTGCTATTCCCTCCCCAAAAGAGAATCCACTTTCCCTCTTGGATCTTGGTGACTGTGAGTCATGCTATGTAGATGCTCCGTGCCTTCCAGCTGACAGGAATGCAGGACCATGATGGGAGCTGTATGGGGAGTTTGGGTAAAAATTGACAGGAGAACAAAACTAGAGCAAGTCTGAAACTCCGATGGTTATGTGTGCTGTTACAACAGCCAAGAGGTGCATGCCTATGGTTTTCTTTTTATATGACAGAAGAATAAAGTTTTATTTATGTTACAGCTGTTTTAGATCTTCCTGTCATCGCCACCCAACTAATACATTTAGAAATAGTATAAGCAGCTCCCCAACAGCAAATGGCTAAGGCTATTTGAGCACAGAATCCCTGTACTTCCCTCCCAGACACACTCCTCCCATCTTTCTGGCTGATATTATCTCCAGTTCACTGGTTTCTATTCCTCACAGTCTTCCATCTCTATCTGCCTATGCCATCATGTAATCCCACTGATATCTGAACCCTTCTCTTTCAATGACTTGTTTTCCTTATAGCACAGTCATTCAGCTTTCAAAAGCTTACCTCTCACCTCATCTGAGCCTAAGTGACTCTGCCTGAAAGCTCTAGCATCCTGCTATTCTCCTCACTGATTCAAGCTCTCTTCCTGATAACCTTTCTTATTCCCTCACTGCTACCAATTTAGTTTTTATTCACACAGTAGTGCTGTGATGTCATGACCGAGCATAGGTTATGGGGTTATGATGTCTTTGTCACACTCCATATCTATCCATACTCTCTCTCTTCATGTTCTGGCATTCTAGTTCTAGCTGTTTGCTGTGAGTTGCCTCTGGACTCTCTGAGCCCCTGGGCAGTCTTCTGTCATGTTGTTGCTTGCATTTGTCCATTTTGGTTTGTGTGTCTGTCGAGGATGTGAGTATTTTGAGCCCATAGACTTATTCATCCAGGCTACTGCATGTCCCACAAAGACCATGCCTCAATGGCTTTACTTACATGGTGTCTCACTGGGAATCTTTTCCTCCTATTGCATTCTTTCTGGTTAAAACAAAACAAAACAAAAACAAACAAACAAACAAACAAACAAACAAACTCAGCTAAATTCTGTAAAGTTTACCTCAGAATTTAACTCAAAGAAATTGTTCCTTCTGTGACTGCTTCCTCCTTTGAAGTTCCAATGAATTTCACTGGTATTCCTTTGTGGTTGCTTTTGCAGTCAACTTAACTTCTGAGCATTGTATATTTATATTGTCTATTTCATTGATTACCTACTCCTCATGTACATCTAAGTATCTACATTTTGCATATAGAAAATAAATCTTTCGAAGATGACTTGACTCTGAAACAAACCACAATGCTAAAATATGTGAGGATCCTGATTCAGGCTTAGGTCTGAGCTTGCATGCTAAACTGGGTTACTTTATAAATGTTTTGGAGCCACGAATGGTGGCATATGCCTTTAATCCCAGCACTTGGAAGGCCAATGCAGATAACCAGGTATTTGAGACTAGCAGTGAAAAGCTGTATCTAAATGAATGAATGAATAAATAAATTTGGATTTTCTTTCCTCTAAATGTCTTACTCCTTTTTATAAGCACTGTAGGAAAGGATTGTGATTTTTTTTACTTTCATGGCTCCTCTCATATCATAGCATAAAAAACTTGTTTTGGGGCTTTCCGTAAACACCCACAAGATAACTCCTCTGTCCATCCCCACGTCCTCTCCCTGAATCAAGGGACCCAGCTGTCAGTGGGCTCACAACAGGTCCTGGAAGGAGCAGGTGCTAATTCAAATACTCATTAACAATTGGTGTGGCTCCTGCACTAATTACTTCAACTAAATGCAGTCCAGAAATTCAAGAGCTTATCTTTTTAACCCATCATGGTGTAATCTAGGAGAAGGCACAGATGGCAATCTAGTGTCACCCAATGCTTCTCTCTCCAGTGTTCCTAAGCAAATGAGACCAAGGAGGCAGGAAAACATATGAAATCAGTGGAACTGTGACTTATGTCTCATAGTTTATTGGTTCCTCCTGATGTACATATAGTTTTATAGTTTTAAAAATTGAGGTAAACATAATAAATGAAAATACACCAAGTCCAACTGATCCCGGTAGAATAGGCTTCTTTTCTCTAGCCTTGGGTTTCCCACGATATGTCAATAGCTCTACATGTCTTACTTCCTAAATGCCACTCATCTAGACAGCAGTATGTTTGCCACATGAAATTTAGTTTGGTTTTACTAACAGTTTCCTTTTTCTGTTTGACTCAAAGTTCTTCAATCTGGAATAGCATTTCTAGTGGGCCCCACTCTGTTGGATTGCATGCTTAGAACAGACCAGGCAGGCTGAATGTTGAATGGACAACTAACATAGCCCAGTATTGCTTAACGTTCAAAAGACTCTAAGCCATGATGAAAATACAATTTACATTTTCTGCCTCTAACTGTCTTTGTCTTTCACTGGGATACACATTTTATCAAGCAGTGCTTATCTATCTATACTCACCTTGACGTTTTCTATGTAAATGCACACTCCTCCACTATTTGATTTATTTTAAATGTGTTCTACTCAACAAAACGTGTCTATGTAAAATTTTTATCGAAATTGTGAAAGTGTAAATGATGCATGCACATGGGTATACTGGGCACAGCGAACATGTGAAGGTCAGAAGGCAACTCTGTGAAGCTGATTCCCCTTTTCCATCTATATTTGGGTTGGATACCTGGCAAGCTATCTTGCTAGCCCTATAGTGGTTCTTCACAACTCTAAAGCACTTCAGAAATCTGATTTGAGGCATACTGGATTATAACTATTCTTTATTTTGTGCATATGTTAATTTGTTCACCACCATGATTTTTTTTTAGCACTTTTCATGTGTTAAGGAAGGATATAAATTAAAAATATACTAGAAGACATACGTTGTATAGAGCAGACACTAACCATTTTCTTTAGGGTTATAAAGTATTTAAAATTTGTCTCTTTGTCTTGGGCAATCCATAAAGGTCTGAAGTTGTAATGCATCACCCATACCAGTACTTTTTTCAAAAATGCATGTGTCCATTATTTCCTGTATCAACAAATAACGGCAACATGTGACATTTACTGACCACTTACTGATTTATAGGTACTGTTCTTTAAACCCTTTTATTTTTAAGTCTATTTTATTAATTTTGAAGTTAGTATAGAAACTAGTGTATTTTATTATGGCATTTCTATACATATATACCACTATACATTATTTCTGTTTCCTACTGACCTTTGCCATTCATCCTAACCTGTCTTGCTGATCCCCACCAAACTCAGATTTCACTGCCCTCTCTTTTTGAAGATTCCATCTTCTTCTCTCATTGTCCCTTCGCACACACACACACACACACACACACACACACACACACACACCACACACACACACACAAGGTGATTGTAGCTGTGGCAAGTTTCTTCTTAATCATTTCTCTTCCATTACTATACATGTCTGTCCCCCTGGCCTACCAGTACCTTATTGTTTTTGCTACTATGGCTCTATAGCATAATTTGAGAGCATATATCATAAAGATAAACTTGAATTGTAGGCTTCACACAATCTAGAATCACCCAGAAAGAGAGAGAGAGAGAGAGAGAAAGAGAGAGAGAGAGAGAGAGAGAGAGAGAGAGAGAGAGAGAGAGAGAGAGAGAGTCTTGGTATCATGTCTATATCAGGTTGGCCTGTAGGTGTGTCTGTGTGGGATTATCTTGTCTGCTTTAACTGATGTTGAAAGACTAGCTTTAAATATGGGTGGCACCTTCCAGTAGTGTGAAAGGAAGAGGACTTTGTGTTTTTGCTTCTGTAGCTTCCATTCTTGCTCATGAGTTCATCCATTCTGTTGCTGCTGATTCCATCACTAATACCAGAATAAACTTCTTCAGGCTTTTGATTTGAACTAAAAATTCTGCTGACCCACTTGCTTATAATAGAACTAGCATCCTTGGGCTTACAATGTGGACTGAGGACTAGAGTCTCTCCAGGAATCCTCCAGGCCTCCAGTGCCAGACTGGAACTGCTGAGGTATATGGTCTTGTAGGCTGAACAACCACTGGGTTCTTGGCTTCCAAGATGTGAGATGGCCATTGTTGAACTACTCTGACTGTAAGTATAACCCAATCTAATAAATCCTTCTTTAATATATATTGATTCTATAGCTTTTATTTTTCTGGAGATTCCTGATATAGAGATTATAGTACTAGGAGTGGAATTGTTGCTGTGATGGACTTGAGCATTATATTTGTTTGTTTGTTTGAATTATTTAGATCAAGTTAGACTGTAGGTATGTCTGTGGGGGATATAGTCTTGATTCTATTAATGTAGGAAGACCAATCCTATTGTGGGCAACATCATTACCTGGTTTTGGGCCCTGGACCATGTTAGAAAAAGGAGGGCTAAGCAGACAGCATGGATATATTAATTTTTCTATGCTCTTGATTATGAATGTGATATGAATAGATGCTTTAATTTCTGCTTAGCCTTCCCAGAAATGATCGACTATTACCTGAAACTGTAAACAAAACAAATCCTTACCTCCCTTATTTTATTTTATATTTTATTGCAGGAATGGAAATAAAATTACAACTTGTATTAGCATTCAATAAATGTGAGTAGCACATTTGTAATTTTAAGTATATAACTCACATGATCCATTAAGTCAACTGAGAGAATAACGTCCACAAGTTTCAATATCTATTCATGATAAACACTCTGAAGAAACCAGGAATAGGAGCAATATATGTCAACATAGTAAAGGCAATGTAAGTCAAGCATATAACCATAATAATGGCAAATTATTGTAAAATCTGGACCAAGACAAAGATATTTACTTTCTTCACTCTTATTCAATATAGTTCTTGAACTCTAAGTAGAATAATAAGATAAGATAAAGAAATAGAATGGATACAAAGAGGACAGGAAAAGTAATAGTATTTTTATTTACATATAATACGAATATATACTTTTAAAAGACCCTGGAGACCCCACTATAAAACTCTTACATCTAATAAACACTTTTCAGCAAAGTAGCAGATCAAAATATCAACATGAAAACTCAATAGGTCCTTTATGTACTAATAACTGACAAGAAAGAAGCCAAGGAATAAAAAACATAAAACATTCTCAGTAGCACACATACACATATGCGCGCGTACACACACACACACACACACACACACACACACACACACACACACAAAACTTAACCAGGGAGATGAGAAACCTCTATAATGAAAATGTTAAGACACTGAAGGAAGAAATAGAAGATACTAGACTGTGGAAAGACCTCCATACACTTATGAGTTGGCAGCATTAGCATTATAAAAAGAACAATACTGCCCAAAGGTATCTACAGTTTCAATGCAATTGCCATGAAAATTACAGTGACATTCTTTGCAGAAGTAGAAAAAGATATTTTAAAATTCACATGGAAGAAAAAAAGATATCACATAGCCAAAGCAATTATTTATATGTATACCTTAAAAATTTCACAAAAATCCACCTCCTTTAGATAAGAGATATTATCATCCCTATCTTATAAGTAAGAAAACTGAGGCACAGACAGGTTCTCCTCTGATGGCAACAAAGCTGATATTTGAGTGCAGGCATCATAAGATGGCACACTTAGCTGAGCTAGACAGCTGTGTTCATGTCTTGACCCTGCCTCTTAATGATCGTAAACTCTTGAACAAATTTCTTAATGTCTCTGTGTTTATGTTTTCTCTACTATAATAGGAAGCTGTGATAATAATAATAGTTACCCCTTAAAAGATTTGTTGGGACGATTAAGGCAGTTTATATACAATGCTTAAAATAAATGCCTGCACATAGCAAGCGCTTATTAAGTCTTTAAGGTTATTATTATGGCTTCAGAATCTGCACTACAAAACACTGCATTCAGTTGCCTTTATAAGTTCATAGATGTGTTTTCTATAGTGAAACATTTGATCTGGATGGGAACTAGCTGGAGAATAGCTGCTTAAACTTAGTCATTGTACAGGTGGATATTGGTGTAGGGCAAAGGGTTTGTCTAACAGTTGTTAGCAGAGATGGGGCTCTAGCACATAATTTCCCATCTACTTCCATTCCACCAACACCCCCTGTCTTCTGACCTGTAGTTAATTTTTCAGTTTCTTATGAATGCTTCCATCCTTAGCACTCATGTTTTCTATGTGGCTTTATTGATAAAAATAAACTGACATGCTTGACTATGGGAAAATTATCTTAACTAAACTGAAACACCTCTCTATTTACTCACTTTGGGCTTTTAGGATTTTATTGTAGCATATGAGAGCTAAGATACACAGCATTTAGAAAGAAGACTGATAACATGAATCTGATTCTAAACTTCTTAATTTTCTGATGACTCCTTTATCTGCTTAACCAATTGCCTTGGCATTGGTTTCTGCATCTTCTGTCTCTCTATATTCTTGTAGTAGCCTTTCAACTTCTTGTTACTCTAAGGCTGACAGCCAAAGTACTTAAGTGGGTATTAACCAAAAAGTTTAGAATACCCATGATACAACTCACAGATCATAGGAAGCTTAACAAGAAGGAAGGCCCAAATGTGTATATCTCAAACCCACATAGGGGAAACAAAATAATCATGGGAGATAGAGGGAGAGAGGAGGGAAGGAAGAGGGAGAGGAAATGGGGGCACAGGACCATGTATGGGGGAAGACAGAAGAGAAGCCCAGAGTGCCAACATAATGAATCTAAATATACAGCAGTGTGGGTGGGGGGAGGGGAACCCCTATAAAGTCCTAGAGACCAGAGTTGTGAGAGTCTATCAGGACTCAATGGGAATGACATTAGCCAAAATGCCCAACAGTGGGGAGATTGACCAGTAGAGACCACCTCCAGTAGATAGACATGGTCCCCAGTTGAGGCATGGGGCCACCCACCCATCTACAAAATATTTGAACCAGAATTGTTCATGTCTAAAGGAAATGCAGGGACAAAAATGGACAGAGACTGAAAGAAAAGCCACCCAGTGACAGACCCAAATTGGGATCCATCCCATGAGAGTACACCAAACACTGACACTACTACTTATGTCATATTGTGCTTGCAGACAGGAGCCTAGCATGGCTGCCTTCTAAGATGCTCTACCAGAGCTGACTAAGACAAATACAAATACTTACAGACAACCATTAGATTGAAGTTGGGGACCCCTATGGAAGTGTTAGGGGAAAGACTGAAGGAGCTGAGGGGGATTGCAACCCCATAGGAAGAACAACAGTGTCAACGAACATGGGCTGGTCTGTGGCCCTGGGCACATGTGTAGCAGAGGACTTCCTTGTCTGGCCTCAGTGGGAGAGGATATGCTTAATCCTGTAGAGACTTGATGTCCCAGGGAAGAGGAATGCTGGTAGGGGTTGGAAGGCTGGTGGCAGAGCACCCTCTCAGAGGTGTGGGAGATGGAGTGGGGACCAGGAAGGGCCAAACTTACATTTTAGAATGTAAATAAATAAAACAATTTAATTTAAACAAAGATTTGCATGCTTGACTCTTGCCTCCTGTCCTTCCTCACAGTCTTTCTCTGCATACCCTTTTCAGTTCCCTGGAAATATCATATCTTCCCCACCATAGGAATTTTGTGTGTTCTTTTTCCTTTGTCTTGAGTTCTGTCTTCTGGGTTTGGCTTGGTTAATGTCTAGCTTTCTTTTGAGTTTAATCAATCATTTTCCAAGGAACCCTTATACTTTTCTAAGTCCCTTCATATAATTTATTATTCTGATAATCTTATCTCACTTTGGTCATTTCTTGATTAATTTTGTCTACTGGGTTATAAATTATATGAAGACAGGAATGCCCCCTTTCTCTCTCTTTCCCAATATATTTAATGAAACTCTTGGCTATGTGTATAATTTGCCTTATCTCTGTTTGTCATGAAGACATACAAACAATGTACTTGTAAGTATATTTTACATAAAATGAGACTGGTATTTAGAGAGATTAAGTTATTCACCCAAGGCCTATAGCAAGTGTCTACTGAATTAATAGTTTTAATCCAACTCTTCCTTGCTCCAAAATTAATATTCTGTCCTTTATACTTCATTGTCTATTACTAAGGAAACAGCTAATCTTTGCTGCTATTGTATTGTTGAAAAATCAAGTTGTCTTAGTAATTTGTCAGCCAAATAAAAACTTTTCTGCACATCTAAATTATTTTTTCAACAACTGAGACCAAACTTAGGTCCTTGCAAATGCTAAACAGACCCTTTAACATTGGTTTATATCCTCAACACAATGCATGAATATTTTCTTTTATAGAAAAGTATATTGACATAAATCTCTTTTAAAAATGTTGCCTACCTACATATAGCCTTTAAAATTAAGGAACACATTATATGCTCAGCTTAATCTATTTAAATTCTTGTGTTGAATTTCACTCTGTATATTTACTCTATTTGCTTTCTGTCCTTGCAACTAGTTGCCTTTGGCCAGAAGTTGACAGGAAAAGCTGAATCATAATTTTGATATAGAAATACTTAAATACGTTGGATGCCTCACATTGCCAAGGATTAGGGAAATGCAATTGTAAACCAAATAACTTTTTTCATGACTTCATGGTTTCTTTTCTTTTTCCTCTCCTCATTACAGCATCTTTATTATCAGTTTGAAACAGATTTTTTTCTTTTATATCTTGTTAGTTTTATTTCCCCTGATTTTGTTGTAAGGAAGTAAATTGTAGATTTCTCTTTGATTCTGATGTTCCCTGAACTTCAAAGGTAAAATTCCCTCAGAGAGAAGCTTTGGATTCTAATTTTTTTTTTATCTCAGAAAATTATACAGCCAACATATTTGAAATAGCATGGTAGAGAATTCTAAAAGGAGAAATGAATGCACACGTTATCTTTTGTAAAAGTGGCTGATAAGACAGTAGAAGGAAGGGGGAAAACAAGGCTGTATGAAAGTAGACCCCCACAGCATTCAAGGGTAAACTGAACAAAGCAAACATTTCTCTTTAAGGTAAAATTATCTTGAAAGCAAAACAGGAGCTGACTGACTTTCAAGGCAAGAAATAGAAAACTACCCTGACTATAGTTTTTCTTCTAAGAAGAGGTTACCTTCTCCTGGCCCTCTGGGCCTCTCTCCTGTCTCCCCTACACCTGATCATGCCCCTCTATTCTCCTTCTCACACCCAACTCCCTTCCTCCCTCTGGCTCCCATAACTATTTGCTCCCCTTATAAGTGGGATTTAAACATCCTCATCTGGGCCTTCCTACTTGTTTAACTTCTTAGGGCCCGTGGGGTTATATTATGGGTATTCTGTACCTTTTGGCTAATATCCACTTATCAGTGAGTACATACCATACATGTCCTTTTGGGTCTGGGTTCATTTCACTCAGGATGATATTTTCTAGTTCCATCCATTTGTGTGCAAAATTCATAATGTCCTCATTTTTAATAGCTGAATAGCATTCCGTTGTGTAAATGAACCACATTTTCTGTATTCACTCTTACATGAAGAGACATCTTATTGCTCCCACTTTCTGGCTATTATGAATAAAGCTGCTATAAATACAGTGGAGCAAGTGTCCCCATGATATTGTTGGCACCTTTTGAATATATGCCCAGGAGCAGTGTAGTTGAGTCTTTAAGTAGAACTGTTTCCAGTTTTCTGAGGAACCATCAGATTGATTTTCAGCGTGGTTGTGCAAGTTTGCCGTCCTACCAGGAATGGAGGAACGTTCCCCTTCCTCCACATCCTCACCAACATGTGCTGTCATTTTTATTTTAGCCATTCTGCTTGATGTAAGGTAGGAACTTGGACATTTGGATTTGCGTTTCCCTGATGACTAAGGATGTTGAACATTTCTTTAAGTGCTTCTTGGCCTTTGAAGATTCTCTAGTTGAGAAATCTGTTTAGCTCTACACTCTATTTTAAATAGGGTTATTTTTTGAATTTAGCTTCTCGAATTCTTTATATATATTTTGAATATACAGCTGCAGGTGGTGGGGGGTGAGGGGAACCTGTAGGAAGTCCAAGAAAACAGGGATGGGGGAGGCCGCCAGGGCACAATATAAGTGAACTTAGCCAAAATGCCCAACACTGGGGATATGGAACCTGAAGAGACCACCTCCAGTAGTCAGACAGGACCCCAGTGGAGGAATGGGGACAACAACTCACCTACACAACTTTTGACCCCAAATTGCTCCCATCTAAAAGAAATGCAGGGGCAAAAATGGAGTGAAGACTGAAGAAATAGCTAACCAGTTACCAGCCCAACTTGGGATCAGTCCAATGACTGATGGGCAGGCACCAATCCCTGACACTATTTCTGATGCCATGTTGTGCTTGCAACAGGAACCTAGCATGGCTGTCCTCTGAGAGGCTCTACCCACAGCTGATGCAGATACTCACACCCAAGACAGACAGATGCACAGACACATGCACAGATGCACAGACAGGTGCAGATACGCACACCCAAGCATTGGACTGAAGTTGGGAACCTTTATAGAAGGATTAGGGGAAGGATTGAAACAAGTGAAGGAATGGCAACCCCATAGGAAGAACAACAATGTTAACTAACCCTGACCACTGGGAGCTCTCAGAGACTTAACCACCAACCAAAGAACATGCATGGTTAGTTTGAGGCCCTAGGCATATATGTAGTAGAGGGGTGGCTTGTCTGGTCTCAGTGGCAGAGCATATTCCTAATCCTGTAAAGACTTGATGCCCCAGGATGGGGAGATACCCTGGGGGGGAGGATGGGGTGGGAAGAACTCTGAAAGGGGGGGGGACTGGGAATAGGGCAACATTTGAGACACAAATAAATAATTTAAAAAAGGAGTTAGCTTTTATTAGAATTTTTTAGTCTCAATATTGTATACTGAAAGTGACCAACTTCTGACTTAAGGTATAAACATAGCTAAAGAGGAGCTTATCATTCTCTACTCCTTAAGTATGAGCTACATTTAGAGGCTAGCTTAATGCATAATTTGGAAATGAGGGGAGAAATGTAACTATGCAGTAGAGAAACTGAAGAAGCATACCTAAGCCAGGTGATTGGCATTACTTTAGCAACCACAGAACATTTTTATATGATATAAATGACACTTTGCCTTTCTTTCTAAAACCCAAATATCCCAATATAATCGTGAGCAGAAGATTAGGTAACATATAATAGAGAAATATCCCACCAAATGCTCAAGTATCCTACATAATGCTTGAAAATACTCTCCAACTCTGTCAATCTCTCTCTCTCATATGTACACAAGCATGCACTTGTGCAAGTGCACCCACAGAGAGAGAGAGAATGAGAGAGAGAGAGAAAGAGAGAGAGAGAGAGAGAGAGAGAGAGAGAGAGAGAGAGAGAGAGAATATGTTACTGCCAAGAGTAGCCTAACAATACATGTTAATTAACTGTGATATGGTTCTTTGCATGGGATCTTGAGAAAGAAAACAGAGATTAAGCAAAGTAAGACTTTCTAGACGTCAGTTAATAATTATTAGAATTCATTAGCTGCCACAAATGTACAATGCTTATATTAGATACTAATAATAGGAAAGACTCTGTATGAAATAAGGGGCAGCTGTACATTACCTTCTCTGTTTTGTCTGCAATACGCTTAATCCTATTTTTAAACAGCAATAACAAATAATAGTGTTTGTAGGGTTATTTGAAGAGCTTCTAAAAAACTGGGGGAACATGCTATCAATCAATGTTACATAATAAGCTCTAATGTCTACACACAGTTTCCTGGCTTAGAAAATGCCTTAATATATATTACCTTATTGAAATTCCTAAGTGGTTAGGCGAAATAGACGTAATTCTCTGTTCCTATATTATACTTTAATAAAAATGGAGCTCAGAAGAGTGAGATAGCATGATTGTGTGAATCAGTCACTCGAAATGACTACAGTTCTAACGATCTTTTTGCCATATCCCCTTTAGAGTATAGTTGTTGTTTCTAAAAATTAGCAATAAAATAAGCAATAGCAACATCAGATTTTAATAACTCTCTTTATAAGCTGTGTGAAAAATTTCCAAATCCTCTTCCTAGAACAATTGGTCTCCCCAAGTAGTTATGACCTTTATTGAAGCATTAGCTAGCAGCACCTTATCAGAAAAAGACAACAGGTAATAATTACTTCCTAGGATCCAGAGCATGTCACCAAGGATAGATGGCTCTGTACATGGACAGAAGCATATTGCTTACCAGAAAGCATTAATTTTTTATTCTACACACTTTAGGAATATTATTCAAGGAGTTTACTGAAGAAATGTAAACATCTCACTCACTAAGAACTTGCTGATAATATATGGTTCTCTATACTTTGAACTGGGAAAGTGTTCAAAGACCAGTGGTGGTTTGGGATCATTTACAAAGTGTTCCAGCTGTGGTGGCCATATGCTTCTCCATCTGCCTGCATTATATAGGTATTGTTTTGCTATGTTCCAAGCATGCCTGTTCTTGTTTTGGGATTATAGACTCCTTAGAGTACATATACAGTTTTGTTGCTTAGTCCAGTTTACCAGTTGCAAATTAGCACATACTTTCTTTTTTCTCCAAATATAGAGAACATATGACTTTTAAATTGTGAGGTATGTCAATGTGAGAAATTGTGGGTTTTCGCAACTATTTTATTGTCAATCTATTAGTCTCTAGTTGAGGAGTCATTGATAGTTAAAACATTTTCTAATAAACATATAGTGACAATACAACTTACTAGGTATAACTAACTAAAGCCACTCTGAGAGAAGCTAACCCTATAGAACCTATATCTCATTCCACTAGAGAAGTTGGCTTATATTATATAATTGGTGTCATATAGCTTATACTATATAATTGGATCATATAAATAGGTAGGTAGTTGTCTTGATCTCTCAGATCTTATGTTGAGAGTTGATATGACAATACAGCAAGCAAGGAATACATATAGAATTTTTAAAGATGAATTCTTTCACATTAAGTGGGTTTTTGTTGTTGTTGTTGTTTTGGTTTTGTGAGATAGGGTTTTTCTGTGTAGCCCTGACTGTCCTCGAACTCAGACATCCCCTTGCCTCTTCCTCCCAAGTGCTGAGATTAAAGTCATGCACCACCACTGCCTGATTTATTAAGTGTTTTTAACCTCTCTAATTCTTGGGAATTATAAATGGAAAGACTGGATGATTTCAATTATCTTTGGAGAATATTTTGTCATCTTTAGGACTCAAATTGTTTGTAGGATTTCTAGGACCATTGCTCAGTGATCCGAGTCGCAGAGAACCATTTTCTCCTTCATGTTACTGTTATCACTCCAGATCACCAATGGCTCTTCAGTAAGTACACTGTGTTTTCTCTTATGCTCTGTGCCTCACATCTCTTCACATTTCTTTGGTTGCCCTTCAAAACCCTGTTCACATTCTCCCAAGAAACCTTTTGATCGCATCCTACTTCAGCTTGGTTTAGTTATATACTCTTTCTCTGTCCTCCTTAGGTTCATAGAACTACATATTGTGCATTTGTACATTTACCTCTTCAGTTGGACATTTGGAAAATTTGTAAGATATCCATATGTGCCAGAAGTTTTCATAGCTGTTGAAAATACAGTAGAGCAGAAAATGGATAAGGTTATTGCTCTCATCAAACTTCAAGTTGAAAAGACAGCCAATCAACTGGTAGATAAACAAATAGAACTTATGCATTTATCCAGTAAAGAAGAAAGAACAAAGTAATAGGGCAGAAGATATCTTGACTTTGTGGTCAGGAACGTTTTCTCTAAGACTTGGCATTTGAAAAAGAGTCCTGGATAAAACAAGAGAGCAGGTTGCATAGCGAAATAGAACAGTTCAAGCAGAGGGAATAAGAAAGGCTAATAGGGAATATAGCGTGGTGTGTTTGTGTCTGAGGAACAGCAAGGAATCCTATGCAGGCAGAGATGAGTGAGAAGAAAGGATAAGTGGGGGATGGGATCAGAAAAAAGGCCTACACAGATCACGAAGGCTTGTAAAGGCTAAGAAGAGAACACTCCTTGGATTGACAGAGCTAGTATTTAGGCATACTGATCTGCAAAACCAATGCCTATGCTGCACTATCTATACACATCACATTCTATAGTACTTTGAAGTCAAATAAGACCTTTCTTTCTGTTTAAAAACATGTAATTAATATCTAAGATGAATGCATCTCTGCTAAAATAGTTTATTTGAGGAAAGGTAGCAAGTTTTAAGCATATTTTTAGAATACTGTTTTTTTAACTGTATTTCATAACTGTTATGTATCAAATCAGAGAACATATAGCTTTAGTTCCAGATTTATATTACTGATTGTGATTGTAAGATTGCTTTTTGGATATCTTTTGACAAAAAGTGTGGCTCATTCTTTCATCTGTAGCTATAACTTTCTAGGTAGTGTGACTATGCCAAATAAGTATCAATCATTAACTTTTGTATCAATCATCTCCCTGTATAATTAACAGGTACTTATTATATATTTAGATATACCTTGCTATTTGTACTTCAGCAGTAATTTAGCAATGTAAATTCACTGGTGTCTGCATATCTACTCTAAAGATTAGCAGTCATTTGTGCACTGAAAGTGAAATTCTGTGGTCTTTTGTCCATATGAATGTTTTCATTTTATTGAACAAGTCAGCAACAGCCATGGTTTATTTATTAGTTTCATGCTCAGAGTGATTTCTTGTTTTGTCACATAAGGAAGCCCAATCTTAATGATACTGGGGGACATAACAAAATGGGGGTTTCAGAGTCCTCTAACTCCAGCTTCCATATTTTACTGATTCAACATTTAAGTAATTAAAACATTTATGTCATCAGAATAAACTGTGTTTATTGTCTTGTTAATACTCTCTAAAATACTCTGGATTCTTTTTAGATCAAATTAATCTTTCACCTTTTGCACAATACTCCATAGAGAAGTACAAGTCAAGGGCAAGAGGAGAGAATTAAGGATTTTAAAATTTGTTTATTTATTAAGCTACAGAGAACACAGTAACATAGTCCACACCCTAAACTCTCTCTGAAAGGCTTGGATCTGGCAGTCTTTTCTCCCAATGGAAATAATGTGTTGAAAACAATTTCCTCCATTTTCTGCAGGTGTCCCATCTGTGACTAGTACAATCACATTTTGTATGTTTAAAGCAAACTTCTCAAATTACTTCTCGGCAGATGGCTAAGGTCTATCAGTTCACGTGACCTGGCTAATTGGGTAAAACATTTTTTTCCCTCTAAATATCACAGTTAGAATGTTGACAAGAGTATCATGTGACAGGTGTGTACACTCTGCTAGTGGGAGCAGAAAGAAAGATGCTGTCATTTGGAAAACAGTTTGCCAGTATGTTGGGAAAAAGAAATCCTCCTCCTAACCTAGTGATCTTGTGCATAGAATTCCAAACCAAGGAAGTAAGGAGAAATTATGATGACTGGTAAATATGTAAGGGTGTTCACTGCTATATTATAAGAGAAAAGGATATGAGGCAGCATATATATATATATATATATATATATATATATATATATATATATATATACATGAAAGGAATTGCTCAGTTATGATGCTTCTGTGAGATAGACACCAACTGGAATGTTTTCAAAGAACATTTTATCATCTGAGAAAATGTCCATGAATTAACATTAGCTAATGATAATAAGACAAAAGCAGTATATATTAAAAGTATCACCCTTTACAAATTATGTTACATAGGCTGGAGAGATGACTCAGTAGTAATAAAGCATGAGGACACAATCATGAGGACCTGAGTTCAGAGCCTTCTGAGTTCAAATAAAAAGCCAGGGTAGTGGCTTATGACTATAATCTCAGCACCTTTGGAAGGAATGTGAAGACATATTGAGGCTCATTGCCTGGACAGGCTAGGGGAATCTTTGAGCACTGAATTTAGTGAATATAGTTATATATATATATATATATATATATATATATATATATACTTTATATATATATATATATATCCATCAAGGAAAGATATGAGTGCCTTTGTCCTCTAAATTAATGGTGCATGTGAGTGTGTATGCATGTATACACACACACACACACACACACACACACACACACACACACACACACACTATCCTATCTCCACCAGAGTCCTAGATACTAAAGGATTGGTGAAATATGACCTGCCCTGCTAATCATAACGTTTAAAGGTTCTTAAAGGAATCACCACTTTTTAAGGAGCAGGAAAAGTATTGTTAGAGAAACAGAGGCTGGAACTCATCCGTGTTTAGAAATATCTTTCGTGGAAAAAGAGGAAGCCTTTTAGATTTGGGCCTTCAAGGGGAAAATGGGAATTCCTATCTTTGGGATCTCTTTCCCTTCTCCCTTTACCTCTTCAGTTTTATTACCTTACAAATTCCAGCCCCATGTAGTCCTTTGTTGGGTATAAACTCTAGTCCTCCTCTCTGAAGGCCATTCTTTTTTGATTCTTGAAATATATCTGGCTTGCCTCATCTTTGCCTTGGGTGCCTTCTTTTCTTAGCCATGGCCTACTCAGAAGGATGTTTCTTGTGTTTTCTCTACTGATTCTTCCAAGCTATATCAACATCTCACCCAGGGGTGAGACAGGCATTAATATTATTTGTTGATAATTAATATAGACCAAAGACACCCTTTCTATTCTGTCATAATGAAGTGATCCCTGCGCCTTTCAGAACAGTTGCCCCTGTGCTATGAAGTCACTGGCACCTATTGAGCCTGGTCTGTGTTTCACATGTACTCATCTTACTGCCCATGGTCGCCCTTCTATCCTGAGAAAAAGTAATGCCAGTGTCTATTAAATTCTCTTTCATGGTGTGGATTACCATGATTGAAGTGTAGGGTCAAGGAAGTAGACAGATTTTTTAAAATCTAAATCTTTATAGTCTTTCTTAGACAGTGAGTCCTTAAGCCCATGGCAAGTCAGACTTGTACAGATCCCACATAGATCCCTGTCTCTGGTGCAACCCCACAGGTAGATAGATGTGTTATAGATGCCGTCTGAGAAGCCAGTGTGGGAAAGCAATGGACTGTATCAATAACGAATATGATCACTGGGATCAAGTTTGTTTTCAAACCTTATCTCTCCAGTTTACTTTTTATGTTACTTTAAGCAGCTTAGTTAACTTATTTTTATTCTTACAGTTCCAGTTTCTTGTCAGTAAATAGGGATAAAATCAATCCTATGCAGCCCTTGTGACCAAGAAATAGGAGAATGTGTGTAAGATTCTTGACTCATACCTAGCCTTATCAATTAGCTTTTAGGTCAGAAAGCAGGAGCTGATGCAGAGGCCATGGAGAGATGTTTTTTACTGGCTTGCCTCACCTGGCTTGCTCAGCCTGCTCTCTTATAGAACCCAGGATACCAGCCCAGAGATGGTCCCACCCACAAGGGGCCTTTCCCCCTTGATCACTAATTGAGAAAATGCCTTACAGTTGGATCTCATGGAGGCATTTCCTCAACTGAAGCTCCTTTCTCTGTGATAACTCCAGCTGTGTCAAGTTGACACAAAACTAGCCAGTACACTCTGCCTCCTTAAAAGTTATTTCTTCATGGGTTGGGAGTATAAGTTAGTGTAGAGTGCTTTCAAAGAATGTGCAAGATACAATAAAAAGTGCAATCTTTCTGGTTCTCGTTGAAGTGAACTCATTGGCAGCCATCTTGCACCATGAAGTGGTACCACCCATGTTAAGGCGAGTCTTCTCACCTCAATTTACCTAATGTAGATGACCTCATAGGTAAACCTAGAGGCTCGCATAATCTAGATAATCATGTCTCTTGGGGGGGGATCTAGATCCTGTCAGGTTGACAATAAAAAGTAGCCATCACAAATCACTGTTTTGTTCCATGTCTGCGTCTGCTCTTATGGGGTTTGGGGGTTTTTATGGCTTTGTAAAACATCTTCAAAACAGATGCTGTGATATCCCCAGCTCTATTCTTTTTGCTAAAGTTTTCACTAATATCTTTTGTGTTTTCATATAAGCTTAATTAAGAGCTCTTTCTATGAAGTCTCTATTAAACTCAAACTTATGATCTACCTACCTCAGCTCCCAGGTGTTAGGACGGCAGGAATGAGCCATCATGCTTTGTTGAAGTTTAGATTTTCCTATAGTTCTGTTGAAAATGTCATTGGTATTTTCCTAGGAATAGGTTGCTTTGGATATTCATAGTATTGACATATTTTAATGATACTATTTTTTTCTAATTGATATAATACTAGAGGCCCTGGCAAAAGCAGTAACTCAGGAAAAATATTCCAAAGGTCAAGAAGGGAAAAGGCAGCTAGTATTATGTTACTGAATTCTTTTTATATCATAAAACAAGATTTATTAAGCTGGCTTGCATAAGAGGATCCAGGTAGCTCAATAACGGCATGCTAAACAAGTCCATGAAGCTCGATGCTAATCAAGCTTGAAGTCCTAATCAGGGCCTTATGGCTAGAAGATTCCTGATCAGGCTTTGGTTCTCAGTCCACACTGGAAGACTGAAGAGACTGGAGTCTGATGTAAGCAGAGAATGGAAGCAGCAATACACACATTCAGCTGCAAGCAGCAAAGGCAGCCAGGTAGGCAATGCCATTTTCCCCTCAGACTCCTCATATCTGAATCACTAGCCAAAAGGTGATACCCACACTGAGAGATTCTTCTGCCTTCTGGCAATTCCTCTGGAACTGCCTATCAAGAAGACAAAGATTAATTATCACACCATCTTATACAGCCAAGTGAATTCAGTACAACTCAAAACATGCCATAGTCTTTAATAGTCCCAACTTTATTCAAAAGCCCCAAATCTCTTCTAAGACTCAATAACAATTTTTTTAAACTTGAGAACTTCACACAATGTGTTTTGATCATTTTCATCCTCCAAATTTTAACTCCTTTTAGATTGACCTCTCCTTTCCTTCTCATCCAACTTTGTCTCCTTTTTATTTTAATTTTCCCTACCTAGGTCAATCGTTCTGCCTTAATATTCTTGGACATGTGACTTTCTATTAGAGTGGGTCAAATTATCAGAGGTTACACTTTTAGAGAACACTGATCCTTTTCCTCCCAGCAGCTAGGAACTGCCAACGCTCTTCTGCTGGGGCAGGGGTGCATGGGACTTTGAGCACATCCACCTTTCCCATGCTGGGATTTGGTCTGGTTTAGGTTTGCACAGGTCTCATGTACAGTATCACAACTGCTGTAAGTTCATATGTGCAGCTGTCCTGCTGTGTTCAGAAGACACCATTTCCTTGTACTTGTTTATTGCCTCTGGATCTTATATTTGTTCTACCCTGTCTTCTGCAGTGACCCCTGAACATTTGAAGGATGAGTACAAAATATATGTTACATGCAGAGCTGAACATTCTCCAGTCTCTTATCCTCTACAGCTGGGCCAGTTGGAGGTCTCCTGCAAACAGAAGCTTCTGTGATGAGGGTTGAGAGATGCATTAAATAGTGTGTATAATAGGTCACTAGAGGGTGGTTTAATACTATGACCACTTAATAGAAAACCTACTGGTTTTTATCTAGATCTATAGTCTAGCCATATTCTTTTTTTAAACTTAATTTTCTTCTGTTTATTTATTTATTCAATTTATATCCTCCTTTCTCCTCATTGATCCTCACCCAACTATTTCCTTCCACGATCCTTCTCCCACCCTTCACCTTCTCCTCTGAGGAGGTAGGGGCCCCATAGGTATCCCTCACCTTGGTACAGCAAGTCTGCTAGGCCAGCCACATCCTTTCCCACTCAGGCCAGACAAGGCAGCTCAGCTGGAAGAACATAGGCAACAGCTTTTGGGATAGCCTCCATCCACTCCAGTTGTTTAGGACCCACATGAAGACCAAGTTCACATCTGCTACATATGTGTGGGAAGGCCTAGGTCTAGCCCTTGTATGCTCTTTGGTTGGTGGTTCAGTCTCTGAAAGCCCCAAGGGTCCAGGTTAGTTGACTCTTATGGTCTTCCTATGAGATCCTATCCACTTCTGGGCCCTGAAATCCCTCTTATTTTTTCATTAGAGTCCCCAAGCTCCACCCAGTATTTGACTATAGATGTCTGCATTTGTCTGAGTCAGCTGGGTAGAGCCTCTCAGAGAACAGGTAGATTCCTATCTGCAAGCATAACAGAGTATCATTAGTAATGTCAGGAATTGGTGGTTGTCCATGGGATGGGTCTCAAGTTGGGCCAGTTATTGGATGGTCATTCCCTCAGACTCTGCTACATCTTTGTCCTTACATTTCTTGTAAACTGGACAAATTTTGGGTAGAAAGTTTTGTGGGTGAGTTGGTATCCTATCACTCCATTGGGGTTCCTGCCTGACTACAGGAGGTAGCTTCTTCAAGTTCCATATCCCCAATGCTTTGAGTCCCATCTAAGATCACCCCACTGATTCTTGGGAACCTCTTTTATCCCAGTTCTCTGTCTCTTCCTAGAGATGCCCCCCAAACCCACCGTAAAGTGAAGATTTCCATTCATTCACATGGATATCTGGCCATCCCTCCTGTCCCTCTCCACACCTGATCCTGAACCACTCCAAATTTTCCTCCCCATCCCCTCTATCACCTTGTTTCTACCCTCCCCTTTGCCTCTTATGACTATTTTATTACCCCTTCTAAGTGAGATTCAGACATCTCACTTGGGCCTTCCTTTTTTGATTCACTTCTTTACATCCACAGAGTGTAGCATGGGTATCCTATATTTTATGGCTAATATCTGCTTGTAAGTGAATACATACCATGCATGTCCTTTGGGGGTTGGGTTACTTCACTCAGGATGTTATTCTCAGGTTCCATGCATTTTCCTGCAAAATTCACCATGTCTTTGTTTTTAATAGCTAAATAGTGTTCCATTGTGTAGATGTGCCACATTTTCTTTACCCATTCTTCAGTTGAGAGAAATCTAGATTATTTCTAGTTTCTGGTGATTACAAATAAAGCTGCTATGAACATAGTTGAGCAAGTGTCTTTGTGATATGTTGGAGCATCTCTTGGGTATATGTCCAGAAGTGGTATACCTGGGTCTCGATGTAGAATTATTCCAGTTTTCTATGAAACCACCAAACTGATTTACAAAGTGGTTGTTCATATTTGTTCTCCCACCAACAATGATGGAGTGCTCCTCTTGTTCCACATTCTTGCCAGCATGTACTCTCTCTTAAGATTTTGGTCTTAGCCATTCTAACTGGTATAAGCTGGAACCTAAGAGTTATTTTGATTTGCATTTCCCCAATGACTATGGACTTTGAACATTTCTTTAAATGCTTCTTGGCATTTGAGATTCTTCTGTTGAAAATTCTCTGTTTAGCTCTGCACCCATTTTTAAATTGGACTATTTGGTTTATTGGTGTTTAAATTTTTGAATTCTTTATAAATTTTGGATATTAGTCCTCCGTTGGAGTTAAGGTTCATGAAGATCCTTTCCCAATCTGTAGGCTGCCATTTTGTTTTATTGACTGTCCTTTGCCTTACAGAAGCTTTTCCATTTCATTAGATTAATTTATCAATTGTTTTTCTTAGAGCCTGAGCCATTGGTGTTCTGTTCAGGAAATTGTCTCCTGTACCAATGCATTCATCGATATTTCACACTTTTTCTTTTATGAAATTTAGTGTATCTGGTTTTATGTTGAGGTCCTCCATCCAATGGGACTTGAGTTTTGTGCAGGGTGATAAATATGGACCTATTTGCATTCTTCTACATGTAGACATCCAGTTAAACTAGCAACATTTTTAAAAGATACTTTCTTGTTTCCATTGTATGGTTATGGCTTCTTTATCAGAACTCAAGTGTCTATAGGTATGTGGGTTGATATCTGGGTGGTGGATTCAATTCCGTTGATCAATGTATCTGTAACAATACCATGCAGTTTTTATCACTATTGCTCTTTAGTGCAGTTTGAAGTCAGGGATGGTGATTCTTCCTGAAGTTCTTTTATTGTTTAGGATTATTTTGGCTATCCTGGGTGTTTTGTTTTTCCATAGGAAGTTGTGAATTGATCTTTCATTGTCGATAAAATTGTGTTGGAATTTTGACAGGATTTGCATTGAATCTGTAAATTTCTTTTGGAAAGATGGTCAGTTTCACCATGGTAATTCTACCCATCCATGATCATGGGAGATCTTTCCATATACTGATATCTTCAAGTTTTTCCTTAATGAACTTGAAGTTCTTGCCATTCAGATCTTTTACTTGCTTGATTAGAGTTACACTATGATATTTTATTTTATCTGTGGCTATTGTAAAGAATATTGTTTCCCTAATTTCTTTCTCAGCCTGTTTTCATTTCTATATAGGAAGGCTACTGATTTTTTAGTTAATTTTGTATCCAGCCACTTTGTTGAAGGTGTTTATCAGCTTTAGAGGTTTTCTGGTAGAATTTTTGGGGTCATTTATGTATACTATCATACCATCTGTAAACAGTGATACTTTGGCTTCTTTCTTTCCAATTTGTGTACCCTTGATCTCCTTTAGCTATCTTATTGCTCTGGCTAGAACTTAAAGTACTATATTGAATGGCTAGAGAGAGAGGGAGATATCCTTGCCCCTGATTTTGTGGAATTGCTTTAAGTTTCCATTTAGTTTGATGTTGGCTCTTGGCTTGCTGTATGCTTTTTTGATTATGGTTAGGTATGCGTCTTATATCCCTTATATGTCTAACACTTTTATCAAGAAGGGGTGTTGAATTTTGTCAAAGACTTTTTCAGCATCTGATGAGATGATCATGTGATTTTTTTCTTTCCATTTATTTATATGGTGGATTATACTGATGAATTACATTGATGAACCATCCTTGCATCCCTGGGATGAAGCCTATGATGGATGTTGTCGTTGATATATTCTTGGATTTGGTTTGTAAGTATTTTATTGAGTATTTTGAATCAATGTTCATAAGAAAAATTGGTGATATAAAAACTTATGGTTTCTTTGGAAAGTCCATTGTGTTGGATGGTGTTTTGCCAGGACAAACATCTGAAGAAGTGTTTTCCTGAAGTGGACACAAGTGAAAAGATGTTTTGCTAAAGCATTCATGTGAAAAGATACTTGATTAAGGATTCTTTGCTAAGGACACACACGTATTGATTTGTTGTTCACTGTGTAGCTGAGCTCCATTTGCCATGACTCCATAGAGAGAAGTGCACCAAAAAGTTCTTGTCTTGCTCTGCCAGTTTCTTGCTGCTTCTGTGGACTTGGGCGTATTGGAAGAGTGATGTCAGTTGATATAGACTCACATAGAGTTTTGTTTATATACTCACATGCTGAGGTAAGACACATGGTGAAGCAAGGCCCGTGGAGGACACGTGATGTTTGGAGGGAGTATAAATAGGTCTCAACAGATAGCGATGAGAACTTGCATAGCTAGTTTTGCAATGCTTCTTGGTCTCTTCATCTTCGTTGATATCCAGTTCATTTTGAGAATCACAGGGAGAACTTCTCCTAGGGTTCTTGCTGGTTGATATCACTCTTGCTAACTTGTGGTGTTTTGGCTGAGGCCTAGATATTTGCTAGGCCATACCACCACTACTGATTCATGTTTGCTATCCCAATACTATTGAACTGGACTGCTGGTATATTCATGAAGTGTTTGTAAGTGGATTGAGCTGCTCCTGTTGAGTTCTGTGACCAGAACTACTAATTTCCTGACAAAGCAGATGAGGTTTGCTTCAAAGAACAATTTCTAAACAGCTCCACTTCCACTGGATCCTAATAATCTTTCTTTTCCACTACCTCTGGTGGGTGATGGCCTAGAAGGGAGGTTAAAGCATATAAGAAACCATATCAAAAGTAGTGTTGGAAAATTTGAAGTTACAAGTTGTCCTGAAGTTCTCTTTATTTGTTGAGTCTTTATATAGTTTGGGTATCAGGGTGACTTCATAGAGTAAGTTTGGCAGTGTTCTTTTTGTTTCTATTCTGTGGAATAGTTTGAGGAGCATTGGTATTAGCTCTTCTTTGAAAGTCTGGCAGAATTCTGCACTAAAACAATCCGGCCTTGAGCTTTTTTTTTTTTTTTTTTTTTTTTTTTTTTTTTTTTTTTTTGGTTGGAGACACTTTTAATGACTGCTATTCCTTTAGAGATTATAAGGTCTAACCATATTCTTAACTGTAAGACTATTTTAAAAAGCTTCCATTCTCCTTTTGTCTCACCTCCAAACTTTGTCTCTGTAACTCCTTCCATGGGTGATTGTTTCCATCTAGAGACTGCCATATCCAGAGATCCATCCCATAATTAGCCTCCAAACGATGACACCATTGCATACACTAGCAAGATTTTGCTGAAAGGACCCTGATATAGCTGTCTCTTGTGAGACTAGGCCGGGGCCTAGCAAACACATAAGTAGATGCTCACAGTCAGCTATTGGATGGAGCACAGCGCCCCCAATGGAGGAGCTAGAGAAAGAACCCAAGGAGCTAAAGGGAACTGCAACCCTATAGGTGCAACATTATGAACTAATCAGTACCCCGGAGCTCTTGTCTCTAGCTGCATATGTATCAAAAGATGGCCTAGTTGGCCATCACTGGAAAGAGAGGCCTATTGGACATGCAAGAGTAGAGCATATATTATTTGTTCAGAGGACCCACATTTAGTTCCCAGCACCTGTGTTAAACTGTCTGTCATGTTTAAGTGGCACACCACTCATAAGGTCCAAGGGATCTGATTTCTTTATCCTCTATGGGCACCAGTACTGACATATGGCCACTCTGGGCCTGCAAAACTGGTACCAGGTAGTCAGTGCTACCATGTTCGGCTACCATGCTAGCCCCCTTCTACCACAAATACATAAACCCACATTCTCTCTCTCTCTCTCTCTCTCTCTCTCTCTCTCTCTCTCTCTCTCTCTCTCACACACACACACACACACACACACACACACACACACACACATATACACACACAAACACACATGAAAACACACATGAACACACACACACAATTTAAAAAGAAGTGACAAGCTTTAAATATATATCAGCACACAGTAAACATTGTAAATAAAGAAATGGGAAGATAGCAAGGGAAGACCAAGAAAGAAAGACTAAAATCCAGGAGGGGCAAACACCAGATGCTGTACTTCCATATGTGGCATCTTGAACTCATCTGGGTTCCAGCATCATTGGGTAGTTTATCCCTTAAGGTCTGCCACCTACAGAACACATAGACTCTTTGTTGAATAAGTCCCATCTTCATGTCTGCATCTCTCTGTTGTGTGTGTCTCACAGTACTGGCATCCCCAACCTCCAGGAATCTATTGTAATTTGGGCTTTTCTTTTGCAGCTTGACACATGGTCACTCTGGGCCTGCAAAACTAGTGCCAGGTAGACAGTACTGCCAAGTGTACTACCATGCTGATTATTAGTCTGTCTATATGGCTAGACAAAAACCAACCAAACAAAAAACTGCCACAAAAAATAAACAAACACCTCCTCCCCCCCCCCCACACTTTCTTAGATGGTTGTTTTTGAGCAGGAAACAATTTCAGTGGATTTTTTTTTACATTTATTGATTGATTTGTTTGTTTGCTTGTTTATTTATTATAATTACATCCCAACATCAGCCTCTCTTCTCCCAGTAACCCCTCACATAGGTCCCTCCCTCATTCCTCCCTCCTCTTCTCCCCTGAGAAGGGGGACACCTCCCTGGGCATTACCCCACCCTGGCACATCAAATCACTGAGGACTAGGTGCATCCTCTCTCACTGAGGCCAGGCAAAACTGCCCGGTTAGGGGAACAGGACCTACAGGCATGCAACAGATTCAAGGATAGCCCCTGCTTCAGTTGTTGGGGGACCTACATGAAGACCAAGCTGCACATCTGCTACATATGTTCAGGGGGTCTAGGTCCAGCCCAAGCATGCTCTTTGCCTGGTGGTTCAGTCTCTGGGAGTCCCCAGGGGTCCAGGTTAGTTGATTCTCTTGGTCTTCCTGTGGCATCCCTATCCACTTTGGGTCCCTCAATCTTTTCCACAACTCTTCCTTAAGACTCTTCAAGTTCCATCTAATGCTTGACAATGCCCTTGTGCTATTGTTTCTCCCTCTGACACCAAAAAATTTTCTGTCCTTTCAAGTCTAGACAACTCTTACGTTTTAAAGTATTTTATCTTTATTTGTTGTTGTTGTTGTTGTTATCTTAAAGTAAAGGAAGTATTCCTGTCAACTTCATCAGCCGAGTTCAGATATGATCATCTTCAAATTTCTTATTTTTGGTACTTGGTATGTGCTTCTTAGATCTTTCCATGTGAGATATGTTAAATATAACAAAATATAATACATTAAGTGACTCATGATTTTTTTTCCCCTCATAATCCTCAAGTTGGGACTTTGAGACCAGTCTACCAGCAAGCTCTGATTCTAGTTAAGGGCTCCTTTCAAGGTGGCAAACTGCTGGTGTCTAGTATCTTTACAAAGTAGCTCTCTCACTGCTTTACCTGGGGTTCCATCCCATAAACGACCTCCAAACCCAGACACTATTGCAGATGCCAACAAGATTTTGTTGACAGGAGCCTGATATAGCTGTTTTTTATGAGGCTCTGCCAGTGTCTGGCAAATACAGAAGGGGATGCTCACAGTCATCCATTGGATGGAGTACAGGGTCCCCAATGAAGGAGCTAGAGAAAGTACCCAAGGAGCTGAAGGGGTCTGCAGCCCCATAGAAGGATCAACAATATGAACTAACCAGTACCCCCAGACCCTCCTGGGACTAAACTACCTATCAAAGAAAACATGGTGGGACTCGTGTCTCTAGCTGCATATGTAGCAGAGGATGGCCTAGTCAGCCATCATTGGGAAGAGAGGCCCTTTGGACTTGCAAACTCTATATGCCCCAGTACAGGGGAAGTGGGAGTGGATGGGTTGGGGAGCAGGGGGAGGGTTAGGGGATAGGAGATTTTCTAAGAGGCAACTAGGAAAGGGGATAGCATTTGGAATGTAAATAAAGAAAATATCTAATTTAAATAAAAAACAAAGTAGCTTTCTCATGATTCTTGTAAATTCACCCATTCGTAATGCCCCACCCTGAAAAGATAATTTCCCTCCAAAGTCTACCCCTCTGAATATTGGAATTAAGGTTTCAACACATGGGTTTTGAAGAAGCACAAATATTCAGTCCATAAAATGGAAATAAAAGTTTCATATGCCATTAAACACTACCAGGATACTTTCAGATTACAAAATAGTTCTCAGGAATTGTGAATGCTATGTTCAGTATTGTTCTATACTCTATAGTTTCTGTTTTAGGGTTTCTTCTTGCTTTGACAAGCCACCAACCTTTCTTGCAATTACTTTTGTATTGAATTTTCCATTTTTAGTGTGGCAAGTTTTACACATAGCTGTAGGATTGTTAGGTAACATGTTAAGAGCTGCCAGCAACACACAAGAATTCTAATATTCTGCATTCTAATAAATATTTGCTATTTTAAAATTTTATTTTATTTTATTTTATTTTATTTATATGAGTACACTGTAGCTGTGTTCAGCCTCTCCAGAAGGGGTATTGGATCCCAATACAGATGATTGTGAGCCACCATATGATTACTGGAAATTGAATTCAGAACCTCTTAACCACTGAGTCATCTCTTTAGCTCTATTTTAAGATTTTAAATTTTAAACATCCCAGTATTGGGTAGTGGTATCTTTTTTTTTAAAAAAAAATTGTTTTAGAGCTTTATTGTAGAAAGGCAGGGGGAAAGAGAGAAGGTAGAAAGAGAGAGACAGGCCATGGCCACATGGGGGGGGGGAGGGAAAGAGAGAAAGAGAGAGGGGTAGTGATAATGTGATTTTTAACTTCTATTTCTTTGATGTCTAATGATGTTGAGTCTCTTCCTATATACTTACTTTGTATTTGCATATATTATTGTGCAATTATTTTTTTATAATCAGGCTATTTGCCTTAATGTTGAGTTATAGATATTCTGGATACTGATATATAGAAATTGTTCATGTTCTGAACATTAGTCTTTGCTAAATATATATGAGTTTTGTGGATATTTTCTCTTAGTCTACAACAGGTCTCTTTTTCCCATTCTCTCTCTTTTCTTTTGTTACTGTTTTTGAGTTTTGAGACAATTTCTAAGTCTATATCTGTAGAACAGGCTGGTTTATAACTCACTATACAGCCCAGGCTCTCCTTCAACTTGAGGCAATCCTCCTGTTTCTGCTTCTTGAGCCCTGGAATTACAGGTGTGGGCCAGCATACCCTGAAGTGTCATTTACAATCTTAACAGTAACTTTAGAATAGCAGAGGTATTTAATTTTGGTCATGTCTGTTGCCTCAAATGTTATTGTATTGATTTTTTGTAATCTAATAACTCTATATAGTATAGATCAACAACTATATTAGCTTGTTTTTTCCTTTAGATTCATAGTTTTTAGTTTTCCCTTTAGTTAGAGGTTTAGGATCTATATCAATATTTTTATGTTATGTAAGGTATTGCTTTAATATCATATATTGAGAAGGATATTTTTTACATTGCATTTCTCTAGCCCTTTTGGTAAAATAATCAGATCATCATATATGTGGGGCTCTTGCTGGATTCTCTTCTGTTTTGTAGAACTATATGTGTATCTCTGGGTGAATAACTTGCTCTTCTGATTACTGTACCTTTAGAAAGTCTTCAAGTGTGATTTTTTTCTTTCACCTACTCTTTTTAACTCAGCTAATTTGTTTCCGCTTATATATATGTTTCAGATTCAGCTTATAATTTTTAATAAACTAACATTATTCAGTGGTATTTTGATTAAAATTGTACTGACTTGTTTTAGTAGTTCTTTCTATAATGATGATTTTTAAAAATCTGCTTTGTTCAGTATTGTAGCCAATAGGCAGATGTGATTATTGAGAAATTTCAAGTTGGCTAGTGTAATCAAGAAGTACATTTCATTGCTTAAAAAATTAGTTTAAATTTAAATTATAGTATATGAACAGTGGTTTTTCATTTTACAAGTAAGTACATATAAGGAGAATTGATACCTGAAAGACAGAGTTTTCTGGTCCATAAACATATCTTCATATATATAATAATCAGCCTTCTGATAAATACCTGATATAATCAAATGATATAGAACAAAGTTTTATTTTGACATACAATTTGGAGATTTTAGTCCATGATAAGGTAGAATTATTGCTTTTTTAGGTCTTACTCATTGCAAACAGTGTTTAATTAGGTATATGAAGCAGGTGGCTGATAGTAATGATAAGGCACACACAGAAGAGGTGCAGATATCTCTCTATTCAATAAAAGCAACATTCTCAAATATGTGTGGTAGTTCATGCTTGTCATCCTAGCACTTGGAAGGCAGAGACAGGGAGGTTCACAGCTCATGGATAGGCCAGCTGTATAGAGTTCAAAGATAGCTAGTTGTACATAATGAAACCCATTTTAGAAAATCCAGGATCTAGAGATATAGATCAGTGGTAGAGCATTTATCTAGCAAGGCTCTGTCTTCAATCCCTAGCAAAAACAAACAAACAAACAAACAAACAAAAACAAAAACAAAAAACAAAACCAACTTCTACAAGATAAACCAAGAAGTTTATGTTTTCTTTAAATTTTCTCAAAGAAGAGTTTCTGGTTTCTCATGTTTAGTTCTTGTACGGATTTTATTATTTTAATTTTTTACTTTTATGTCATTCTCTTCTGGATATCATTTTCTTAACTTCAATTTTGAATTAACTTTTGTTAACAAATAAAACTGCAATTGTCTTGTATGTGAATTTTTTTAACTTTGCAATGGAAACTGAGGAAATCCAAAAATTCATCAGATCTTACTACAAAAGTCTATACTTAACAAAACTGGAAAATCTTAATGAAAATCTTAACAATTTTCTAGACAGATGTCAGGTACCAAGGTTAAATTAGGACCAGATAAATGATCTAAACAGTCCTTTAAGCCCTAAAGAAATAGAAGCAGTCATTAATAATCTCCCACTCAACAAAAACCTAGGACCAGATTGGTTTAGTGCAGAGTTCATCAGACCTTCAAAGAAGACCTAATACCAATACTCTTCAAATTATTCCACAAAATAGAAAAACAGAAGGAACACTACACAATTCACTCTATGAAGCCACAGTTACTCAGATAACTAAATCACACAAAGGCCCAACAAAGAAAGAGAACTTCAGACCAATTTCCCTTGTGAATATCAATGCAAAAATACTCAATAAAATTCTCACAAACCGAATCCAAGAACACATCAAAATGATCATCCATCATGATCAAGTAGGCTTCATGCCAGGGATGCAGGGATGATTCAATATACGAAAATCCTTCAACATAATCCACTATATAAACAAACTCAAAGAAAAAAAAGACACATGATCATTTCATTAGATGCTTAGAAAGCATTTGACAAAATCCAACACCCCTTCATGATAAAAGTCTTGGAAAGATCAGGAATTCAAGGCCATACTTAAACATAGTAAAAGCAATTTACTTTGCATTATGTAATCTTAAAAACTTTGTCATTTATTCATAGATTATCACTTCTCATAGCACTCTAATGACAGCCAAGCTTTTACCTATTTCTTAGGGTTTTACTAGGCAGACAATTATGCCTTATGCAAATATATACATTTTGTTGTATCATTTTAAATCTGTTAAAGTTCTGTTTCATTTTTCTTTACCTTACTCCACTGGATTGTATGAACAATTGGAAGGCACTCCTTTCTTTCTACTTTAAGAAGAAAAATATTGTTTTAATTCCCTCTTATTTTCTTTACTGGTCAAGTATAGATTCATGCTCTCATGTCTTGAATGGGCTAATATATGATACCTGAAATGACAGAGGATAGTGAAATCAATTTATTAGTTGCATACACATATATGTAGGAGAAGATGCCATTGGGCAACCCACAGGCCTGCACCAAGTTCTTAGGAATTCAGTAACAGGGGAAATAATCAGAGGTTGTGAGGTACAGACTTTATAGTTCCAAAAGAGTTGAGTGCTTGCCTTAATCCTGTGGGAAGCTGCGACTTATTTTCTGGAATAATTCTTGGATTAGAAGAGAACTAAAGTCTGCTAGTCAATAATAACAGGACTTACATGTAGTGTGTTTGATAAGGATGGCTTTTTAGTTAGGAGACCTCATTTGCTGAAGGTGAATGTAGAGAAAAACTCATAGTTTCTTTACTGCCATTCCTTGCCCTCCTTCCTTTAAAAATAAGATCTGAAAATAGACTACCTGAAATGATAATTCTTTGGCCTTTATCACAGAATCAGTTATTTGTTGTTAAGAATAAGCTGATGCTGCTTTACTGTAACCGCCACCTCTGCTGCCTTCTCCGTGCTCTCCTGAGGTTAGGAGTGCTGCTTTAGTTTTCCAATACTATAACAGCATATTTGATTGTTAATTATAAAAAATGGAAATTTATTTGTTTCATCTTTCTGTAGTCTCAGCATTCCAAGAGCAAGGGGTTCCTATTTACTGAGGGCTAAATCATAATATAATAATAGTGCAAACAAGAAGGCATGATCACAGACAGAGGAAATGTGTTTTTGTATTATTATATCTTTTATTATTTAAAATAATTTAAATTTTGTTTTGGTAATACTTTTTCCATCCTCCATTTGTTTTCCAGACCTTTCCCTTCCTATCCATCCAACTTTAAGTTCCTTCATAAAAATAACAAACAAAAATCCAACATAACATCAAATCTCCCCCAAACCAAGAAAGCAAACAAAAACCACACCTAAAAGAACAAAAACAAACAAACTATAATCGAAGAAACAAACCACCATGGGGATAAGGGAGACTCAGTTAGCTGACCAGCTCAGCTACCCAAGAGGACCAATTCCAAGGCTTCAAGTTGACTTACTCCTGAATCTATATCATTTGTGAACTGTTGGGTCTTGTGAAAGGGTTGGTCCCGCTGATCCAAACCTGAAGGATCTCAAAGACACAGGGCAGCAACAGGATAACCAGAAGGAGTCTCAGTGAGGATCCAGTATTGATGGTAGGACAGAAGCTAGAGACCTTGAACCAAATCAATGACTCATTGGAATGAACATTCTCAAGTGAAGATGTGTGGACAGAGGGATATTGTTTGGTACACACCATGACACACTACAGTTTCCTTGACAAGATGTTTCTATGCTTTGTTTTGTTTATTTATTTGTTTGTTTGTTTGTTTCTGTTTTTTATTATCGGGGGAGGGGGGTTGCAAAGGCAGAGGGTGTATACAAGGGGACAGGGAAGTGAGTAGGATTAGGGTACTTGAGTTGAAACTCAGAAACAATCAATAAAAGTTAACAAAACCCCACCAAACTATAACCAAATAAAAGCACACAAAACTGTGGAGTCTAATTTTTTTTTATGTTGATCAACTATACCTGAACATAAGGCCTGACCTGAAGTCATTGATATATGCAGTGTCACTCTATTTGGGAAAACTAATTTTCCCTCTCCCAGTTTATGGCAGTTCAGTTAAGCTTTACACCAGTGGATCGATTCCCATTCTCTCATTTTTTCCACTCACTCACTCACTCACTCACTCACTCACTCACTCACTCATTCACTCTCACTCACTCATTCACTTTTAAATAATACAACCAACTAAAATATAATAAGGTAAAGCAAATCTATCACATCAAATTTGATAATACAAGCCAACACAAGGTAACCAGCCCCAGAGAAGGCACAACCAGAGATTCACTAATTTGAATCCCCTAAAACACTCAACTGGAAGCCATAATATATATGCAGAAGACCTGGTGCAGACCCATGCAGACCCCATACACCCTGCTTCAGTCTCTATGAGTTCGTACAAGTTTTGCTCATGTGAATTTAGAGGGACTTGTTTTCTTGATATCTTCTATTCTCTCTGGCTCTTTTCACATCTTCTTCTTCAGAGTTCCCTGAGCTCTGAGGGGAGGGATTTGATGGAGACATCCCATTTAGGGCAGAGTGTTCCAAGGTCTTCACTGTCTGTGTAACATTTGGCTGTGGGTCTCTATATTTGTCCACATCTGCTGCAGAAGGAAGCTTCTGTGTTGATAGGTGAACAAGGCATTCATTTATGAGTACAGCAGAATATCATTAGGAGTTGTTATATTACTGCATTCTTTTCCCCTTCTTTTAGACCAGTATTATTCAGTTTAACCCCATGTCCCTTAGCTATCTAGACTCAAGGTAAGTTATGGGTTCCATCTCATTGATTGGGTCTTATATCAGGTCAATTATTTGTTGGTTACTTCCACAAGCTACATACCTTGAGGGCTGTATACTATGGTAGAAAAATGATTTGTGACTGTCTTTGTGTTTATGTTTCTCTTTTAAGAGTGTGCAGAGTATGTTCCTGTACCAAAGATCTTGGAATGTAGAAATGAAGGCTCTATATAGGCACCCACTTAACATCTCTATCTTTAATGAGGGGTATAGGTGTTGTCTTCAGCAATGGGGCTTTATTGTCAGTTTGTGGAGAACAACCTATAGTCTTAGAAACAGCCTGGCTTGGACAAAGGAAAATGGGCTGAATCCATCCTTTTTAATTGTGAACTCACTGCTGTGATTATTTACTATAGCAATAATGACATTAATCCATTTCTATTCTCCTATAAAGGTCCCAATTTTTAAAACTATTTAAATGGCAATAAATTTTTCTCATACCATAGCAACTGACTAGTTTGAATAATTCCGGTGGAAATGGCCTATAGGAGTTGGGGTTCTAGTTGTTTGGTACCTAATAGACTAGAAGGAAAACCAGCTAGATGCATTAGACTTAGATAAGAATGTGATTGGGCTATAAACTCAAGATAGATTGTGAAACCTCTTGGTATCTGAAAGAAGTACCTAAACCTGGGCAGATCAGTTTCTCCCAGGTTCTGTTCTTTTGAAGATGTCAATATACAGTGAAATATGGAAAAATGATTAATGGAAAATGGGACAAGTCTTCCCTGTCATTAGAGAATGTCAAAAGACCTTTAAAGTGGATTGATTAACTTTGCATGAGTTCATATATATGTCAGTGAGATGGAATAAAAAGTTCAGCAATCAATACAAACACTGTAATTTAGAAAATTATTAAGATGACACCTCAAATCTGTAGGGCAATGAGTGGATTTTTTAAAGCAGGTTTTGTTTGGGTAATAGCATAGTCACCATGGAAAAAAGACAAGAGCCATGTTTCCTAACTTATATCAACATACATTCAATTGGGTCAAAGATGTAAAATATAAAACTCTAAGGCATTAAAAAGAATTCCACAAATAATCTTTAGAGCTTTAAAATAGGGTAGTTAAAAAAAATCTATACTGAGAAGCTAATTTAAGGCATTTCTACATAGCCAAACCAATGTAACTAAAGCAGATATAAATGACAAATTGGATTTAGAAGTGATTTTCTTTCTTATTCCCATTTTACTTTTTACCTGGCTGATCACACTTGTTATGGTTTGAATATGGAATTCTTCAAAGGCTAATGTGCTGAAAACTCAATGTCCAGATGGTGATACATTTTGGGAGATCTTAAAAAATTTAAGAAGTAGAGTCAAGCTGGAGAAAGTAGGTCACTGAGGGTGTAGCTCTCAAGGTTATACCTGTAACCACATACAAGGGAGAAAAGATAGCTCCTTCAGCATATGGTCCTGGGAAAGCTGAATATCTAAATATAGAAGAAGGAAACTAGAACTGTATCTCTTACCTTGTACAGATATCAACTCAAAATAGATTAAAACCACCAATATAATACCAAAACACTTACAGGTACAGTCATGCAGAATGTATTTCTGAAGAACACTCTCATAGCTTAGGAAACAAAACAAAAAACTGACAAATGTATTTTGTAAAATTAAAAAGATTTTTCACAGCAATAGAAGTAAACTGAGTGAGTAGAGAGTTTGCAGAATGGAAGACAGTCTTTGTTATATATATTTATCTGGAAAAGTTTTAATATCCAGAATATATAAAGAATGTGCAAAACTATAGAGCAGAAACTGAGTTAATTCAGTTGACAAATGGCCTAGTGAAATGATCAAACTTTTCCCCTAAGATAAAGTAAACATGACTAAAATATATTTTAAAAATGTCAAGCCGGGCATGGTGGCACACGCCTTTAATCCCAGCACTCGGGAGGCAGAAGCAGGCGGATTTCTGAGTTCGAGGCCAGCCTGGTCGACAAAGTGAGTTCCAGAACAGCCAGAGCTACACAGAGAAACCTTGTCTTGAAAAACAAACAAAAAACAAAACAAAAACAAAAACAAACAAAAAATGTCAGCATTCTTAGCCTCCAGAAGAATAGGTATAAAAAAATAGCCTGAGATTATTTATGACCCTGGTCCCCATGGCAACCACAAAGTTAACAAATGAGCAATGCTGGGGAGGATATAGGGAAAGGCAGTCTATATGTACTGCTGGTGGGAATAAATGGAAATTAGTTCAGCTACTATGGATATAAGTATTGAGTATCATTAAAATTCTAGAAATAGAATTACCAGATGAGTTGTCTATATCACTTATGGATATAAAACTGAAGTTCAAGACACACTTGAATGATCATGTTTATTGCAGCACTATTCACGAGAGCCACTCTGTGAGATCATCCTGCAACTGTCAACAGATATGGATCAAGAAAACATGTGTATCTACACAGTAGAATTTAGTTCATTCATAAGGGAGAATGGAACTATAACATTTGCAGGAAATGGTCATAAATGAAGACTACCCTATGTGAAATCAGATTAAGCAAGACAAATATAACATAATTGCTTTCATTTGCAGACTCTAGGTTTTTATAGATAAGTAAAACCATATATATGAAACATACATTTAATATATATTTAATATATACACACATACATATATGTGTGTTTGTATAAGAACATATAGGAGATTGGATAACAAGACTTGAAGAAGGATAGAAATTATCTTTATGAAATTCATAAGTATGTACAGTTATTAATTTATTTGCCTTTAAATTACCAAAAGGTAAGAGTATTACATTTAATTGTGAGTCTCTCTCTCTCTCTCTCTCTCTCTCTCTCTCTCTCTCTCTCTCTCTCTCTCTCTCTCTCTCCCCCTGCTGCTTGGTCCACCACCTGCTTCCTACCATCATAAGCCAATTTTCAGGTGCACAGAGGTGGAACCATCAACTAGAAGTTGAAACCTCTTCAACTGTGCACCAAAACGATGCTTCTTTTAAAATATTGTTCTTGTATTTCTCAGGTCTTAGCAATAAATGCCTCTCTGTACTTTGCTCAAAGGGCTTTTTCTCATAGAAAGGAGGAAATGAAGTTGATGATGATGATTGGTGCTCTTAACTGTTTCTGAGCATTGTGCATGTTAGTTCTTATTGCACTGGAGTTGATCACTAGATTTCTTTTTTTTATTTTTAAATATTTTTTATTAGGTATTTTCCTTATTTACATTTCCAATGCTATCCCAAAAGTCCCCCATACCCTCCTCACACTCCCCTACCCACCCACTCCCACTTTTTGGCCCTGGCGTTCCCCTGTACTGGGGCATATAAAGTTTGCATGACCAATGGGCCTCTCTTTCCAATGATGGCCAACTAGGCCATCTTCTGCTACATATGCAGCTAGAGACAAGAGCTCTGGGGTACTGGTTAGTTCATATTGTTGTTTCACCTATAGGGTTGCAGATCCCTTTAGCTCCTTGGGTACTTTCTCTAGCTCTTCCATTGGGGGCCCTGTGATCCATCCAATAGCTGACTGTGAGCATCCACTTCTGTAACACTAGATTTCTATATGTTAATATTTTCTTCCCAACCAGTTTGTAAACTTAATGACATGGTATTTTTGGTGTGAAAATGACATGAGGCAACATTTCTTAGCCTGGTACTGGTACTAAAGAAGCCTGCTTACTGCTTTCTGAATAGACACTTAAATTCTCTTCACCTCACCTTTATCTTTTATAAAATTTTATTAATAGCAATTTTATAGTATTGTTTTGCTAACAAAATGAATTTGCTTGCATAAAAATGTGAGTGTAGCATGACTATTTCCCTCATTCCATACTACATATAACTCAGTGGCTAAGCACATGGAAGGTGTCATTTTAATAAGTGTTTACCGAGAGTGGGTGAATTCTATGTGGAATGTTTATTTGAAAAGAGGCACCCTAACTATGCAGTGGGAGGTTGCTGTCTGGATATAGAAACCACAGGAGGCCCCTAAAAAGATAGACTACCAGGGACACTCTGAATGATACCATGGGGAAACTCATTTCTAGGACCCTCAGTGGGGTGCTCTTCTAAGCCACTTTCCATGCTGTGCTATTTCATACAATAAATGTATGAAGTCGCTGGGAACTTCACTAAGAAAGAAGTACTCTACGTTTCCTCCCGAAATACTTCCCAAAGACTATATGGCACACAGAAGAACTGAATCTGGCAGTTAGCTAATTTTATAGGCATTTCATGTCCCTGCCCACCCGACAATTTTCTATCAACCCTTGTCTAACAGAACCTTTCGTAGAGATGAAAGTACTCTGCACATATGCTGTCTGCTATGGTAGCCACTAGCTACAAGAAATGAGCTAATGAGCACTTGAAACGTGGCCAGCACAACTAAATTACTAGGTTCTAAATAATATTTAAAGTAAAATCTGAACAGAGCATCTCTGTCCTGTGCTTCATTTCCCTCCTTACTACCAGCATCTGCACAGTGTCTGGCTCCCAATAGGCATCGGGAGAGATTTATTATTCTAAGCATACTAAGTTTTTAAAAATTTACTGGATTTTTATCAAGCAATGAAGCCCTGTCCATCACGCATGTGCGACACAAAGCAGTCTTCTGTGATAGGTAATGCCTTTTTCTCAGTTTGTTGACAAGAATACTGAGGCTCAACGGGTTTAAGATCCCCCCCCCCCAAGACTAAATAAAGCATTATAAGGTCAGGGTGTTAATGGAACCCACATCCTTCTCACTATTTTTTTTTCATCTCCCCATACTTAATGAAGTTCCTTTGTCTTTTTCAGCTTCAAATAACTGCTCTTACAAGGAAATTCTCACAAAGTCTCATGGCTCTTACTTGTCACTTTGCTGGTCATGTGGACATGTTGTGAATTTTAAACTGCCTAAGTGTCAAAGACATGTCTAACGAGTAGTTTCTATCCATATCTATCAATATTTTTTGTGAACCAATCCTGAATGTTCACTCATGCGGTAAAATATTCTTATGGTGCCCCATCTTATGACATATTTTAGTGCGGGTGAATGAATACGTATGCCACATCTCTAGCATTTTACCTAAAAAGCTTAATGGTCTCTCTTCTTTTCTGCATCAAGGCATTTTCTCAAACTCTGTAAGCCAGCTAGGCCCAGGAGAACAGAACAAGGAAATATGAGAGAGTTTCATTTAAGCAACAGAAAGCAATCTACAGCCATTCTGATGGAAATTAACAGACTAATGTCCCAGTTGCAGAGGAGCCAGGAGCCAGGGTCTTTAGGACATCTGTTTGCTTTAGTTTTGCTAATTATTCAATTAGTTCTCAATATTTGTAAGTTGAATACAGGTCACTCAGCATCTTCATGAAAGCAAGGACATTAAGGGAAGAAGCTTTGGGAAATTAAGAAACTTATCCCAAGTACTTAGAATAATCGCCAGCCTTAGAAATGCCAACCCACCCAGACATTTTGATTGGCACCTGGAGAGTGGGGCCAATAAAGTGTCATCCTTGCAGACTTAGTTTTGACAAGACAGAAGCGGCTAAGCAAGCTCAATCCCCAGGTTACTGTGGCTTGGGTGCAGAGTGCACTTCAGAGCTTGAAGGCGGTATGCTCGTGCGGGGAGGCGGAGCTTCGGCTGCACGCTCTCTTCTGCCCCGCCCCCTGCTCCCAGCCGGCCGCTCAGGGGCCGCCGGTTTCCCTGGCAACCGCCGCGCAGCGTCTTCCTGAGGGAGCCTTTTCTGTCAGCCCGCGGATCCCACCGCTCGCTCCCCACTGCCCGGTGGTTTTTGCGTGGGCTCATTGACTGACGGACAACAAAAATGGCGGAGCGGAGCCAGACAGCGCCAGAGGCAGGTCTGTGAGGGCTGTGGAGCAGGGGAAGGTTGAGGTGCCAGTCTTGGGCCTGAGGGGACTGGGGACTCTTCATTGCCCTATCCCTGAGGAGGCGCCCTTGTAGGATACTGCGGTGGTTACTTCAGGGTCAGGGTTCACTGGAGGTCTGTATCTCTCTGAGTGACCAGCAGGGAATTTCAAAGTTCTGCTGATGGAGGGCTTACACTCTTGAGTAAGCATGGGCCCAGAAAGGGTTTGGAAAGATGATATTGGACCCATAATAACGAGAGGCACCTATTATGGGGACTGAGTCAAAATCCTGGAAAAGGAATGTGTTCAAACTCTTGTGGTACCTTGGAAGGTATCCCCTCCCCCAACCCGGGATATGATTTGGAACTGGGGAGAGAGGAAGCAAGTTTATGTGGAAGATATATTACCTCCATTTGGGCTCCATAGAAGTGGAGTTTTTACAGAATATTTGTGTTTGAGAGAACTCTAAAGTCCTAAGAGTCACTAAGGAGTCACACACAAAGTATACAAATCTTGTCCTTAAGAAGGCAAGAGACTTGAAGGGTCACCCAACCAAAGGAGTCGGGAGTGCATACGTGTATTTGGGGTCTTGAAGGTCATTCAGAATTACGAAGGGTTACATGTCCTATCTCTGTGAGTATAAGATAGCCTTTAAGTAGCAGGGATTCTGATAAGAATGGAAACTCAGGATTCTGTTTCTTAAGGGTATCCTTATGGGTCTGGTTGGACTTAGAGAATTAGTAACCAACGTGCTTTACAGGCTAATAGAAGAAAGCAAGAGTCCTTTTTTTATATTAGGAGATTAGTAAAACTGGCAGAGGACTGAACAGCTGAAACTTTAAGGGTTAATATCAGTGTTTGCATAGAAAACCAGTGACTTTGGGATATACAGATTGGTGGGTAGTTAAAGTGAGCTATATATTACCTTATGTATGTGTTAATAAGACATTGCAAACTATAGCTATGAGTGACTCACTTGAACTACTCCAGACCCTCCTCACTGTGTGTTGCATGCATGCCTGTGTTTGTACACACACACACACACACACACACACACACACACACACACCACTAGTTATAAGGCTATGTAGTAAAGGAACAGTAACAATAAACTATTTGAAATGAACAAGAATGGTACAAGACACTATTATTTTTATGGCTTTTTATGATTTCTTTTTGATTGGTATCTCCATTTCTTCTATTCATTTTGCAGTGTGCTTCTTATGAAAAAATGTTTAGGAACACGAACAGAACATTCATCCACTCATGCACTTAAAATGTTTATTAAATGCTAACTATATGTGAAATACCAAATTAGGCACTCACTGCAAACCCTTTTTGATTCTCTTGATTTTTAAAAATCTTTTATCCCACTTGAATCAATTATATAAGTAAACAGATTATTATTTTTATCATTAAGTATCCATCTCCTTTGACTAATATATAAAATCTACAAAGGCTTTGCTTTGCCTATTAATCTCATATGGTCTAGAACTAAATCAGATGTAAAATATGTTCTCAATGAATAAATGACTGGATTAAATGGAAGTGATAGTTTACTTGAAAGGTGATAGAGATTGAATAAAGGGAGAGAGCAAAGAGAAGTATAGGCACAGAGAACCCAAGTGCAAAGACCTCAAGGCAAAATTATTAATATACTTTGTAAAGATCTTAAAGGAGACAAATGTGGGTGGGTGCTCATGAGACAATGGGAGGAGAGAGGTCGAAAGCTGAAGCTAGGCCTTATAGAACTGTAATTTTGTTCAAATTTCCCAAGGTTAATGGGAAACTACAACAGGTTTTAAGTGGAAATATAGAGTCATTAGAATAATTGAAAACTATTTCTGCTGTAGTAGAAAGTATTAATACAAGAGTGTCTATAGGAGAAACTGTTAGGAAATAATAGCAGGGATGTAGAAATGAGACACAGCAGATAAAATAGATAGAACTCAGTGAAATATGAGATATCAGAAATCAATCATTTTCTATCTTTTGCAAATGAGGGTTGGTTGTGCCACTACAAAGATAGGGAAAGTTAAAATAGATCTTTGGCTAAGTTTTAGAGGGAAAGCCATAAATTTAGTTTTTGACTATGGAGTTTTAGGTATCTTTAAGGCACCCAAGTAAGTGGAGACATTGACAAAGCAGTTGACTTTATATCTGAACTTGCATGGAGATAGTTATTTTGGAAGTGAGATAGTTATGAATGTGGATGAAATTGTGTAGAGGGAGAAAAGGCCCAGGGTCAACTGAGATATTTTAGTACTTTCCAATGAGACTGAGAAGGTATAATCAGGGAGAGAGCAATCAAAAGAGTATTTCAAGATAAGTAGACTCTTCAGTAGACTAAATACTTCCAAGTGACATGAAATGGGGAGTAAGGAGACTAGACTTAGCAACAGTGAGGTCATCGGTTACTTTGATATGAGAAAACTGATAATGGGAAATCCAGGTTACCTATCTTCTAGTTTATTATGCCTTCTCAATACTTATTTACTGGTTAATTTTAATTGCCAGTCTGATATAATCTTGATTCTAGATTCCAGAATAAGCTGGTAAAGGAGTGTTAAGAAAGAATTTTCTAGATAATGTGAGCATGCATGTCATTAGGAATTGGTTTAATATGATGTCCATGTAGCAAAATAGTAGTAGGTTATTCCCAATGGAAGTAGCACAAATTGGTCTTGATGGGTGAAAAAAGGACACAAAGTTGGGTGGATGGGTGAGGGGAGATGTATGTGGGAAGAGCTGGGGGAACAGAAGAAAATATGATCAAAATGCCTTGTATAGCATGTCATGCAACACACCCTAGATCAACTCTAACCCCTGGGAAAGTTAAAAAGGACCATTGCTAGGCACACTATGGAACACTAGAGAGAGGAATAACAGGGTACAAATGATCTGATGGAGAGAATAGCAAAAACAAAGGGTTCTAATTAAGGATGAGAGAGGAAGATAAATGAGGAGGGCAACAATGAGAATATCTGAAAAAATCATAATTATCTAATGATAACACACACATACTATATATATTAAATACTGCCGTACACACACACACACACACACACACACACACACACACACACACACACACACACAAACACACACAAACATGCTCACATGCGGTTTAATTGCATTTTTCCCTTCTGGACTAACAATGCTCCTTCCAAGATGAAAAGTCCATCATTTAAACCAGCTCCAGGCATGAGAAGCCCTCTTTTGAATTGTTGGTCAGAGTTGTCCAATAAACTCCAAGAACATTATAGGCTATTGCTATTGACCTTTGATGCTCCCTGCCTTCAGAGGTGGAAAGTAAGTCCCTATTGCTAAAGGCATTCATTTCAATCAGAGGGCCAAGAGGCCTGTGAGCTGGAACTGACCTGAATGCTTCCTCCATGAGGACTATCTTAGATGCTTCATGAAAGTACTATGCTAGCTACCAAAGAAGGGAAACAACGAACATTCCTATACAGCTATGATGCTTATGAACCACAACAAAGACCCCTGTGGCATGATAACCTGAAGAGTGCAATAGTGACATGTATATCTCGGTGGTAACCTAGTTGGTCTTAAAACCATCTGAACAAAAGGGAGCTCATACCTGGTACTGGAGATTTAGCCAACAATCCAGTACTTGTAAAGTAATTCTTGTAAATTCTGAAGGAGAACCTACACCCACTACTTAATTAAACCAACTACCCAGATGTCCCTCAACAGAGGAATGGATACAGAAAATGTGGTACATTTACACAATGGAGAACTACTCAGCTATTAAAAAGAGTGAATTTATGAAATTCCTAGGCAAATGGATGGACCTGGAGGGCATCATCCTGAGTGAGGTAACCCAATCACAAAAGAACTCAAATGATATGTACTCACTGATAAGTGGATATTAGCCCAGATACTTAGAATACCCAAGATATAAGATACAATTTGTGAAACTCATGAAACTAAAGAAGAATGAAGACCAAAGTGTGGACACTTACCCCTCCTCATTAAGGAAACTTTTCTCTGAACATATAGAGACCAGTTGTAAAGACCAGTCTTAACTGATACATCTACAATACAACTCCTACACCAAAGGCTCAGGGATCATTTTGGAAGAGGAGATGGAAAGATTGTAAGAGCCAGAGAATAAAGGAGTTTTCTGTGAGATTAAGTCTTCTAGTTCTGCTACAAGCTACAATCAAAAAGTTTCACCAGCGTGACCAATCTGACTACCTTAGCATAAGCTGAACAGGACAACAATAAACATGCTCCAGTGGATGGGGGGAGATCTCGGCTCTATACAAAGAACTACAGAGGAATGTAGAGAACAACTAAGGAATGCTGAGAGTGGGAGAAAAAGTATTCTATAGGGAAGATGGTACCAATAGGTTATCCAATATAAAATAGCCCCAAAAACATACATACAAATACTATTATACAGACTGAGCAAATTGTATTTATGTATTTGGTAATACATACAAACACATGTGTGCATGTATGTGTGTGCGTGTGTGTGTGTGTGTGTGTGTACTTATGTATATACATAATAGCAATTAATGAACAAAGAGCATGAATTTGAAAAAGAGTAAGGATGGCTATATGGGAGAGTTTGGTGTGAGGAAAGGGAAGGGAGAAATTATATAATCTCAAAAATAAAAGAAAATTTAAAAAGAAAGTAGCAATATAGACAAACCTAAAGAGTAATGTGAGCTGTATTACAAAAATGAACCATTAGAGCCAAAACTAAATCTCAGATCCTTAAAAATTCTTCCTTTCAGGTCCCTCCTATAATAAAGGAATGCTTCATGCTAATTCAAATGATGATGCAGTTTGTCTAATGGGTTTATTTTTTTTTTAGCAATGAAAAGATGCTCATTCTGCCCATAAGAATGTGGCCCAGCAGGGTTAGCACAGTATTCTTCCTCTTATTGATAAATAACAGACATTTTTAGAAGCTTTTTGAGTTGAAATGACAAGAAATGGCTGGCCAGAAGTAGAAGAAAGAGTCTGTGTTCAGTCTAAAATACAAAACAAAAACCCCTACATTGTACAAAATTCCTAAAAAACTAATGAAAATAAAAAAAATCCTCCAAATTCCTTAGTAAACTATTTTTATATTTTTATAGCAAATAAAATAATTGTATTACTGGCAGAAATATATACTTTTGTTAATATTATATAAATTTAAGGACATTGCTGTTCATGAAAAGTAAAACAATCCTTGGAAGCATTTGAAAAATCACTAAATTCACTAATTCTAAAATCATCTTTCCCTGTTACTTGAAAGTGTTATTCTCTTTGAAAAATATAAGTAATTAAAATTTAAATAAACCTTCAAAGTTGTTCATATAGCCTTCTTTGAAGCTCAAGTACAATTTTATTAGTGTTGAAGAGAAAACATAGTATAGGTTAGATGACAATCCTGGGACCTGTCTGGAGGAAATGGAGAGAAAGCAATAGAAATAGACTGCTTATCAAGAACAAAAGAAAGGAAGAAAGAAAGGCACTCCCAAGGATGAAAGTTGGCTTATGAGCTGAGGAAAGGGTCCCAGAAGCTTATTCATATATTTTCAGAACCATATTGTTCTAATTTTTCGTGTACACCTTTCTCAGTTTTGCAAATTTTATTGCTATGAATTTCTAAGCAAATTTATCCTAGGCATAAAGTAATGTTGGATGAGTGAATGTCTGACTGACTGCACTTGCCAGTCTTCATTTACTACCACATTAACTATCACATTAGCTATACACATCCAGAAGCCATTATTTCTTGGTTATAAGGTTTTAAAAATAACATTTAGAATTTATATAGAAATTATAAAGGAACAAGAGAGACACTAGCTCAGTCTGAATTCTGGAAAGAAGAGAAAGTTTTTTTTAACTAAAATGATCATTACTCAAATATATCTAGCTACCTTCCCAGTGTCCAAGCCATATCTTTACAATTGCACATTGAGCTATCAATAAATTTAGAATTATAAAAAGAAAGTAGGAACATAAACAATACAAGGCTCTTTCTTTAGTGTATATCATTTTAGTTAAAACAAAAGTAGGAGCAGGAAGTTAAAAGAACTGGACTAGTCTTTCCCATGTCCATGCATTTTGCAGTCCATCATTGTTAAAGCCCCCTCTGGATGGTCTTTGTGGCCAGGACTAGTATACACTCTTAGGAAAGTAAATATTAGCAAATGGGCACTTTCTGAACTGACTTTAGGGAATTACGCATTTTCCAATTGCATATACAAGCAAAAATATGGGGCCAGCTAACTAGGCTTAGTTGTACCTATTTGTCCTAGTTAGCCTTAACTGTAAACTTGATATAGCTCATCTCAATTGAAGGATTTCCCAGATTAGATTAACCTGTGAGCATGTTTGTTGAGGATTGCATTGTTAATATTATAGGATCCAGCCCAGTATGGACAATACTATTCCCTCCATGGGTGGTCCAGAGCTATATAAGAAAGCTGGCCAAATATGAGACTCTAAGACAGATAATGTCTTCTTTCTTAGTTTCTGCTTCAAGTTTCTGCTTGACTTCATTGATGGTAGGTTCTGACCTGAAAGCATAAGCCAAATAAATCATTAAGTTGCTTTTGGTCAGAATCTTTTTATCATAGCAACAGAAAGACAACCATAACACTATTTAAGCTGAAATTTATAATCACTCCTCCAATTTAGCAGAACAGTGTAGGCAACTTTTTAGTAGGACTAACCTTTAATTTAAAAACACAAAAGCATTGCAGGTGTCAGTGATCCAGGTGGACTTATCCCTTCATCTCAGTGTTTATAGCCACATAGTTTCATTATCAGGAAAGAGTTGAGATGTATCTCTATTTTCTGTACCACACTGTATGATGATTATCTTAGACTAGCGGTTGAAAACTAACGCCAACTATGATAGATCAACCTGTCAGATATATTTTGTTGGGCCAGGAAGCATATAAACAGGGCTTCATTATATTATAATAATATTATGCAGAGGCCCAGCCTCAGCCTGAGAAAGGGTCCTTCTTTCTTTTAAAAGCTCAACTTTTGTTGTTTGCTTGTTTGAATAAGACAGGTGATTTTCCTGCATTGTGTTGATTGATTTCCTGCATTTCTTTGGTATAGTATAACCTTCTCATGTTTGCATATTTTGTATGAATTATTGGATACAACTAGAAATTTGATTAGGTTTGAACTTTTTTCAGAAGTAGTATATGCTTCCATCAAAAGGCTTGCAATCATCTGGATTTCTGTTTTTGTGATGCTGGAAGACACTGAAGAATTATTAAGTGGTTTTATATAATTTACATTTAAACAATCATTTAGAAGAATTAAAGTAGGATGGAAAAAATGGTCCATCTGAAATTGAGAAAAAGAGGGGAAAACAAGCTAATTCATGAATGGTTTTATTAAGGAAGATGGAGATGGTGGGTCTAAAGGTAGGCTTTAATGAATGTGAATGATTCTGTTCAAAGGATATGATACATTAGCCACTTTTGGTTAACTTTTGCAGTTGATAATAAAAAGCTAAAACCCCCAATAGTCTTCAATAATGATTTATTTATTGCTACTATTTACCTGTCCACTGTAGGTCAGCCTATCGCTGTTTCCATATGCCCATGGAAGGAGTCAGGGTGCTAGCTTAGCTTCTACCTGGAATGTTTCTGGTCTCAGAAGAAAAGAGACAATTTTGTAACAGAATAATAGTTCTTAAGAGTTCTATTTGGAAATGATACATGTCATATCTAACATTTTATTCTTCCATGTTTTAGGTTATTCTGATATCAATTATCTCCAAGCATTTAGTCCTTCCTTAGGCGAGGGCATCAAGTATTTTTGTGACAGGAAAAGATGAGAGGTAAAAAGGTAATTTGGGTATGGACAAACAGTTTTTGATGATCTGAGAAAATACCCAAAACAATAATTTATAAGAAAGATTTATTTTGGCTTGTAGTTTCAGAAGTTTAGTCACTACGGCCACAGTGAGGTAGAGTATCATGATGAGGAGTGATATAGTTTATCTCAGGACAGTTGGGAAGGAGAGAGAGAGAGAGAGAGAGAGAGAGAGAGAGAGAGAGAGAGAGAGAGAGAGAGAGAGAGAGAGAGAGAGAAACAACGAGGATGGGGCCAGGAGTTAGGCACTTCTCTAATAACCCACTTCTTTCAGCTTAACCACTGTTGTGTGATGCTATTTCCCAGGGAGTTGTGAACAAATGTCAAGTAATGCTGGATAGAGAACACCCCAACACAAGGATATTGTTAAAATCCAGCTGGATGAACCAATGGGTTTTCCTGGGGTTACTTGTAGGAATACGGATGAAGACCAGAAATGACTCACATAGAGCTGCATTACCAAAGCTCACCCAGAATTGGTGGCAGCTTACAAAATCTGGAACTCTGGAGCTGGAAAAACACTGCAGAGCCTACAGACGCTCAACATGTTGGAAGTGTCCTTTGCAAATAGTTATGATGCTCTGAGCCTCTTCCATCCAGGCAGCTCTGCTGGTCCTTGTTTCTTCTAGGCAGCCTAGGTGGTATCTGCTGCTTCCAGGTTGCAAGACTGGTCTGCTAGTCTTCTTAGGCAACTCACCCTGTCTGAGGGAGGAGCCTAATTAATCAGGCCCTTTTCAGGTACTCCTTGAAGCTATTTTGAGTTCTTTACTTTGAGAGCTTAATGAGCTTCCCTGCAGGATGGAATCTTGCCTTCCCCTTAAAATCAGGTTGTTTTACCTCACTGTAACTATCCAATGTCCCAATGAGTTCCACTAGAAGATAGGTTTTAATCTAAGAGGAAGCTGTTATAAAAAGAGCTCTACCTTCTAATGATGCTAAATTATAGATCCATCAATGCTTTAATCCTTTCATTATGTCAAAGACCTCATGATTCAGTCAGTTACTAAAAGCCCTACCTCCAAACATTGTGTTGGGAAGGCCAACGCAGTAAGCCTCCGGAAGACATTGTAGCTCAAAACCATAACAAAGCATGAAATTTCATGATACATCTGAGAGTTATCAGAAATAGAAAAGTATAATGTCTGTGTAGAATAGAGATTGTAAAATTTAAAGTAAGGAAGATATCAACTCATATTCAACTAACCTCTTGACACACTGAAGGCTTAGACTTCTGGCCTGAGAGAGTTGAAATGGAAAGTTCTATCTTATTGCTGTCTAGGAGAAATACACCATGAACTACAAATGTAATCTACATAGACCCTTTTAAAGCTGCTGGTAGCTGCATTAAAATATGAAGACAGATGAAATTAATTTTAGTGTACATTTTAAAATTCAATATATCTCATTCAATATTCTTGTGCGATGGTATAGTGGATTGATAGAGGAATTGATTGCAATATCCTGTTATATTTGTTGTATTAATCATTATGCCCAGCACCTAGAAAAGAAGTCAGAAGGATTTTTAGAGTAGTTCATTATAGGCAGGGGAACAATAGGTTGGTATTATGGCTTGTCCTCAAAAAGAGTACTTAACAAAGAATAGTAATGATCTAAAAGGAAGTGTGAAACCAAGAACACTAGGCTTCAATTCTCCTAGAGAAGCTAGAGGGCAAAGAAATAACATACAACCACCTTTTAAGACTACAAAAAACAGTTAGTATCCTGTTGGAAGAGCCAGATCTTAATCAAAGACCCTATTGGAATGTTGGAATAAGAAAAAGAATAGAATATTAGGTAAGTTTAAAGAAGACACATTTCCTCTGGACAGAACAATAATGGGCATAATAAAGATAGGTGAGGAAGTGGTGAAGATTTCATGCCAAAGTCTCTCAAAGAATCCTAAAGTAAACCAGACATCTTATGGATGGGACTTAGGCATCGGGAGCTTGGAGGAAGGCATTTGTGGATTAGAAATTAATACAAAGTAGTTTCTGTGCTACTGGAAGCTACCATGCCAGGTAAAAGTAGGACTCTGAAAACTTTGTCTGCTTTGTGGTTATTGCTTTAAATGGGTGGGTACTAAATGATACCTGAAACGGGAGGATTTAAATGAGAGGGCCCTAGAATAAGAAATGATAATAAGGATATTTTCAAAGAAAGCAACTGTAGTTTTTGATAACCATGATGAAGGAAGAGAAATTGCTTTGACAGCATTTTTGAATATCCATGATTTTCTAAGTACCTTGTATAGCTTGTGTTTAGACTTTAAAAATGCAGTATTAGTTTGTTTGATTTCTAATGTTTTTAGACATGGAAAGTAATTTTAGAATAGTATAGTAACTTATTTCAGCTCACACAGCTGATGAATAGCATCAAGAATCTCCAAGATCTAGTTAACTCCTAAGGACTTTTTATTCCTTGTATGTATCTTTCAAAAGATTCAGAAGTACAAGATAAAAATAACACGATTAAACTTTAGCTTCCATTGACAGAAACAGGAGAATGTGTGGAATTTGTTTCATTGGAGAAAGGATACATTTATTTTAGGTACTTAAAATTTCAGGTAACAATGAGGTAGATGTGTGGACATGATGATGGTGTTCTTAGAAATGTGAAATCTAACTCTGAAAGACAACCTGGAGAAGAAAGAAAACCAATGAAATATGTTAAGTTGAATGTATAAATATGGATACATGCTATCTAGAGATTAAGTTGGGTATAAAAATCAATATTTATTTAAATAATTTGAAAAATTGAGAAATGAAAAAAATTATATAAAAACCTGAATATTAAGTTTATCTTTGTAAAATAATTTTGTCTTATATATATTAAAATTGTATAAATATACTGAAACTAATATATATGTAAATATATACACACACAACTATATATTTGTTTATATATACTAAAAGTAATGTACTATAGTGGTAATTCACATTATATTGCTTCTAATAACATTGTATGAGGGTCTTTGGTCTCAAAACATGAATAATTGATCATTTTAATATACAGTATAATATTCTGTCTTATAAATGAAAGGACATTATATGTAAATATTATAGACATTTAGTAGTCTGGAATAGGTAGTACACAAAGTCTCTGAGGCTTCACTGAGAATTCCAGTTGTAACAATTTTAAACATTTATTGAGAGCTTGCATTGGTCAAATATTGTTCATAGATTCCATGTTATTTATTTCTCCAATTAATATATTAGGTTTATTTTTCAGATAGTTAAGACTTTGAACAAGATATTTATGTAGTATGTTAGTGATTACTGAAGTATCATTTTTACACTTTAAATATTCCCATAAATTTCGTGTGTATGATGATTTGAATTAGTGCTAAAGTTGTTGGGTGAAGTGTCTACTCTATGCTACAGAATTCTAAAGCTTATTTACTACTCAGTGATTAAAGTATCCTCATCATGATTATTCTTTTTACAATGAAGAATGAAACTCATGTATGTATGTGGCTTGTCTAGATACTGACAGATCAGAGATATTGACAGATCAGAGATAATTAAGACATTGACAGATCAGAGATAATTTAAAGTCTGCTGCTATAATTAGTACCACAATCAGCCGAGGGAGGCCCTGATAAAATTAGAGAAGTAGCTAAAATAATATAAAATATGAAAAACAAATGTAACTTTACATTATTATCTGTATTACTTTTTCACTATGACAACGAGTAACTGGTGGAGGTAACCAAAGGGAAGAAAAACTTATTTTGTTTGTCTCAGGACTTCAGAAGGTTCCCTTTTTTTTTTTTTTTTTTTTTTTAAATACAGCATGTTACCTGATGGCTAGCCAGGAACCAGAGACAAAGCCCAATTTATTATTTTTTCTTTGTCATTTGCTGCATTTGTGATTTTCTTCTCATTTTTCTAGACCTTTGGGGCAAACCATTAGGTTATTTATTTGAGAGTTCTCTGATTTTTAAAATTATACCTAAATATCTCATTTTGAAATTTTGTAAATGAACAAAATCTCAGATTTTTAAAAAGAATTTTTGTGTTATGTCACGAGATTTGCCTGCATGTATGTATGTACACCATGTATTTGGCTAGTGCTAGTGGAGGCCAGAAGAGGATTGGAACTATAGATGGTTGTTAGCTACCTCATGAGTGCTGAGAACCCAATCCTGACTCTCTGTAAGAGTGTGTACTCTTAATAGCAGAGCCCTAGTGTCTGTTTTTTTGTTTGTTTGTTTTAAAAGTATCCTCTTCATCCACTCCCCCTAGTCCCTGAGTCTCTGATATCTTTAAATATGAGTGCTTATAGGTATAGGCTTATGGTAGGACTGGCTTGGCTGTATTCCAGAGATTCTGATAGTTGTTTGCACTTTAATTTTCTGTATGAATTAAAAATTTTCCTCATTCATGTCTCCAGTGACACACTATTCATTAAATAGTGTATTGTTTTATATATAAGTATATGTATATTTCCTGGGGGTACTCTTATTGATTTCTAGTTTTATTCCATTGTGGTTTGCTAGAATGCAGTGAGTAAGTTTGTTTATAAAATTATTGGTGCTTGCCTTGTGGCTTATAATGTAATAAATTTTGGAGAAAGTTCTACACAGTATTGAGAATAATATGTTTTATTTATCTGTTGGGTGAAATATGTGTTAATTACAGTTGATCTATGGTGTAATTTATATCTCAAGTTTCTTTGCTGCATTCCAGTTTAGAAGATATGAGGATATGAGGGTAAAGTGTTGAAATCTCTCATTATTACTATTAAACACACACACACTTTTTTATCTTTTAGTGATTGCTTTTGCTGTCTTGGGTTTTTGTGTGTGAAACAGCTTTTCTTCATTCTCTGTGTATAGCGTTCCTGGACAAGAATTATATAATGACAGCACCAGTTAACATGCTAATGTGGATGGGGGAAACTCCATGAGGTGCTGCTCCTAGATAAAGAGGTACCAGCAGCTGGTGAGTGGCTGATGAGAGAGGGAGAATCAGTTTCCTTTAGGGATGAGCTTCTATGTAGGTTGTCTAGTCTCAAGTGGTCGCCCCTGGACACATGTATGTAAGATCAGTGCTAAATGGATTCAGTAGCTATCAATATTTAAAGAGGAGGTCATGATTTGGGAGCAAGTAGGAGAACATAGGAAGAGTTGGAGGGGATGTGAGTGGTCGATTTTATAAATATTTAATCTCTACTAGGGGTTTCTACCCCGCCTTAGATCAGTTAGTTCCCAGATAAAACACACACACCTTTTATATTTATAATGCGCCTTTAATGTACTAGAGCTGGGCAGATATACAAGTTATTAGACTCTACTTCCCCATCAATAAACCCATCTGGACAGCTCTTAACTTTAATTGGCCAGCTCTCATATTCATGATTTCTGTGACTCTCATACCCCATGGCATTTTCTCTTCTCTCCACCTTCTCTTTTCTCACTTCTCCCCTCCCTTCATGGTCTTCCTCAGAGCCCAAGCATGGGAACTGAAACTCTGCCTACCTCTCTTCTGCCCTGCCCTGCTGTAGGCTGTATGCATCTTTATTTGACTGATAGTTTTAAATTTAGGAGCAAGTTCACATAGCATCACTTGGTATAAAGTGGGATTCTCTTGTCCCTGGAGCAACCCAATTTTGGGGACCAATATTAGCATTATGATACATAGCAAAAAGAAAAAAAAACCTCAACAAGTGAGGAGTGATGTAGATGAAGTACACGTTTGAAGTTTTCAAAAAAAGAAAAAAGAAGTAATACTTTTATGTAATGCTGGTTTAGTTACCACTATTTATTTTCACCTCTGTTTGTGTGGAAGTAGTCATATTTCTGCATATCTGTGTATGTGTATGTAGATATCTGACTGTCTGTCTATCTATCTATCTATCTATCTATCTATCTATCTATCTATCTATCTATCATCTATCTATGTCTCAAGATAACTTTCCTGGGCATAACAATCTTGGTTGACAATAATTTACATTCATGACCAGGAATATATCATTTAATTCTTTCCTAGCTTTTAGGATTACTCTCAACAGATGTCCTGTTCTGATATTTCAGCCTCTGTGATATTTGGCATTTTTCCTTCAAACCTTGTAGTATTGCTTCTTTGCCCTTTTTTTTGACATTGTGACTATGACATATCACATATGTTGGGGTGTATGTGTCTTCTGGCTCATGCTTTTTTGTTTTATCTGAGTCTTTCTAGTGGGTTATTGTTGACTTGGATTATGTTCAGGGAGAAAGTCCACTTAAGTAATAATTGTGGTGGCTTACTAAGAATCTTAGTGGTAAGTGCTAGTAAAGATACTTTACACTTACATGTCCAAGTCTAATAGCAGGAGGAGTCCCTGGGTGCTGTTAGGGAATATGTTGGATGCTGCCTCTTGTAGTAGATTTCTGCTCTACAAAATATTTTGCCCTGCTGTGCTTATAAGAATACAGCTCGTAGAGATTCCATAGCTTACCAGAAGTCATTTTGAGGTGGTTCTCCACTTCTTAAACTTGAAAGGCTCATTCTTGAGCCTTGCTTCCTGCAACCTGCTTTTCACTCTCCCATACTGCCCTGGGATCCCCAGTCTTGGATTGGAGTTTTTCTCAGACCTATGCTTCACATTGGTGGGCCTGTGCTATTCTTCTGCCTCACTGGAACAGGTCTGTGCATTTATTTAGTGTTTTCAACCAGATAAGAAATGTCTTTTTTTTTTTTAAATCAAGGAGAAGTTATTATATTCCTTTAAATGTCTAAGTAGAAACAGTCACTTCACTGATGTCATTTTTGGACTGGTTTGACCATCTTCTAAAATTGTAAGAAGATTATCTATTCTTTTTTTTCTATGCTGTATGGAAGAGAAATGAGCTTGTGAACTGGTCAAAAATAAGGTAGTAATTGAACTTATTCTATTAAATGGATGTAAATAACACATGCATGCAGGAGAAATGGCAAAGCCTATGTATGTTTGTCACAGCCCTCTCCTAACTGTTCTTACATTTCTGGAATATTTTTTTACATATAGTTTTTTATTAGATATTTTCTTTATATACATTTCAAATTTCCAATGCTATCCTGAAAGTTCCCCATACCCCCTTCCCCCACTCTCCTACCCACCCACTCCCACTTCTTGGCCCTGGCATTCCCCTGTACTGAGGCATATAAAGTTTGCAAGACCAATGGGCCTCTCTTCCCAGTGATGGCCGACTAGGCCATCTTCTGATACATATGCAGCTAGAGACATGAGCTGCATGTACTGGTTAGTTCATATTGTTGTTCCACCTATAGGATTGCAGATCCCTTTAGCTCCTTGGGTACTTTTTCTAGCTCTTACATTGGGGGCCCTGTGATCCATCCAATAGCTGACTGTGAGCATCCACTTCTGTGTTTGCTAGGCCCCGGCATAGGCTCACAAGAGACAGCTATATCTGGGTCCTTTCAGCAATATCTTGCTAGTGTCTGCAATGGTGTCAGCGTTTGGAGGCTGATTATGGGATGAATCACCAGTTATGGCAGTCTCTAGATGGTCCATCCTTTCATCTCAGCTCCAAACTTTGTCTCTGTAACTCCTTTCATGGGTGTTTTGTTCCCAATTCTAAGAAGGGGCAAAGTGTCCACACTTTGGTCTTCATTCTTCTTGAGTTTCATGTGTTTTGCAAATTCTATCTTATATCTTGGGTATTCTAAGTTTCTGGGCTAATATCCACTTATCAGTGAGTACATATTGTGTGAGTTCTTTTGTGATTGGGTTACCTCACTCAGGATGATGCCCTCCAGGTCCATCCATTTGCCTAGGAATTTCATAAATTCATTCTTTTTAATAGCTGAGTAGTACTCCATTGTGTAAATGTACCACATTTTCTGTTTCCATTCCTCTGTTGAGGGGCATCTGGGTTCTTTCCAGCTTCTGGCTATTATAAATAAGGCTGCTATGAACATAGTGGAGCATGTGTCCTTCTTACCAGTTGGAACATCTTCTGGATATATGCCCAGAAGAGGTATTGCGGGATCCTCCTGTAGAACTATGTCCAATTTTCTGAGGAACCACCAGACTGATTTCCAGAGTGGTTGTACAAGCTTTCAATTGTGGGAAGCCACATGTGCCGTTGCAGAGTGGCACTGACTACTGCTGGCCACTACGCATAAGTTTGGACAAACAACCAATGTGTACATATGCAGTAAAGTTTTTTGCAAAGACACTGCCTGGCCGGGGCATGATAATGAGGCTTTGAGAATATAACCAATCAGATGTGAGACATGCAAATGAGGTATGATAATGAGGCTCTGTGAGGAACAGAGAGAGAGAGTAGCCAATCAGATGAGGAACATGCAAATGAGGCGTAGTACATAACCAATCCGGGTGTGAGACTGCCTCTCCTAGGCCTATATAAGCAGTACCAGTTCTGGGCTTGGGGGTCTCTTCACTTCTGCAATCAAGGTCTCCCATAAACGTGTGCAGAAGGATCCTGTTGCAGCGTCCTTACTGCTGGCCAGTCCGGCGCGCACAAGATGCAATCCCACCAACAATGGAGGAGTGTTCCTCTTTCTCCACATCCTCGCCAGCATCTGCTGTCACCTGAATTTTTGATCTTAGCCATTCTGACTGGTGTGAGGTGGAATCTCAGGGTAGTTTTGATTTGCATTTCCCTGATGATTAAGGATGCTGAACATTTTTTCAGGTGCTTCTCAGCCATTCTGTATTCCTCAGGTAAGAATTCTTTGTTTAGCTCTGAGCCCCACTTTGTAATGGGGTTATTTGATTTTCTGGAGTCCACTTTCTTGAGTTCTTTATATATATTGGATATTAGTCCCCTATCTGATTTAGGATTGGTAAAGATCCTTTCCCAATCTGTTGGTGGCCTTTTTGTCTTATTGACGGTGTCTTTTGCCTTACAGAAGCTTTGCAATTTTATGAAGTCCCATTTGTCGTATCTCAATCTTACAGCACAAGCCATTGCTGTTCTATTCAGGAATTTTTCCTCTGTGCCCTTATCTTCCAGGCTTTTTACACTTTCTCCTCTATAAGTTTCACTGTCTCTGGTTTTATGTGGAGTTCCTTGATCCACTTAGATTTGACCTTGGTACAAGGAGATAGGACTAGATCAATTAGCATTCATCTACATGATAATCGCCAGCACCATTAGTTTAAAATGCTGTCTTTTTTCTACTGGATGGTTTTAGCTCCCTTGTCAAAGATCAAGTGACCATAGGTGTGTGGGTTCATTTCTGGGTCTTCAATTCTATTCCATTGGTCTACTTGTCTGTCACTATACCAGTACCATGCAGTTTTGATCACAATTGCTCTGTAGTACAGCTTTAGGTCAGGCATGGGGTTTCCACCAGAGGTTATTTTATCATTGAAAAGAGTTTTTGCTATCCTAGGTTTTTTGTTATTCCAGATGAATTTGCAGATTGCCCTTTCTAGTTCATGAAGATTGAGTTGGAATTTTGATGGGGATTGCATTGAATCTGTAGATTGATTTTGGCAAGATAGCCATTTTTACTATAATGACCCTGCCAATCCATGAGCATGGGAGATCTTTCCATCTTCTCATATCTTTAATTTCTTTCTTCAGAGACTTGAAGTTCTTATCATACAGATCTTTCACTTCCTTAGAGTCACGCAAAGATATTTTATATTATTTATGACTATTGTGAAGGGTGTTTTTTCCCTAATTTCTTTCTCAGCCTGTTTATCCTTTGTGTAGAGAAAGGCCATTGACTTGTTTGAGTTAATTTTATATCCAGCTACCTCACTGAAGCTGTTTATCAGGTTTAGGAGTTCTCTGGTGGAATTTTTAGGGTCACTTAATATATACCATCATATCATCTGAAAAAAGTAATATTTTGACTTCTTACTTTCCAATTTGTATCCACTTTATCTCCTTTTGTTGTCGAATTGCTCTGGCTAGGACTTCAAGTCCTATGTTGTATAGCTAGGGAGAAAGTGGGTAGCCTTGTCTAGTCCCTGATTTTAGTGGGATTGCTTCCAGCTTCTCACTATTTACTTTGATGTTGGTTACTGGTTTGCTTTTATCATGTTTAGGTATGGGCCTCAAATTCCTGATCTTTCCAGGACTTTTTTAATGGGTGTTGGATATTGTCAAATGCTTTTTCCGCATCTAAGGAGATGATCATGTGGTTTTTCTTTTTGAGTTTGTTTATATAGTGGATTATGTTGTTGGATTTCCTTATATCAAACCATCCCTGCATTCCTGGAATGAAACCTACTTGGTCAGGATGGATGATTGTTTTGATGTGTTCTTGGATTTGGTTAGCGAGAATTTTATTGAGGATTTTTGCATCGACATTCATAAAGGAATGTGGTCTGAAGTTCTATATATTTGTTGAGTCTTTCTGTGGTTTAGGTATCAGAGTAATTGTGGCTTCATAGAATGAATTCGGTAGAGTACCTTCTGCTTCTATTTTGTGGAATAGTTTGTGAAAACTGGAATTAGTTCTTCTTTTAAGGTCTGATAGAACTCTGCACTAAACCCATTTGGTTCTGGGCTTTTTTTTTTTTTTTTGGTTGGGAGACTATTAATAACTGCTTCTATTTCTTTAGGGGATATAAGACTGTTTAGATCATCAACCTGATCCTGATTTAAATTTGGTACCTGGTATCTGTCTAGATATTTGTCCATTTCATCCAGGTTTTCCAGTTTTGTTGAGTATAGCCTTTCGTAGAAGGATCTGATGGTGTTTTGAATTTCTTCAGGATCTGTTGTTATGTCTTCCTTTTCATTTCTGATTTTGTTAATTAGGATGCTCTCCCTGTGCCCTCTATTGAGTCGGGCTAAAGGTTTATCTATTTTGTTGGTTTTCTCAAAGAACCAGCTCCTCTTTTGGTTGATTCTTTGAATAGTTCTTCTTGTTTCCACTTGGTTGATTTTGCCCCTGAGTTTGATTATTTCCTGCCATCTACTCCTCTTGGGTGAATTTGCTTCCTTTTGTTCTAGAGCTTTTAGGTGTGTTGTCAAGCTGCTAGTGTGTGCTTTCTCTAGTTTCTTTTTGGAGGCACTCAGAGCTATGAGTTTTCTTCTTAGAAATGCTTTCATTGTGTCCCATATGTTTGAGTATTTTGTGGCTTCATTTTCATTATACTCTAAAAAGTCTTTAATTGCTTTCTTTCCTCCTTCCTTGACCAAGGTATCATTGAGAAGAGTGTTTTTCAGTTTCCACATGAATGTTGGCTTTCTTTTATTTATGTTGTTATTGAAGATCAGCCTTAGTCCATGGTGATCTGATAGGATGCATGGGACAATTTTAATATTTTTGTATCTGTTGAGGCCTGTTTTGTGACCAATTATATGGTCACTTTTGGAGAAGGTACCATGAGGTGCTGAGAAAATATCCTTTTGTTTTAGGATGAAGTGTTCTGTACATATCTGTTATGTCCATTTGTTTTATAACTTCTGTCAGTTTCACTGTGTCCCTGTTTAGTTTCTGTTTCCACAATCTATCCATTGATGAAAGTGGTGTGTTGGTGTCTCCCACTATTATTGTGTGAGGTACTATGTGTGCTTTGAGCTTTACTAAAGTTTCTTTAATATTTATGGTTACCCTTGCATTTGGAGCATAGATATTCAGAATTGAGAGTTCCTCTTGGAAGATTTTACCTTTGATGAGTACGAAGTGTCCCTCCTTGTCTTTTTTGATAACTTGGGGTTGGAAGTCTATTTTATTCGATATTAGAATGGCTACTCCAGCTTCAGACCATTTGCTTGGAATATTGTTTTCTATCCTTTCATTCTGACGTAGTGCCTGTCTTTTTCCCTGAGATGGGTTTCCTGTAAGCAGCAGAATGTTGGGTCCTGTTTGTGTAGCCAGTCTGTTAGTCTATGTCTTTTTATTGGGGAATTGAGTCCATTGATATTAAGAGATATTAAAGAAAAGTAATTGTTGCTTCCTATTATTTTTGTGTTAGAGTTGGCCTCTGTTCTCGTGGCTGTATTCATTTAGGTTTGTTGAAGGATTTCTTTCTTTCTTTTTCTAGGGCATGGTTTCCGTTTTTTTTTTTTTGTTTGTTTGTTTGTTTTGTTTTTTTGTTTTTGTTTGTTTGTGTGTTTGTTTTGTTATTATCCTTTGAAGGATTCGTGGAAAAATAATGTGTGAATTTGGTTTTGTCGTGGAAAACTTTGGTTTCTCCATCTATGTTAATTGAGAGTTTGGCTGGGTATAGTAGCCTGGGTTGGCATTTGTGTTTTCTTAGTGTCTGTATAACATCTGTCCAGGAACTTCTGGCTTTCATAGTCTCTGGTGAAAAGTCTGGTGTAATTCTGATAGACCTGCCTTTATATGTTACTTGACTTTTTTCCCTTAATGCTTTTAATATTCTATCTTTTTTTTGTGCATTTGTTGTTCTGATTATTATGTGTTGGGAGGAATTTCTTTTCTGGTCCAGTCTATTTGGAGTTCTGTAGGCTTCTTATATGTTCATGGGCATCCCTTTCTTTAGGTTTGGGAAGTTTTCTTCTATAATTTTGTTGAAGATATTTGCTGGCCCTTTAAGTTGAAAATCTTCATTCTCATCTACTCCTATTATCCGTATGTTTGGTCTTCTCATTGTGTCCTGGATTTCCTGGATGTTTTGAGTTAGGATCTTTTTCATTTTGCATTTTCTTTGATTGTTGTGCTGATGTTGTCTATGGAATCTTCTGCACCTGAGATTCTCTCTTCTATCTCTTGTATTCTGTTGCTGATGCTCGCATCTATGGTTCTAGATTTTTCTCCTAGAGTTTCTATCTCCAGCATTGCCTCGCTTTGGGTTTTCTTTATTGTGTCCACTTCCCTTTTTACGTCTAGTATGTTGTTGTTCATTTCCATCACCTGTTTGGATGTGTTTTCCTGTTTTTCTTTAAGGACTTCTACCAATTTGGTTGTGTTTTCCTGTTTTTCTTTATGGAGCTGTATCTCTTTAGCAGTGTTCTCCTGTATTTCCTTAAGTGAGTTATTAAAGTCCTTCTTGATGTCCTTTACCATCATCATGAAATATGATTTTAATTCCGGGTCTAGCTTTTTGGGTGTGTTGGGGTGTCCAGGACTGGGTGAGTTGGGCGTGCTGCATTCTGATGATGGTGAGTGGTCTTGGTTTCTGTTGGTAAGATTCTTAGATTTGCCTTTCACCATCTGGTAATCTCTGGAGTTAGTTGTTATAGTTGTCTCTGGTTGGAGCTTGTTCCTCTCGTGATTCTGTTAGCTTCTATCAGCAGACCTGGGAGACTAGCTCTTTCCTGAGTTTCAATGGTCAGAGCACTCTCTGCAGGCAAGCTATCCTCTTGCAAGGAAGGTGCATAGATATCTGTTTGGATCTGCCTCCTGGCAGAAGATGAAGGCCAGAAACAGGGCCTGTCCCAGAAGCTGTTAGCTTCAGTAGTCCACACTCTCACCTGTAGACTAGTCTCAGAGGGATCCGGGATCCAAAATGGCTCCTCCAGGTGCTCTGTCAAAGCCCTCCAGGGCAGGGCGGACACCTCTACTCTGGCAGGGAAGGTGCCCAGATGTCTGGAGCCCGAAATGGGTTCTGCCTCAGAAGCTGTCCTCTAGGGACCTTGGGGGTGTGCACTGACTCTGTGCCCAAGGTAACCTGGTGCTTGCGCTGAACGGAAGGGACTTGTGACCCTGGTCAGGCCAGGTTTTCTGCTTCCTTAATACTGTCTCAGGTCCTGTGCCATTGGAATGGAACAGAAATTGTGTTCCACTAACCAGTGATCCTAAGATCACGTGGAGAGTCCTCTAGGGACCTTGGGGGTGTCCGCCGACTCTGCGCCCAGGTGACCAAGTGCTGGCGCTGACTGGAAGGAACTGTCTCATTTCTGGAATATTTTAAACAGAGGAGTAAAATAACATAATTAAGTCGTTTGAGACGAAGTTCCTTTTAATAAGAATCTTACTATCCACTAGTTAGGAGCAAAGGACTTTCCTTTAATCCTAAAGTACCCACCAGTAAAAAAAAGAAAAAAATCTGCAAAGATCAGCAGAACACTTGATTTTAGGTATTTTAAAATATTGCAAAGTTACACTTGTTCTATTAAATGAAAGAAGGAAGTATTGCATTCATTCATAAAGTTGAGTCTCTTGAAGTAAAAAGATATTTTTTTAAAACAAGCAATTTTAAATATGAAATGCAGAAAGGAAAGCCAGCATTTGTTGGCAAAAGGAAACACAGAAAATTTTGGAAGATTGTGCTGAAAGGACAGCTCTACATATCTCCTTTTATATGCAAGCATCCTTAACTCATTTACAGTACAGTCAGTTCCTCAAGGTAAGCATTCTCTCCAGCTAGTGTCTTAAAATTAGCCTTCTGAAATAGTCTATAGTTGAAATTTCTTTTTCTTCACTTCACTCACTCAACAGGAATTCTTACAACCCAGCCTTTCCCTTCTAGAAAGGATTCAAACCTTATAATCTTTCCAGAAGCATTAAGGGTTTTCTGCCTGATTTTTAGAAATGTTTTATTAGCTAATATTACTTATGAATAGTAGTGAATTTTCATTATGCCATTTCATACCTGCACATAATACATTTTGATCATGTTTATTTTTTATTGTCCTCTCTTATCATTCTTTTCTTGCTAATGCTGTTTCTTATCCCAACTAGTTTCTTTTCTATTTTCAAGTCTTGTGTGTGTGTGTGTGTGTGTGTGTGTGTGTGTGTGTGTGTGTGTGTGTGGTGTGTTTAGAGATATTCACAGGAGAGTGGATGAAGGATTATTTATGGAAGCATGGCCACCTTATCAGTAGCAGCGGCCCTGAACAAAATGTTTCTCCTTCCCCCAGCAACATTAACTTAGGGCTCCTCAGTGAAGGTGGATCACCCATGTGACATCATTCCTTATCAGGATTTCAATGGGCCTAGTCTTGGGTAAACCTCACGTAGGTATTCATAGCTACTGTGAATTCTAGAGTGCAGCAGCCATATCATGCCCAGAAGACAGCATTCTGTAGCACTCAACCCTTCTTCAGCTTCTTACATTCTCTCTACCCTTTCTTTTGTAATGTTCTCTGAGCATGGGAGAAGTGATATTAGATATCTCGTTTCCAACACTCACTTATTCTCATCACTTTAACAAGTTTGCAGTTGGCAACAGTAATTGCATAAAATTATAATTGTCTGATATTCTCTAGTTTAGAGTACAGTGCCATAAACATTAAGACTTTTCACAAATATTTCTCTTCCCAATGCTCCATTTTAAAGTTAAATGCACCCATGCAGTATGCCTTAATTAATGAAAACTCAGAGAAAGTGATGTAAATTACATCTGATTCCTGGTGTTATACTCACTCCTGTTTATGACAATTATGAGAAGCATGTATTTGAAGATACAGAACACCACTACCATATAGAGCTGAATGTCTGAATAACAAGTAAAGTACAACCATATCAAGGTTTTATGTGTATAATAGAAACTTGCAAGTGCATTTTAAAATCTATAAAATGTGTTTTTTTGGCAACCAAAAGATTGGGAAAAGATCTTCACCAATCCTAAATCCAATAGGGGGCTAATATCCAATATATATGAAGAACTAAAGAAGTTGGACCCCAGAAAACCAAATAGCCCTATTTAAAAATGGGGTTAAGAGCTAAACAAAGAATTTTCAACTGAGGAATACCGAATGACTGAGAAGTACCTAAAAAATGTTCAACATCCTTAATCATCAGGGAAATGCAAATCAAAACAACCCTGAGAGTCTACCTTACAGGAGTCAGAATGGCTAAGATAAAAAACTCTGGTGACAGAAGATGGCTGGTGAGGATGTGGAGAGAGAAGAACACTCCTCCATTGCTGGTGGGATTATAAACTGGTACAACCACTCTGGAAATCAGTTTGGCAGTTCCTCAGAAAATTGGACATAGTTCTATCAGAAGATCCAGCAATACCACTCCTGGGCATATACCCAGAAGATTCTCCAACTTGTAATAAGGACACATGCTCTACTATGTTCATAGCTGCCTTATTTATAATAGTCAGAAGCTGGAAAACACCAGATGTCTCTAAACAAAGGAATGGATACAGAAAATGTGGTACATTTACACAATGGAGTACCACTCAGCTTTTAAAAATAATGAATTCATGAAATTCTTAGACAAATAGATGGATATGGAGGATATCATCCTAAATGAGGCAACCCAATCACAAAAAACCACAAATGGTATTGCATTCACTATTAAGTGTATATTAGCCCAGAAGCTCAGAATACCCAAGATACAAGTTGCAAAACACATGAAAACTCAAGAAGAAGGAATACCAAAGTATAGATACTTCAATCATTCTCAGAAAGGGGAATAAAATACCCATGGAAGGAGTTACAGAGACAAGGTTTGGAGCAAAGATTGAAGGAATGACCATCTAGAAACTCCCCCACCTGGGGATCCATCCCATAAACAACCACCAAACCCAGACACTATTGCAGATGCCAACAAGACCTTGCTGACAGGAGCCTGATATAGCTGTCTCCTGAGAGGTTCTGCCAGTGACAGGCTAATATAGAATTGGATGCTCACAATCATCTATTAGATGGAGCACAGGGTCCACAATGAAGGAACTAGAGAAGGTACCCAAGGAGCTGAAGGGGTTTGCAGCCCTCTGGGATATGAACTAACCAGTAACCCTAGAATTCCCTGGGACTCAACCACCAATCAAAGAAAACACACAGAGGGACTAGCGGCTGTAGCTGAATATGTAGTAGAGGATGACCTAGTCAGTCATCAAAAGAAGGAGAGGCCCTTGGTTCTTCGCCAGGAAGTGGGATTGTGTGGGTTGGGGAGCAGGAAGAGGGGGGAGAGAATAGGGGACTTTTGGAGGGGAACCTAGGAAAGGGGATAACATTTGAAATGTAAATAAAGAAAAGATCTTCAAATAAAAAAATAAATAAAATTTGTATTTTGTATTTTGCCTCAATTAAAGAGGGCAGTTATCCAGTGTGGTATGTAGTGGAGGTGATCTGGAGAATGGAAAATTTCCTCAGTCTCTCAACTAATTCTTCCCCTTTTGGCTTCACATGGACTCATGCCACTAGAATTCACCTCATTCCACCACAGGATTAAAAATTATTAAAAAATTAATTACCATTTGATAGATTTCCAGTCATTTCCATAATTTTGTGTCATATCCTTTTCTCCTTTCCCATATATGACTTTTTTTCCATTTTATTGTCATTTTAATGACTTGGACAAGTTATCTTGCATGGACTATTAATACATTATTTGGGGCTTTTCTATTATGTGGTTAGCCCTAAACTTTACAATATTCTTGATTAAATTCTTTTATAAACTAAAGACAATAAAAGAACATTTTCAAGACTTCATACTCTGACTGAAAAACTTCTAGGCATTAATATGAACAAACATTCCTAATTAATGACAAATGCATTGAATGTTTATGACAGTTTATAAAATCTTGAAAGTTTAGATTATAGATTATATAATTTTAGTTTATTCAGTACCTTTGGTATTTCATGTATTTTGTTATACTAAATAAATGTTTGGTGCTGTGTTGTCTGATTTAAGATACTTTTCCAATTTATTTATCATTTATGCATTACTTTGAATTTTAGTAGAATAAGGCCTTGGTTTATTGTTATTGAGACATTTCTAGTATGCTATTTGCAATAAGGTTTGTTATTAAATCTTTTAAAAATGATTTTCTATGAGTCATAATATTATTCACTGAAAATTTATATATGTTCTTATAAATGTAAAAATACTGTCAAGAATCTATTAAGTACAATTTTATGATTTCAGAAGCACTTGAACTTTACCTGCTGTTCATTTGTTTTAGAATACATTTTGACATTCAAGAATGGGAATAACATTAAAGTGCATGCTGAAAAATCAGTGGAAATTACTGTTTGTCTTAGTTAGTGTTTCATTGCTGTGAAGAGACACTGTGAACAAGGCAACCCTTATACAGGACAACATTCAATTGGGGCTAACTTATATTTTCAGAGTTTCAGTCCATTATCATTATGGCAGGCAGCATAGCAGCATCTAGGCAGACATACAATGGAAGATCTGAAAGTTCTAGATCTTAATCTGAAGGCAGCCAGGCAGATACTATCTTCTGTAGGCAGCCAAAAGGAGTGTCTCTATCACACTGCGTGGAGCCTGAGCATAGGAGGAGCCTTCAAACCCTGCCTACAGCATAGAAGGAGCCTTCAAATCCTGCCTACAGTGTGATACACTTCCTCCAACAAGACCATACTGATTCTAATAAGGCCACATCTCCTAAGTGCCACTTCCCGTGGGCCAAGCATTTTCAAACCACCACACTGATCTTCAATCTTTTAAAGCCTTTTCTTTACAAAGTTTCATAAATATGAAGGAAATATATAAATGGTTAATTAGGCCCTCAAAGTGTTGATTAAATTATAATATTGTGAAACTTCATGTTCAGTTTCCAAGATAGTTTTGAACACATCCTAATTATTACTATTAGTCACGTATAATATTATTAGACATATTTTCCTTAAAAATTGATCCTTGTGGAGTCTTTAAATAATGGGTGAAGCAGAGTTGCAACTGGCCAACTCTTGTCAGCAAACAAAACTTCCAGTTCTAGGACTGGGTTAAATCCAATTGAATTATTGTCCAGAGGATTCCATGTAAACTTCTAAACAACCCAGGATATTGTTAACACAATAGGTTGCTCTCTGCAAACTGAGCAAGAGGCAGAAGGATTAGGAGTTCAAAACCAGCCTATATGGTAATTTGAGAGAAGCATTAATTACATAAAACTCTATCTCACAACCTGTTTTACTATAGAAGGTAGATTATTTCAGAAAATCAGCAAGAAAAAAGTCTTTCCCCCTAAGATTATAAAATAAAGTGATAAAGTACAGAATCCACTTTTTAATTTATGCTTACAACACAGAATTTTTTCCCCAATTAGAGAACTGATCTTAAAGGCTTATTTAATTGTAATAGCATACATATATTACATGTCTGGCACAAGCCTCCTAAACAAACACTGTTATTATCTTTATGAGAAAAACTAAAGCACAGAAATGTTAAATATGTAACATTTCTGTAACATGTATGTATGTGTGTGAGTGTGTGTGTGATTGGTTTTCATACATTATATAATTTTGTAGTAGGACAGGTTAGCCTTGAAATCATGGTAGTCCTTCTGTCTCAGTCCCTGAGTGCTGGGATTATACATATGTGCCCATCAAGGATAATAGTTTTATATGCTACTATTTTGATACTTACATGTATAAAAAAATCAAAAGCTGTAGATGCCCAACTTGCCAGCAAGAAGGACGCTACAACAGGATTCTTCTGCACACGTTTATTGGGAGAGCTTGATAGCAAAAGTGAAAGACCCTGAGCCCCAAAACCAGTGCTGCTTATATAGGCCTAGGATAGGCGTGTCTACACCCGATTGGCTATGCTTCCAGTACCTCATTTACATGCCTCGGGCCAGGCAGTGGCTCAGCAAAAATCTCTACTGCACATGCGCACATTGGTTGTTTACCCATATTCATGGGCGTCGGCTTATTGAAACCAGCACCATCTTGTAATGGCGTTTATTGGCTTCCCACATCAAGCAGGATCTGGAAGAGATTTGTATACTGGTGTTTACTGCAGCATTATACATACACATCCACTGGTGGATGAATTGATAAATACAATGTGGACTCGTAATGCCACCATACACCACGGATTATTGTTCAGTCTTGAAAGATAATCCCATTACATGTTATATAGCCTGGGCGTATCTTGAAGAATGTATATTAAATAATATAAGCCAGCCATAAAGTGACAATTTATATAATTCGATTTTTGTGAGGAATGTGAAATAGTCCACTTCATAATAAAAGTAGAATGGTAGTTACTAGGGGCTAAAGAGTGAGAAATAGGGAGAGGTCAGTAAGTATAGCATTTCAGTGTATACAGATATACAAAATTGGGCTAGAAAACAGTTGAATAATATCTCCAAAATTCCAAAAGAAATTACTGTACATTGGAATTTTATGTCCAGCAACATTTTCAGTGAAATACCAGCATGGGTTAAAGTCATTTTCAGACACACAGGAAATCATAATGTATATTTCTGAAACTTCCATTTTCAAAAGTTGCTTAGGGATATAAACCAATGAAATTGAGGAGAATATGCAGAGAGAGAAAATGTATCCAATTTTAGATGACAGTAAGAGAAAACAGAAGGTGACTGTCAATCAGCAAGTTTAGATATTGGCTAGTTTAGATATTAATAGTACATTCTTGGAAGAATACTTCTGGAGAAAGTCCAGTACCTTTAACCATTTGTTTTTTGCAGTGCATGGCTAGGCAGGTTGAAGCTTTATTATTTACCTATCAAGGAAGAAAAAAAGAAAATCAATTAAAATAATATTAAAAGTGAAACAGCACATATGATTTTTGAAAATAAGGTGAAATAAAATATGGTACAAGTTAAAGCAGCTGACAGAGGGTGAGAGAAGATAACACATTTATCTTGATGCAAAGAATATTTTCTTCAGATGGACTCTGGATTGTGGCACTGGACTCATGAAAAGGAAATGCAATCCCAAGTCCATCTGGCACTGTAGATTTTATGTGCTAAGTGGTGTTAACTTACTTACAATTGACTTTTAGAATATGGCAGTCACAAGTACTTTGTCTACAGAAAATAATGTAAAAAAATATAAAACTGACAGCTTGAAACTAACGCTATAGAGCATGTAAGAAAGGTACAGAATTAGAGATGTGTCTTTATTTGACAATAAATAGTGTTGAAAATTAACTAACATTAAGACAATGGTTGCAAGTATGTTAAACACATACATGTTTATAAAGGTAAGTTTTTGTCTTTGTCAAACAGTGGCATCAGATAATATAAGAAGGCTGAAATGAGCCCAACTAGGTTAGTTTTGCTGCCAGATTCCAGCAAATTCCATCAAAGAGGCACATCCAGTACTCTTTTCCTTGCTTTTAGTTGTATTAATTTAACCACCTGAAGAAAAAAAAATAGAAATAAAAATGCTGCTATGGCTTTTTAGTTTGTTATGATAGTTTCAGTACTATCAGCCGTAACAATAGTGGCCCCAAGAGTGCTGTTGTTGGCATCCTAATTGACACTATCCAACAGTGAGCACCAAACACATGCAGAAAACATGTCAAGATATCTTCCATGAAATACTGTTGTTCTTTGTTTTGCTTCTATAAAGGCAAGTGTCGTTTCTGTTTTGAGGGTTTGGAGATGTTAAGTATATAGCTTGTGATAGCATAACAAAGTTAGAGCTGGGATCTGAAGCTTGGTCTATTTGACTCAATATGGCAAGTGATGTGACTGGAGTGTGCAAACCTTGGGAGGGATTCTTAACCTTATCTATGCAGACAAGGGGAAAGTGTTATACTGTTGGACAAAGTAGAGTCTTTCTCATTATTTCGAGTCACTTGCTGTGAATTTTGTAGCCACTTTTTGAATATTGATCCGATGTGTGCAAACCTTTAGGGAGTCTTTTATACTTGCTCTGAATTTGCACCATTTATGCAAGATGGTAAATTTGCAGGAATGTTTCGCTGCATACAAATTAGTGCTTCTGCAAGCAGCAAGAGAATGGTGGAGTTTGTGTGAGTTTCTCTTATAAGATAGAATTTTATTATACCCAACACTATTGTATTTAAGGGCAGAGTTGCAATTAAATTTATAACAGCTAGTGGGTTTTGCACATGTAAAAGGTATTCTTAATATTTTATCATATTTTCTGTAACCATTATAATATCAAATATGTAAATATGGTTTAGAATAGTAATTGCATTTCAAATTTGAATTTGTTTTATACAGTTATTTTATATGTGAATCATTAAGAGAGAATAGTTTCTATAGCAACAGCAACATCATTTGATATCTTTGGAACCTCTGAGATATGGAACACTTTTAATAAAAAATATACATGGTATATCTTGTAGACTCCTATGCAGGTTTAAATGTTCATATTTTTTTGAATACTTATTTTTTTCTAGTTTTTTGTGAACTTTTTCTCTTCCAATATTTTTCCTTTTAAAACTTTAAAGCATATGTATTTAAAAATAAAAATGTCAAAAGAATTCAATGAGGAGGTGGATATTGGAGAGGATAGTAGGAGTAAGTGTGAACTTCTTTCTGAATGAACTCCATCAGCACACATGTTCCTTCCTTCTAGGAGGAAACCTGTTACTTTATCTCAGGAGATATTCTATTAGGGTCATGAAAACTATTTTCAGTAAATGGTGGTATACCATAGCATCATGGGAACAGAGTCAAAATGAAATAGAATGCTAGGCTCATAACAAATTCTGCTCCAAGGTTTTATTAATATCTAGATTTAATTTTTTTTATAAAAGCATAATGCTACTATAAAGTTCATTGTGTTTGCCACTTATTCCATAAGGTAGGCATGTTTTATTTCTGTTTACTTGGTTTTTGATTAGTTTTGAGACAAGGGTCTCAGACTGTGCTTCAAATTCACTTTGTAGTGGAGGTCAGTCTCGAGTTCCTGATCCTCTGCCTTTATTTCCTGAATCCTGGGATTATAGACATGCACCATCATGCCGGGTAAGAATATGTATTGCTTTGCATCCCCATCCTTTAAACATCCACTGCAGCTTCCCCTTGGGAGCAGTTTAGATCCCAAACTGGCCACTTCCCTGAGCTCTTGAAAATAAAGCTATCATTAAACAAAAAAGAATATGTATTTCTATACATGAAAATGAATTCTGCTTTCTGAAATTCTATTCTTTGAAGCTCTCTTGAATTGGGCTTCATGTATATCATTAGAATTGTTCATATTTTGCTGAAATATCATTGCTAAAGATCCTTTAGAATTTGTATTCTTCATGTATTTGTACTTTGTATTGTGGCCTTTTATATGTGGCTTGATTTAGCTACGTATAGATATGAATATTTTTGTCTTCAGTCACTTTCCCCCAAACTCCATTCTCTTTTTTCTCATTGTCATTCTTCTTACTTATGTACATATTTCTGCTAATGTGGAACATTAAGTTGAAAGCAATACATTTCTTTAATGTTCCATGATTCTTCTTCCTATTATCCTTTAAAAGAGCCCAGTAAAGTGTCAAAATCTATTTTAAAAAGTCCACTTGAAATGCCTTCATAAGATATATTTTTTGCACAGAATATAATGCAAAAAATTAGTAATAATACATGAAAGTTGTCTTTGTCAATAAAATACTTTTGTTCTACTCATTTTGAGTATTGCAAGTGGCTATTTCCTTACTCTCCATTACTTTTATGTGTTTTGTTCTGTTCTCCAGCCTAGACAGATCCAGTAAGTGTTCAATAAAATCAACTTAAAGTATCATAAAATATCTCCATATCATCCAGGTATTTTCTATAATGTCAATAGTTTTCTTAGGAATTTCAGATTTAATTGTGGATAAAGTGTGTGTGTGTGTGTGTGTGTGTGTGTGTGTGTGTACACACACACACACACACACACACACACACACACACACACACACACATATATATATATATATATATATAAAATCTTTGAAAGACTGTGCCTGAAAATATAGCATTGTATGTGTGTATGTTTCTGTATGTAAAGCATATGTTCTAACATTTTAATATACTTACTCATATATTATAAATCAGAACTTGTTAAAGAATATTTCTGTAATGTTGATAATATTGTATCTGTATTGACTAGTATGACAACAGCTAGCCAAGTGCTGGTGAGACCTTAGAGAATGGTCTTTGTTTCTGATGGACTGAGGTTTACATTTAAATAGCCACAGGTACTGACCTTTACCACCAGACAGCGCACTTCCAAATGACTGGGTGAAAGAAACACCAGTCTATTTTTTGGCCTCCCATACCTGTGCTGCTGCTCACACTGGTGCCTCAGGTGGGCTACTTATGAAGAACTGCCAGTAAGAAGTGTGTCCAGGCTAAAGTCTAGGCTATGCTCGTCTTTCCAGATATGTATCTTGGCATAGGGCTGTACTCACTCAAAGAGACAATTCTTTCCAATTAATATGAAGACATTTTATGAGTTGGTGGCAGCTTTTGGAATCACTACCAGATGGTGACTTTTTATTTCAGATCTTGGCTTTTTTAGTTAATGGCTGTGTGATCTTGGGACGTTATTAACTTCTCTGGCCTGAGTTTCTTTTCCAATGAAATAAAAACAATGCTACACTATAATGTTCACATAAAATTATAATACAATGACATATAAAATATTTGGAACGTGCACAAAATGATCAAAGATGTTATTAATTCTGTTGAAAGAATGAAACAGCTTACTTAAGGTTGTAAATTTCTATAGCAGTTTCACAGTCATTCAGTCCTGCCTATTTTGCATGAAGATACGGGCATAAAAGGCAAATAACAGTCTCTACTGTAAAGGGGCTTGCATCTGATTAGAGATGAGTAGTTCTATGGATTCATGTAGCTCAAAATTAGCTTACTATAATATTATAGCTAAGGAACTGACTAGGAGAATTTATTTCATTTAGTGACAATCACAGCTCTTAAATGCAACTATTTCTCACTCCCTCCTTCAGTCTTTACTGCTCAAAACTTATCTATTGCTACAAAGAGGCCATGTTTTCCACTTTTATATAACACTTTAGAAGAAGCAGTTTCTACTTAGTATTTATTTATGTTACGATATGTGTTTTCAAAAATTTAAAACATAATCAACATTTTTCAGGTAGTTAATATTACCAAAATATAGAGACCCAAGTAAACAAAAGTAATAGCAGCACATGCTGGCAAGACTGCAGGGAAACACTATACCATCATTGGTGGGAGTGTAAACTAGTACAGCCCCTCAGGAAATCAGTGCAGAGGTTCCACCAAAAGCTGAAAATTGATCTGTCGCAGATCCAGCTGCACCACTCTTGGGCATATACCCAAAGGACTCTACATTTTACTACAGAGATACTTCATCATCCATGTTCGTTACTGCTCTGTTAATAATAGTACATCAACTATTGAATGGATGATGGAAATGTGGTGAATTTATGGAACATTATTAAGCTGTTTAAAACATGAAAATTTCAGGTAAATGGATGTAGCTAGAAACAATCATCCTAAGTGTTAAGTAACTCATACTACAAAAGACAAATATTGCAAGCTTTTTTATTAGATATTTTCTTTATTTACATTTCAAATGTTATTCCCTTTCCTGGTTTCCCCTCTCCCCCTGCTCACCAACTCACCCACTCCTGCTTCCTGGCCTTGGCATTCCCCTACACTGAGGCATCCAGCCTTCACAGGACCAAGGGCCTCTCCTCCCATTGATGAGTGATAAGGACATCCCTTGCTACATATGTGGCTGGAGCCATGGGTCCCTCCATGTGTACTCTTTGGTTGGTGGTTTAGACCCTGGGAGCTCTGGGGATACTGGTTTGTTCATATTGTAGTTCCTCCTATGGGGTTGCAAACCCCTTCAGCTACTTGGTTCCTTTCTCTAGCTCCTCCATTGGGGAACCTGTGCTCAGTCCAATGATTGGCTGAGAGCATCCACTTCTGTATTAGTCTGGCACTGGCAGAGCCTCTCAGGAGCAGCTATATCAGGCTCCTGTCAGCAAGCACTTGTTGGCATCCACAATAGTATCTGGGTTTGGTGACTGTATATGGGGTGGTCCGCAGGTGGTGCAATCTTCGGTTGGCCTTTCCTTCAGTCTCTGCACCACACTTTGTCTCTGTACCTCCTCCTATGGGTATTTTGTTCCTTCTTATAAGAATGACTGAAGTATCCACACTTTGGTCTTCCTTCTTCTTGAGCTTCATGTGGTCTGTGAAATGTGTCTTGGGGACTCCGAGCTTCTGGGCTAATATCCACTTATCAGTGAGCACATACAATGTGTGTACTTTTGTGACTGGGTTACCTCACTCAGGATGATATTTTCTAGTTCAACCTTGTTTATAATAGCCAGAGGCTAGAAAGAACCCAGATGTTCCTCAACAGAGGAATGGATACAAAAAATGTGGTACATTTACACAGTGGAGTACTACTCATCTATTAAAAACAATGAATTTATGAAATTCTTAGGCAAATAGATGGAACTAGAATATTGCACATTTTATTGTATGCACAGATGTTAGCTTTTAAGCTGTAGATATATGTGTTTCAATCAGAACAACCACAAAGTTTAGGTAGTTTGGAAGGGATCAAGGGAGATGAAGAGGAAATAGAATATAGTATTATAAAGAGATAATAAGAGAATTAAATGGGGGTGGGGTAGAGTGAATGGCAAAGTAAATGGGATAAATATGTGAAGCTACAACTAACACCAAAGATCTTTTGAAAATTATAGAGTCCTATTACTATAGAAGATTTCTAAAATATATACATATATTAAAGGAATTTAAATGGAACCACCATTTAATGGGGGAGGTAATGCCCCAAGTTGACATAACATCAAATGCACACACACACACACACACACACACACACACACAAATATATGTGTATATATTGGTCAAAGGGGTCTTATAGACAACCCCTAAACATCACAGGCTATTGACAAGGCTAATGTTTGCTCTCTACAACCAATACAGTAATACCCTACTGTTAAGGAAACTACATATTCATGCCATCAGTCATAGAGAAATTGATTTGTGTCTAGGTAGGAACTTTAACACTACTGAGTAGTTTTAATGATTCTAGAAGGAACTTTGCACACAACCAGAGGAGAAAAGGAATCATCAGTATCAGCCAGCTTCCAACCCTACAACCCACAGCAGAGGCCTGCCTGCAGCATAATACTGGCGAAATAGTGGCACACTTGTTAAGGGAGTAACAGACTACCTTGTTAATATTTGAATTTAAGACACACTTTGTGAAGTGGAACCCATATCTCACTCTTCTCAAGTGGCCAAGAGACTGAAACTAGATAGGCCATGGGCCCTAGGAAAAATATGCTACTATTTTTCTACTAAAGGTACAGAGCATTAAAATAAATTCTAGTGGCATGTTGCTATTTCCATAGATAAAACATTACTCAACCCTCAGCCAAGGGAGCTTCTTCTTGCAGATGATGGTAATTAGCAAAGAGATCCTCAACTGGACAATCTGCAGAGAAAACTTTGGGCGCTCAGCCCTAAATGAGATATCTTCGTCAAACCCATGATCAAACCCATCAGAGATCTATATAGAAGAGGAGGTGAAAATAATGTTAGGATTTAGAGGTGTTATAGAACTCTAAGGAACAGTGTCTTTCGGACATAAGAGAACTGATACTCATTTAAATTCATCGAGCCTGTGACATCATGCAGAAGACTTGCACAGGTGTAACCACATAAAATCCCAGCACTGAGAAGAACGGACAATCCCACACTAAGAATCCATTTACAGTTAATACCAACTGGAGAAGAGAAAATCAGTTTCCTTCCTTGGAGTATTACTAGGTTTATCAACCACACTGTAGTCAGGCCCATGTCTAGGAGTTTTTGGCTAACCCAAATAGGACTCCATTATTATTTTGTTGTTCAATTTTGCTTTGTTTTGGTATATTTTGTCTTGTTGATTTTCTTTTAACTTGTTTTGATTTTTTTGACACACGTGTGTGTGTGTGTGTAGTGTGTATATACATATATATACACACACACACTATACACACACATTCATATATATATATATGAATGACCTGAAAGGAGTGATAGGAGAAGGAATATGATCAAAATATATTGAAAAAAGGTTTAAGTAATAACGTCCTGGGCTTTGTAATACTTATCTATTCATTCACTTATTTGAAACTTACTTAATATAAACTTTATAAAAATCAAAATATCTCTTATGCCTATTTTCTCTGTCTTTACAGCCACAACCAGTTTAGTGAGATAAATCATCATTTTTGGATAATGATTGATCATTGCCTATGCTTCATAAATTCCACATTTTAGTTAGAAGGATATTTCTAAAAGATATTTTATTTTGAATTTATTTATTTATTTTTTTGCTTAATACCTCTCAGTTGTTCCCTATGACATTTCAGGTTAGCATACTACCATTTCATAGCCACAAATAGTATAAATATCTTACAAGCAAGATACTTAAAGATTTACTTAAACCCTTTTTCAATATATTTTGATCATATTCCTTCTTCTATCACTCCTTCCAGGTGTGATAGGATATATATATATATATATATATATATATATATATATATATATATACACACACTACACACACACACACACACACACACACACACACACACACACACAAAACACACGCACACACACACGTGTGTGTGTCAAAAAAATCAAAACAAGTTAAAAGAAAATCAACAAGACAAAAATATACCAAAACAAAGCAAAGATCTGTCGGACAAGAACTTCAAATCCAGCCGGGCAGTGGTGGCTCATGCCTTTAATCCCAGCACTTGGGAGGCAGAGACAGGCAAATTTCTGAGTTTGAGACCAGCCTGGTCTGCAAAGTGAATTCCAGGACAGCCAGGGCTATACAGAGAAACCCTGTCTCGAAAAACTAAAAAAGAACTTCAAATCCCTGAAAAAAGAAATTGAAGAAGACCTCAGAAGATGCATGGAAGCATCTTTAATGTCCATTGGTGGACAAAGAGACAAAGAAAACATGGTTTATGTTTGGAGCTAAGACTAAAGGATGGACCATCCAGAGACTGCCCCACCTGGGGGTCCATCCCATAATCAGTCACCAAATGCAGACACTATTGCATACGCCAGCAAGATTTTGCTGAAGGGACCCTGATATAGCTGTCTCCTGTGAGGCTTTGCCAGTGCCTGGCAAATACAGAAGTGGATGCTCATAGTCATCTATAGGATGGGTCACAGGGCCCCCAATATAGGAGCTAGAGAAAGTACCCAAGGAGCTAAAGGGGTCTGCAACCCTATAGGTGGAACAACAATATGAACTAACCAGTACCCCCCGGAGCTCGTACTCTAGCTGCATATGTAGCAGAAGATGGCCTAGTTGGCCATCATTGGGAAGAGAGGCCCCTTGGTCTAGCAAACTTTATATGCCCCAGTACAGGGGAACGCCATAGCTAAGAAGTGGGAGTGAGTGGGTAGGGGAGCAGAGTCGGGGGAGGGTATAGGGGACTTTTGGGATAGTATTTGAAATGTAATTGAAGAAAATATCTGATTAAAAATGTGGGAAAAAAGAAAATGTGGTTTATGTAATAACAGGGTAATGTTATTGAGCTTTAAATATTAGATGAAGTGTGTTATTTTAACAATATCAGTTAACCTGGAAAGCATAATGCTAAGTAAAATATTCAGACACAAAAATAACCAAACTATGTAATACCATATATATAAAGAAATAATCTGCAATAGAAGCAGAGATAGGGAGGGAACAATTGGTAATACCAGTGAAAAAATTCAAAGTATTTAAAGTTATTCAAGATGCACGCATTGATAATAGGGAAATATATATATATATATATATATATATATATATATATATATATATATATATATATATGAGACTGAAGGTAACAATAATCTATAATTAAAATTTTCTAAGAGAGTAAATCTCATGTTAAACATCTCTCCCCCTCTGTCTTTCAAACACACACGACAGAGGGGAGGAACAAACTTTTGGAGCTGAATGGTATGTCTTGTATATGAAGAATAATAGCCCCAATAATATATGCTTATCTTCATGCTTACCAATTATATTACATTGCACATATGTAGTTTTGTATGTAAGTTATACTTGAATAAAGAGCTTAAAATGAAGAGTTTTTATTTTAACTAAGAACTCATTTCCATTGTTTAATGCATTCATGTTCACTAAATTTAAATATGATTACTCGTCTAATCCTTTGACATTCTGAGTACTAATGTGTTGCTAGAAAGGGCAATTGTGCTGTCAAAAAACCCCCAAATTTAAATGAATTTTGACCCTGTATATTAGTTTGACTATATATGGCGAAACTTTTAAAATGACAATTGGAAGGTTTTTTGTTATGCAAAAGTAGTGTAGAGTTAGGTAGCTCAGACTTAGTTCTTTAATGTCATTGTCACAAGTGAGTTAGGATCATTTTTTCACCCTCTCTTATGATGTCTTTAATATTATACAAGATGGTTGCTTTTATATTACTGCAAGTTTGTAGCAAAAGGTAACGGGGAAAAATGTAAATTGAATTCTTAATCCTCTCCTATAAGAAGTCTTCTATATTTCCTTGCAAAAGTTTTGTTTATTTATTATTGGGACAACCTTAGTTATCAGGAGAAATTTACCTGCAAGAGAAGCTGGGGAATATAGTATTTTAGTTGGTATGCTCTCCAACATACTGATATGAAAAAGAAAAAAAATTAAGCTTGAAAGACTGTTTTAATTACCAAAGCATTGTTAGAACATCTAGTGATAGCTGATTGGGGATAAATCACAAATATACTGTGAGCAAAGTACTAAGGAACTGGCTTTCACTTTGTATAGATAAATAGTTGAAAACATGTCACTGCCCAAAGTCATTCCTTTCTTGTTGTTTATGTACATTGAACTAATGCAATCTGGAGGGTAATGGTTTATGTGTATGAATGTGTAATACTCTAAGCTTTTTAAATTTTATATCTGGTTCTATAAAAATAGATTTATAGATTATAGTGATAGAGTTTTTCAAGAGATTTCTAGTATGCTTTTAAGAATGAAACATACCTTATACATTTGAGGAAACCTTTAAAAGTCTATATTGAGTAATTGATAACTGAGTAAGTGTGAATTGTTAGCAGTATGACAAAGTCTCTGCCGTCACAGTCCCTCTCCAGTCTGCACTGCTCTTGGGCTTTGGGAAGAGTGACATATGCAACTCTTCCTTCTTTGTCTGCTTTAATCTTACTGCTTGACCACCAGGTACTATGGAATCCTATCTGATCTCCTTGCCTCTTACTGAATGTTCTTTTACATGTGATTAGCTGTTGGAATTGATGTTTCTATGCAAAGATCACTGAAAGTTTTTTTCTTGCTACCACTTTCTTTGCTTCTCAGACAAAGAACTATAATGCAGAACAAATCCCAAATACAAATTTTTTATCTCACAGTTTTAATGTTGTCCATTTCTGTGTGTTAATATAAATTATCAGTATTTATAGCCTTTCAGATAGCAATTTGGCAGTTCTACCTGGCCGTAATATTAAAATTGTGCTCTTTGGTTAAGTTTGGTTAAGTAATTTCTTCTTCTGAAAACCAAGTATAAGGAGAAAATTCCAAGTAAGAAGTCTTAAGATAATAGTTAATACTTACTGAATGCTACTCTGTGCAAGGTGTTTTGCAAAATATTCCATGAAATTCTTGGATGGTCCTGTCAGTTATTTATGTTATTCAATTCTCTTCACTTTTATTTAATAGTAGGCGAAACTGAGGAGTAGAGAGATCACAGCATTTTCTTTTTGGTCTTTTGCTAAGTGGGGATGGCAGAGATTGAGCTCTAAAATTTGGCACCAGTATCTCTCTTCTTAATAATTATGCTGTTTTTTCATGGTTTTTAATCTATATCTTTTATGGAATGGAATAAAAATAACTGGAGTTAAGAGAACTATCAAACTTTATAGAACTTTACATATTTGTCACTTTTTAATTGTCAAAAATTCAAGTTAATATGAAAATTTCTATGACAATACTAAATGCAAAAGCATGATACAACTTTATGGAGAATTATTATTATTTTATAAAAGCATAACTTCAGATTAAAAAAGGAAATATTCCAAAGTCTTAATAGTAATTGTAATAGAGTCTAGACTAATATGTCTTTGATTAAATTTTTGGCTTTTTCTTTTAAATCTCATTTTTGAAAATACGTGCTTCAATAATGAAAAAATTAGGACTATGTCTAGAAGTAGAAGTTATACAATTTCTAGGTTTTTTTCCCTTATGGTAGAACATAGTTATCAATCAAAATCCATGTCTATCATTGTGGTTCTTGTGCCCATGGATAATTCCTATGGTTATGCCTCACATAACACATGTAGCCTTTTTCTTTTCTCTGGTTGGTTTCGTGGTAGTTCTAAATTTTTCTTTAGTAGTTTCCCTCTAGTCCTAACATATCCAACAACCTTGGGCATTCATTCCAAGTTAGATATCATGTTTGCAGCTTCATGCAATAGCTTCTCAGAAAAATCTCATCTTGCTACACATGACCTAACCTTAGTGATTTTCTGGAGGTGTGATGTAATTCTTCATGACCTCCTTCCTTCCCCTGGAAAATTTCATGTCAGAGACCTATGTGTTCTTTCTCCCATCTTCAAGTAACTTCTAAGTATATTATCAGGTCAGAGCCTGCATGATCTAATTACCTCTAGATGACCTAATTGCCCCTAGATGACCCAATGGCTCTAGGTGACCCAATTGGCTCTAGAAATTCCCTCACAGAAACACCCAAAATTGTGCTTTAATAACCTGGAAAATTCTTACTTTATATTATTATTAATAATAACCATGACTATCTCTCTGTGTATATGTATACAGGTGAGTGCATGCTATAGTATGCATGTGAAAGTCATGAGACAACTTTTGAGAGTTCTCCCCTTTCTCCTTGGGTTCCAGGCACTGAACTCAGTTTATAAGTTCTGTTGGCAGTAAGGATTAAACATCACAATTCTTAAAAATAATCCTTAGTGTTATTTCATCAATTTTCATGTCATCCATGTTCTTTAATGTGGCACAATAAATATGTGATCATTTCAAGTGCATATTTTCAGCATCAGTATTGCTTTACATCTTGAACTTTATAGTGTAATAAATATATACTACTTGTGGTCTTTCTGACTTTTTAAAAATATTTCAAGACAATGGATGTCAAGTATAAACTTATTTGGTAGACACCTTATCTGAAAGTTATTGTCCTTTTCAGATCCTCACATATGTTGTCTTTGAAATTGAAATATTAGTTTATTGGAGCTACTATGAGGAATAAAGTACCTAGTTTAAGAATTCATTTGGAGAGTGGAAGGTATTCTCTTTTCTACTCCCCACCACAGTTATATAACTTTTAATTTTATCTTCTAACTCCTCTCTCCTTGCAGCTCCAAGTTCTAGGCATACCCAGTCATTTACTATGTCTTGGATATATATAGTATATATGTATCTGTGCAACTGAACATGTTCTCTCCTTTTATCACATTGTTGCCCTCAACTGGTCTGCTTGGTGAGCTTCTGATCATTTGGAATGGAATGGAATTTCAACTTTGTGAATAGTTCTGATATTGTTCACAATTTTCAGGTTAAATTAGTCTCTTTCTTTTTTTTTTCCATTTTTTATTAGGTATTTAGCTCATTTACATTTCCAATGCTATACCAAAAGTCCCCCATACCCACCCACCCCCACTCCTCTACCCACCCACTCCCCCTTTTTGGCCCTGGCGTTCCCCTGTACTGGGGCATATAAAGTTTGCGTGTCCAATGGGCCTCTCTTTCCAGTGATGGCCGACTAGGCCATCTTTTGATACATATAATTAGTCTCTTTCTATCTATGCTTTTCTGGAGTCCTGCATAGATCTGTTTTATGACTTGCACTATTTTATTAACTCTTTGTTTACTATCATTGTCTTCCTCATTAGATATTAATGATTATCTTAGTCTTTTTATTGTTAGTTGCTAGCTTCAGTGAAGATACAATATGAGTCCTCTCTAAATCCAATTTTGAGTTAATTTGAGAATGGACTCAATAATAAATTAGAAAAATTACATAAAAGGTGTCATTTTATTCTCTTGATGATTCTAGGAGTGATATTTTTATTGGTTTGTGGCCATAGAGATTCATTTACAGTTTTATCTTAAGCCTTGATGGACGTGGATTCTAAACACACTATGTCACACAGTTATAATATCAGGAAATTAATGCTAATAAGTTTTTGGGCTTGTGCTGATAAATATACTGTGTTTTTCTAGGTTTATATTGCTGTTATAGACACTGACAAAAAGCAACCTGGGAAGGAGAGTGTTTATCTTATAGTTCCAGGTAACACCTATCACTGAGGGATGTCACGTCAGGAACTTAATCAAGGCAGGGACCTTGGAGTCAGGAACCAAAGCAAAGGCCACAGAGGGACACTGCTTACTGGCTTGCTCTCCACAGCTTGTTCATCCTGCTTTTTCATAAAAATCAGGACCATCAGCATCCACAGCGATCTTCAACTATCAATCAATAAAGACTTGCTCACAGGCCAATCTGGCATGTTAACTTTACATAAATCTAGCCAGCACAACTGACCCCTTGTCAGCTTGACACTCAAACCCATTACTGTTCAACTAGAACTTTGCTTTCCCGTTTGTTTTCAAGATGGAATATTAGTGTTAATATCACAGTGTTAAACATCCTAACACTTAAAAGTTCCACTGTCTTTAAAAATTTAAGCCCTTTAAGGTTCAATCTCTTTAAAATATCCAAAGTCTCTTTCAAATTACAAGGTTTCTCTAAAATATCCAAAGTCTCTCTAAAATATCCAAAATGTCACACTAAAATTTTCTGTAAAATCAAAAATTAGTTACTTTCTTCCTCCAATAGGGAATAACCATTGTGTATTCATAGTCAAATCAAAGCAAAACCAAAAGAGGATCATGAGTGGGTCCCAGATATCAGGAACTGAAACTTTTGTACTGATGAAACACAGTTTAAACAAAAACTTGTAAGAAAAGATAAGGTCACATCATATTGATAAAGGAAAATTCCTTAAATTGTGTTTTATAACTGTAAACATGCATACCAAATACAAATTCACCAAATTTCATAAAACAAATAAGACTAAATATAAATTCACAGATTAACTCAAGCAATGGGTAGTGGGTGACTTCAGTCTCCCACTCTCACCAGTTGACAAGTCATCCCAGAAAAAAGTGGACTAGAAAAAGATAAAACAAAACAAAACAAAACCCGAATTAAATGACATCATAGATCAAGTGTACTCAACAGACATACACAGTATGTTCCATTCATACACTGCAGAGTATTCATTATTCTCCTGTGTAAATTCTCTAAAATAAATCATATTACCATGGTCTAAATCAAGTCTTACCAAATATAGGAAATCATTTTTTAAACATTTTTTTTATATTCTGTCTGATCACAATGAAAAGAATAAGTCAACAGCCTGAGATACTATAGATCACACACAAAATACAGATTAAACAACACATGGTCAAATTAATAGCTCTTTGAGGAAATCAAGAAGGTAATGAAAATATTCCTAGGAAGAAATGTAAATCAAAATTACAAACCAAAACCAGTGGGATAGAATACAAGCAGAACTATGGTAGAAGTTTATAGATATAAATATTTTAGAAAACCAGAGGTAATGCAAATAAAGAACTTAAGATACCTTAAGGACTTAGAAAACAATAGCAAGCCAAGAACAAAATCAGAATACAGAAAGAATTAAGATTAGGTTAGAAATTAATGTAACAAAGCAAGCAAACAAACACAAAACAATAAAGGAAAAAAAGAGTTGTTTTTTTTAAAAGATAGAGAAATGCAATAACCCTTAGCGAAACTAGTCAAAATAAACCAGAGAAAGGGATCAAATTAATAAAGTAAAGAAGGAAAGGAAGCTATTATCATAGATATTAATAGAATTAATAGAATTACTAGGGCATATTTTAAAACTTATTTCTACTAAATTGGAAAATCTAAAAGAATTAAATGAATAAATTCTAGGTGAATATGACCTACCGAAATTAAGCTAAGAAAAGCACAATGATTTAAAAAATCCAGAACAGACTGAATCAGTAATTAAACAAACCAACCAACCAACCAACCCCAAAACCAAAACCAAGAAAACATCTCAATAAAGAAGAGAGGCAAAGACACCAGGAAAACAGGGCTCACAGATTCAACTAAGCAGTGCTCATAGAATTTCAAAGACTGAAGTGGCAACCACAGTCTGCGCCTGGCCCTCTATAAACATTCTGTGGTTATTTAACTTAGGGGTCTATTGGACTCCTAACTGAGTATCTCTTGACTTTTTTGCCTGCTTGTGGGATCTTTTCTTCCTGTAGGTTGTGTCGTCCAGCCTTGATATGCGGGTTTGTGCCTAGTCTTATTGCATTTTATGCCATGTTTAGTTGCTATCTTTGGGAGGCCTGTTCTTTTCTGAAGGAAAATGGAGGAGCAGTGGACCTGGGAGAGACAGAGGTGGGGTGGGAAGGATTAGAAGGAGGAGAGAGAGGAAAGGCTGCAGTCAGGATGTATTATATAAGAGAAGAATAAAGAAAAGAATACATTTAAGATGGATTCATTATAGAATTTTATCAGACATTCCAAAGATGAACTAAGACAAATTCCTATCACACTATTCAATAAAATAGAAAATGAAAGAACACCATAAAATTCTTACCATAAAGCCATTATTATCCTGATATCAAACTAAATGAAAAAACAGAAAAGGAAAATTGTAGACCATTTTCTCTGATGAGCACAGCTGTAAGAGTTCTCAATAAAATACTTGCAGGCCAAATTCAAGAACACTTTAAAAAGTCACCATAGTCAATTTTGTGGTTTTTCAGTGATTTAATAAATCTCCTGCACAGATGAGGGATGGTTAATGAAGTGAAGAGACAACCTGCAGAGTGGGATAAAACTTTTACTTCATATACAGCTGACAGATGATTAACATATAGAATATGCAAATCACTAAAAAACTTAAGACACAAAAACAAACGACCCACTCAATAAAGAGGAAACATAACACAAGGACTACAAATTTACAAACAAACATTAAAAACAAAAAGCCATGAACAACTAACCAACTTAAATAGCCATCAGAAAAATGCAACTACACTGGGAATTCATCTTATTCTACTCAGAATGTCAGTCAGTCATTAAGAAAATAACAATGAATTCTGGCATAAATGTAGATCAAAGGGAACACTTACACATGACTAGTAAGAATGGAAACTAGTCCAGCCTCTGTGTAAATCAGTATAGAGGTTTCTAAACAAAGCAAAACAACCATACATCAGTTCTACCATATGATTAGCTACACCACTAATAGGCTTGCACTCTCCCTCTTTATATAGATCACAGAGCTCATCCAAGGTGAGCCAACCTGAAAAAAAAACAAGAAATCAGCTAAGAATTGCACTAACCATCTCATTGTGGATGTGCCATAAACTCTCCCCAATCTTACTGAAGTTCATTGAGCAATAGTTATTGATTAGTTAGTAAGATATTTGTTTATTATTCATATCCAGCAGCTTTGATTGCTGTCACAATTAATTTTCTTTACTGGGAGTAATATAGAGGCCATAGTAGTACCTTGAGTTCTTGACTGTTGGTGTAATTCTGAAAGTACTCACTTCAACTCTAACATAACCTAGCCATACTTTAACAATGCAAATACTTCAAATGAAATAATAGAGCAGATTTTTAAGCCTAGTAATAAAAAACCCTATAGTGCAAGTCTCAATATAATGACATAAAAGTATTAAAACTAAATGAACAAACAAATGATGTCTTCAAGTTTAGTGCAGTACTATTGACCATAGCCATGCTATAGAAGAAGCAAAGTGAAGATACACCAGTAAGACTATACTGTATGAGAAAAGGATCTATTTCTAATAAAAGGAAAAAAGAACTTAATACTAGGAAAATATTACTGTTGTTATAGAATATCCGATTTCGTTTTAATATGGCTCTTTGAGGGACCAGATGTTATCTCTAGACTACCTGTGGGCCAAAAAAAAAAAAAAAAAAAAAAAAAAAACCAGTGAAAATAAAATATATTTTCACATGAAAAGTCTGGAAGTGAAAAAAATAAAACAAAGAAAAAAAAACCCCAAAACAAACAAACAAACAAACAAACAACCCAGCAAGTCAAATAAAAAAGCTTAATGGAAAACTTTGCCAAATGAATGGTTCAAGGAGAGAACAGAGTATCTGAGCCTCAAGTCAAGGTGGAGCAATTGGAACATCCCAACGAGGACAAAGGCAAATTAGTAAGAAAGTATCTGTAGTGTTCTCAAGATGTAGTGGGTACTATGAAAATTGACAATCTAAGAATTATAGGAATAGAGAAGAATTTCATTTTAAAGGCATAGAATACATTTTCAACCAAAGGTTAGGAAAATGCCAATCCAGTCTCTGAAGATATTTAGAACACCAAACAAATCAGGGAAGAACCTTTCCTTGCTATATTTTAATACAAACTCTAAATTATACAGAGGATAGAGAGCAAAGTGAATGCAGCTAGAGGCAAACATAAGAAGATCACATATTATGAAGATAGGATGCTCAGAATAACAGTGTAATTTTCAACAGAAACTTCAAAGGCTGGGAAGGCATGAAGTTATGCATCTCAAGTTCTTACAGACAATTATTGTTAATATGTCTTCTTATTCTCAGCAAAATCATTTTTCATTATAGAAAAGGAAGCAAATTTTCCACAAACAGGCTATAGGAATTCATGATCTGGTTGTACAGAGAATGTTTGAAGGCTCAGAGAGGTTTAACGCCTATGTTTATACTTATTTTACCAAACCGTCTCCTCAGTTGTGATATGTTCTGTAAAGTTATGATCTCATTGAAGTTATAGTATATGGTGTGCTTTATCTTTGTGTTCTAATTGCTCCACACGTAATTCTTTTTAAAAATTTAATTCTTTTCTTTACATCCCAATATCAGCTCCTGTCTCCTCCCAGTACCTCCTCACACAGATCCTCCCCCAGTTCCCTGCTCCCCATATCCTCTAAGAAGGAGGGAGCCCCCCATTACCCTCTCACCGGCACATCAAGTCACTGAAGGACTACACATGCATATCCTCCCCCACGGAGGCCAGACAAAGCAGCCCAGTTAGGGAAACTGAGTCCACAGGCAGGCAGCAGATTCAAGGACAGCCCCTGCTCCAGTTAGTTGTAGGGGAACCAGCATGAAGACCAAGCTGCACATCTGCTACATATGTGTGTGTTGGGGGTGAGAACGTCCAACCTAGGCTTGCTCTTTGGTTGGTGTTTTAGTCTCTGGGAGCCTCCAGGGGTCCAGGTTAGTTGGCTTTGTTAGTCATGTGGAGTCCCTGCCTCTTTGGGTCCCTCAATCTTTTCCCAACTCTTCCACAGGACTCCTTAGCTCCATCTAATGTTTGGCGGGGGGGGGGGGTCTTTGGATCTGTTTTCAGTGACTGATGAGTGGAGCCTTTCACTGGACAGTTATGTTGAGCTCCTGTCTACAAGCATAGTAGAGCATCATTAATAGTGTCAGGGTGGGGCCTCCTAAGGGGGATAGTGGGAGGGACCCTATAAGGGAGTGTTAGGAGGAGGGAGCAGCAATTAGAATATATAAAATAAGTCCATTAATTGTAAAAAAAATAAAAAAGTATTGGGGATTGGTTCTTCCCCATGGGATGAGTCTCAATTTGGGCAAGTCATTGGTTGGCCATTTCCTCCTTCTCTAGTCCATCTTTGTCACTGCACATCTTGTAGTCAGGACATATTTTGGCTCTAAGTGTTTGAGGATGGGTTGCTGTCCTTATTCCTCCATTGGGAGTCCTGCCTGATGACTGGAAGTGGCCACTTTAGGATCCATATTCCCCACTGCTAGCAGTCTCAGCTAGACTACCCCCTGTAGACACCCCTGGGGCCTTCCCCAACCCCATCCCTGTCCCAGGTCTCTGGTATATCCTAGAGATGCCTCCCATCTGATTTCCCTTCTCTCTCTCCTGCTTTCCTTAAATCTGAATCCTCCCACTTCTCATATAGATCCCCTCTCCTACCTGCTTCTCTCCATCCACCTTTGATATCTTTTTTATTTCCCCTTCTGAGATTCAACCATCCTCCCTTTGACCCGCTCCATTGTTATCTGGCTTCTTTGGGTCTGTGGATAGTAGTGTGGTTATCTTGTACTTGTTGGCTAATATCCTTTTGAGTCTGGGTTATCTCATTCAGGATGATATTTTCTAGTTCCATCTATTTGCCTGCAAAATTGATGATGTCCTTGTTTTTAATAGCTGAGTTGTATTCCATTGTGTAAAGTAACCGTTTTTTAAAAATCCATTCTTTAGTTGAGGGACATCTGTTTTTTGTTTTTTGTTTTCCCTTCAGTTTCTGACTAGTATGAATAAAGCTGCTATGAACAGAGTTGAGAAAGTGTCCTTGTAGGATGGTGGAGCATCTTTTGGGTATATGCCCAGAAATGGTATAGCTGAGTCTTGAGGTAGAACTATTTCAAATTTTCTGAAAAACTGCCAAATTTTCAGTGGTTGTGCAAGTTTGTACTCCCATCAGTAATGGAGGAATATTTACCTTGCTCCAAATCCTTGCCAGCATGTGCTGTCCTTTGAGTATCTGATCTTAGCCATTCTTATGGGTATAATGTGGAATCTCAGAGTTGTTTTGATTCGCATTTCCCTGGTGAATAAAGACCTGAACATTTCTTTAAATGTTTCTCTTTTTTTTTTTCCATTTTTTATTAGGTATTTCGCTCATTTACATTTGCAATGCTATACCAAAAGTCCCCCATAGCCACCCACCCCCTCTCCCCTACCCACCCACTCCCCTTTTATGGCCCTGGCGTTCCCCTGTACTGGGGCATATAAAGTTTGCGTGTCCAATGGGCCTCTCTTTCCAGTGATGGCCGACTAGGCCATCTTTTGATGCATATGCAGCTAGAGTCAAGAGCTCCGGGGTACTGGTTAGTTCATAATGTTGTTCCACCTATAGGGTTGCAGATCCCTTTAGCTTCTTTGGTACTTTCTCTAGCTCCTTCATTGGGGGCCATGTGATCCATCCAATAGCCGACTGTGAGCATCCACTTCTATGTTTGCTAGGCCCAGCCATTAGTGATTCCTCTGTTGAGAATTCTTCGTTTAGCTCTGTATCCCATTTTAAAAATTTGATTATTTGTGTTTCAACACATAATTCTAAACATATAGAACAAATGTATTTATCTTCTGATATATTTTCACATTAAGCAAGGAGGAAATAAAATATTCAGAAAAGAGGCAGAGCACCATTGAATTGTATGGTTTTCAGGTCAAGTTTAGCTGGAATCGGTATTTTTTTCTGGGAACAGAGGAACAAAGTTTGGCCGTAAACATATAGTATCTTCTTTTCTTTCTTTGATTACTTTGACTATATAGGGTTGTACTGTGGAGGAGCTTTGATAGGTAATGCAGCTTTAGCATAGTCATTTGCACTTGAGCGACAGTTTAATATTGTAAGTGGAGGGAAAGTGGGGTTAAACTAAAGGAAGGACATCTCAAAGTTATCCCTAAATGATTTTTAAACTAGATCTATTTATATTTGTTATTTTGTTATTTGTTATTTTGGGGCCTCTGATACCTCTGTGCCACTTTGTTATTTACATATATTTAAATGTTTTAAGTAACAAGGCAAGGGATCATGAATGATGGAACTATTTTTTTGTGAATAGAAATTTTCTTTGTATTTTTTCTGATATGTATGAGTAACTACAACATAAGGCTGTTGTTTTAAGGTATTTTTATTAAGTATTCTTATATCATACATGAAGTACTTATAGTGAACCTTAGTTAAAAACATTTTAGATTTTAGTTTGCTTGAATTCATTGACTCTTGTGATAAATACTTAAATGAATTGTATATTTATAATTTGATGTAAGTATATAATGACATAAATATTCCTCTGAAAGAAGGATGCATTTGTTTCAATATATGAATATCTTTTATATAATTCAAGCATTGACCATTAAATACCTGTTTATTTGGTCCTGGAGAGATAACTTAGTAGTTTTACTAAGCAAGCATAAGGGTCAGAATTTTGGATCATATTACCCATGTAAAAGATGCTTATGGTAATGTGTATGACACATCTCCACCATAGAGTGCAGTGGGGATAGAAGAATCACTAAGTCTTATTTACTGCTGCTATAGCCAAATAAAGAATAAACAAGTAAAACAACAATAACAGAAGAGTCAATGGGAGAGAGACCCTGTCTCAAAGGAACAAGATGGTGAGTGATAGAGGATTTCCTCATGTGGTTTCTGTGTGTACTCACAGGTATACCCACCTTCTTGCACATATATCACACACATATAAACCATCTGCTCCACAAGTAACAAAAAACTCTATTATCTTTAGCTGTGTGTAGGTACAGTTTTGTCTCAATCATTGATCAGGAAAATACCCCATGGATTTGCCTACAGGCCAGACTTATGGAGCTATCTCTCCATTGAGGTTCCTTCCTCCCAGATGATCATAGCCTGTGTCAAACTGACAAAAAAATTAGCCATTACAACTGGTGAGGATATAGTTCAGGGTATAAAGACAGACTTGGTAACGTAAGATCTGTTCCTGTAACACACATGATGGAAGTAAAGACCCCACTTCTGCAAGTTGTTCTTCGGATATATGAAAAGGAAAATGCTTCTTCACTGTTGGTGAGAGTGCCAGCTGTTACAGCTGCTATAGAAATCAGTGTGGAGGCTGCTCCTAATTCTATATAGTTTGTCTAATTTTTAACATATGAAATACAGTTAATATGCAATATTAATATCCTTCAATATTACTTTTTATCATGGGTAGCTTCAACTGACTCTTTGCATGATAGATATTTTTATGATTGTCATGTTTTGCTGGTATTAATGTTTGTAGAGCTTTTATTCTAGATATTCTGTATTTTCTACAAGTGTTTTTGAGATTTTTTTCTGAGACAGTTAAATTAGATAAGCATATTCTGATAATTTTGGGTCATGCTTTAAAATGTTCTTAATTGGAAGTAGAAACATGCTTATTATATTAAGGCAAAACTTTATGAGCACCTGATGGGCTATGAGCTGTTAGATTTTCTATTCTGCTTGAAGGAATCAGCCAGTATTTGTAATAAGAATCCTGCATGTTTCCTGTAAGTCTAATTCAGGTTTTTTTTCCCCCAGGCTTGACTAATTCCTTTTATTTTTTTAATTTTTTTTCCATTTTTTATTAGGTATTTAGCTCATTTACATTTCCAATGCTATACCAAAAGTCCCCCATACCCACCCACCCCCACTCCCCTACCCGCCCACTCCCCCTTTTTGGCCCTGGCGTTCCCCTGTACTGGGGCATATAAAGTTTGCGTGTCCAATGGGCCTCTCTTTCCAGTGATGGCCGACTAGGCCATCTTTTGATACATATGCAGCTAGAGTCAAGAGCTCCAGGGTACTGGTTAGTTCACAATGTTGATCCACCTATAGGGTTGCAGATCCCTTTAGCTCCTTGGGTACTTTCTCTAGCTCCTCCATTGGGAGCCCTGTGATCCATCCAATAGCTGACTGTGAGCATCCACTTCTGTGTTTGCTAGGCCCCGGCATAGTCTCACAAGAGACAGCTACATCTGGGTCCTTTCGATAAAATCTTGCTAGTGTATGCAATGGTGTCAGCGTTTGGATGCTGATTATGGGGTGGATCCCTGGATATGGCAGTCTCTACATGGTCCATCCTTTCATCTCAGCTCCAAACTTTGTCTCTGTAACTCCTTCCAAGGGTGTTTTGTTCCCACTTCTAAGGAGGGGCATAGTGTCCACACTTCAGTCTTCATTTTTCTTGAGTTTCATGTGTTTAGGAAATTGTATCTTATATCTTGGGTATCCTAGGTTTTGGGCTAATATCCACTTATCAGTGAGTACATATTGTGTGAGTTCCTTTGTGAGTGTGTTACCTCACTCAAGATGATGCCCTCCAGGTCGATCCATTTGGCTAGGAATTTCATAAATTCATTCTTTTTAATAGCTGAGTAGTACTCCATTGTGTAGATGTACCACATTTTCTGTATCCATTCCTCTGTTGAGGGGCATCTGGGTTCTTTCCAGCTTCTGGCTATTATAAATAAGGCTGCTATGAACATAGTGGAGCATGTGTCCTTCTTACCAGTTGGGGCATCTTCTGGATATATGCCCAGGAGAGGTATTGCTGGATCCTCCGGTAGTACTATGTCCAATTTTCTGAGGAACCGCCAGACGGATTTCCAGAGTGGTTGTACAAGCCTGCAATCCCACCAACAATGGAGGAGTGTTCCTCTTTCTCCACATCCTCGCCAGCATCTGCTGTCACCTGAATTTTTGACTAATTCCTTTTAATATGTGCTTATCATACTCCAGCAAAAGCTGGTATGGGATGCTATTGATGCCAAGAATATTCTGTGAAACTTTCCCCCCTTTGATATTATATATTGCCTGTGATGGCTAATCTTTTGTGTCAACTTGACACAGATGGGCAGAGGGAGACTCAAATGAGGGATTGCTTGTATCAGATTGTTCTGTGAGCATGTCTGTCAAACATTTTCTAGATTGTTGATTGAGGTGAAAGAACCCAGTCCACTGTGGACAGTCCTACTTCTGGGCACATGGTCCTGGGATTATTACAAAAGTAGGTTAATTTGAGCCTGGAAGCAAGTCAGTAACCAGTGTTATTTGCTGGTCTCTGCTACAGTTCCTGCTTGAGTTCCTGCCCTGACTTGCTTTGGTGATATGAACTGTGATGTGGAAGTGTATCCCAAATAAGCTTTTCCTCTCTAAGTCGCTTTTGTTTGTGGTGTCATACAGCAACAAATACTCAAGCCCTGCCTCTCTGCCTTGTTCTTCTTGGGTTTCACTTTGTTAACCTCATAGGTACTTATGCATTCTGTGTGGATGATGGGCTCTTGGACTTGGAGCCTGGATCTACTCTCAGTTTAGGAGTCTGGAATAACCACAGGCTGTATTCGCCAAGAATCCACATTTATTTATTTCTTCGATATAAAGTTTATTAGAACCGCCGCTATGTTTTGCACTTCATATTTATTTAGATTGTAATTATATTGTACACTATCAGTACCTTTAGATGGAACAGAAAGGAACTTATTCCTACAATCTTGAGGACATCATTCCAGGTTTCAATATTTCCCCCTATTAATTTGCAAACAATAGTAACTCTTCATTTTGTAGACAATTAGGAGGATTTTTAGAGATACCATCTCAGTTAAATTACTAGTCTGGTGCCTGACATGTAAAGAGTTCTATAAATGTTAGATATTACTTCTATATATAATAATCACTAATGTCTTATATATAGGAAATGCTAAATACATTTCTGTAATGCATTTCAATTATACGCTTTGTTTTAGAGTTAGGATAGTTTGAATCTGCTCTTTAATATGACTTTCCCTCTGACCCTTAATATGATCCAAGTTTGAAAAAAATTTTGAAGTGAAAAATCCTAGTTAGAATTTAAGCCATATCAATGATCAAAACTTATAATTGTCAACATGACATTTATTTTCTTTCTTTCATTACATTGGTGTTAATATGTCTTAGGACTGTCAAGTTATATTTTTCCTAATTGGAGATCACAATGACCATTTTCCTAGGTAGCATGCTTTTTACTTTTACTTGTCAAACTTTAGTATAATTTCAGGTTATAGATATTAAACATACTTATGTTGAACCACCAGTTCTGTCATGTACATTGTGTGTCATAAGAAATTAAATCCAAGTAACTTATCTTCAAATTTTATTTCTTTCATTTACTTTCTCTAAGACTTGGAAATATCATATAATCTTTGTGTTCCAGGTTCTGATAAAATAGGAGAAGTAATATTATCCACTTCATAGAATTGTCATTGTTAAATAAACTAACATTTATAAAGCACTTTCAGTATTTCCTAGCAATTTTCATTGGTATAAAATATTACAATTTTGTTTTAATCACTTCTTCCCTAGAGAAGCCTTCAGACTACCAGTTACTTTTGTTATTTCACTCATTACAATAATAGTTTATTATTTCACGTATCTATTGGCTAATCCTCACTTATTTACTATTTGCTTACAATCATGAAATGTAAGTTACATGGCAGCGCATGGCTTATTTATTTCTATAATTCTAGCATATTCAGTAGTATCTGGCATTGTTTTTGAATAACTAGTAATTCATTGCTATATACTTTTACCTAGGAAATAAGATACCACTTTTTTCTTTTCTTTTTTTAATTAGGCATTTTCTTCAGTTACATTTCAAATGCTATCCCAAAAGTCCCCCATACCCTCCCCCCCACTCTCCTACCCACCCACTCACACTTCTTGGCCCTGGTGTTCCCCTGTACTGGGGTATATAAAGTTTGCAATACCAAGGGGCCTCTCTTCCCAATGATGGCTGACTAGGCCATCTTCTGCTACATATGCAGCTAGAGACATGAGCTCCGGGGGTACTGGTTAGTTCATATTGTAGTTCCACCTATAGGGTTGCAGACCGTGTTAGCTCATTGAGTACCTTCTCTAGCTCCTCCATTGGAGGCCCTGTGTTTTATCCAATAGCTGACTGTGAGCATCCACTTCTGTGTTTGCCAGGCACTGGCATCGCCTCACAAGAGGCAGATATATCAGGGTCCTTTCAGCAAAATCTTGCTGGTGTATGCGATGGTGTCTGCATTTGAAGGCTGATTATGTGATGGATCCCTGGGTACAGCAGTCTCTGGATGGTCCATCCTTTCGTCACAGCTCCAAACTTTGTCTCTGTAACTCCTTCCATGGGTGTTTTGTTCCCAAGTCTAAGAAGAGGCAAAGTGACCACACTTTGGTCTTTGTTCTTCTTGAGTTTCATGTGTTTTGCAACTTGTAACTTGGGTATTCTAAGTTTCTTGGTTAATATCCACTTATCAGTGAGTACATATCATGTGAGTTCTTTTGTGATTGGGTACCTCACTCAGGATAATACCCTCCAGGTCCAAATACCGAATGGCTGAGAAGTACCTGAAAAAAAATGTTCATCATCCTTAATCATCAGGGAAATGCAAATCAAAACAACCCTGAGATTCCACCTCACACCAGTCAGAAGGGCTAAGATAAAAAACTCAGGTGACAGCAGATGCTGGAGAGGATGTGGAGAAAGAGGAACACTCCTCCGTTGTTGGTGGGATTGCAAGCTTGTACAACCACTCTGGAAATCAGTCTGGCAGTTCCTCAGAAAATTGGACATAGTACTACCGGAGGATCCCTCAATACCTCTCCTGGGCATATATCCAGACGATGTTCCAACTGGTAATAAGGACACATGCTCCACTATGTTCATAGCAGCCTTATTTATAATAACTAGAAGCTGGAAAGAACCTAGATGTCCCTCAACAGAGGAATGGATACAGAAAATGTGGTACATTTACACAATGGAGTACTACTCAGCTATTAAAAAGAATGAATTTATGAAATTCCTAGGCAAATAGATGGACGTGGAGGATATCATCCTTAGTGATGTAATCCAAAGATACCACTTCTAAAGTTAGCATATAATGTTAGAAAGTTTTTTCCTTCCATGTATTTAATAACCTTACAAATTATCTTGAACATGGTTCTAATTACAAAATTTTCATACATAATATTTCATTTTTTAACTATTAGATTAAATTTATCAGTGGAAAAATTCATAAATTAAACATAGTTAATCTTCTGAGAAACTACTTATCTGACTTAAATTGTAACCTTATTGAGGAAGGGACTGAGTCTCCATTACCAGTGTTATATCACCCTTTGCAGGTAAGCATTAATAATTCAGAACTAAGCACGTATCTTATGGTAGTTTCTAATGTCATTAGTACTTACCTAACTTAGAGTTTTTTAGTTGAATGATTTTGAATTTTTTTTTATTGTTCTCATTTTACATTTACAGCATTAAAATTTTTGGATTAAGTAATTTATATAAGGTCATACAATAGTAAACTCCAAAATAAATTCAACTGCATTGCTTATAAGATATCTTTCCATTAAATATTCTGCCAGCTTTTTTCATGTTACATGAATATTTGTGTTTATAGTTTACAGATACAGTTGTGAAACTGTATGTTTTTTTGTTTTTGTTTTTGTTTTTTTGTTTTTGTTTTTTTGAGACAGGGTTTTTCTGTGTAGCCCTGGCTGTCCTGGCACTCACTTTGTAGACCAGGCTGGCCTTGAACTTAGAAATCCGCCTGCCTCTCCCTCCCAAGTGCTGGGATTAAAAGCGTGCGCCACCACTGCCCGGTGAAACTATGTTTAAGGCAAATTTTAAACAAAGTTTCATTTATTACAACTATCTACTACAGAAATTTGTGAAATTAACTTCCGTCATCATTAGCACAATTGGTTTTAAAAATTTTAAGATAGTTTTTTTCTTAGCATATCCTGCAACCCTACATATGTACAACATCCTCCATTATTAACATCCTGCATCTGAGTAGTTCATTTGTTACAACTAGAAAGCTATGCTAGTAGGTCATTGTTATGGACCATTATTTGTTTACGTAAAGTTTTATAATTTCTTTTGTACATTCCTTTGATTGGGCAAACTTATAATGAGATGGACTCAGCATTTCTAAAAATCCTCTGTTGTAAATTCTTATCTATTTCAATGATTATTTCAATACTAATAACCCCTGGTTATTAATATTTTGGTTCTAGTTAATCCTCACCAATCTTCTTTATTCTTTACAGGAATAAACTCTTTGCTTCATTGATTCTTTGGGTTATTCTTTTTTCATTTAATTATTTTCCTTCCTGATCTTTGTTATTTCTTTATATTCTAATGATTTTTGATTGGTTAGATCTCTATCCCTCACTCTGTACAAAATAAATTAAATTGAATATAGGCCTAATGAAGGACTTACTGACCCAATAAGGAGCTGAAAGAGTCAGATGGATATTTGCACCTAACCAATGGACAGAGCTGCTGACCCCTGTGGTTGAATTAGGAAAAAGCTGGAAGAAGCTGAGGAGTAGGGCGACCCTGTAGGAGGACAAGCAGTCTCAATTAATCTGGACCCCTGAGATCTCTCAAACATCGGACCACCAATCAGGTAGCATCCACCAGCTGATATGAGACCCTCAACACATATACAGCAGAGGACTGCTGGGTCTGGGTTCAGTCATAGATGATGCACCTAACCCTCAAGAGACTGGAGGCCTCAGGGAGTTTAGAGGTCTGGTTAGCTGGGGGTTGGGAGATGGGGATATCCTGTGGAGACACAGGGGTGAGGAGTAGGTAGGGGATGTGGAACAGTCAGAGGGTGGACTGGGAGGGGAGTAAAATCTGGAGTATAAATAAATAAATAAATAAATAAATAAATAAAAGATTAAAAAAGAAAGGACTTACTGAAAGGATTCTAATAGCCCAAAAATTAAAATATCATATATGTTTCAACAACCTAATACACAGAAATCAAACAATACTGTCAGTTAATTGTTCAATTAAATGAATAAATGGTTCTCAAAAATGAGTTAGAAATAGCCAAGAAAAACATGGAAAATGCTTGTCATTTTTGGTCATTAAGAGAGTATAAATTAAACATGAACATTCCATTTCACTCCAGACAGAATGGTTATCTTTAAGAGAACAACCAACAATGAAAGCTCAGGAGACTCTTATAAGCATGAGTTCATACCCAATGGATATCTGCATGGAAGTTCTTCAGAAAACTAGATAGAGATCTATACATCTATACCAAGTTTTACCACTCCTGATTATACCTCAGGAATACTTGCATATCTGTATTTACTGTATCATTATTTATAATAGCCAAGTTATAGAAGCAATCAGTATCAGTAAGCAGGAAGTAGATAATCTTAGTGCACATATGCACAATGAAGGAACAGTTGGAAATGGGGAAAATGGAGGGGGGAGAGGTGCAGATGGTCAAAATAGATGACAAAGTTGTATGAAAATGCCTTTATTTCTAATGTACAATGAATATTACTAGGAAAAGTTCATAGAAATTACCAGAGGAAAAATCAAGGTAAGGAACATTTCTAAAGGAACTATATTTTAAGGGAAAATTTATATTTAATAAATTTGTGACACCTAACCCTCAAGAGACTGGAGGCCCTGGGGAGATTAGAGGTCAGGTGGCATGGGTGGTGGGTGCTGGGGACATCCTCATAGAGATGGGGTGGGGAGGAGGTATGGGATGTGGAACAATCAGAGGGTGGACCGGGGTGGGGGGATAAAATCTGGAGTGTAAAATAAATAAATAAATGATTAATAGATAAAAAATCAATTACAAAAAATAAATTTGTGCTATCATATTTGCTCCCCTCCAAATCAATATATCTAAATTATTAAAATGAATTGAGTTCAGCATTCTTTTTCAAAACTGAAGAATATTTGATTAGAAACTCATGTTTTGCTTATTAGAGAAAAATCTCTTACAGACTTTGTTATCTTTTTCAATTGCTCTTGAAATCTAATTTTCCAAAGGCTAAGCCCATAGCTTCTAATTTCATCATCCCTTTAGTGTGTCTCTTTATTTTTGAAAGATCACAGCCATGCTTTCTTCTGCCTAATGTGGTGTTAGCCCAGCCTCTGACAGCTCACATGTGGAAATCAAACCTTTTCACTGCGGGAAGTAGACAGATTATTTACTTTTTTTTAATATAAGAATAAACTCTTTTTTCTTTTTTAAAGAGCAGCATTTTTAAAAAAAATATTGGATATTTTCTTTATTTACATTTCAAATGCTATCCCATTTCCTGGTTTCCCCTCTGAAAAAACCCTCCTGCTCTCCCCTCCCCCTCCCCCTGCTCACCAACCCACCCACTCCTGCATCTTGGTCCTGTCATTCCCCTACACTGGGGTATACAGCCTTCATAGGACAAAGGACCTCTCCTCCCATTGATGTCCAACGAGGCCATCCTCTGCTGCATATGCAGCTGGAGCCATGAGTCCTACCATGTGTGCTCTTTGGTTAGTGGTTTAGTCCCATGGAGCTCTGGGGGTACTGGCTAGTTCATATTGTTGTTCCTTTATGGGGCAGCAAACCTCTTCAGCTCCTTGGGTCCTTTCTCTAGCTCCTTCATGGGGGATCCTATGATCAGTCCAATGGATGATCAAGAAAAAGTTCTTCATGTAGTATTGTTTTTTCTCTTAAATATTTGCAATACTAATTGTCCTAGTTAGGGTTTTATTTCTGTGAAGAGACACTATGACCACAACAACTCTTATAAAAGAAAACATTTCTGCAGGATCTCTCCAATGCTTGGCTGTGGGTCTCTACATCTGTTTCTATCAGTTGCTGAATGAAGCCTCTCTATTGACAATGAGGCTAGGTACCAATCTATAAGTATATCAGAGTATCATTAAGAATAATTTCATTGGCTTTTTTTCCCAGTTGTGTTTGGTCCTATCCTAGGTCTCTGGCCTACCCAGCCTTGGGTTTCTTGCCTTCCTTGCAGTATCAGGGGTGAACCTCCCACTCATGGAGTGGGTCTCAAGTTGGGAAGGATTGTCGGAGCCAGAGTGGTCCAGGACAGCACAGGAAAACCCCATAGAATCAACTAAATTGGCCACATAGGGGCTCACAGAGACTGAACCTGCCAACCAGGGAGCCTGCATGGGAGTGACCTGGGTCCTTTGCATATAAGTTACAGTTGTGTAGCCTGGTCTTCTTGTGGGACTCCTAACAGTGGGAGCAGGGGTTGTCTTTGGCTTTGTTGCCTGCATTTAGGACTCTTTCTTCCTATTGAGTTTCCTCTTTCAGCCTTAATAGGGAAGGAGGTGTCTAGTCTCACTATAACTTGATATGCTGTGACTGTTTGATACTCATGGGAGGCCTGCCCTTTTTTGAAGAGGAAGGGAGGAAGAGTAGGGCATGGTAGGGGGTTAGGGGGATGGATTGGAAGGAGAGGAGGGAGGGGAGACTGCAGTCAGGATGTAAAACGAATGAATGAATAAAAAAATTAGATAGCTATCTAGATAGATAAGGTAAAGGAAAATTTTAATTTTTCTGCTTACAGTTTTAGAGATTTAGTCCATTATTGTCATTGCAGGAAGCATGGTGGTGTGCAGGCAGACATGGTGCTGGAGAAGGATCTGAGAGTTCCATACTAGGATCCTCAGGAAGCATGAAGGAAAAGCAATGCTGAGCCTGACATGATCATCTGAGACCTCAAAGTTTGCCAAAGGAAGCATACTTCCTCCAACAAGGCCATGCCTCCTAATGTTGCCACTCTCTAAAAGCTTATGAGGGCCATTTCACTTAAACCACCACACTGATTCATCAAAACTTGGCGTTCTTTAAGCCATATATACATAAATATATGTACTTATATATTTATGTCTCTCTCTATATATATTCAGGATATACCATTTATCTTCATTATTTGGCCTAACTTCATTTGTTATGAAAATTGCATGGATATTGAGTTTGATATTTATATGCTTATGACTAATGGCCTATCTTTGAAACCTCCCCAAGAATTATGATAAGGACTTATTTTGTCTCAGCCTTGAATAAAAATGAACCCATTTGATTAATGAATTTTTCCAAGTTAATGTAGAGAATTTAATTTCAGCGTATATGAAGTTTGTCATTTCTTTAGTTTTATCATCTTTTCTTTCATTGTAATTAATCACCACTGATACATTTGTACTACTCAAAACCTCATTAAGCCTTCCATTTTACTTTTCTCTAACAAAAGTTAGACTTATTCTACTTTATACACATCAGATGTTTATTACCTCTTTACATCTCCATTTTACAACATGCAATCATATATGTATACACACACGTATAATATAATATAGAACAATTTTTATATACTTATTTACTCCACATCCCTACCTACACTCTGACGGCTATACTAATTTTGTTTATTTCTGGATGTCCAGCACCCAGTGCAGTGCCCAGGACTGAGTACTCAGTGGTTGCTGAGGGAGATAATGAGATCCACCAGCAATTTTGAAGCATCCACAATTTGCTCTGCTGGAACTCTGAATATTGAATCTGGCAAAAATAGATTAGGAATACTAGCCAGATGTTGTTTTTAAGGGTTCTGTTTTTAGGCTGTAAATTAAAAATTCATTTAGAAGTACAGGTCTAATTTGGGAACCAGAATGCAGTTGTAGTTTGACAAGATAACGTAAGTAAATCTTCCAAGGGCTTATCCATCATCACTGCCTTCTGAAAGAGTTCATTCTGTGTGGAAGAACGGTTTCTGAGCCTGGGTGACAGGCAGAAACACCCCAGACTCTTTGCTCTTCTAGCTCGCCTCACTACTTTGTCCGGATACCACCACATGGCTCCATAGAAGCAGCCTTCTCATTTTCTTTCTGTGATGAATATAGGTGTCTACATTAATACTAATTAAATTAAAAATATTTCTTTCCATTATGACTAACATGCAAGTAGAAAATATTTAAGTTCTTTACTGAAGAGTGAGCATTAAGGAATACAAAATTAACTAGTATGAAATTAAGAATGTGTAATATGGTCCTGTGTAAGACCAAAGCATGAAAGTCCATTATTATCAAACACTAGGGAATTAGATACACATTACTCTTTCAGGGAAAAATTAACCAAGCATTCTTTCTGTAAAGCTGTGAGATATTCTAAAATAGAAGTTGTAAAACTTTAGCTTTGATGAATTTGGGCTGACATATAGTCATAACTACTACAAAGTAACCAAGAAAGAATTCAACCTTAGGTCTGTGTTTCTTCCAATCATATGGCACTTAATATACTGTCTGTACTTGGAGAAACAGGGTATTTCTTATTACATATTTTATTATTTATTGTAACTCTTTACTTGGCATTTGGTTGGCATTTCAAGGGTGTTAATATTCTTTTACTGAATGACAGATTGATTTACAGCTTATGGACCTTGTATATTACCATTAGTTCTAGGTACCAGATAGGATGTTCACGGGATCTTTAGTGTATATTCAGTATTGAAGCATTCTGTGATTAGTTGTAGCTTAAAAAATAGATCTCTTATTTGTGTTGTAGATGTATATGCTTAGGGAGAGTTGGGACATATGCATTTCACAAATTTGTTTGAGAAATGAATTATTGGTATATGATTTGTAAACCTATTTACAGCATCAACAAATGAATACACAGTTTAAAAATTCTAGAAAGAAGGTATATAATGGGTGTTACTTCACTGAGATTAGAAGTCTCACACAACTAGGGACAGAGGCACATGTATGTAATCCTTGTACTTGTGAGGCTGAGGCAGGAGGATTGAGAATCTAAAGGTAACCTGGGTTATGTAGTTGATAAGAGAACTTGTCTCAGAAATACAGGAAATAGTTAATGTGTTAGCTCACATCTTTAATCCCCGAACTGAAGAGACAGAAGCAGATAAATCTCTGAGTTCAAGGCAATCCTGGTTTACAAAGTTAATTCCAGGCCAGGTCAGACAGGGCTACTTGGTAAGATCCTGTCTTAAAAACAAAAAGCAGGGGGCTGGTGAGATGGCTCAACAGGTAAGAGCACCCGACTGCTCTTCTGAAGGTCCTGAGTTCAAATCCCAGCAACCACATGGTGGCTCACAACCATCCATAGCGAGATCTAACTCCCTCTTCTGGTGTGTCTGAAGACAGCTACAGTGTACTTACATATAATAAAAAAAATAAAAATAAAAAAAGACAAAAAACAAAACAAAGGCAACAAGAAACAACAAAATAACTAAAACATATATAAATAAAAAATTAGAAAAAAACAATCCAAATAAATAACTGTCCTAAAACGTTCTCAACCAACACTTTCAGATACTCTTCTTATTATTATTGATAAATTTGTGACTAGTAGGCTGATTCTCATCTTCAATGTAGTCTCTAACCAGAATTGTGAGTCTCTGGAAATAAGGCATTAAATGACAGACTCTGCAGCTGCACTTCTATACAGAGGTAATTAATTTCCTATTTGAAAGTTTTTTGTTTGTTTGTTTGTTTGTTTGTTTTTGGTCTGAGAAATGGAAAACATGATGATGTATATCAGGGTAAATTTTAATTAATAGCCAAGCTTCTTTATTCTGATCAATGAGTTGCTTATAGGCTTTGTGTGGAGTAGTTTCAACATAAAGAGAAAACAAAGTATGCTTTAGTTACATCCATCAGCGGTATAACCCATTTAAGTGTCAAAATTCTACACAGCTCTAAAATCTATTTCTAGTTGTCTCAACAGTCCTATTTATCAGTCTGAAATAAGATATAATTACCACATTATCTCACCAGGTACATGCTACATTTAACAATACAAATCTTTCCTCATCTTCCCAAATATGCTCATAGTTGATTTCTAAATATTCATTTTCTGTGTTGTTATTTTTATAAATCTGTAAATCAAACATCATCAGGGTATATGATAACAATTTTTAAGGTTAGTATTTGCTTCTTTAAAGGTAAACTTTATAATTATTTTATTTAAATGTTCTTTCTTAACTTTTTTAAACTAAAAGAAAACCACTTTTTGTATTTATGTTTAGAGAAAAATATGTTGCATAAAATGGTAATGAGGGCGCATTTATATGTAATGGAAGAAAATGTTACAGTACTCAGTGTTCCCTTCAAGGAAAAGGCACAATCTGTGACTTCTTCAGGGGTGTTCAGTGATCCCCTTTCTTGTCTGAGTTCTACCCTATACTCTACAGAACTTAATCATTTATTATTTTGATAAATATACATATTTGGTAATATACATGTCTCAACAATGATATCCATGATAGTAATAATAACAATCTACTTACTGAAGGAGAGTTGTATTCTAGGTTATTCACACATATTTTCTGTAACTCTCAGGAAAACATTTTAATTTAAGAAAACAGGCCCAGTATGGTTACATTATGTGACAAAGGTCATACTAAAGCACATATCTGAATTAAGTGATTTCAATTTTTCAAATTTGTGTGCTATTAAAATCCAAAGTCATACTACAAATTATTAATGCCTTGCCTAAATGTAGAGCAATAATTCAGGGTTGGAATTTGAAGGTCTGTATAAGACAAGTTTTAGGCAAAGCATGAATAATTACAGAAGTCAGGAACTCAGAAGTTATTTTATAGCAATGAGAGTTGTTATTTGGAGTTATTTTATACTTCTTTAATTGTCAGTAGTTTTTGTAATTTCATATGCACGTAAAGTGGTTGAGAGACATTTTCTCACTTATGTTTTCTTGTCTTCTTTTTGTTTTTTCCATTAATTAATTTATTTATTCACTTTACATCCCAATATCTATCCCTCCTCCTTCTCCTCCTAAGCTCCCCTCACACCTCCTCCCACATTCCCCCTACCTTTCTCCTCTGAGAAGAGGGAGCCCCCACAGGGTCTCACCCCATGATGGCACATCAAGTCACTACAGGACTAGGGACATCCTCTCCCACTGAGGCCAGACAAAGTGGCCCAGTTAGAGGAACAGGATCCACAGGCAGGCAGCAGATTCAGGGACAGCCCCTGCTCCAGTTGTTGGGGGACCTGCATGAAAAGCAAGCTGCACAGCTGTTATTCAGGGATTGGTGGTGGTTAGGTCCAACCCATGCCCGCTCTTTGGTTGTTAGCTCAGTCTTTGGGAGCAACCAAGTGTCCATGTTAGTTGAATTTTTTGGTTTTCCTATGACGTCTCTATCTTCTTCAGGTACCTTAATCCTCTCCCCCAACTCTTCCACAAGACTCCCTAGCTCCATCTAATATTTGACTGTGGGTTTTCCCATCTGTTCCATTAGCTGCTGGTTGGAACCTCTCAGAGGATTAAGCATAATAGAGTATGATTAATAGTATCAGGGACTGATACTTGCCCATGGGATGGGACTCAATATGGGGCAGTCATTGGGTGGCCATTTGCTCCATCTCTGGTCCATCTTTGTCCCTGCACCTTGTAGGCAGGGCACATTTTGGGTCTAAGTGTTTGTGGCTGGGTTACTGTCCTTAACCTTTTAGGAGCCCTGCCTCACTACAGGAAGTAGCCATTTCAGGCTTCATGTCCCCCATAGCCAGGAGTCTCAGCTAGACTCACCTCCATAGACTCCCTCTCTGTGTCCCTCTATCCCTGTCCAAGGTCTCTGGCATGCCCTCGAGATGCCCTACCCCTAATCACAGCCTATTTCCATTCTCTGCCCTACTTTCCCTAGACACTGCTATCCTGATACCCTGCTCCATTTCCTCCATAATCTCCTCTCCCATGCATTTCTCTATCTCCATCCACCTCCAATATCTAATTTATTTCTCCTTCTGAGAAAGATTCAAGCATCCACCCTTGGACCTTCCTTGTCAATTGGCTTCTTTTGGTCTGTGGATTGTAGTAGCATGGTTATTCTGTACTTTATGGCTAGCATCCACTTATAAGTGAATACATACCATGCATGTCTTTTGGGGTCTGGATTAGCTCACTCAGGATGGTATTTTCTAGTTCTATCCATTTGTCTGCAGAATTCATAATGTGCTTGTTTTAATAGATGAGTATTATTCCATTGTGTAAACGAACCACATTTTCTTCATCTGTTGTTCAGTTGAGGGGCATCTGGGTTTTTTCCAGTTTCTGGCTACTAAATATAGGTGCCATGAACATAGTCGAGAAAGTGATCTTGTGAGATGGTGGAGCATTTTGGGAGTATATGCCCAGGAATGGTATAGCTAGGTCTTGAGGTAGAACTATTCCCAATTTTCTGAGAAATGGCCAAATTCATTTTTAGAGTGGTTTAAAATATTTTCCGTTTTCCATGATATGATTTTGGCTTCTTTGTCAAAAAAATCAAGTGTACATAGATGTGTGGATTATTTCTGGGTCTTTGAAATAATCCCACCAGCAATTTAGGAGTGTTCCCCTTGCTCCACATCCACACTAGCATGTGATGTCCCTTGAGTACTTGATCTTAGTCATTCTGATGGGTATAAGGTAGAATCTCAGGGATGATGTGATTTGCATGTCCTCGATGACTAAGGACGTTGAAATTTCTTTTTGGCTATTAGATATGCCTGTGTTGAGAATTCTCTGTTTAGCTCTGTACATCATTTTTAATCTGGATTATTTGGATTGTTGGTATCTAACTTCTTAAGTTCTTTATATACTTTGGATATTAATCCTCTGTCAGTTGTAAGATTGGGAAGATCTTTTTTCCAATCTATAGTTTGTCCTATATTGATGGTGTTCTTTGACTTATAGAAGCTATTCAGTTCCTTGTGGTCCCATTTATTGTTGATCTTAGTGCCTGAGCTATGGGTGTTCTGTTCAGGAAGTTATTTCTTGTAACAATGAGTTAACAGTTATTCCCCACTTTCTGTTCTATTAGATTTAGTGTATCTGGTTTTACATTGAGATATATGATCCATTTGAACTTGAGTTTTATGCAGAATAAATATGGCTCTATTTGCATTCTTCTACATTCAGATATCCAGTTAGAGCAACACAATTTGTTGGAGATATTTTCCCTTTTCCACGATATGATTTTGACTTCTTTGTCAAAAAAATCAAGTGTACATAGTTGTGTGTGGATTATTTCTGAGTCTTTGATTTGATTCCATTGATCCACTTATGGCCATTTTCACTATGTTAATACTACGGATCCATGAAAATGGGAGATCCTAACATCTTCCGATATCTTCCTCAGTCTTCTCCAGAGACTTGAAGTTACTGTCATATAGGTCTTTCACTTGCTTGGTTAGAGTTACTTCAAGATATTTTATATTATTTGTGACTATTGTGAAGGGCACTGTTTCCCTAACTTCATTCTCAGCTCATTCATCATTTGTATAAAGGAGAGCTACTGATTTTTTGAGTTAATTTTGTATCCAGCCACTTTGCTGAAGTTGTTTATCAGTTTTAGGCATTCACTGGTAGAATTTTTGGGGTAACTTTATGTATATTATCATATTATCTGTGAATACCGATACTTTGACTTCTCCCTTTCCAGTTTGTTTGTCCTTGATCTCTTTTGTTGTCTTATTGCTCCAGGCAGAACTTTAAGTACAAAATAGAAACAGAAGGAACATAGCCAAACTTAACTATGAGGCCACAGTCATTCTGATACCTAAACAACATAGAGACTCAACACAGAAAGATAATTCCCTCTCAATTCCCTTATGAATGTTGATGTAAAAACACTCAATAAAATTCTCACAAACTGAATACAAGAACATATTACCCCCATGATCAAGTGGGCTTTGAAATTATGAGCAAAATAAATATTTCATTCCTCAAGTTGCTCATATGTATATTTTGATTAAATTTATATAAAATAACTGATACAATAATCAATCATAATGTGGGATTATTATTTCTTATTATTTATGTCTGTGCCAATTATTACATTTTTGCAGTTTCTTTTTTCTTTATTTGATCTCATTATATCATACATGTTTATCATAGTAAAATATAAATTTAAAGCACTGGGGTCTGGAGATCATGTGGACTGGCTGCATTTCCAGAGGATCTATTACCTCCTTCAGTCAACTTCATTAACCAGGTCCATATGTATTTTATAAACATACATTCCAAGTATACATACAAATTAAATACATAAGATTGCAAAGTACTGTTTGTTCATTTGCTAGATTTAAAATAAAATAGTCTATGCTTTCAGCAAGTAACAAAAGTTTTCAACAATAAAATAAAATTTAGCTCCTAAAAGTCTCTTTAAATTTTTTCACAAATCAAGAAATACTTGCAAGTTATTGACATTTTGCAAAGCATTGCATAATATTTGGGATGGAGAGGCAGAAAGTGTCAGTAAAATGTAGGAAATTTGTCACTTTTGATGTGATAGTACATGATTACTAGAGGGAGAAATTTATTGGAAAAATAATTCTAAAATAAAGTTATATACAATGTGCTATATGAACACAGAGGAATATCTATTTTTTATATGGGAAAGATAAGGCAGTACTTCCTGGGGGAGATAATATTTCATGTACAGCCACAGCCTGAATAGGATTTTCCACAAGAAAAGCAGGGTATGTGTGTATCTAGTCATACATGGATTTACTATAAACAGAGCACTTTCAAGTACTGACTGACAGGGCAGTTTGACAGTGTTGTTGGTGACATGCATGATTTTTCTAAAATTATAGTTTCTTTTAAATAAAATTATGAACAAATTAAATGCAAATTTTCTTGAGTTTTATTTTAGTTGTAGTTAGAAAAAAATTGTAAAATTCTTTGTATTTGAATGCAAACAGAGATGGGTTATAATCTCACGTAATTGCAAATGGACTTATTAAATAAATTAACATCTGGTATTGCATTTGGAGGTCATATAAGATTCTTCTCTTTTTAGTACACCTGTTATTCCTGGCTCCTACAGAGTAGATACCATCAATGTTGGTTTGTTTCATTTAAACAAACTTAAATGCTACAATTTACAAAGTAATCACTGTATGTTCCACAGAATTTAGACATGCCACAGATGTGTTCTGTTCCAGAAGAATATCTCAGTAAAGTCATCTACAATATTTTTGTTTTCAGTGCCTTAGAAATGTTATTTTATATCATTTTGAATGTGCCACTCACGTGTAATAGATGTGTGTGTTAAATTATTTTATTACTAAAAATGCTAGCATTAATCTAAGTCTTAGTAAGTTGCTATGTCTTGGTGGTGGATGTTTGATCTCAGTGGTGATAGCTGCTGAGTGATTATGATCACATGGTGGAGGCTAAAGTTTGTATGGCGCTGCTAGTTTCTTAAGTAAGGCAACTGAAATCTGTTACACTGATCAACTCGTGTTAAGATTTCTCATCAGATATGGTAGCACTTGCCCATAATTTCAGGGTGTAAGAGGCTGAGGCATGAGGATTTTGAGACACTCTGGGCTAGGGAGTCAGTATATGACTCAAATAAACAAAACAAGAAAACATGAAACAAAATATCATCATCAGAAAAGATATCTCTGTAGAATGCAGTCTGTTGCTACCATGTTGCCCAGAGTAAAACTCTAAAAATTGGGACACAGGTATTAACTGCTGATGCACTAATCTAAATTATTAGTTTTTATTTCAGTGATGTTTATAAGCTTTCATCAAAGCAGATTCTGACCCAGGCATGGCGGCATATGCCTTTAATCCCAGCACTTTTGGTAGGCAGAGGCAGGTAGATCTCTATGATTTTGGATTCAGCTTGGTCTACATAGAAATTTCTAGAACAGACAGTTTGAGACCTTGTCAAAACAAACAAACAAAACAAAACAAAACAACCCCCCACCCCCCCAAATCCAACAAAACCAAACCATAAACATAAAGTAGATTCCATCTCAAGAAAACACATCTTCTTCTTATCCTTTAGAAAGAAATCCTCATTTCTACACTTTTTGTCTCACTGGCTGTATTAGGCCAGTCTGGTGGATGCATTTTTACAATTGAGGTGTCTTCTTCCTTTTTAATTCTTAATTAAAAATATGTTGAATGGTTATTCTCATATCTACTCATTTTCCCATCTGTCTCTGTTTAGTTTTTTTTTTTTTTTTTTTTTTTTTTTAGGTAGCATTTTATTTTTAAAAATTATTTATTTATTTATTTTGGTTTTTCGAGTCAGGGTTTCTCTGTGTAGCTCTGGCTGTCCTGGAACTCACTTTGTAGACAAGGCTGACCTCGAACTCAGAAATCTGCTTGCCTCTGCCTCCCAAGTGCTGGGATTAAAGTGCCACCATGCCCAGCACTAGGTAGCATATTTTATTGGGATATATTCATTGTAAATAATATTGGTTTTAATAAATATATTTTTATACACTTATATCTTGAGAATTATATTTTTGCCCTAGTTTACTTTTTGTTGCTGTAACTGATCAAAACTGACGTAGGTAGGTAACAGTTTATTTGTGTTATAGCACACATCTCAGTCTATAATGGAGTGATATTAGAATAGGAACCCACACAGGAACATAGAGGCAGAATCTGAAGCAAGACTGTGGAACAACACTTCTTATTTGTTTGCTTCCCATGGCTTGCTCAGCTTACTTTTTATATAACCCAGGACTGCCTGTCCAATGGGGGCACTCCGCTGAGTAGACAGGGTCTTTCTACATCAATCATCCATCAAGAAAATGCACAGGGACCCCAATGGAAGAGTTAGGGGAAGGACTGAAGGAGCCGAAGGGGCCTTATCTGGCATCAATGGGAGGGAAGGCCCTTGGTCCTGTGAAGGCTTGATGTCCCAGTATAGAGGAAGGCTAGGGTGGTGAGGCAGGAGTGGGTAGGTGGGTGGGGGAGCACCCCTTTCCTAGTTTCCCCTCCAAAAATCCCCCATCCCCTCCCACCTCACCCTGATCCCCAACCCACCCACTCCCATTCCTGGCCCTGGCATTCCCCTATATTGGGACTTTCACAGAACCTAGAGCCTCTCCTCCCACTGATGAACAATTAGGCCATCCTCTGCTGCATATGAATCTAGAGCCACAAGTCCAACCATGTGTTTTTTTTGATTGGTGGCTTAGTCCCAAGGAGCTCTGGGGGTACCAGTTAGTTCATATTGATGTTCCTCCTATGGGGCTGCAAACTCCTTCAGCTCCTTGGGTCATTTCTCTAGCTCCTTCATTGCGGACCCTGTGCTCATGCCAATGGATGACTGTGAGTATCCACTTCTGTATTAGTCAGGTACTGGCAGAGCCTCCCAGGAGACAGGTATATCAGGTTCCTGGTCAGTAAGCTCTTGTTGGCATCTGCCATAGTGTCTGGGTTTGGTGGTTGTTTATAGGAAGGATCCCCAAGTGGGGCAGTCTCTGGATGGTTATTCCTTCAGTCTCTACTCTGAACTTTGTCTCTGTAACTCCTTCCATGGGTATTTTGTTCCCTGTTCTAAGAAAGATTCTGAGCTTCTGGGCTAATATCCACTTATCAGAGAGTGCATGTCATGTGTGTTCTTTTGTGATTCGGTTACCTCACTTAGGATGATATCCTCCAGATCCATCCATTTGTCTATGAATTTCATAAATCCATTGTTTTTAATAGCTGAGTAGTACTCCATTGTATAAATGTAACACATTTTCTGTATCCATTCCTCTGTTGAGGGACATCTGGGTTCTTTCAATCTTCTGGCTATTATAAATAAGGCTGCTATGAACATAATGGAGCATGTGTCCTTATTACATGTTGGAGCATCTTCTGGGTATATGCCCAGGAGTGTATTGCTGGTTCTTCTGGTAGAACTATGTTCAATTTTCTGAGGAACCACCAAACTGATTTCCAGAGTGGTTGTACCAGCTTGCAGTCCCACCACCAATGGAGGAGTGTTCCTCTTTCTCCACATCCTCACCAACATCTGCTGTCACCTTAGTTTTTGATCTTAGCCATTCTGACTGGTGTGAGGTAGAATCTCAGGGTTGTTTTGATTAGCATTTCCTTGATGATTAAGGATGTTGAACATTTTGTTTAGGTGCTTCTCAGCCATTTAGTATTCCTCAGTTGAGAATTCTTTGTTTAGCTCTGTATCCCATTTTTTAATAGGGTTGTTTGGTTTTCTGGAGTCTAACTTCTTGAGTTCTTTATATATATTGGATATTAGCCCCCTATAGGATTTAGGTTTGGTAAAGATCTTTTCCCAATCTGTTGGTTGCCATTTTGCCTTATTGACAATTGTCCTTTGCCTTACAGAGCTTTGAAATTTTATGAACTCCCATTTGTTGATTCTTGATCTTACAGCACAAACCATTGCTGTTCTGTTCAGGAATCTTTCCCCCGTGTCCATGTGTTCAAGGCTGTTCCCCATGTTCTCCTCTATAAGTTTCAGTGTCTCTGGTTTTATGTGGAGTTCCTTGATCCACGTAGACTTGAGCTTTGTACAAGGAGATAAGAATGGGATGATTTGCCTTCTTCTATATGCTAACTGCCAATTGGGCCAACACCATTTATTGAAGATGCTGCCTTCTTTCCACTGAGTGGTTTTAGCTCCTTGGTCAAAGATCTAGTGACCATAAGTGTGTGGGTTCATTTCTGGGTCTTCAATTCTATTCCATTGATGGAATAGACCATTTTCTCAATGTTTATATGTTCCACAACTTGCTATTGAATGCTGGAAACCTACTGTAAGACATCAGAAAATTAGATAAACATTATTTTCATTTGGAATTGGTTCACCCCTTTCTTTAGGTCCTTTGTGTAAATACCCATTTCAAGTTAGTGAGGACTTTATCTACCTTTCAGCTTTTATTTCTTTAAGTTTGTCACTGGTTTCCAATTCTTTTAGTGTTACCTTATATTGACAGAAGATGTTGTCTGGGGAGATAAGAGAATTTTTCCTCAGTGTCTTTTTTTTTTTTTTCCATTTTTTATTAGGTATTTAACTCATTTACATTTCCAATGCTATACCAAAAGTCCCCCATATCCACCCACCCCCACGACCCTGCCCACCCACTCCCCCTTTTTTGGCCCTGGTATTCCCCTGTACTGGGGCATATAAAGTTTGCAAGTCCAATGGGCCTCTCTTTCCAGTGATGGCCGACTAGGCCATCTTTTGATATATATGCAGCTAGAGTCAAGAGCTCCGGGGTACTGGTTAGCTCATAATGTTGTTCCACCTATAGGGTTGCAGATCCCTTTAGCTCCTTGGCTACTTTCTCTAGCTCCTCCATTGGGAGCCCTATGATCCATCCATTAGCTGACTGTGAGCATCCACTTCTGTGTTTGCTGGGCCCCGGCATAGTCTCACAAGACACAGCTACATCTGCGTCCTTTCAATAAAATCTTGCTAGTGTATGCAATGGTGTCAGCGTTTGGATGCTGATTATGGGGTGGATCCCTGGCTATGGCAGTCTCTACATGGTCCATCCTTTCATCTCAGCTCCAAACTCCGTCTCTGTAACTCCTTCCATGGGTGTTTTGTTCCCAAATCTAAGGAGGGGCATAGTGTCCACACTTCAGTCTTCATTCTCCTTGAGTTTCATGTGTTTAGCAAATTATATCTTATATCTTGGGTATCCTAGGTTTGGGGCTAATATCCACTTATCAGTGAATACATATTGTGTGAGTTTCTTTGTGAATGTGTTACCTCACTCAGGATGATGCCCTCCAGGTCCATCCATTTGGCTAGGAATTTCATAAATTCATTCTTTTTAATAGCTGAGTAGTACTCCATTGTGTAGATGTACCACATTTTCTGTATCCATTCCTCTGTTGAGGGGCATCTAGGTTCTTTCCAGCTTCTGGCTATTATAAATAAGGCTGCTATGAACATAGTGGAGCATGTGTCCTTCTTACCTGTTGGGGCATCTTCTGGATATATGCCCAGGAGAGGTATTGCTGGATCCTCCGGTAGTACTATGTCCAGTTTTCTGAGGAACCGCCAGACTGATTTCCAGAGTGGTTGTACAAGCCTGCACTCCCACCAACAATGGAGGAGTGTTCCTCTTTCTCCACATCCTCGCCAGCATCTGCTGTCACCTGAATTTTTGATCTTAGCCATTCTGACTGGTGTGAGGTGGAATCTCAGGGTTGTTTTGATTTGCATTTCCCTGATGATTAAGGATGTTGAACATTTTTTCAAGTGCTTCTCTGCCATTCGGTATTCCTCAGGTGAGAATTCTTTGTTCAGTTCTGAGCCCCATTTTTTAATGGGGTTATTTGATTTTCTGAAGTCCACCTTCTTGAGTTCTTTATATATGTTGGATATTAGTCCCCTATCTGATTTAGGATAGGTAAAGATCCTTTCCCAATCTGTTGGTGGTCTTTTTGTCTTATTGACGGTGTCTTTTGCCTTGCAGAAACTTTGGAGTTTCATTAGGTCCCATTTGTCGATTCTCGATCTTACAGCACAAGCCATTGCTGTTCTGTTCAGGAATTTTTCCCCTGTGCCCATATCTTCAAGGCTTTTCCCCACTTTCTCCTCTATAAGTTTCAGTGTCTCTGGTTTTATGTGAAGTTCCTTGATCCACTTAGATTTGACCTTAGTACAAGGAGATAAGTATGGATCGATTCGCATTCTTCTACACGATAACAACCAGTTGTGCCAGCACCAATTGTTGAAAATGCTGTCTTTCTTCCACTGGATGGTTTTAGCTCCCTTGTCGAAGATCAAGTGACCATAGGTGTGTGGGTTCATTTCTGGGTCTTCAATTCTATTCCATTGGTCCTCTTGTCTGTCTCTATACCAGTACCATGCAGTTTTTATCACAATTGCTCTGTAGTAAAGCTTTAGGTCTGGCATGGTGATTCCGCCAGAAGTTCTTTTATCCTTGAGAAGACTTTTTGCTATCCTAGGTTTTTTGTTATTCCAGACAAATTTGCAAATTGCTCCTTCCAATTCGTTGAAGAATTGAGTTGGAATTTTGATGGGGATTGCATTGAATCTGTAGATTGCTTTTGGCAAGATAGCCATTTTTACAATGTTGATCCTGCCAATCCATGAGCATGGGAGATCTTTCCATCTTCTGAGATCTTCTTTAATTTCTTTCTTCAGAGATTTGAAGTTTTTATCATACAGATCTTTCACCTCCTTAGTTAGAGTCACGCCAAGATATTTTATATTATTTGTGACTATTGAGAAGGGTGTTGTTTCCCTAATTTCTTTCTCAGCCTGTTTATTCTTTGTATAGAGAAAGGCCATTGACTTGTTTGAGTTTATTTTATATCCAGCTACTTCACCGAAGCTGTTTATCAGGTTTAGGAGTTCTCTGGTAGAATTTTTAGGGTCACTTATATATACTATCATATCATCTGCAAAAAGTGATATTTTGACTTCCTCTTTTCCAATTTGTATCCCCTTGATCTCCTTTTGTTGTCGAATTGCTCTGGCTAATACTTCAAGTACTATGTTGAAAAGGTAGGGAGAAAGTGGGCAGCCTTGTCTAGTCCCTGATTTTAGTGGGATTGCTTCCAGCTTCTCTCCATTTACTTTGATGTTGGCTACTGGTTTGCTGTAGATTGCTTTTATCATGTTTAGGTATGGGCCTTGAATTCCTGATCTTTCCAAAACTTTTATCATGAATGGGTGTTGGATCTTGTCAAATGCTTTTTCTGCATCTAACGAGATGATCATGTGGTTTTTGTCTTTGAGTTTGTTTATATAATGGATTACATTGATGGATTTTCGTATATTAAACCATCCCTGCATCCCTGGAATAAAACCTACTTGGTCAGGATGGATGATTGCTTTAATGTGTTCTTGGATTCGGTTAGCGAGAATTTTATTGAGGATTTTTGCATCGATATTCATAAGAGAAATTGGTCTGAAGTTCTCTATCTTTGTTGGATCTTTCTGTGATTTAGGTATCAGAGTAATAGTGGCTTCATAAAATGAGTTGGGTAGAGTACCTTCTACTTCTATTTTGTGAAATAGTTTGTGCAGAATTGGAATTAGATCTTCTTTGAAGGTCTGATAGAACTCTGCACTAAACCCATCTGGTCCTGGGCTTTTTTTGGTTGGGAGACTATTAATAACTGCTTCTATTTCTTTAGGTGATATGGGACTGTTTAGATGGTCAACTTGATCCTGATTCAACTTTGGAACCTGGTATCTGTCCAGAAATTTGTCCATTTCATCCAGGTTTTCCAGTTTTGTTGAGTATAGCCTTTTGTAGAAGGATCTGATGGTGTTTTGGATTTCTTCAGGATCTGTTGTTATGTCTCCCTTTTCATTTCTGATTTTGTTAATTAGGATTTTGTCCCTGTGCCCTTTAGTGAGTCTAGCTAAGGGTTTATCTATCTTGTTGATTTTCTCAAAGAACCAACTCCTCGTTTGGTTAATTCTTTGAATAGTTCTTCTTGTTTCCACTTGGTTGATTTCACCCCTGAGTTTGATTATTTCCTGCCGTCTACTCCTCTTGGGTGAATTTGCTTCCTTTTTTTCTAGGGCTTTTAGATGTGTTGTCAAGCTGCTAGTATGTGCTGTCTCCCGTTTCTTCTTGGAGGCACTCAGCGCTATGAGTTTCCCTCTTAGAAATGCTTTCATTGTGTCCCAAAGGTTTGGGTACGTTGTGGCTTCATTTTCATTAAACTCTAAAAAGTCTTTAATTTCTTTCTTTATTCCTTCCTTGACCAAGGTATCATTGAGAAGAGTGTTATTCAGTTTCCACGTGAATGTTGGCTTTCCATTATTTATGTTGTTATTGAAGATCAGTCTTAGGCCATGGTGGTCTGATAGGATACATGGGACAAATTCAATATTTTTGTATCTATTGAGGCCTGTTTTGTGACCAATTATATGGTCAATTTTGGAGAAGGTCCCGTGAGGTGCTGAGAAGAAGGTATATCCTTTTGTTTTAGGATAAAATGTTCTGTAGATATCTGTCAGGTCCATTTGTTTCATAACTTCTGTTAGTTTCACTGTGTCCCTGTTTAGTTTCTGTTTCCACGATCTGTCCTTTGAAGAAAGTGGTGTGTTGAAGTCTCCCACTATTATTGTGTGAGGTGCAATGTATGCTTTGAGCTTTACTAAAGTGTCTCTAATGAATGTGGCTGCCCTTGCATTTGGTGCGTAGATATTCAGAATTGAGAGTTCCTCTTGGAGGATTTTACCTTTGATGAGTATGAAGTGTCCCTCCTTGTCTTTTTTGATAACTTTGGGTTGGAAGTCGATTTTATCCGATATTAAAATGGCTACTCCAGCTTGTTTCTTCAGTCCATTTGCTTGGAAAATTGTTTTCCAGCCTTTCACTCTGAGGTAGTGTCTGTCTTTTTCCCTGAGATGGGTTTCCTGTAAGCAGCAGAATGTTGGGTCCTGTTTGTGTAGCCAGTCTGTTAGTCTATGTCTTTTTATTGGGGAATTGAGTCCATTGATATTAAGAGATATTAAGGAAAAGTAATTGTTGCTCCCTTTTATTTTTGTTGTTAGAGTTGGCATTCTGTTCTTGTGGCTGTCTTCTTTTTGGTTTGTTGAATGATTACTTTCTTGGTTGTTCTAGGGCGTGATTTCCGTCCTTGTATTGCTTCTTTTCTGTTATTATCCTTTGAAGGGCTGGATTCGTGGAAAGATATTGTGTGAACTTGGTTTTGTCGTGGAATACTTTGGTTTCTCCATCTATGGTAATTGAGAGTTTGGCCGGGTATAGTAGCCTGGGCTGGCATTTGTGTTCTCTTAGTGTCTGTATAACATCTGTCCAGGCTCTTCTGGCTTTCATAGTCTCTGGTGAAAAGTCTGGTGTAATTCTGATAGGCCTTCCTTTATATGTTACTTGACCTTTCTCCCTTACTGCTTTTAATATTCTATCTTTATTTAGTGCATTTGTTGTTCTGATTATTATGTGTCGGGAGGAATTTCTTTTCTGGTCCAGTCTATTTGGAGTTCTGTATGCTTCTTGTATGATCATGGGCATCTCTTTTTTTATGTTTGGGAAGTTTTCTTCTATTATTTTGTTGAAGATATTAGCTGGCCCTTTAAGTTGAAAATCTTCATTCTCATCAATTCCTATTATCCGTAGGTTTGGTCTTCTCATTGTGTCCTGGATTACCTGGATGTTTTGAGTTAGGATCCTTTTGCATTTTGTATTTTCTTTGACTGTTGTGTCGATGTTCTCTATGGAATCTTCTGCACCTGAGATTCTCTCTTCCATTTCTTGTATTCTGTTGCTGATGCTCGCATCTATGGTTCCAGATCTCTTTCCTAGGGTTTCTATCTCCAGCGTTGCCTCGCTTTGGGTTTTCTTTATTGTGTCTACTTCCCCTTTTAGTTCTAGTATGGTTTTGTTCATTTCCATCACCTGTTTGGCTGTGTTTTCCTGCTTTTCTTTAAGAGCCTGTAACTCTTTAGCAGTGCTCTCCTCTAAATCTTTAAGTGACTTATGAAAGTCCTTCTTGATGTCCTCTATCATCATCATGAGAAATGTTTTTAAATCTGGGTCTAGATTTTCGGTTGTGTTGGGGTGCCCAGGACTAGGTGGGGTGGGAGTGCTGCGTTCTGATGATGATGAGTGGTCTTGATTTCTGTTAGTAGGATTCTTACGTTTGCCTTTCGCCATCTGGTAATCTCTGAAGCTAGCTGTTTTAGTTGTCACTGTAAAGAGCTTGTTCTTCAGGTGACTCTGTTAGCCTCTATGAGCAGACCTGGAGGGTAGCACTCTCCTTAGTTTCAGTGGGCAGAGTATTCTCTGCAGGCAAGCTCTCTTCTTGCAAGGCAGGTACCCAGATATCTGGTGTTCGAACCAGACTCCTGGCAGAAGTTGTGTTCCACTCACTAGAGGTCTTAGGATCACGTGTGGAATCCTGTGTGGGCCCTTGCGGGTGTCAGGCGACTCAGCTGGCAAGGTAGCCGGGGCTCGAGTGGAGTGGAAGGGGTTTGTGCCCCAGATCAAGCCCGGGTAGCCTGCTTCCCTATGTACCGCAGTCTCAAGTTCCACGCGATTGGATTGGGGTAGGCGCTGTGTTCCACTCATCAGAGGTCTTAGGGTCCCGTGGGGAGTCCCGTGTGGGCCCTTGCGGGTGTTGGGCAAGACTCTGCTGTCAAGGTAGCCCGGGGCTCGAGTCTCGAGTTGAGCGGAAGGGACTTGTGCCCCAGATCAGGCCCGGGTAGCCTGCTTCCCTATGTACCGCAGTCTCAAGTTCCGCGTGATTGGATTGGGGCAGGCACTGTGATCCACTCACCAGAGGTCTTAGGGTCCCGTGGGGAGTCCCGTGTGGACCCTTGCGGGTGTTGGGCAAGACTCTGCTGGCAAGGTAGCCCGGGGCTCGAGTCTCGAGTCGAGCGGAAGGGACTTGTGCCCCAGATCAGGCCCGGGTAGCCTGCTTCCCTATGTACTGCAGTCTCAAGTTCCGCGTGATTGGATTGGGGCAGGCACTGTGATCCACTCACCAGAGGTCTTAGGGTCCCGTGGGGAGTCCTGTGTGGACCCTTGCGGGTGTTGGGCAAGACTCTGCTGGCAAGGTAGCCCGGGGCTTGAGTCACGAGTCGAGCGGAAGGGCTTTCCTCAGTGTCTTATTCCAATAAATTTTCCTTAGGCATTGTGACACATAAAAGCTTTGTTTTAAAGATTTATTTGTATCAATTTAGTTATGTATCCATATGTATCTGTATGTGGCTATGTTCCTATCATGTAGTTGTCTGAAGAGGCCAGAGCCATTGGATCCCACCTAGAGTAGGTGGTAGTAGTAATAGGTGGTAGACCCATTGTGGATGTTGGGCACCAAACTCTGGTCCTCTGTAAGAGCAATACATGCTCTATACTTCTGAGCCATGTCTCTAATCCCATGGAAAGGCTGATATCCATGTTTCTGCTCATACTATGAAAGTAGATTACTATTGCTTATTATATTCTGTATCTGCTACCTTGCTTGAAAGAGCAGGACTACTTTCTCCCTGTACTCATGTACTCTCTGTTAGATGGGTCCATTTACTCTTTTTTGGGGAGGAAGTTCTCATGATCTTATGTACTTTTCCTTTAGTACAAAAATACTTGGTGAGTTTTACTTGATCAAAGACTTTTTTTCTTCTATCCTGGGCAAAAAAATATAAGCTAGAATCCTTGGCCCACGACTATTTTTGCCTTTTCTACTTGTGTTGAAGAATTTTCTTTTATTTCCTTCCTAAAATGGCTCTCAGTTTTCCACTAAGTTCCTAAGGTTTTTGTTTTTTCCCATAGTACAATATGGCCCTTTTTCCTAAGAGATGCTGACAGTGGTAAAATTTTATAAAATTTCTATAATACAGAGCCACTGTAGCACAAAGGACATTTTTCTGAACTAGTGTTCTGGACCTAAACTTTCTCCAAAATATCTGGTAGATGTTAAGGAAGCATCTTTAAGCAGATATGGATTGCTAGTGTGTCTGTGACTCCTACTGATTATATGTTCTTATAGTTCTTGTATCTGATCTTTAATTTTTTAAAAAAGTATTCTTTTTCTCGTTGGAGTAGATTTAGTATTTTTTCTTCATAGGTCTTGTAATAGAAAATTCATCTCTTACAGCCCATTTTATATTATCAAGGGCTTTTTTGTTTATTTGTTTGTTTAGAGACAAGGTTTCTCTGTATATAGCCCTGGCTGTCCTGGAACTCACTTTGTAGACCAGACTGGCCTTGAACTCAGAAATCTGCCTGCCTCTACCTCCTGAGTGCTTGGATTAGAGGCATGTACCACCTCGCCCGGCTATCAAGGGCTTATTTTTATCTGATACAATATTTTTGCTTAACTGGCAGTCCCAGTTCTATGGTAGAGTTGAGAAAACTATGGTTTTGTGTTTTGCTGGGATTTTTCTTGTTGTTAGTAATGGACAATTCATTTTTCTGTATATTGAGTAGAATTAACGTATGATTCTCTCAGCTCTTAGATTATTTTTGTAATGGAACATGTAGACCCTGTAGTGATATTTATAAAGATTGCCTCATTCATATTAAAGAAAAATACTTATGATGGATTACTATAATAGTTATTAATGAGTTGGTCTCCTGCTACTTTGTGGATTCTTCCTTTTCCCATCCTTTATCCTTCCTTAACCCCTTGGTCTCACCCCTTATTATTGGATAGGAGAGAAAAAAAGGATAGAGAGGAAGAAGGAAGGGAAAGAGATTCCTGAATAAAGTCAGGAATTTGAAAGGGGGCACATTATTATTAAACTACTTCCTGTTGATTAGGGAGTTCCTTGGAGTGAGTTTGATTTTTGCTTTCAAGATATCTATTTTTTTTCTTACTGTTTCTTCTTTGCATATGACTACTTAACAAATCATGACCAACAGCAACTGTCACCAACCAAGCAAGAACTCTTCCCTACTTCTCAGGCCTTAGCATTTATATATATTTCTAAAATGTCCCTAGAATTCTAATCATTGCACAATCACAGAGACTATCTACACATGTCAAATTCATGCCCTGCTAGAGCACAAGGCAAACCACAGTCAGCTGCTTTGGACAGTCTGAAGTAGCCCCAAATTCCACACCTTGAATTAAAACAGAAACATTCTTAAAATATTTCTGTTTTTTTTTCTTTTTTTTAAGAAACCAAAACTCTAAAATTGTCGCTACAATTCAATCTCCTGAACATAGCTTAGATTTCAGTAGCGATGCAAGATAGCTTTAAATCTAAATATAGAACAACCTTGGAAAGTGATTTAACTATTCTATTTCTCATTACTAGAGGTCCCAATGTTAGTGTGTGATAGAGATAAGATTTCAAATTAACTTCAAATTACATCAAATTATTAGATTTCTATTGCAAAATACACTTAGATAATCTGTTCAATATTAGTACTTTCTCTTTCTCTTTGTTTTTTTTTTTTTTTTGAATAGGCAATGATACAGGAAATGAGGATGCCATTGGAGGGAATGTGAACAAATACATAGTGCTTCCAAATGGATACTCTGGACAGCCCAAGAAAGGACATCTTACCTTTGATGCTTGCTTTGAAAGTGGTAAGTGTAGTAAAAAGCCTTGTTTTGAGTTTGTCTAAGAAGCCTGTTTTCTCATAATCTAATTCTGTCTGACCAATCATTGTGATTCAGTCCATTTAGTTTTTCACTATAATGGAACATGTTTTTTTGAGGAAAGTTAGTTATGAATGAATTTGCATTAACTTGGAAATATTGGATTTCCACTACTCTATAGTATTAAATATGTAATAGTGGTGTTGCTATTTTGAAATAAAACTGGCATTATTTGGCAATAATTCTTTGAATGTCTACTTTATACTCCATGAGTTTAAGACAGTCATGGAAGTTGGTCTTTTGGAAATAGGCTTCTCTGTATACATTTAAAAAAAACAATGACTAATTGATGATAGTATAAAATATGTCTCTCTATATATTACCAAGTATAAATTCATAAAAACAAAAGAAAAAATAATCTTACAATTAGGAAACATTTGGACAAAACAAATAAGAGTAATAATTTCTCTTAATTCAAAGATCTGTGAATTAGGCTGGAAATACTGGATTTTCACTGCTCTATATGATTAAATATGTAATAATGATATTGCAGTTTTAGAATAAAACTGGTGCTAATTGGCAATGTTAAATGCTTTTCTTTGAATGTCTCCTCTAAATGGGTCATCAAGATTTGATTGCATATTCCCATTTAATAGGAGTTGGCTCTTTGTAGCTTTCAATGTTTTCAACTTCAATGTCTTCTGTGTCTTCTGGATAATGCATATTAGTAAGTCAGAATATTCTGAAATATTAATAAAATGCAAACAATTGTATTTACAAGTTAATTCTTGTTAATTTCTTTTAGGTGAATATATGTTTCTGTTTTTGTTTGTTGATCTGTCTGTCTCTCTTGAAGCCCATTGTCAATTATATGACAGTTCTTTGTACCTTGAAGATTTTTAATAGTAAATAAATGGAAATTTGTTCATGATGTATTTTTTAATATTAATTCCACACTATCTTTGCTTGATATGGTTGATGTACAAGACATTGTAAAAAGAATGGATTATGTGAGCAGAAGTCCTTGTTTCTTGATTTTGCTGGACAGAAACTGAGATAAGGCATTCACAGTGTTGTTTCCTACACACATTGTGTGGAGTCATGTGTTTAGTGATTATTCCCTAGCTTCTGGTGAGTTGTTATTAAATTTTGTATTTATTGGCTTGTAGAAACACCCCAATTTTTAATTTTATCTTAATATGGTATGGTATTTTCTATGTTTGTATATCCTCACTTTCCACTTTTTATAAAGATGCCAATCATTGTATTATGTGTACTTAAATAATTTCAAACTTGAGTACATGTCTACCAGTAAATTTATATTGTAAGATACTTGGGATAAAGGTTTTAATATGAATATCAATTGCGAGAGGACATAACACATGCAATGCTTTTCTTTTTGTCAAACTTGAATAATATCCACATAATTAGGAACAGTATTTTCTATATTTCTCAAGCTTGTAATTGTTCCTTTTCCTGGTTTCTACTTGATTACCAAATGTTACTTTCATTACTTTTACCTTATTAAAGGGCCCAACGGCTCTTTACACTAATGCAAAGATTGTGAAAGTGGAATTTTTTCTTATTTTACCAATTGAGTGTTTTGATTTAGTTAAAACCTGATAAAATACATATTTGTTTTAAAGAGAGTCTTTTCTTTGGGAACAATCCAGATTTTTATACCTTACCAGAAGGCTCAGTGTAAGAAATTTTCCAACATGACAACATAATTACTGAATTATTAATACCTGTTTTAAAACATGCAGACAATTGGTTGTATCAATTGCATCTGTTGTAATATCCAGAAACAGAAACAGCTTCTCACACATGTTTAATCTGAGTCACTTGTTTCATTTTGGTTATCACATACATTTAACTGTCATGGGAGAAACAGCAGACAGAACCCTTTATTTGGATGTGTACATAAAATACATGGTATGAGGTCTTAGAAATCATATGTAAATTTACAAAAATGTACTTGTTGATTTTCTGGGATCCAGTTCTATGATGTAGATAACCCCCTTGGTCCTGTGAAAGCTTTATGCCCCAGTGTAGAGGAATGCCAGGGCCAAAAAGAGGGAGTAGGTGGGTTAGTGATCAGAGAGAGAGAGGGAGGGAATAGGGAGTTTTCAGAGGGGAAACCAGCAAAGGGGATAACATTTGAAATGTAAATAAAGAAAATATCTAATAAAAATAAATAAATAAAAAAACATAATAATTCTTCCTAATGGACTCTCTCATATGTGAACAGCATTGCAACAATATATTCCATGAGAGTATAATTCGTAACATCCTTTCCATTAGACTGAGAAATATTGTTAACCATTTATTGGTGAACACAATCCAGTAGCCATTTAAAATAATTTGTTTGGCATATACAGATTTCATATGATATAGTTTAATTCAAGGATTTATTTAGGTGGTTTAACACAGCATATAAGATTCGGTTTTCTTCTGGTCAGATCTTGTATTATACGTAGTTGTGCTATAAACTCACTTCCAGGTATGTATAACCTTTTGACATTATGACACAACATTGCCATCTATGAAGTTCATAGTGTTCCACAATGTTCCCTGAGTCTGAGGTGCAGGAATAGTTTGTAGATATATCTATTGGGACTAGGGTTTTATTGTTTTCTGTTCTCTGAAGTGGTCTCTGTTTATTGCAGAGAAAACTTTTCTTGCTGATAAGGTATAAGGACAAATGTTTATAAATTATTGTTAAAGGTTATAATGGTTTGGTAATTAGTGGCTGTAGGTTCTTTACAGTAACAGGCATAGTTTCTCTCTTGTTGTATAATTTTAATGTGTTCTTGAATTCTGTTTGCAAGTATTTTGTTGAGAAAAGGTTCCTCTATTTTCATTAAAGATATCCGGCTAGCAGAACTGATAAGACTTGTTATCAATTATCAAATGTGTTGCTGAAATGATCCTCTCTTTGCTATGTGGCCATAGGATCAAGGGTAGAACTGGACACTCAGCATCAAGGTGACTGGATGGAGTCAAAACTTTGATCACCACTTGGTTTCTATATACCTACTGGAGGCAGGATACATAAGTGACCCAGTGAGGTCTATTAAGTCTCTGAGGACTGTGGTTAGATCTTCCAGGTTCAAGTAATCTCTGGAGTCATTACACTATAGATTCCAGTTCTTCCGTTGACTGCTATAACCTCAGAAATCATAACTCCAAACCCTCAATGACCCCACTGACCACCAGAACTAAAGCTCCAGTCCTCAAGGGACCATATAAACACTGTAGCTAACACTTGGGTTATTTGCTGACCTCTGAGTTCACTAGACTGGAGTTCTGGTTTCAGATTTCTGCCCTACACAAGCCAGAGTCATGGTCCTGAGAAGCTGGAGGACAGGTCTGGTACCCTCAGGTCTTACAGTATGGAAATCAACATGGAGGTTCCTCAAAAAGATAGATTACCTTTTGAATTACCATATGATCTAGCTATACCACTCCTAGTGTATAACCAAAGCATTATATATCCAATTACAAAGATACTTGCTCACCCATGCTCATTGCTGTTCTATTGATAAATGTAGGAAATGGAAACACCTTGGATGCCCAACAACTGATAAATGGATAAAGAAATGTAATTATACATAATGGGATGTCATTCAGGTGTTAAGAAAAATGAGATTATGAAATCTACAGGTACTCCAGTCCTATTTAGAAACTTTCAGCTTGTGCCTGTAAGTTGATACATACTACTTCATTTTTTTATTCTAGCTGATTTATGGTAGCTGGTCTTTATTCTGGGTACTGTTGATTTCCAGAACTCTTGCATTCTCCTGCAGTCATCTACCTCAATATGCAGTTATATGCTTGTTGCTTTGGCTCTATTTTTAAAATAATAAATGTGTTCTGGGTATGTCTGTCTATTCAGTCATCTTACTTACCTTGATGTTTATCTCTATCTGTACATACATATACACACATACACATACCTACAGACACACACACACACACACACACACACACACACACACACACACACGGTTGACACATTCAAACTAACATACCTATTCCTTCAGAGAAATACCCCTTTTATTAGAGCATTTAAATTCTATTCACCAAAGTTCAAGTCTATTAATTTTTTTTTCCATTTTTTATTAGGTATTTAACTCATTTACATTTCCAATGCTATACCAAAAGTCCCCCATATCCACCCACCCCCACTCCCCTGCCCACCCACTCCCCCTTTTTGGCCCTGGTATTCCCCTGTACTGGGGCATATAAAGTTTGCAAGTCCAATGGGCCTCTCTTTCCAGTGATGGCCGACTAGGCCATCTTTTGATATATATGCAGCTAGAGTCAAGAGCTCCGGGGTACTGGTTAGCTCATAATGTTGTTCCACCTATAGGGTTGCAGATCCCTTTAGCTCCTTGGCTACTTTTTTTAGTGGTATACAATGCAGTGCAGAGTTGTCTTTTACAGTGGTATAGAGGTTCTTCTTTTCCCACAAAAGATATATGCTCTTCGGTGACCAAGTGTTTTGTTATTTAAGAAGAGAACCTTTTTGGATATATTTTGAACAGTTTGGTGGGGTTATATTGCAATATTTGTTGTTATTATATTGAACGAGAGGCTAGAGATACACATGTATATGAGAACAATGGCCCAGTGAAGGTGGAGACAGAAATTTGATCAATGCAGATATAAGCCAAGGGATTATAAGGACTCATGACAACTATATTACAGGCAGAATGAATTTATTACAGGAGACCAGAAAATCCATTATCTAGCTATATTTTTCAAAAGGGCCCAGAGGAGTCTTCTTTTATGACAGCAATAAAAATATACCAGTAGAATGGACATTAGTATCATTGAGAAATTCATGGATGTCTGTCTTTTGTCGACTAAAACTGGCAATAGAAGTTCTACATGAAATTTATTTCTGTTTCCAAGGCTCAAAAAACAAAACAGGATTCCTTATGAGCAGTTCTATGTTTTGATAGTTCTTAACTCCTCTACTCCTAATTGTGGTGTCTGATTCTGATTGCTCCCAAATGAAGCATCATAGGAGAGGGTTAGAATAGACCCAATATCTTAGCTAGTACCTTAAATCTTTAGTTCATATCAATGATCTCTTATCACGTTATAATTTCCTCCTAGCCTAGTATCTTCAGAATCTATTTACTGTTATATATCTCCTTTGCTTTTAATGTTACAAATTGGTTAGATCTTACAGACTAGGTAAAAGTTTTTAAAATTTAAGTATTTAAGCTGTTTCCTTGTGTAGTAGGGTCTTGCCTTACCTTTCCAAAACCTGACTCAAATTAACGGTGTGGAAGTATCTCAGGTCCAATTTCTGAATAACACACTACCCAATAAACTAGTGACTTATGGGACTTGAGACATGGCTCTTCAATTAAAAGTGCTGGTTGCTTTTCTAGAGGACCAGGATTCAATTCACAGTACCCGTATGGTGGCTCACAAACACTTTTCAATCCATTTCTTGAGGATCTCATGCTCTCTTCTGCCATTCTTGAGCACCAAGTACTTATGTAGTGCACAGACCTATGTGCAGGTAAAACACCCATACACATTAAATAGCATAATAAGCATTTAAAAAGAAAATAGTGCTCTAAAATCATAATTTTATTTTATCATTGTGTCTGATTAGTCTAGTGTTCAGACGGAACATAGCAAAAGATATGTTGTCTTTGCTTCACCGTGTTTAGGATCTCAGAACAGAAAACATTTATCTATTGAAATTAAAACATTGAGATCTAGGAATATTAGAAGACATAACCTCTCAGATGTCTATCATTTGATATTAAATATCAGTATTATAGCACTGTGTATGTAGCTTATCCCTATGGCTTTAATTCTTCACAAAATGCTGAGTTGGTATAATTGGACTGTGTATACAACACCATTGGAATCCAAATGTGTGTGTGTTAAAGTGAGCATGGTTGAAACAACATTTCTTTCTATGAGTTATCTTGGAAATCAAATATGCAAATAAATAATTGCAAGCTCATGACAACTGCCTGATATGTATTAATATTAAACAAGATACGAGCAAAGATAATTCGAAGACTTCAGAACATCAGGCATATGGGAGAACACATGATTATACTATTAGCTCATTATCAGTGTTTAGACTGTAACAATAAAATACTATACATTATGTGTATTAAATAAGAAACATTTTTTTTACGGATCTGGATGTTAGAAAATCTAAGGTTGAGGTCCCTGGCAGATTCAGTGTCTGCTAGTAGTCTCCATTTTAGTTCTTTAGGGTGTTTTCAACATAGCCTTATAATGTAAGACAAGGGTAAGAGGGCTTGAATACGATACCAATTTTGTTCATAAGTGCTTCACATTTATGGCCTAATAGTTCCTTAAAGACACTGTGCCCTAAGACTGTCATTTTTCAGTATATGACCTTTTGTCAGAGAAATACACAGATATTAAATAAATAATATAGGCACTAAGGTAGAAGAGAATGCTATTCGGGCGGGAATACACTATTATGAACATATTGAATGGTGCACTTGACCTTTCTATGTCGTGTTGTTTAGGCTAAGGAAATATCGTACCCTGTTTGTCTTGATATTAAGAACTATTAGATTTAAAGACATATTTTGACTATGTTAATAATTTACACATAGCTTTATATGAAAGGATAACATTACATTTGAAACATTGTGACCTGGATTTCAGTCCTAGCTTTATCTTAATCTTAAACTTTATCTTAAGAATTACTTGATATATTTATTTTAAAATGGAGAAGATTCTTCTCAAAGACTTAAAAAAATTACTAGGTATACTTACCATTTAAAAGTATCTAGATGTTTAGTGTTTTATGTTTTTTCTCTTTTAATTATAATAGAATTACATTACTTATATATTCAATGTCCTAACCCTCTATCAGATATATAGTTACTAAAGCTTTTCCCCTATTTTATAGGCTGCCTCTTTGCTGAAATAATGGTGTCCTTTGCTATTTCACACGGTCCCATTTATTAATAACTGGTCTTTTGCATGTACATCTGGCGTTTTGTTCAGTCTTTTTCAGTACTTGTAAATTGAAGTGTATTCTATACTTTCTCCTCTACCAGATTTATGTATCTCATGTCTCACGTTGAGTTCTTTTATCCATATGGAGTTGAGTTTTGTATGAGACGAAAGATAAGGACATAGTTTCATCCTATTTTGAGATTTCATCTTATCTCAATAACAATATCTAATATAAAGAAATGACAATATATGTGGTATGGATCTGGGAAGAGGAGAACACTTAATCACTGTTGATAGGCTTACAACTAGTGTAGCCACTGTGGAAATCAGTATGATCATTCTTCAAAAGGCTACAAATGGACTTACCATATGATCGAGCTGTACAACTCTTGGACATCTGTACCTATATGTGTTCATTGCACAATAGGTAAGAAATGTATGTCCATAAATTGATGAATGTATAATGAAAACATAGTGCATTCAGGGGATAGAACATTATTCAGCTGTTCAGAATAATGAAAATATAAAATCTGCAAGTAAATGAATGGGACTGTAAATAATCATGGGTGAGAAAACCCAAACCTAGAAAGAAAAATGTCATATGAATCTTTATTTATGTATCCTTAAATTGAAATATTAATAGAAATAAGGAAGGTCAGGAGAGCTATGGAGGAGCCTTTCAAGAGAGAGGGGTTGAGCACAGTAGTATAGAAAGGAAGGAGGAGTGATGGAGCCAGAAGGGTTAAGTATGTTGGAGAAGGGGTAGGGCAGGAAAGGATAAGAAACAGAAGACCTGAGAGAGTTGTATGGAACCCTTCTATTCTAGAAGCCTTTACTATATATTTATGTTTATTTTATATATTTGTAATAACATTCATATTTATATAAAAAAGAGTTTAAATGTGGGGGAGCAGTGCCCCTCATAGTCAACAAGTGCCATTAAATAAAAACTCAAGGAATCCCTTATCTCTTGGAGTTGTTGATCAGTGTAGACTCAGAGAATCCAGAACATTATAGAATATTGGCATTCGTTTTGGTTACCCTCCAAAGCTTGATGGTGAAACCTTATTTCTGAGGACACAACCTACTTGAATCCTAAAACATGGAGAATTTAAGGTGATATAGACTTAATCCCTACTGGCTAGCTTTCATAGTGTCAGAAGGTTCTATTCATTTTACTCCTTATCACAGAAATGAGATGAGTATCTTATTTACAAAGGGAGGGTCTTTAAACTTAAATATTTGTTATTATTTGAGATTTTCATACTATACAATTTGATTTTATTCACCCCCCAACTCCTCTAAGATCTGTCCTCTCCCTTATCCAAACTTCTTAACTCTGTCTGTCTGTCTGCCTGTCTGTCTGAATAATGTTTTCAGTCTCCTCTATCAATTCCAGTTTGTGTTTTCTAACTATGCCTGGACATGGATCTCAGCCTAGAATGTAGTTTATATATTGAGTACTTTATACTTCATTGAACAAAACTGATTTTCCTTCTAGCAGCAACCAAATGCCAGTAGTTTCTCAACTAGGGATGGGAATTCCTTAAAGATTTTTGGAGTTTTAAGGGTATTGTAATTGTGATGGTGGACTTTTCTTTTTTTTTTTTTTTTTCCATTTTTTATTAGGTATTTAACTCATTTACATTTCCAATGCTATACCAAAAGTCCCCCATATCCACCCACCCCCACTCCCCTGCCCACCCACTCCCCCTTTTTGGCCCTGGTATTCCCCTGTATTGGGGCATATAAAGTTTGCAAGTCCAATGGGCCTCTCTTTCCAGTGATGGCCGACTAGGCCATCTTTTGATATATATGCAGCTAGAGTCAAGAGCTCCGGGGTACTGGTTAGCTCATAATGTTGTTCCACCTATAGGGTTGCAGATCCCTTTAGCTCCTTGGCTACTTTCTCTAGCTCCTCCATTGGGAACCCTATGATCCATCCATTAGCTGACTGTGAGCATCCACTTCTGTGTTTGCTGGGCCCCGGCATAGTCTCACAAGAGACAGCTACATCTGCGTCCTTTCAATAAAATCTTGCTAGTGTATGCAATGGTGTCAGCGTTTGGATGCTGATTATGGGGTGGATCCCTGGCTATGGCAGTCTCTACATGGTCCATCCTTTCATCTCAGCTCCAAACTCCGTCTCTGTAACTCCTTCCATGGGTGTTTTGTTCCCAAATCTAAGGAGGGGCATAGTGTCCACACTTCAGTCTTCATTCTCCTTGAGTTTCATGTGTTTAGCAAATTATATCTTATATCTTGGGTATCCTAGGTTTGGGGCTAATATCCACTTATCAGTGAATACATATTGTGTGAGTTTCTTTGTGAATGTGTTACCTCACTCAGGATGATGCCCTCCAGGTCCATCCATTTGGCTAGGAATTTCATAAATTCATTCTTTTTAATAGCTGAGTAGTACTCCATTGTGTAGATGTACCACATTTTCGGTATCCATTCCTCTGTTGAGGGGCATCTAGGTTCTTTCCAGCTTCTGGCTATTATAAATAAGGCTGCTATGAACATAGTGGAGCATGTGTCCTTCTTACCTGTTGGGGCATCTTCTGGATATATGCCCAGGAGAGGTATTGCTGGATCCTCCGGTAGTACTATGTCCAGTTTTCTGAGGAACCGCCAGACTGATTTCCAGAGTGGTTGTACAAGCCTGCACTCCCACCAACAATGGAGGAGTGTTCCTCTTTCTCCACATCCTCGCCAGCATCTGCTGTCACCTGAATTTTTGATCTTAGCCATTCTGACTGGTGTGAGGTGGAATCTCAGGGTTGTTTTGATTTGCATTTCCCTGATGATTAAGGATGTTGAACATTTTTTCAAGTGCTTCTCTGCCATTCGGTATTCCTCAGGTGAGAATTCTTTGTTCAGTTCTGAGCCCCATTTTTTAATGGGGTTATTTGATTTTCTGAAGTCCACCTTCTTGAGTTCTTTATATATGTTGGATATTAGTCCCCTATCTGATTTAGGATAGGTAAAGATCCTTTCCCAATCTGTTGGTGGTCTTTTTGTCTTATTGACGGTGTCTTTTGCCTTGCAGAAACTTTGGAGTTTCATTAGGTCCCATTTGTCGATTCTCGATCTTACAGCACAAGCCATTGCTGTTCTGTTCAGGAATTTTTCCCCTGTGCCCATATCTTCAAGGCTTTTCCCCACTTTCTCCTCTATAAGTTTCAGTGTCTCTGGTTTTATGTGAAGTTCCTTGATCCACTTAGATTTGGCCTTAGTACAAGGAGATAAGTATGGATCGATTCGCATTCTTCTACACGATAACAACCAGTTGTGCCAGCACCAATTGTTGAAAATGCTGTCTTTCTTCCACTGGATGGTTTTAGCTCCCTTGTCGAAGATCAAGTGACCATAGGTGTGTGGGTTCATTTCTGGATCTTCAATTCTATTCCATTGGTCTACTTGTCTGTCTCTATACCAGTACCATGCAGTTTTTATCACAATTGCTCTGTAGTAAAGCTTTAGGTCTGGCATGGTGATTCCGCCAGAAGTTCTTTTATCCTTGAGAAGACTTTTTGCTATCCTAGGTTTTTTGTTATTCCAGACAAATTTGCAAATTGCTCCTTCCAATTCGTTGAAGAATTGAGTTGGAATTTTGATGGGGATTGCATTGAATCTGTAGATTGCTTTTGGCAAGATAGCCATTTTTACAATGTTGATCCTGCCAATCCATGAGCATGGGAGATCTTTCCATCTTCTGAGATCTTCTTTAATTTCTTTCTTCAGAGATTTGAAGTTTTTATCATACAGATCTTTCACCTCCTTAGTTAGAGTCACGCCAAGATATTTTATATTATTTGTGACTATTGAGAAGGGTGTTGTTTCCCTAATTTCTTTCTCAGCCTGTTTATTCTTTGTATAGAGAAAGGCCATTGACTTGTTTGAGTTTATTTTATATCCAGCTACTTCACCGAAGCTGTTTATCAGGTTTAGGAGTTCTCTGGTAGAATTTTTAGGGTCACTTATATATACTATCATATCATCTGCAAAAAGTGATATTTTGACTTCCTCTTTTCAAATTTGTATCCCCTTGATCTCCTTTTGTTGTCGAATTGCTCTGGCTAATACTTCAAGTACTATGTTGAAAAGGTAGGGAGAAAGTGGGCAGCCTTGTCTAGTCCCTGATTTTAGTGGGATTGCTTCCAGCTTCTCTCCATTTACTTTGATGTTGGCTACTGGTTTGCTGTAGATTGCTTTTATCATGTTTAGGTATGGGCCTTGAATTCCTGATCTTTCCAAAACTTTTATCATGAATGGGTGTTGGATCTTGTCAAATGCTTTTTCTGCATCTAACGAGATGATCATGTGGTTTTTGTCTTTGAGTTTGTTTATATAATGGATTACATTGATGGATTTTCGTATATTAAACCATCCCTGCATCCCTGGAATAAAACCTACTTGGTCAGGATGGATGATTGCTTTAATGTGTTCTTGGATTCGGTTAGCGAGAATTTTATTGAGGATTTTTGCATCGATATTCATAAGAGAAATTGGTCTGAAGTTCTCTATCTTTGTTGGATCTTTCTGTGGTTTAGGTATCAGAGTAATAGTGGCTTCATAAAATGAGTTGGGTAGAGTACCTTCTACTTCTATTTTGTGAAATAGTTTGTGCAGAATTGGAATTAGATCTTCTTTGAAGGTCTGATAGAACTCTGCACTAAGCCCATCTGGTCCTGGGCTTTTTTTGGTTGGGAGACTATTAATAACTGCTTCTATTTCTTTAGGTGATATGGGACTGTTTAGATGGTCAACTTGATCCTGATTCAACTTTGGTACCTGGTATCTGTCCAGAAATTTGTCCATTTCGTCCAGGTTTTCCAGTTTTGTTGAGTATAGCCTTTTGTAGAAGGATCTGATGGCGTTTTGGATTTCTTCAGGATCTGTTGTTATGTCTCCCTTTTCATTTCTGATTTTGTTAATTAGGATTTTGTCCCTGTGCCCTTTAGTGAGTCTAGCTAAGTGTTTATCTATCTTGTTGATTTTCTCAAAGAACCAACTCCTCGTTTGGTTAATTCTTTGAATAGTTCTTCTTGTTTCCACTTGGTTGATTTCACCCCTGAGTTTGATTATTTCCTGCCGTCTACTCCTCTTGGGTGAATTTGCTTCCTTTTTTTCTAGGGCTTTTAGATGTGTTGTCAAGCTGCTAGTATGTACTGTCTCCCGTTTCTTCTTGGAGGCACTCAGCGCTATGAGTTTCCCTCTTAGAAATGCTTTCATTGTGTCCCATAGGTTTGGGTACGTTGTGGCTTCATTTTCATTAAACTCTAAAAAGACTTTAATTTCTTTCTTTATTCCTTCCTTGACCAAGGTATCATTGAGAAGAGTGTTATTCAGTTTCCACGTGAATGTTGGCTTTCCATTATTTATGTTGTTATTGAAGATCAGTCTTAGGCCATGGTGGTCTGATAGGATACATGGGACAATTTCAATATTTTTGTATCTATTGAGGCCTGTTTTGTGACCAATTATATGGTCAATTTTGGAGAAGGTCCCGTGAGGTGCTGAGAAGAAGGTATATCCTTTTGTTTTAGGATAAAATGTTCTGTAGATATCTGTCAGGTCCATTTGTTTCATAACTTCTGTTAGTTTCACTGTGTCCCTGTTTAGTTTCTGTTTCCACGATCTGTCCTTTGAAGAAAGTGGTGTGTTGAAGTCTCCCACTATTATTGTGTGAGGTGCAATGTATGCTTTGAGCTTTACTAAAGTGTCTCTAATGAATGTGGCTGCCCTTGCATTTGGTGCGTAGATATTCAGAATTGAGAGTTCCTCTTGGAGGATTTTACCTTTGATGAGTATGAAGTGTCCCTCCTTGTCTTTTTTGATAACTTTGGGTTGGAAGTCGATTTTATCCGATATTAAAATGGCTACTCCAGCTTGTTTCTTCAGTCCATTTGCTTGGAAAATTGTTTTCCAGCCTTTCACTCTGAGGTAGTGTCTGTCTTTTTCCCTGAGATGGGTTTCCTGTAAGCAGCAGAATGTTGGGTCCTGTTTGTGTAGCCAGTCTGTTAGTCTATGTCTTTTTATTGGGGAATTGAGTCCATTGATATTAAGAGATATTAAGGAAAAGTAATTGTTGCTCCCTTTTATTTTTGTTGTTAGAGTTGGCATTCTGTTCTTGTGGCTGTCTTCTTTTTGGTTTGTTGAATGATTACTTTCTTGGTTGTTCTAGGGCGTGATTTCCGTCCTTGTATTGCTTCTTTTCTGTTATTATCCTTTGAAGGGCTGGATTCGTGGAAAGATATTGTGTGAACTTGGTTTTGTCGTGGAATACTTTGGTTTCTCCATCTATGGTAATTGAGAGTTTGGCCGGGTATAGTAGCCTGGGCTGGCATTTGTGTTCTCTTAGTGTCTGTATAACATCTGTCCAGGCTCTTCTGGCTTTCATAGTCTCTGGTGAAAAGTCTGGTGTAATTCTGATAGGCCTTCCTTTATATGTTACTTGACCTTTCTCCCTTACTGCTTTTAATATTCTATCTTTATTTAGTGCATTTGTTGTTCTGATTATTATGTGTCGGGAGGAATTTCTTTTCTGGTCCAGTCTATTTGGAGTTCTGTATGCTTCTTGTATGATCATGGGCATCTCTTTTTTTATGTTTGGGAAGTTTTCTTCTATTATTTTGTTGAAGATATTAGCTGGCCCTTTAAGTTGAAAATCTTCATTCTCATCAATTCCTATTATCCGTAGGTTTGGTCTTCTCATTGTGTCCTGGATTACCTGGATGTTTTGAGTTAGGATCCTTTTGCATTTTGTATTTTCTTTGACTGTTGTGTCGATGTTCTCTATGGAATCTTCTGCACCTGAGATTCTCTCTTCCATTTCTTGTATTCTGTTGCTGATGCTCGCATCTATGGTTCCAGATCTCTTTCCTAGGGTTTCTATCTCCAGCGTTGCCTCGCTTTGGGTTTTCTTTATTGTGTCTACTTCCCCTTTTAGTTCTAGTATGGTTTTGTTCATTTCCATCACCTGTTTGGCTGTGTTTTCCTGCTTTTCTTTAAGAGCCTGTAACTCTTTAGCAGTGCTCTCCTCTAAATCTTTAAGTGACTTATGAAAGTCCTTCTTGATGTCCTCTATCATCATCATGAGAAATGTTTTTAAATCTGGGTCTAGATTTTCGGTTGTGTTGGGGTGCCCAGGACTAGGTGGGGTGGGAGTGCTGCGTTCTGATGATGGTGAGTGGTCTTGATTTCTGTTAGTAGGATTCTTACGTTTGCCTTTCGCCATCTGGTAATCTCTGAAGCTAGCTGTTTTAGTTGTCACTGTTAAGAGCTTGTTCTTCAGGTGACTCTGTTAGCCTCTATGAGCAGACCTGGAGGGTAGCACTCTCCTTAGTTTCAGTGGGCAGAGTATTCTCTGCAGGCAAGCTCTCTTCTTGCAAGGCAGGTACCCAGATATCTGGTGTTCGAACCAGACTCCTGGCAGAAGTTGTGTTCCACTCACTAGAGGTCTTAGGATCACGTGTGGAATCCTGTGTGGGCCCTTGCGGGTGTCAGGCGACTCAGCTGGCAAGGTAGCCGGGGCTCGAGTGGAGTGGAAGGGGTTTGTGCCCCAGATCAAGCCCGGGTAGCCTGCTTCCCTATGTACCGCAGTCTCAAGTTCCACGCGATTGGATTGGGGTAGGCGCTGTGTTCCACTCACCAGAGGTCTTAGGGTCCCGTGTGGGCCCTTGCGGGTGTTGGGCAAGACTCTGCTGGCAAGGTAGCCAGGGGCTCTAGTCTCGAGTCGAGCGGAAGGGACTTGTGCCCCAGATCAGGCCCGGGTAGCCTGCTTCCCTATGTACCGCAGTCTCAAGTTCTGCGCGATTGGATTGGGGCAGGCACTGTGATCCACTCACCAGAGGTCTTAGGGTCCCGTGGGGAGTCCCGTGTGGACCCTTGCGGGTGTTGGCAAGACTCTGCTGGCAAGGTAGCCCGGGGCTCTAGTCTCGAGTCGAGCGGAAGGGACTTGTGCCCCAGATCAGGCCCGGGTAGCCTGCTTCCCTATGTACCGCAGTCTCAAGTTCTGCGCGATTGGATTGGGCCAGGCACTGTGATCCACTCACCAGAGGTCTTAGGGTCCCGTGGGGAGTCCCGTGTGGACCCTTGCGGGTGTTGGGCAAGACTCTGCTGGCAAGGTAGCCCGGGGCTCGAGTCTCGAGTCGAGCGGAAGGGATGGTGGACTTTTCTATTCTATCATTCCTGAACCTAAAATCTTGGGGGTGAGGGAAGGAAACAGATAAATACAAATAGTATTTAATGAAACACCACTTATATGTATGTTCAAATATTCTCTTTGGATAATCTGAGGCTGCTTTAAAGGAAACTTTCACAGAAGTCCTATGCACTAGTATTAAGATAACAGGAAGGAAGGGAACACATTATTTGAATATATATATGTGCACATATATATACATACATATATACATATGTACTATATGTATGTTATATATTTATGATTGGTTGAGTTTGTTTGTAGCCCACCTTTTTCTAATAAGGACTTAGGTATTACATGAGCAATTAAGTATATATATTAAAGTCTAATTACAACTTTTCAAGATGATAACCAGAAAGATGATAATTTTTATTATAATTGGCTTTTTTCTATCTTCTATTGCTTCTGTTCACTTTCAAATAAGGTTTTAAAGAATTACACTAATTAGTAAAACTACAATGTTGCCTTTGCTTTTGTTCTTCGTGTTCCGCAAAATAGTCACACTTTGATAATAAACTTTAGTTTTAATTTTTAATTAATTTAAAAAACTTTTTATTTGTGAATTTCACAACATGCACTCCAATCCCACTCACCTCCCTGTCCCTTTATATCCACCCCACGTTTGCAGACTACCTTCCCCTCCAAAAAAGAAAAACATAAATGAAAAAGAATACAAAACAACAAAAAAATCTTGCCATGAAAGCTGTAGTGTGTCACAATGTGAAGGCTGACCCCACCCCTTGCCTGGGCAAAGTGGGACAGCTCACCCTGGTGGCAGAGGTGTAAAAGTGCTGGCAGGCTGACCAACTCAGCTACCACCTAGGACCAGAACCAGGGCTTTGAGCATGGGTTTTCAAGTCACTTAGTACCCACTGCTTCTCATGGCTCTGAGTCCTAATAGTTGACACAATTTGCTGAGCCTTAAGAGAAGCTCTGTTTCAATGGTGATAGTTAACATCAGCATCTCCTAAGTGTTGCCAGCCTAGCAGTTTACTGAGCAAGGTCACACTTAGTTATTTCATGGCAGGATGGTAAGTGAATTGTGTATTTGATCAGCATTTAACATTTCAAAATAAAGCTTGCATGTGCAGACTAAAAGACTGCTCAGATTTTTTTGATAGGGAAGAGGTCTGAGAGTTTAAAAATAACCATAATTATGTAAAAGTGTTATAGCATTTGAAACAGAATATTTGATTCCCTGCTGATTTTATGTTCCACAGCTTAGGCTAAAGTCATTAGACATTGTTAGGCTTTGAAAAAACACCTATGCAATTTTACTTTACTCTCTAGTTTTGTATTTTATTATGGGAAATGATTGTTTACTTTAAAATATGTTCTTTCATAGGAGCCTGTGCTCTTTGAATATCTGGAAATCTCTGCCATTTTTGTCTGCCACAAAAGTATTTGGGATCTTTACTTCATAAAAATACTAATAGGCATAAAAGAGCAGATAATTAAACAAAACCAGATAGAATTCCTCACTCTAATTTTTAGGTACTTAATTCAAACTAAACTAATGAACAAAGTTCAGTGTTAGACTATACTGTGGTTCAAATGGACCTAACAAATATCTATAGAATATTCTGTGGAACAGGTAAATACTTTTAAATCAGGCCTAGAACATTTCCTAAAGTAGACCACATTCTAGGCGGTCTCAACAGGTACAAAATAAGTAAAATGATATCTTCTATAATATCATACAATATGTAATAAAACCAAAGATTAACAGTAAGAGAAACCACACCATGAACACAAATATGTACAGATTGAACAATATCCATTTGAATTACTAGATGATCATTGAAGAAATCAGGAAGGACTTTAAAAAAAAGTAGAGTCACATGATTGTGAAAGCATATTCACCAGAGGAAAAATGAGCTTATGGCTGTGAGGGCTTAATTTACAAAGAACTACAAAATAAGTTATTTATGTAATTCAAGTTTTCAAAGATACAAGAACAAGTCAAACCCCAAAACTTTAGATGGCAAGAACTATTATATATCATGGTATCAAATGACAAAATTGAGACAAAATGAACAATATATTTTAAAAAAATTCTAGTAATGAGTTGGTTCTTTTAAATGATGAGATTGATAACCTCCTAGCCAATGTAACCAATCTAGAGGTTAAAGGAGGAATGTTATAAGAGATACCATAGGGATATCCAGAAGAAAATCAGATAACTTTAAAAGCTTATATTCTAGCAAATCCAGAATAGGATAAATTCACAGAAACATATGTTCTATAAAATTTAAATTAAGAGTGTATAAAATTTAAATATCTCCATAGAAAGTGACATGATTGAAGTGGCAGTAAGAATCTTCCAATATAGAATAGCCCAGGGCTGGACAATTTTACTACTAAGATAGATGAAGTTTAAAAAAAGCTAACATAACACACAAATACTTCTCGAACTATTCTATAAAGAGAAGGAACACTACCCTGCCTGTTTTATGAAGCCAAAACTCTCTGATACCCAAATTGGAGTAGTATATAATATAAAGAAATCAAATGCCAATCCATAATGATATATGGATGCAAAATTTCTCAGTAAAATTAATTCAAGACAAATTCATGAACATAATAAGAAAATTATACACCATGGCCATGATGGTTTCATTGAAGGGATGCAAAGATGGTTCAATATATGCAGATCAATAAATGCAGTACATTTATACAGAATGTATAAGTATACAGAAAAGCATACACATAGATGCAGAAAATGCACTTGACAAAGTTCAACATTCTTTCATGATAAAAGCTCTAATGAAAGAAATTATGAACAGAAAGAACTCAGTCAATATAATAAACATTACATAAATCAAACCGATGGAGAAAAACTAAATTGTTTGCTGTAAAGTCAGGAACAGTTTTCCAATCTTATTCAAAATAGTGCTTGAAATTTTAGCTAGAGCAACGAGGAAGAAATAAAAGGCATACAAATAGGAATAGAAAAAGCAGAATTACCCTGTTTGCAAATGATATGACTTTGTACTTAAAAACCCTATAGGCTTACAAGAAAACTCAACTTGATTAGGATTTTCAGCAAAATATTAAGATACAAAAACTCAAAATACTGTTGTATGCAGCAATAATGACCTTAGCTAACTAAGAAATTAGGAAAATATTCCATTCACAATAGCTTAAAAATATCTTGAAATAAACTTAATTAAGAGAGTGAAATAGTCATATAATGAAAGTTTTAAATACTGAAGAAAATATTGAGGTATCTTGAATATTGAAAGATGTCGTTTACCATGGTTTCCACAGCAGAGTTACTGTTTTCAAAATGGCTATATTCCCAAAAGCAATCTACAGATTCAGAAAAAAAAAAAAAGAAAATTCCATTGTTTGTGATAGAATTAGGAAAAAAACCCAAACAACAACAACAAAAACAACAACAACAACAACAACAACCAGTCCCAGCATGCATATGGGAGCATGAAAGACTCTAAAATAGCAAACCAATTGTAAGCAAAAAGAGTGGTGTTAGCTTTACAACACCTCACCTCAAATTTTACTACAAAGTCACAGTAAGCAATAATATAACACAAACATGATAACATTGATATAGAAACAGATATGTAGACCAATGGAATAGAATAGAGAATACAGAAACAATGTCATTTTGCTATAGTAACCAATTTTTGACAAAGGTGTCAAAACATATGTTGGAAAGAAGTTAGCATCATCAAGAAATGATGCTAGGGAAGACTAGATATAAGTATGTTGAAAAATGAAACTAGGTTCATTTCTGTCACACTGGAGAAGAATCAATTAAAATTGAATAGATACAGAAGTGTAATATTAGAATCTCTGAAATTGCTGGGTGAAGTCAAGCAAAGAACATGGGAACAGGCATTATGAAAATGGCTCTAATATCGCAGGAAATCCCAGCAACTGACGAATAAGTTTATATAAAACTAATAACTTATACAGCAAAGGAAATAATCAGTATAATGAAGAAATGCCTCCAGAATGTGAGAATGTTTTTATTAATCACGCATCTAACAGGAGATTAATATCTGGAATCATATAAAGAGCTTCAAAAAATTAAAATTTTCCAGAACAAATCCAGTCAGTAAATGGGTTAATGGATTAAATAGAGGGTTCCCAAAGGAACAACACAAATGTCTAATAAATATTTGAAAATGTTCAATATCTTTAGCCATCAGGGAAATATAAATTAAAATTATATTGAAAGCCCATCATATTCCAGTCTAGTCAAAATGGCTATAATAAAGAGAACTATTGGTGGTTATGGTTGCTGTGTGTGTTTTCTTCATTGGTGTAGTCTTTGATAACTTGCCCATGATTCTATAAGTAACTTCCCTCATTTGTTCACATAAGCAATCCTAAAAAAGTCATTGGGTGTACACATGTTTGTGCACATGCATGTGCACATGTGCGCACACAGATGGTTTATTAGTTTGGAGAAAGAAGGGAATCATGAGTGGAAGAGAGATAAGAGAAAGTAATAGGACTAAATCTGATAAAACTGATTATATTCATGTATAAAATTTACAATGAATCTATTACATATAACTAATATGCACTAATAAATACAAAGACTAAATAAAAACGAATAATACAAATGACAAGTTTTAGTGACAATGTAGAAAGCAGGAATCCTTATACACTTCCCTTTGGAATGTTCTGTGTTACAGCTACTGTGCAAATCATTAGAGATGTCTCAACAAAACTAAAAATAGAACTATCATGTAACCTAGATATGCCACTTATGTCTCTGAAGATTCTAGAGCCAGCAGACTACTCATATATCCATATTTATTGCTACAACATTCACAACAACCAGAATATGGAACAACCCTAGTAGGCCATCAACAGATGACTGAATAAAGAGAATTTGCTCTCTATATACAATGGAATTTAATTTAGATGTAAGGAATAATGGAATTACTACAATTGAATGAAAATGTATAAAACATGGACGTTATCATGTTAAGAGAAATTAGGCAGATTTAGGAAGATAAATGTCACATATTTTCTCTCATATGTAGAATCAAGAATTAAATTAATTATATACACATATATATGTATCAAAAATTAAGTTTTAGTATATATGTGTGTGTGTGTGTGTGTGTGTGTGTTTGTGTATGCATGTATGTGTGTGTGTAACTGTATGTGTTATGAAAGTAGAAGGGGAACTACTTAGTAGGAGGGGCCAGAGAAGTATATGTAGGAGTACTGAGGAGGGCAGTTTGAAAGGATAGGAACAAAGTATCATGATATGAAATATGAAAATTTCACAATGAAATCTTTGTCTTGGTGCCAATCTTAATCATTACATTTATTAAGCAAAAGATTAATAAATGAAACAAAATAGTCAAAAAATAAAATTACCATTACTTTGCATGGTAATAAATAATAAAATAAAATATGGGAATAATAAAATATGTTTGATGCTGTAAAAATTATGTGTGAAAACATCGAAGATACTCAAGCCATGATAAATATTCTATAAATGACAGCAATCACATTAAAATACCTTGGCCTTTTCCTGTTCACTCTTTTTCTTTCCACTATATTTCCTTTATTAATTTCTAGGATAAAGCACCAAGACTGAGGCAGTTTATTGAAAGAATGGCAATTATCCCTGTCAGTGTTGTATCTTTCTCCCTGCTGATAATATGAAAGTCAGAAGACCCAGAATTCATTATCTATGTGTACTTGGGACCTATCTAGATGGAAACATTAGTTTCAAGTTCCCTGGATGAGTGATTTCACTATAGAAATGGGGTAAAAAGATCCATTCCTACTACTACTATTACATGTAAAAAGCATAAGAAAGGAAGAGTATAAATTGTTATTAGGAGTATCAAATCTTAGAACTTTCACTGTTGTGATTTTGTGGCAGGAGAGAAGCACATTAGTATGCTATGATATGAAGCCAATGATATGAAGTTATTTTAAAATACTATTTAACTTCAAGGAAGGGTCAAAATAATTTCAACTTGTATTGCATTGGGCAAGACATTTTTCTTTTCTTTTCTTTTTTTTTTAGGTATTTTCCTCATTTACATTTCCAATGCTATCCCAAAAGTCCCCCATACCCTCCCCGCCACCCCCTACCCATCCACAACCACTTTTTGGCCCTGGTGTTCCCCTGTACTGGGGCATATAAAGTTTGCAAGTCCAATGGGCCTCTCTTTCCACTGATGGCCGACTAGGCCATCTTTTAATACATGTGCAGCTAGAGACAAGAGCTCCGGGGTACTGGTTAGTTCATAATGTTGTTCCACCTATAGGGTTGCAGATCCCTTTAGCTCCTTGGGTATTTTCTCTAGCTCCTCCATTGGGGGCCCTGTGATCCATCCAATAGCTGACTGTGAGCGTCCACTTATATGTTTGCTAGGCCCCGGCATAGTCTCACTAGAGACTGCTATATCAGAGTCCTATCAGCACAATCTTGCTAGTGGATGCAATGGTGTCAGCGTTTGGAGACTGATTGTGGGATGGATCCCTGGATATGGCAGTCTCTAGATGGTCCATCCTTTTGTCTCAGCTCCAAACTTTGTCTCTGTAACTCCTTCCATGGGTGCTTTGTTCCCAATTCTAAGAAGGAGCAAAGTGTCCACACTTTGGTCTTTGTTCTTCTTGAGTTTCATGTGTTTTGCAAATTGTGACTTATATCTTGGGTATTCTAAGTTTCTGGGCTAATATCCACTTATCAGTGAGTATCTATCTAGGTTTATTTTAAAGTACAGAAATTGAAATTTTTATGTCTTGAAAGTGGACTAAGGACTCTAGCCCTGGGGTACCTTGTCAGCGGAGTCACGCTACACACGCAAGGGCCCACACAGGATTCTACACGGGATCCTAAGACCTCTGGTGAGTGGAACACAGCGCCTGCCCCAATCCAATCATGCGGAACCTGAGACTGCGGTAAATAGGGAAGCAGACTACCCGGGCCTGACCTGGGGCACAAGCCCCTTCTGCTCCACTCGAGCCCCAGGGTACTTTGCCAACGGAGTCGCCTGACACCCGCAAGGGCCCACACAGGATTCCACACGGGATCCTAAGACCTCTAGTGAGTGGAACACAACTTCTGCCAGGAGTCCGGTTCGAACACCATTTATCTGGGTCCCTTCCCTGCAAGAAGAGAGCTTGCCTGCAGAGAATACTCTGCCCACTGAAACTAAGGAGAGAGCTACCCTCCCAGGTCTGCTTATAGAAGCTAACAGAGTCACCTGAAGAACAAGCTCTTAACAGAGACAACTATAACAGCTAGCTTCAGAGATTACCAGATGGTGAAAGGGAAACGTAAGAATCCTACTAACAGAAATCAAGACCACTCTCCATCATCAGAACACAGCACTCCCACCCCACCTAGTCCTGGGCACCCCAACACAACCGAAAATCTAGACCCAGATTTAAAAACATTTCTCATGATGATGATAGAGGACATCAAGAAGGACTTTCATAAGTCACTTAAAGAATGACAGGAGAGCACTACTAAAGAGTTACAGGCCCTTAAAGAAAAACAGGAAAACACAACCAAACAGGCAGAAGTCCTTAAAGAAAAACAGGAAAACACATCCAAACAGGTGATGGAAATGAACAAAACCATACTAGAACTAAAACGGGAAGTAGACACAATAAAGAAAACCCAAAGTGAGGCAACGCTGGAGATAGAAACCCTAGGAAAGAGATCAGGAACCATAGATGCGAGCATCAGCAACAGAATACAAGAAATGGAAGAGAGAATCTCAGGTGCAGAAGATTCCATAGAGAACATCGACACAACAGTCAAAGAAAATACAAAATGCAAAAGGATCCTAACTCAAAACATCCAGGAAATCCAGGACACAATGAGAAGACCAAACCTACGGATAATAGGAATTGATGAGAATGAAGATTTTCAACTTAAAGGGCCAGCTAATATCTTCAACAAAATAATTGAAGAAAACTTCCCAAACATAAAGAAAGAGATGCCCATGATCATACAAGAAGCCTACAGAACTCCAAATAGACTGGACCAGAAAAGAAATTCCTCCCGACACATAATAATCAGAACAACAAATGCACTAAATAAAGAGAGAATATTAAAAGCAGTAAGGGAGAAAGGTCAAGTAACATATAAAGGAAGGCCTATCAGAATTACACCAGACTTTTCACCAGAGACTATGAAAGCCAGAAGCGCCTGGACAGATGTTATACAGACACTAAGAGAACACAAATGCCAGCCCAGGCTACTATACCCGGCCAAACTCTCAATTACCATAGATGGAGAAACCAAAGTATTCCACGACAAAACCAAATTCAGACAATATCTTTCCAAGAATCCAGCCCTTCAAAGCATAATAACAGAAAAGAAGCAATACAAGGACGGAAATCACGCCCTAGAACAAGCAAGAAAGTAATCCCTCAACAAACCAAAAAGAAGACAGCCACAAGAACAGAATGCCACTCTAACAACAAAAATAAAAGGAAGCAACAATTACTTTTCCTTAATATCTCTTAATATCAATGGACTAAATTCCCCAATAAAAAGACATAGACTAACAGACTGGCTACACAAACAGGACCCAACATTCTGCTGCTTACAGGAAACCCATCTCAGGGAAAAAGACAGGCACTACCTCAGAGTGAAAGGCTGGAAAACAATTTTCCAAGCAAATGGTCTGAAGAAACAAGCTGGAGTAGCCATTCTAATATCGGATAAAATCGACTTCCAACCCAAAGTTATCAAAAAAGACAAGGAGGGACACTTCATACTCATCAAAGGTAAAATCCTCCAAGAGGAACTCTCAATTCTGAATATCTACGCTCCAAATGCAAGGGCAGCCACATTCATGAAAGACACTTTAGTAAAGCTCAAAGCACACATTGCACCTCACACAATAATAGTGGGAGACTTCAACACACCACTTTCATCAATGGACAGATCGTGGAAACGGAAACTAAACAGGGACACAGTGAAACTAACAGAAGTTATGAAACAAATGGACCTGACAGATATCTACAGAACATTGTATCCTAAAACAAAAGGATATACCTTCTTCTCAGTACCTCATGGGACCTTCTCCAAAACTGACCATATAATTGGTCACAAAACAGGCCTCAACAGATACAAAAATATTGAAATTGTCCCATGTATCCTATCAGACCACCATGGCCTAAGACTGATCTTCAATAACAACATAAATAATGGAAAGTCAACATTTATGTGGAAACTGAACAACACTCTTCTCAATGATACCTTGGTCAAGGAAAGAATAAAGAAAGAAATTAAAGACTTTTTAGAGTTTAATGAAAATGAAGCCACAACGTACCCAAACCTATGGGACACAATGAAAGCATTTCTATGAGGGAAGCTCATAGCTCTGAGTGCCTCCAAGAAGAAATGGGAGAGAACACATACTAGCAGCTTGACAACACACCTAAAAGCTCTAGAAAAAAAGGAAGCAAATTCACCCAAGAGGAGTAGACGGCAGGAAATAATCAAACTCAGGGGTGAAATCAACCAAGTGGAAACAAGAAGAACTATTCAAAGAATTAACCAAAGGAGGAGTTGGTTCTTTGAGAAAATCAACAAGATAGATAAACCCTTAGCTAGACTCACTAGAGGGCACAGGGACAAAATCCTAATTAACAAAATCAGAAATGAAAAGGGAGACATAACAACAGATCCTGAAGAAATCCAAAACACCATCAGATCCTTCTACAAACGGCTATACTAAACAAAACTGGAAAACCTGGACGAAATGGACAAATTTCTGGACAGATACCAGGTACCAAATTGAAACAGGATTAAGTTGACCATCTAAACAGTCCCATATCCCCTAAAGAAATAGAAGCAGTTATTAATAGTCTCCCAGCCAAAAAAAGCCCAGGACCAGACGGGTTTAGTGCAGAGTTCTATCAGACCTTCAAAGAAGATCTAATTCCAGTTCTACACAAACTATTTCACAAAATGGAAGTAGAAGGTACTCTACCCAACTCATTTTATGAAGCCACTATTACTCTGATACCTAAACCACAGAAAGATCCAACAAAGATAGAGAACTTCAGACCAATTTCTCTTATGAATATCGATGCAAAAATCCTCAATAAAATTCTCGCTAACCGAATCCAAGAACACATTAAAGCAATAATCCATCCTGACCAAGTAGGTTTTATTCCAGGGATGCAGGGATGGTTTAATATACGAAAATCCATCAATGTAATCCATTATATAAACAAACTCAAAGAAAAAAACCACATGATCATCTCGTTAGATGCAGAAAAAGCATTTGACAAGATCCAACACCCATTCATGATAAAAGTTTTGGAAAGATCAGGAATTCAAGGTCCATACCTAAACATGATAAAAGCAATCTACAGCAAACCAGTAACCAACATGAAAGTAAATGGAGAGAAGCTGGAAGCAATCCCACTAAAATCAGGGACTAGACAAGGCTGCCCACTTTCTCCCTACCTTTTCAACATAGTACTTGAAGTATTAGCCAGAGCAATTCGACAACAAAAGGAGATCAAGGGGATACAAATTTGAAAAGAGGAAGTCAAAATATCACTTTTTGCAGATGATATGATAGTATATATAAGTGACCCTAAAAATTCTACCAGAGAACTCCTAAACCTGATAAACAGCTTCGGTGAAGTAGCTGGATATAAAATAAACTCAAACAAGTCAATGGCCTTTCTCTACATAAAGAATAAACAGGCTGAGAAAGAAATTAGGGAAACAACACCCTTCTCAATAGTCACAAATAATATAAAATATCTCGGCGTGACTCTAACTAAGAAAGTGAAAGATCTGTATGATAAAAACTTCAAGTCTCCGAAGAAAGAAATTAAAGAAGATCTCAGAAGATGGAAAGATCTCCCATGCTCATGGATTGGCAGGATCAACATTGTAAAAATGGCTATCTTGCCAAAAGCAATCTACAGATTCAATGCAATCCCCATCAAAATTCCAACTCAATTCTTCAACGAATTAGAAGGAGCTATTTGCAAATTCATCTGGAATAACAAAAAACCTAGCATAGCAAAAACTCTTCTCAAGGATAAAAGAACCTTTGGTGTAATCACCATGCCTGACCTAAAGCTTTACTACAGAGCAATTGTGATAAAAACTGCATGGTACTGGTATAGAGACAGACAAGTCGACCAATGGAATAGAATTGAAGACCCAGAAATGAACCCACACACCTATGGTCACTTGATCTTCGACAAGGGAGCTAAAACCATCCAGTGGAAGAAAGACAGCATTTTCAACAAATGGTGCTGGCACAACTGGTTGTTATCATGTAGAAGAATACGAATCGATCCATACTTATCTCCTTGTACTAAGGTCAAATCTAAGAGGATCAAGGAACTTCACATAAAACCAGAGACACTGAAACTTATAGAGGAGAAAGTGGGGAAAAGCCTCGAAGATATGGGCACAGGGGGAAAATTCCTGAACAGAACAGCAATGGCTTGTGCTGTAAGATTGAGAATTGACAAATGGGACCTAATGAAACTCCAAAGTTTCTGCAAGGCAAAAGACACCGTCAATAAGACAAAAAGACCACCAACAGATTGAGAAATGATATTTACCTATCCTAAATCAGATAGGGGACTAATATCCAACATATATAAAGAACTCAAGAAGGTGGACTTAAGAAAATCAAATAACCCCATTAAAAAATGGGGCTCAGAACTGAACAAAGTATTCTCACCTGAGGAATACTGAATGGCAGAGAAGCACCTGAAAAAATGTTCAACATCCTTAATCATCAGGGAAATGCAAATCAAAACAACACTGAGATTCCACCTCACACCAGTCAGAATGGCTAAGATCAAAAATTCAGGTGACAGCAGATGCTGGCGTGGATGTGGAGAAAGAGGAACACTCCTCCATTGTTGGTGGGATTGCAGGCTTGTACAACCACTCTGGAAATCAGTCTGGCGGTTCCTCTGAAAATTGGACATAGTACTACCGGAGGATCCAGCAATACCTCTCCTGGGCATATATCCAGAAGATGCCCCAACTGGTAAGAAGGTCACATGCTCCACTATGTTCATAGCAGCCTTATTTATAATAGCCAGAAGCTGGAAAAGAACCCAGATGCCCCTCAACAGAGGAATGGATACAGAAAATGTGGTACATCTACACAATGGAGTACTACTCAGCTATTAAAAAGAATGAATTTATGAAATTCCTAGCCAAATGGATGGACCTGGAGGGCATCATCCTGAGTGAGGTAACACATTCACAAAGGAACTCACACAATATGTACTCACTGATAAGTGGATATTATCCCAAAACCTAGGATACCCAAGATATAAGATACAATTTCCTAAACACATGAAACTCAAGAAAAATGAAGACTGAAGTGTGGACACTATGCCCCTCCTTAGAAGTGGGAACAAACACCCATGGAAGGAGTTACAGAGATAAAGTTTGGAGCTGAGATGAAAGGATGGATCATGTAGAGACTGCCTTATCCAGGGATCCACCCCATAATCAACATCCAAACGCTGACACCATTGCATACACTAACAAGATTTTATTGAAAGGACCCAGATGTAGCTGTCTCTTGTGAGACTATGCCGGGGCCTAGCAAACACAGAAGTGGATGCTCACAGTCAGCTAATGGATGTATCACAGGGCTCCCAATGGAGGAGCTAGAGAAAGTACCCAAGGAGCTAAAGGGCTCTGCAACCCTATAGGTGGAACAACATTATGAACTAACCAGTACCCCGGAGCTCTTGACTCTAGCTGCATATGTATCAAAAGATGGCCTAGTCGGCCATCACTAGAAAGAGAGACCCATTGGACAAGCAAACTTTATAAGCCCCAGTACAGGGGAATGCCAGGGCCAAAAAAGGGGAGTGGGTGGATAGGGGAGTGGGGGTGGGTGCGTATGGGGGACTTTTGGTATAGCCTTGGAAATGTAAATGAACTAAATACCTAATAAAAATGGAGAAAAAAAAAGAAAGTGGACTAAGGATAACAATAATGAACATATATGCCAGGTACTATGTAAGAAAACTGTAGGATAAATCTTATCTCAAATTCTCCTAATAATTCCATGAAATAGGTACCTGTTTTACTACACTGAGTAAGGAATCTTAGTGTTAATGCTTAAGTCTTGTTAGTAAATATTAGAACCAGTGTTTAACCTTAGACTTCTTGACACAAAGGCCTGGCCTCTTTTTCCCATATCGTTATACATCTTCCTCGATACTGTTAGCCATGGATGACTTAGAATAGAAGATTTCAGTTGAGGCTAGTAATTACCATTTTCCACCCCAAAATATCTAGTATCTCCTGGGCCCTAACAATGTTAGCATGGACTGTCCTTAAAGTTGTTGCCTGATTCTGGTTTCCTTTCCCCAGCAGGGCTGATTTGTCTGGCCTCCGTGGGAGAAGAACTGGCTAATCCTGCAGAGACCTTATAGGCCAAGGCAGAGAATACCCAAGGAGGCCCCCACCCTCTCAGAGACGAAGGGGTGTGTGGTTGGGGGAAGGACACAGTGAGGTGGGCACTGGGGGCAATGTTTGGATGGAAATAAAGGAAGGAAGGAAGGAAGGAAGAAGGAAGGAAGGAAGGAAGGAAGGAAGGAAGGAAGGAAGGAAGGAAGGAAGGAAGGAAGAAAGCAAGCAATTAAACTCGCTCTGAGGTAGGCAGATCTCTCTGCCTTCCAGGCCAATCTTGAACCACAAAGTTCCAAGACAGTTCAAAGTACACAGAGAAACTCTGTCTTAACAAACAAACGTGAAGAAATTTGGAAATGATGTTGAGAATCATTACGTTGTCATTAAGATGCTATGGTGATTAATTTTATGGTGGTATGAACTTAAGGGGGATATTGAGTGATCAGATATTTTTGGTTGAACACTAATATGGGTCTCTCTCCGAGGATGATGTTTCTAGATAAAACAAACCTTTTAATCAGTATGTTACTAAGTGTGAGTATCATTAATTCAGTCATGTGGGAGCCTGAATACGGAGTCTGTGCCATAGGATTTCCTGTGTCTGATTACTAACTGTAGATTTGGGATTTCAACATCTGTAATTGCAAATGCCAATTCTTTTTAATAAGTCCTTGATACCTTTCAGTCTGCACACAGCCTTATCCATGTTGTTCTGCTTCTCTGTAACTCAGGTAATTTGATAATGAAATTCAACAGTATAATGACAGGGCAGCATAGACAGTTCTCCTTTGGCAACATTTTAACTTAATGGAGTATTTACATTGACATTTACACATTGTCTTATCATGTGGACACTGAATAGCTGTTACCACCAGGAAGCTAATTGGCTAAATGTTTAATTTTTTCCTGAAAATGATCATTGATAATGTGGATCATTATTGTTGCAATTCTGTTGACATTAGGCTTACCATACCTAAGTCACACAAAAAAGATTAAAATCAGAGAGATTGATTTTTTCAAAAATTTATATTTTATCATGACTCTTCTACAGCTCCAGACATAGATTAATGAATGGAATATGCACAGAATGATATAAACTCCCACATATATGACATTACTCAAATGTCTCAAACTCTGGGAAAAGCATATAAATGATTTATGGAATTGATATTAATCTCTTTCCAGTAAATGCATTACTTCAGTTACACGGGAAATTGATGTTACTTCTCTAATGCCAAATTAATTTCTTTCTTGCTGGATCAGCATTGTAAATGGTATTAGATATTAACCTTTCATACACCTAAATAGGTTAAAATATGGGAGCAATTTTATAAAATTTGGGTGCCAGATTCTTTTGGAGGGATGAATATTTTTTCTTTGTAGTTTCTTTTTTTTGAGATTTGTCGATCCAAGAATATTAAATCATATTTAAATCTATCTTAATATCATCTCGAAATAGAATAATTATAATTGGATCTGAATATTTAACATGGGACTATAAATAACTGCATTGCAAATGAGAATTATATGTTTTGAAAGTCCTTAAAAATTCTAGAGAACAAGACTTTCAAGAGAAATTAACAGAATTCTTAATTACTAACTAATTCCTGTAGTTTGATTTGTAGAGCTGGACTTCTTGTTGGTGCTTCCTTCACTGAGCCAAACTCTTCTTAGTCATCCAGCTTAGAATTTTAGAATTTGCATCTTTTAAAGCCTGATTTATTGTCTGAAACATTGGTTTTTAAATAAGGATGTAGACTGGTAATTCTGATTTTCATCTGTTCTCTATCCAAATCAATTTTTTATTTTCTTCACTGGGTACGATCTAGATGTGAATATATTTATATTTTTATATCAACAAGTAGAGATATGCTATTTTTGTATTATTGCATCTTTTGACATGTTTCATATCTAAAACTATGAATTATAATGATCTGTGCATCCTCTTTTTTTTAGTGTTCTGTAAATATAGTCAGATCACTTGGTTGTTGCTGCTGTGATCTCTGTCTTATGACAATATTGGAGCCTTCTTAAATTTAATCAGGTTGAAATGTAAGCATGTTTTGGTAAAAATTAGATGTCCCCTTTGCTTAGGAAAACAGACTTTTTGATATTTTCTTACAAAACTCATTTGCATTATCACCTATTCTGGATACCTGAGTAGCATTGTTTAATGATTTCATTTTTATCCATGTACTTATACATTATTATGTATCTTGAGGGTATTCCTGGAGTTAGAAGAAGAAAATATTTATTTGATACAGTCTTTGCTTTTCATAGTTGGATGGTAGATATAAGTAAACACAGAGAACTACAGGGACTAAGAAAGTTTAAGTTATTGACATATTCTTTCATCTGTTAAATATACCACACATGTTATAACCCCATACACCATACATGTTATAACCCCAAGACCTTTACTCTTGGCTCTAGAATGCCACTCATATTATTCATGTCTACCCAAAGGTATTCATTCTTTAGTAAAATCTTTATCTTTATATTTCCAGTTGTCTCTCTGTGTCTGTCTGTGTTGGTTTGTGCACATGAGTGCAGGTGTCCAGGGAAGCTAGAGGAGAGCATCAAGTCCCCTGAAGCTGACATTTCAGGCAATTTGAAGAATCTGACATGGGTGCTGGAGACCAATCTCAGGTTCTCTGTAATATTGATAGAGCTTGACATAGATCATCCTAAAAATCAAAGTTGATAAACATTTTCTATTTTATAATTACCAATGCTGATAATGTTTCTTTGCACAAATAGGTAGCACAAGTATGTTTAGAAATTATAAGAAATCTTTTCTTAATCTTAAGTCAAAATTCACTGAATGGCTCTTGGGCCTCGCTAGTAGAAGCAGGATGATGAAGGGAACATCATCCTTTGGAAAGAAAGCATCACACCAAGATGCACCTACTGTGTTGCTGTTGTGGCTCTAAGGCCTCCTTACCTTCAGAAGTCAACCTATGGCAAATGTGACTACCCTGCCAAGTGCAAGAGAGAGTATAACTAGAGTGCCAAGGTTAAGAGAAGAAACACTATTGCAACTGGTAGGATAAGGCACCAAAAATTGTCTATCGCAGATTCAGATATAGATTCCATGAAGGAACAACACCTAAACATAAGAGAACAGTTCAACTTGAGGATTTCAATCAGTCATAAAATAAGTGTTCCTGTTTCAAAAATTCATTGAATGATTTTATGAAATTCAAGTCAGAAACTCAGATTTAAAAATCAAACTTTGTAACACAAGACACACCAAAGCTCTACTAATTTAAATTAGGCTGAGAAATGAAGGCAGGGAAATATTAAGTCTTGGTTTTCCGCAATTAAATCCTTATGTTTTCATAAGAACAGACCATTATGTATGTAAAGGAATGCATACTAAAAAATAATTGAGTCTCTGAACTGATGTGTCTTGTGCAGGGTTTATGGGCATTGCATGTAACAGCATGTGCAATGCAAAGTGTGCGAGCTGTGCATTCAGCACCAAGGCTGGGATGAAGTTGTGTGATACATCAAACATAGGGCAGAACACTTGGCTCATTGCATATTTGAATGCAATTTTATTTTAGGTTGTCCTGTGTTTAGAACTCTTTTACTGTTGCCAAATTCTATGAAACCCCACACTTTTAGAGATATAACTTCATATGGTCTTCCAACTTGCAGTATGAAATAGAGGCCTGGTGGATCATGATGTAGAACTTAGAAAGTTGTGAGGACGAAGAGATCTTTTCTCGTAAGTCCATCTATTTCAGGTCTTTGCTTCTGAAATTCGTGAGGAAAGTAACCAAAGGAAGGAGAGGAAGAGTATGCTTGATTTGAATAGATAGACTATTTGCTATTTTTCATTAATAAATTTCTACTTAAAATGTTATTAAATCATCTCCTCCCTTTCTGTTGCTCCTTCCAACTGATCCCATATTGCTTTTCTTACTCTTCCTCAACTTCATGGCTTCCTTTTCTTTGATTATTGTTGTTACATATGCATATAGACACAACGTTCTGGATCCATTTAGTATTGCTTATATATGTATGCTTTCAGGGCTGACCACTGGTATTGCATATCCAGTTAGAGAGACCATTCCTGGGGAGGCAGAATACTACCTTTCTCAGCATTCAGTGTTTGCCTGTAGTTCTTTGTTGAGAAATGGGGGAATCCTATGAGGGTTTCTCCATTTGCATTGGCATGTGTATTTGTATAATCATTAGTCAGGTCTCGCTTAGCCAGTTCTATTGCTGAGGTATCATGGATGTAACTTTCCTGCTATCTTTAGGAATTCCTGATACTTAATGGAAAGTAAACCAATACTTGTTGATTAAATAAAGGTAAATGAATATATAAATTAGTGAGGGAAAAGTCTTTATTTTGGAGGGTAGAACTGCCAAGGAGAGAGATGTCCTTTTGGCTGGGGGACAAGAAGTACTGCCAAGTGACGTAGATTAAAAATAGAAGTATTTGAGGTAGAATGTTTTGCCATGTGCTGTTTGTCTATGCCTAGGCAGAGGCATATGACATAGTCTTTCAACTTACAACAAGAGACAGTATTTTAGGTTTCTTTTGAGTTCCATCTAAGTATTTGGTATTGCATCACAAAAAATTTTAACTTTACATTTTTGTTTAATTTTATAATTTTCATATATATGTGTCTTAATAATTTAAAAATGTTAGTAAGTAAAATAGAAGTACATCAGCTTCTTCCTTACCTTCCTGCAATCCTTCTCAGGTACCCTCAGCTGAGCTTTTCTATGCTTTTCCAGTTTCAACTTAATATTGCCTCTCCATAATAGTAGTCATGGCCACTTGTTAGTCATGTGCTTCTTATCTCTCTGTTTTAACAAGACTTTGCATTGTCAATTTAGTATTTTTTTTCTTTTTGAAATTTAAAGAAAAAATTATTGACGATCTGAAAAACAACTCCTACAAGATTGACTTTTCCATAAAACTGCAGCTACATGATGCATTGCATCTATCATGTTAAAAACGTGCATTAGACACAAATACAAAACCCATGAAAACAAGCCACCATTCTTTAACAATTGAGCAAAGATAAGATGCCTAAGGAATGACATGGATGACTTGCAAAGGATGGGCTCCTTAAGCACTATTAAAAAAGAAAAAGAGCCCAGATGGATGAGTGTTCAGATATATACACTGAAGTGAACCTTTGGCACTAGGAATCAGAGTATTTTGTCATAGAGCATTAACATATATTATAAAAGTGTGTAGTGACAAAGGAACAGAACCACCAGCATTCAAAAGCAGCTTTGTCAACTAGGCAAACACTCTACAGCATGTCTCTCTGTTGTCCGTCACTTATACACTGGTATAAACTTTGAAATCAAAACAAGAAAGAAAAAAGGAGCAGTTACTCCTTTTATTTTCTCTGTTTAAAATCAAACAGAAAACAAACATCAAGTCTGTTATACACTATTGGTCTTCAAAGTACATCATTTGTACAAGAGAAGGACTAAGAACCAAACTGTTTACAGAGATCCAAGCAAGAGAGAGAGAGGGGGGAGGGAGGGAGGGAGGGAGGGAGGGAGGGAGGGAGAGAGAGAGAGAGAGAGAGAGAGAGAGAGAGAGAGAACACCCCTCACACGGCTTTTCAATGGTAATCACGAAGAGCCCTAGCACTGAACAAAGTTGCAGAATTCTTTGCCAGGTAATTGAGGAAATCATGTAGATAGTTCAGTAAAAGTAAGGCTTTTCTCATCTAGAGGTGTATAGGCCAACATCGCTCCAATTCGCACAAATAATCTCAGCAAATGTGGCACTCCAAACACCTGGGACATGGGTGCATCCGGGTGATCGGTGAGAATTTCAGCATACTGTGGTCTCTCAAATTTGTAGAGTAGCTGAGTGCCCAACATTACATTGAATACTCCTTCATCCTTGCCACAACCTCATGGACAGCATACTCCTTATTATCAGTATTTCCTGAAGACTTCTTATAATTTGCATAATCCTCCAAAATGGAATCCACATTCTTCTTGGCAGGAAGATTTAAAAAAAGCTGCTTTTGTCTGGTGATGAAGTCCCAGTCATCCACAAGCCAGGGTTTCAGCTCTTCAGGAATCATCACTTTAACTTCAACTCTGTTCATGAAGGTTTCATTTTCAACGGTAGGATCTACCCGGGCTCTCTTCTTCCTAGGAGGCTGAGGTGTCTCACTGGTACTGCCACCATCTCCATTTCCAGGTGTTTTCTGCTTGTTGTTTTTTTGTTTTCACTTCAATATTTTTCTGTTGCAGACCGGATGTCTTCTTCCCTGGAGCAGCCCATCTATCTCATCTTGCCCTCACCATATTGTTCCTGATTGGCCTTTTGAAGTTCTCGCTGTTTCTACAAATTGGTGTCCATGTACTTGAGTACACTGCTTTCTGGCACCCATTCATCCCAATTTTTATTCCAACCACTGTAATGGATGAAGTATTTCACTTGTTTGTCCTTTATGGCAACCCTTACACACTTTGCTTCATAAAGAAGAGGCCCATGAAAGCACAGCACTCGCTTGCCCTCCTGGAATTTAGGCTTCAGGTCCTGCTTGGGCATCATTTATAAGTGGTTCACTGCCTCCTCTTTCTCCCACCACCCCGACTACTGCCCCCTACTCTCTACCCCACCCAACTTCATAGTGTCTTTTTTTGGAGAAATTGTTTGGGTCTGGCTGGCCTGAAACTTACTGTAGACAGTACTACCCTTAAGTCACAGAAATCCAGATGTGGTGGCTCATGTCTTTAATCCCAGAACTCCAGAAGCAGAGGCAGACAGATTTCTGTGAATGTTTTTGAAGTGGGAAAGGACCAGGATTTATTTTAGATCTTCAAAGATTAGTGCATTGTTAAGAAGTTGCTTTTCCAACATCACAATTTTTAAAAATAGAAATTAGAATTCACTTAGACCTGGGGCATTTGAGAATTTTGGGTCTCTCTCAGAGCCTGGAAGTTCTGCAGCTATCTTTTTAAGTTTCTTGCAGACGATGCACTTTTTAGTATATTAAATATTATATCTCTGGCCTCTTTCTCATATCTTTCAACTCAGAGATTCATATGTCCATTTTTCTCATTGTAATCCAATGATTTATTTGCATGCAGGTTTCTTACATTAGACTTTGAGTTAAAGACGTTAGAGAATTTCTCTTAAGCCCTCTTTCCTGTAGTGTACTTTAATATGCTGCTTCTTAGTAGCTCTGGAGTAAATATTTGTATAATTAATAAACTTAATTATTAAGAAAAATGACTAGAAAATAAACATTTACCTAGGAAACCCAGAGAGGCAGGAAAGATGGTTTGTAATAGGTAATTTAAATACTACTGTGCTGAGCAATAGTGGTTAACAATCTGAAAATGATCAGGTTGTATCTTGCCTTAACATTCATATTCATAGATTATCTAACAACAAGCAAAGAAACAAAAACCTGAGTGAACCTGTGTCTTCATGCCAGTGTTCTTCAGGAAGGAAGAATGCAGAAGACTATGTCTGAATCTATTTTGATGCACGTGGGCACACACACTCACATACATACACACCCACCCCCCCCCCACACACACACTATCTATCTATCTATCTATCTATCTATCTATCTATCTATCTATCCACATATTTTATACATACATATTTATTTGAGTGTTTCATAAAGCACCAAATCTTCCTATGAGCATGCAACTATATGTGTCTATGCATACAACTCCCTGTGGCTCTCTTTTGTAACAGCCCAGAGCATACAAACTGTAAGTTTCCATGTTCAAGTGAACTCCTATGGAGATTTCTTTGGGTTTCTTTATGAAGGTACTACTATATTTAAAGGATTAGAGATTTGCAGCTGTAGCTATGAGTATATTAGGAGTGACAATTCTAGCCCTAATCTATAGGTAAATTGATTTTTCATCAACACAGTATATACATTTCCTCATTGTCTGAGTCCATAGTTTCTGTTTTTCTTAATTAAAAAATTCTAATTGAGCCTGAATTCATATATGCAAAAAACCCATTTATCATTTATCCTGTATACAACATTTACTCATAACAAACCCAATTATTTTAAGCATACATGTTTTTGTTAGCACTGTGGTATTTACTCCTGTGATGTATTCTGGAACCGGGAAAGACAATGTACTTTGGATTCTGGTTACTTCTCATTTTTGGAAACTTTGTTGTTTTTATTTTACATTTCTGGGTTTAGCTTAGTTCACCCAACAGAATGTTGTATGTTTTCATCCATGTTGCTAGAATGACAAGATTTATTTTTTTGCAGATGTAAGTTATTCCACTGTGTAAATATACAACATTTTCTTTATTGATTCATCAATCTAGGGATCCTGGCTATTATGAATAATATTTCAATAGTATGGGTGATTACCATAGGGCATCATTTATTTGTAATGTAAGTGAATATACAGGCTTAGAACAGTAGGTAGATGAAGGACATAAACTAGTTGCATCAAAACCACAAACCATTTGAATTTTTGAAATTAATTTACTCTAAATTTCTAAGTTACTAAGTGATGTTCAGTCTAAAATCCATAATAAAAAGCAAATTTCTTAATTCAAAGTTTTATTAACTCATGTAAATATAATTAGTTATCTCTACTTTTAACAAACTTGATATATTTAACATGGCGCAAAGTAGAAAAAGGACTTAGGCTGGGATACTCAATAAAAAACTCCCATCTCTTTCCTAGCCAGAAGAAAGCCAATTCTCATGTTCTAGGGTATCAAATGACAAAGTTTTCTCATGTCTCCTTAGTAGTTATATGCATAAGCAAACACATACACACATTTTAATCTTTTATATGTAAAGTTTTACAATTTGCTTTTGTCATATAAAATATATTTTAAATATACTTTACAAAATAGAAAACAAAACCAAGAAGAGGAACAACTCTTTGACACTTACAGGGAAAAAAAGTTTAAGAAACATTTCAAAATGATGATTAACCAAGGGCAGGGAGATCTGCCTTAATGTGGATGGCACCATTCCCTTGACTGGTGGGAGGAGGCAGGTGGATTAAAAGGAAAAAATGGGAACAGCATTAGAGTCCAAGTATCCTTTTTTGGGTTTCTCGCCGCCATGAGGTGAGCTGCTGTATTTTGCCATCTAGCTATGATGAACGAAAACTTCTGAAATACTGAGCCAATGTAAATCTTGAATCTTTTAAGTTTCTTGTCCACTTACATTGTCTCAAGACAGAGAAGCTGATTAACACATACAGATACTTAATATAGCATCTAACTTCTTAACAGAGTTTAAGTCAACAACTCAACTTTGTTGCATATAGACAGGCTGTATAGCAGAATATTATTGACTTTTGTTAATAAACTATTTAGTTAAAATAATATTTTATTTCCTCTTTTATTATTCTTTTATTTTTGAACTTATGATATAATTGCATCAATCTTCCATTACCCTTCCTTCCTCCAAACTCTGCCACAATCCATCCTTGCTCTTTCAAATTCAGTCTCTTTTTTCATTGTCTGTTATATGCATGTATATATTTATCTTTCTATATATTCTTAAATACATAAGTATTACCTGCTAAGTCTGTATGATGTTGCTGTATGGATGTTTTTCCAGGCTGACCATTTGGAGTTAGATAGCCAATTAGTATGTTCTTCCCAGGGAAAGACTGGTTTTTTCCACCCTAAGCATTTCTCAGGCACCTGTAGTTCTTAGTATTAGGCTGAGTATTTGTGAACTTTCACCATCTCATTTCAGCATGTCTGTTGTCTTTGTTTAGCTCATGTTGAGACAGTCATGTTGGTGAAACTGGGGGGTTTAGATTTTTGTCTCTTAGAAATGTTAGGAGTAGCACTTTTAGGAAAAATGCACACCCCAGATGTTGGAGAATATATAGTAAATCGTCCTATGTAGTTGGCTTACATACCTGTTGGTTCATGGTGCTATTTTAACAGTTCTACTAAATAGTTTGGAAACTACATTTCCATAGTACTGTGTTGTCTGAGCATCATTTTTATTCTTCTAAGAGTGCCATTGGCTACTATTAAGAAGTTAACTTTAGTATCTTTCCTTAAGTAGTTCAAACTTTTTGTGATAAAAATAAAATGCTCACTCATACTATTTTTTTGGTAGTACATAACTTCATATTTATACTGATTGGTTTCTTCAATTCCCTTACCACCTATGAGGTTGAGATTTTTCCATTAGTTTTGCTCGAGAATTTATATTTCTGAATGCAAACAGGGAAAAAAACCATATATTATCACTGCATGGTTTTCTCAGATACTAGTGTGAGCTTTAGAATCTATAACAATGAAGTAAGATGGAGGTAAATTGCCATAACATATTAAAAGATTTCAGATCCTAGCAATCTTCAGTAGTTTACTAACTTGGATCATACTCATGTCTAAATCATCTGCATACTATGATATTAGAAATACAGAGCTGGTCTTTCCATATTAGGGCCAGTTTTTTTTTTCTGGTGAACTGAACATGCTTTTCCATGGCATTTAGGAATAGTAAGTTGTTTTCTTTGACAGGTAATTGAGATCTTTTTCTGTGTGTATGCATGTGTGTGTTTGCATATGTTTTTATGTATGTTTGTGTGTGCAAATACCTCTTTCTCTATTCTTTCATTGTGTATGTGTGTTTATGTGTGTGTATATGAGCATACGCACATGTGTAGGCCAGATAAAAGCCTTGTCACAGGTGCTGTACAAACTTTTTTTTCAAGTTATTTCCTCAAAGCTTCGGCGCAGAATCTTCTTGTCCCTGTGTTACAAGAATGGCTCACCACACCTGGCCATCTTTTTTAAACATATTTTTTTAAGATCACATTTACGTCCTTCTTATATGGTAAGTGTTTTCAAGGATATGCTGTTTCCCCAGGACACGAGATTCTTCAGCTAGTTTTCACTGATTAAAGTCTAAATCCCCATGAGTAAAACAGAAATTACCACACCCATCAACATGTACATTACGTAGTATATAGAGAGGTATTGAGAAGATACAATAATACATATCAACTGGTTTTACATTATTCTATTTTCATAAAATGTGCAAACTTATGAAGTAGATTGTTTGGAAGACACCATGAAACCATTTTACCCCAAGATTAGTAAACACTGTAGAGTGAACCCTCCTCTGTCTTCTTTTGATGAATCTATGAACATCCTGATCTATCCAGTCACTAAAACAAAGAATTAGCATTCTATTTTTTTTAAGGCTGAATTAGTTTATTTTTTGTGTTACAACACTTTGGCATAGTGGCTAATGGCCAACTGTAACCAAGAAGTTGAGAGGTTAAAAGCAAACCGTCATAAACTTCTACATCATATTCATTAAGAATTACTTGTGTGGCTCCTTCTGGTCCATGCCAGCACCGGGGTTCCTTTCTTGCGGAGTCTCCGGACACCCGCAAGGAACCCCACAGGATCCCCCATGGGATCTTAAGACCTCTGGTGAGTGGAGCACAGCATCTGCTCCAATCCAATCAGGCGGGACCTGAGACTGCATTAATTAGGGAAGCAGAAAACCCGGCCTGATCAGGGTCACAAGTCCCTTCCGGTCCATGCCAGCACTGGGGGATCTTAAGACCTCTGGTGAGTGGAACATAACTTCTGCCAGGAGTCAGGTTCAAACACCAGATATCTGGGCACCTTCCCTGCAAGAGGAGAGCTTGCCTGCAGAGAGTACTCTGACTACTGGAACTAAGGAGAGATCTAGTCTCCCAGGTCTGCTGATAGAGGCTAACCTAATCACCTGAGGAACAAGCTCTAACCAGAGACAACTATAACAACTAGCTCCAGAGATTACCAGATGGTGAAAGGCAAACATAAGAATCCTACTAACAGAAATCAAGACCACTCAGCATCATCAGAACACAGCACTCACACCCCACCTAGTCCTGGGCACCCCAACACACCCGAAAAGCTAGACCCGGATTTAAAAGCATATCTCATGATGATGGTAGAGGACTTCACGAAAGACTTTAATAACTTACTTAAAGAAATACAGGAGAACACTGCTAAACAGGTAGAAGACCTTAAAGAGGAAACACAAAAATCCCTTAAAGATTGCAGGAAAACACGACCAAACAGGTGATGGAATTGAATAAAACCATCCAAGACCTAAAAAGGGAAGTAGACACAATAACGAAAACACAAAGTGAGGAAATGCTGGAGATAGAAACCCTAGGAAAGAGATCTGGAACCATAGATACGAGCATCAGCAACAGAATACAAGAGATGGAAGAGAGAATCTCAGGTGCAGAAGATTCCATAGAGAACATTGGCACAACAATAAAAGAAAATACAAAACGCAAAAAAAATCCTAACTCAAAACATCCAGGAAATCCAGGACACAATGAGAAGACCAAACCTACGGAAAATAGAAGTAGATGAGATGGAAGATTTTCAACTTAAAGGTCCAGCAAATATCTTCAACAAAATTATAGAAGAAAACTTCCCAAACCTAAAGAATGACATGCCCATGAACATACAGGAAGCCTACAGAACTCCAAATAGACTGGACCAGAAAAGAAATTCCTCCCAACACATAATAATCAGAACAACAAATGCACTAAACAAAGAGAGAATATTAAAAGCAGTAAGGGAGAAAGGTCAAGTAACATAAAAAGGCAGGCCTATCAGAATTACACCAGACTTTTCACCAGAGACTATGGAAGCCAGAAGAGGCTGGACAGATGTTATACAGACACTAAGAGAACACAAATGCCAGCCCGGGCCACTATACCTGGCCAAACTCTCAATTACCATAGATGGAGAAACCAAAGTATTGCAAGACAAAACCAAATTCACACATTATCTTTCCAAGAATCCAGCCCTTCAAAGGATAATAACAGAAAAAAAACAATACAAGGTTGGAAACCACGCCCTAGAAAAAGCAAGAAAGTAATCCCTCAACAAACCAAAAAGAAGACAGCTACAAGAACAGAATGCCAACTCTAACAACAAAAATAAAAGGAAGAAACAATTACTTTTCCTTAATATCTCTTAATATCAATGGACTGAATTCCCCAATAAAAAGACATAGACTAACGTACTGGCTTCACAAACAGGACCCAACATTCTGATGCTTACAGGAAACCCATCTCAGGGAAAAAGACAGACACTACCTCAGAGTGAAAGGCTGGAAAACAATTTTCCAAGCAAATGGTCTGAAGAAACAAGCTGGAGTAGCCATTCTAATATCGAATAAAATCGACTTCCAACCCAAAGTTATCAAAAAGACAAGGAGGGACACTTCGTACTCATCAAAGGTATAATCCTCCAAGAGGAACTCACAATTCTGAATATCTATGCTCCAAATGCAAGGGGAGCCACATTCATTAAAGACACTTTAGTAGAAGAATGAGAATTGATCCATTCCTATCTCCTTGTATTAAGGTCAAATCTAAGTGGATCAAGGAACTCCACATAAAACCAGAGACACTGAAACTTACAGAGGAGAAAGTGGGGAAAAGCCTCGAAGATATGGGCACAGGGGGAAAATTGCTGAATAGAACAGCAATGTCTTGTGCTGTAAGATCAAGAATTGACAAATGGGACCTCATGAAACTGCAAAGCTTCTGTAAGGCAAAAGACACAGTCAAAAGGACAAAAAGGCCACCAACAGATTGTAAAAGGATCTTTACCTATCCTAAATCAGATAGGGGACTAATATCCAATATATATAAAGAACTCAAGAAGGTGGACTCCAGAAAATCAAATAACCCCATTAAAAAATGGGGCTCAGAGCTAAACAAAGATTTCTCCCCTGAGGAATACAACATGGCTGAGAAGCACCTGAAAAAATGTTCAGCATCCTTAATCATCAGAGAAATGCAAATCAAAACAACCCTGAGATTCCATCTCACACCAGTCAGAATAGCTAAGATCAAAAATTCAGGTGACAGCAGATGCTGGCGAGGATGTGGCGAAAGAGGAACACTCCTCCATTGTTGGTGGGATTGCAAGCTTGTACAACCACTCTGGAAATCAGTCTGACGGTTCCTCAGAAAATTGGACATAGTACTACTGGAGGATCCCGCAATACCTCTTCTGGGCATATATCCAGAAGATGTTCCAACTTGTAAGAAGGACACATGCTCCACTATGTTCATAGCAGCCTTATTTATAATAGCCAGAAGCTGGAAAGAACCCAGATGCCCCTCAACAGAGAAATGGATACAAAAAATGTGGTACATTTACACAATGGAGTACTACTCAGGTCTTAAAAGGAATGAATTTATGAAATTCCTAGGCAAATGGTTGGATCTGAAGGGCATCATCCTGGGTGAGGTAACACAATCACAAAAGAACTCAAATGATATGTACTCACTGATTAAGTGGATATTCGCCCAGAAACTTAGTATACCCGAGATATAAGATACAATTTGCAAAACACATGAAACTCAAGAAGAACGAAGACCAAAAATGTGGACACTTCGCCCCTTCTTTGAATTGGGAACAATCACCCATTGAAGGAGTTACAGAGACAAAGTTTGGAGCTGAGACAATAGGATGGACTATCTAGAGACTTCCATATCCAGGGATCCATCCCATAATCAGCCTCCAAAAATGACACCGGTGCATACACTAGCAAACGTTTGCTGAAAGGACCCTGATATAGCTTTCTCTTGTGAGACTAGGCCGGGGCCTAGCAAACACAAAAGTGGATGCTCACAGTCAGCTATTGGATGGATCACAGGGTCCCCAATGGAGGAGCTAGAGAAAGTATCCAACGAGCTAAAGAGATCTGCAACCCTGTAGGTGCAACATTATGAACTAACCAGTACCCCGGAGCTCTTGACTCTAGCTGCATATGTATCAAAAGATGGCCTAGTCGGCCATCACTGGAAAGAGAGGCCCATTGGACACGCAAACTTTATATGCCCCAGCACAGGGGAACACCAGGGCTTTTTGGTGGGAATGGGGGTGTAGGGGAGTGGGGGGGAGGGTATGGGGGACTTTTGGGATAGCATTGGAAATGTAATTGAGGAAAATATGTAATAAAAAAATCAAATGGGGGGGGGGGGAAGAACTACTTGTGTCTGTTCTATTTACATTGTTTATTGCTGTAGTACTGTTTCTGTTTGTTACTGAGATTCAGCACTCATTGAAATCATACTTAGTCCATTTGAGCTACTGTAACAACCATCACCACCAAGCCTGGCCTCTGCCCTTTTGTTTTTGCTTGTGGAGAGAGAAACAGTTCTGTGGAACCTCTTCTTTGTGGATATTTATTCCATTCAAGAGTGCTTTGTCCTGCCTACAATTACTCTGACCAAAATACTTTGAAATAAGTTGCAATATGGACAGAGTGAATGATTCTCTAAATTACGTCGTTCTTGTTTTCTGATGGAAAAATTAATCTCCAAATTACGTCTCTCTTGTATTTTACTGAGTAATCAAGGGTGGCTACAATGTAACACAGAAATGTTCTTATCCAAAAACCCTCTTGGATTGGTTTCAAGTCTACGTTTTAATGGAACACTAGTACATACAGAAAATTCATGTAAGGATTTCTTTTAATGTGGATTTCAATAACATGTTCCTCATTTCTAGTTGAGACCTCATTAGAATGGCCCTTCGAATACTTATACCTCTGTCCTTGTCATGAATACTTAGGAAGAAGGCTGAGGCTTTATCTCTATTCTCCTCTGCGCTTTTCCCAGAATTAACCTTAACAATTTGTTCACAGCAATGTAGCTAGCACATACCTCCAAACTCTTCAAGACTTTATCCATTATTCAATTTCAAATCCTTATTGGGATTTTGGGGTATTTGTGAATATTAGCAGTCTACTATAGGTACCAGTTTTTGTCTTAGTCTGTTGGGTCACCATAATGCCATAAACTAGGTGGTTTTTAATAAACAAAATTTTATTTCTCATAGTTCAAGACTGTAGGAAGTTTGAGATTGAGGTGCCAGGAAATTGGTATCTGGAGAAGGCCCAATTTCTGTAGCTTTCTCCCTGTGTCTTCACATTGTAGAAGGAGACATTCTTTAATAAGCCTACTGTATTAGTTATTGTCTTGTTCCAATATGAGAAAACACATGGCAAAAGGAAGCTAAGGTTTATTCTGAGTCACAGTTTGAGATTACAATGCTTTGCAGCTAGGGAGTGCTAACCAGAAAGTCCTGTTGAGGAAAGCATGAGACCCCTGTGGTTATGAGATTTTTTAGCTTTGATTTTATCCTGGCCTTTGACAGGCATCAAAGAAAGCTTCTGAAGACCAACTATACTTTATTGTAATATAACTTTCCCGGACATAGATGATTGGATTCTTAGGGACCGGGTGGGGGAGAAGTAAGGATATGAGTAGGGTGAGGAAAAGGAAGAGGGAGAGGGGAGAGGAGGGGAAGGGACGGGAAGGGGAGGGGGAGGGAGAGAGGGAGAGTGAGAGAGAGGGAGAGGGGGAGGGAGAGGGAGAGTGAGAGAGAGGGAGAGGGGGAGGGAGAGGGAGAGGGGGAGGGAGAGGGAGAGAGGGGGAGAGGGAAAAAGAAACTCAGAGGTGGAGGAGGGAGAGGAGAAGGGGAGAGGCATGGAGAGGAAGGGAGAGTCTTCCCTTATAAAGTATTTGTAAGATGTATATCTTAACATCTTTGCCATATTTATTTTTTTGCTAGAGACAAAACACAGGCACCACCCACTTGCCAAGGAGAGAAAATGACATATTCATGGAGGTCACCATGACTCTATTACATACATCCTAATTAGACTGATAATGACAAGATCAACGGCATTCATGCTGTTAATGGCAGATACTGTGGAAGTACATCTGTTACATTATAGTGAGTGAGTCTCTCTTTCACACTCTTGCTTTCTCCTCTGCTTTCTTCCTCTGCTATGCCCACTTCACATCCTCTTTCCCTTGAAAGCTTCAGAACTCTCTACATAAGTAAAAATATTTTTAGAGCAGTTTTGGAAGGCAACAGTTTATTTTTGTGTCTGTTTGTGCCTCTAAGCCATTTTCTAATACTAAGTATGTGGAGACTAGAATATGTACCATAAAAACCTGTGAAAAAAGTGTATATGGATCACTCGTGTTCTCTTGAGAGAGGTTAAGAATGACTTAGAGGTTCAGGTTCTTTATAATGTCATATAATAAATGGCCATTTGTCTGACCTATTCATTAATTATTTCTAGTATTAACTTTCCTCAAGTCTATCAGCAAATAAACCAAATTCTCTTGTTCGGAAAAGTCTTCACACAGCATGTGCATGGCCTGACAGCAACAATAACTAGCAGTTATGAGCCTATCATGTGCAGGCTGTTCACCATATATCATATAATCTTCTGAAAGTTACTGGTTTTCTTTTTTATAGGTCAAGGAGACTCATGCTCAAAGAGGCAATATACCATGTCTCAGTCACACATCTTTACTGTGGCAGAGCTAAGACTGAATCCATCAGTCTGGCGTGTTATTTGTATTACAAAAGATTCCTTGTCAGCCCTTTGCATGTGTATTACTTCATCCTGCCTTCTTTTGTTACTTTTTTACATGCTTGTTCCCCTGTTTGGATTATGGCCTCATTAAAGGTAATATCTATGTCTTATTACAGCCTCTTTTCCTCTACCCTCTGGTACCAAGCAGTGTGTTGCATATGATGGATCTTCAGTAATCCTGATAGCAAAGGAGTGAAACACATTATGGTTTTCTTTATGGATACAAAGGCTGTGTTCTCTATGATGTATCTCTGTACTTTACTTTGGAAATATTTACCATGATATACTATGTATAGAGCATCATTTAAGTACTAGTTTGTTTTTAGAGGTAGAGAATAAGATTAACCTTGGGTTAAGCGTGTTAGCTTTGTCATTTACTTGTATGATCTTACTAGCTGTTGTACTTACTACCTTCCTGGAGCCACTGTTTTTTGTTTGTTTGTTTGTTTTTAATCAACTTTTAAGAATAATTTAAAACACAGCTTCATGAATTAGTTAGATAATGCATATAAGGAAATTTATGTATTGAATTTTTGGTAAATGTTATTTCTTTGATAAGTTTTATTAACCTACTACCCTAATCTCCTGTTGAAAATTTAAGCAGTGGTCCTTAAAATGGAGTAGATTTTTACTACTCTGTTTCATTTGTTATCATCACACATGACTTTTTAGAATATAAGATGTTAAAATTGGTGAGGTAAGCTTGGTTTCCACAGTAGACATCTGGTGTATATCTTGCTTTAGTATTAGAGTTGCTCAATTTAAAAAAGCATTATGAGGAACAATCCTCCATTGTTGGTGGGATTGCAAGCTTGTACAACCACTCTGGAAATCAGTCTGGCAGTTCCTTAGAAATTTGGACATAGTACTACCGGAGGATCCAGCAATACCTCTTCTGGGCATATATCCAGAAGATGTCCCAACCGGTATGAAGGACACATGCTCCACTATCTTCATAGCAGCCTTATTTATAATAGCCAGAAGCTGGAAAGAACCCAGATGCCCCTCAACAGAGGAATGGATACAGAAAATGTGGTACATTTACACAATGGAGTACTACTCAGCTATTAAAAAGAATGAATTTATGAAATTCCTAGCCAAATGGATGGACCTGGAGGGCATCATCCTGAGCGAGGTAACCCAATCACAAAGGAACTCACACAATATGTACTCACTGATAAGTGGATATTAGCCCCAAACTTAGGATACCCAAGATATAAGATACAATTTGCCAAATGCATGAAACTCTAGAAGAATGAAGACCAAAGTGTGGACACTGTGCCCCTTCTTAGAATTGGGAACAAAACACCCATGGAAGGAGTTACAGAGACAAAGTTTGGAGCTGCGACAAAAGGACGGACCATCTAGAGACTGCCTTATCTAGGGATCCACCCCATAATCAGCTTCCAAACGCTGACACCATTGCATACACTAGCAAGATTTTGCTGAAAGGACCCAGATATAGCTGTCTCTTGTGAGACTAGGCCGGGGCCTAGCAAACACATAAGTAAATGCTCACAGTCAGCTATTGGATGGATCACAGGGCCCCCAATGGAGGAGCTAGAGAAAGTATCCAAGGAGCTAAAGAGATCTGCAACCCTGTAGGTGCAACAACATTATGAACTAACCAGTACCCCAGAGCTCTTGACTCTAGCTGCATATGTATCAAAAGATGGCCTAGTCGGCCATCACTGGAAAGAGAGGCCCATTGGACTTGCAAACTTTATATGCCCCAGTACAGGGGAACGCCAGGGCCAAAAAAAAAAAAAAAAAAAAAAAAAATGGGAATGAGTGGGTAGGGAAGTGTGGGGGGGAGGGTATGGGGGACTTTTGGGATAGCATTGGAATGTAATTGAGGAAAATACATATTAAAAAAATAAATAAATAAATTTAAAAAAAGCATTATGAACTATAATGATAAATTAACTGCACACTTCACAATTGTTGGTTCCGGATACAGAATTGTTTGCTTTTCTTCAATTCTGAGATCTCTGTGTTTTAGAACGCTGAAACATAATGTACGAATTTTCGTATTTGGTTTATAACCATGGTTTCTAAGACTTCTGAATATTTTATTTCCTCCTAATAATAAAGGCTAATTATTAGAATGTCAAAAGAAGTCACATAATTTAAAGTTCTCTTTATTTTGTTGACAAGTGCTTTTAATAAAATTAATTTTTGTGATAATGATTGGCAATATACACACTATGCAACTCACACAGTAATTTGTTTTATGTTCTTTTTGAAGATCTGAAGTCATTGTTTCATAGCATCATTGTTCCTGTTGAATCTTACCTTGGGATAACTAGACTTGACTCTACACTTTAGAACAGTCTATTTTCAGAGCTACAATTTGGCATTATATATTTTGGGATATAAAAGAAAAGAAACTGATTGTGAATAGTTAATATAAATTATAATTTTATTTTTAATCAAACATTTAAATGCCTGCTCATGTTTCTTGGTGAAATAAAATAAAATTTTTATTGTCTTTAGAATGACATAAAAATTGTTTTTTCTCTTAATGCCATCGTCATTTATCAATTTCTGAAAATTGCTTTCTTTTTTTATGCTTTCAGGCCACTGTTTACTTTTTGCTTCAGCTTGGTTTCATAAATGACATGAGATTTAGCTCTCTCTTTTCATTAATTTACTTATTTACCTTACGCCCCTACTGCAGCTTCTTCCATCCTCTCCTCATCCTTCCCTCTCCCCTCCCCTCCCCTCTCCTCCCCTCCCCTCCCCTCCCCTCCCATCCCCTCCCATAATACTCCTCAATTTCTCCTCAAAGAAGGGGCAGCCTCCCATGGATATTGACCCTCTCTGGCATATCAAGTTGGAGTAGACTAGGTACATCCTATTTTGTTGAGGCTAGACAAGGCAGCTCATTGCGGGAAAGAGATCCAAAGGTAGGCAAGAGAGCCAGGGACAGACCCTGCTCCTGCTGTTAGGGGTCTCATAGGAAGATCAAGCTGCACATCTGTTATATTATGTGAAGGGGGCATGGATCTGTCCCATATCTGCTTGGTAGTTCAATTTCTGTGAGCCCCTATGTGCCCAGGTTAGTTGATTCTGTATGTTTTCTTGCAGTGGCCTTGGCCTCTCTGGCTCCTTCAATCCTTCCTTCCCTTCTTCCACAAGATTCCTTAAGGTCTGTCCAATGTTTTGGTGGGGTCTCTATATTTGTTTCCATCAGGTACTAGGTAAAGCCTCTCAGAGGAGTCATGCTAGGCTCCTGTCTGCAAGTATAGTAGAACAACATTAATAGTGCCAGGGGTGGTCTCTCTCTTATGGCATAGGTCTCAAGTTGAGCCAGCCATTGTTTGGACAGTCCCTCAATTTCTCCTCCCACTTTATCCCTGTGTATCTTGTAGGCAGGAAAAATTGTGGATCAAAGGTTTGGTGGCTGGATTGATGTCCCAATCCCTCCATTGGAAGGCTTGCCTGGTTACAGAACATAGTTGTTACAGTTTCCATATCACCTATTGCTACGAGTCTTAGCTAGGGTCACCCTCAGAGATTCCTGGGAGTTTTCATTGTGCAAGGTTTCTTACTTGCCCCAGAGAGTACTTACTCCCCCACCCACACTGATTCTAGTTCCCTCTTTCAGTTCTCCCTCCCTTTATTAGCCCCACACTTGATCACTCCTGTTCTCCTTATTGTGTTGCCATCCAATTCCTTCTCTCCATCCACAGCCCTTCTCCATGTCTATTTTACTTCCCCTTCTCAGTGACATTCAAGCAACCTTCCTTGGACCCTCCATGTTACTTAGCTTCCTTGGGTCTCTGGATGATAGAATGGTTATCATGTTCTTTATGGCTAAAATCCATGTATAAGCAAATATATATTGCATTTGTTTTTATGGGTCTAGGTTACCTCATGAAGGATAATCTTTTCTAGTTCCATACACTTGCCTGGAAATGTCATGATGTTATTTAAAAACAAAAAACAAAAAACAAAAAAACATCTGTAAGATTTCATTGTATAATTGTACACATTTTTATCCATTCTTTAATTGAGGGACATCTAGGTTGTTTCTAGTTTCTGGCTGTTATGAATAAAGCTCCTATGAGCAAGTGTCCTAGTGGTATGGTGGAGCAGCTTTTAAGAATATGCTCAGAAGTGATATACCTGGGTATTTTATGTTGAAATATTCCCAATTTTCTGAGAAAGTGTCAAACTGATTTCCAAAGTGGCTGTACAAATTTGCACTCTAACCAGTAATGGAGGAGTGTTCCACATGTTCCACATCCTATCCAGCATGAGCTGTCACTTGAGTTTTTGATCTTAGCCATCTGACTGGTGTAAAAATGAATCACACAGTTGTTTCAATTTGCATTTCCCTGATGACTAAGGATGCTGAATATTTTACTTTAGGTGCTTCTCAGCCATTAGAGATTCCTTTGTTGAGAATTCTCTATGCTCAGTTTTTTAATTGGGTTGCATATATATATATACATATATACATACACACACACACACATATGCTCAAGGTTTAAGATCAACAACTGACAAATGGGATTTCATGAAACTGAAAACCTCTGTAAGGCAAAGGATATTGTCTGTCAATAGGATAAGATGATAGGCTACAGATTGGGAAAAGATCTTCACCAACCCTACATTTGACAGAGGTCTAATATTCAATATATTTATTGTATATTGCATTGAATCATTGAGTAGAGAGTAGTTCAGTTTTGATGAGTATGTAGGGTTTTGGGGGTTCCCTTCTTTTGATTTTGCAGGTGTGGAATTATCTATTTTCTGAGTTTTCTTTGGTTTAATTAACCTCCTTGGGTTGGAGTTTTGCTTCTAGTATATTCTGTTGTGGGAATTTTCTTCTATGGTTTTGTTGAAAATATTTTTGGGCCTCAGACCTGGGAATCTTCTCTCTTTACTAATCCTATTATTTTGGTATTCTTGTAGTGTCCCAGATTTCCTGGATGTTTTGTGTCAGGAACTTTTTAGATTTAGCCTTGTCTTTGATGGATGTATCAATTTCTTCTATTGTATCTTCTACACCTAAGATTCTCTCTTCTACCTCTTGTATTCTATTGGTGACATTTGCATCATAGTTCCTTTTCTCTTACCTAGGTTTTCTAACTCCAGGATTCCCTCAGTGTTTTCTTTATTATGTCTGTTTTCATTTTTCATGTCTTGAACAGTGTTACTCATTTTTTCCACTCATTTTTCCTGTAATTCTTTAAGGCCTCTTTAAAGGCCTCTATGATCTTCATAAAATTGGATTTTAGGACATTTTCATGTGCTTACCAGTTGTGTTAAGATATCCAGGGCTTTGCTGCAGTAGGCTAGCTTGGCTCTGGTGTTGCAGTATTGTCTCGACTGTTGTCAATTATGTTCTTACACTGGACTTTAGCCATTGGCTTGTCCCTGGTACCAGCAGGCCTCCTGCAGTGTAGGCAGAGTTTTGGACCAGAAAATGGAAAGCACAGGGAGTGGGAGTAGTTTATGGCTGCTGAGTGTGCTTTAGGGTGGGAATTTGCAGGCAGGGGACTGGGAAGCGGGTTTTACCTGCTTCTCGCTGATGCCTGCAGGCCTCCAGGAAACCAGGCAGATACGTGGGCTGGAAAAATAATCTTGTTATTGTTATATAAGAATTTCTTCAGATGTTTTAAAAATATCAATATTGAATTACCAGTCTTATCTTTTTAAAGGGAATAATCATAGCTTCTATAGAAAGAATTTAATTTTCAGAAATGTCAGTCAGTAGAATAGATACTTCATAGAAAAACATGTGCAATAAATTTACATTCTTCAGCAGTCAGTGGCATGATAAAAATGACATCTAATATTTTATCTATTAAAATAAACCTGTAAGTTGAAGATTTTTAATTGTATTAAAGATATGTACAGTTAAAGAAATTTAAAGGCATTCTTAGAATAATTTAAATATTTTCATATTCAATAATTTATGAATCATTATTAAAACAATAAGTATTACTAATGTTACCTGTACTCTTAAAACACTGTGTCAGTGTACTATTTTAATTCCTTAAAAATAGTTCTTTGAGGTAGTTTTTCTTATCCTTCTTCTTTCTAGAGAAGAATAAAATAATAGTTTACTTCAAAGCATAATTTACAACCATCTTTTTGTCTGTTGCTTAATATTTTTTTATTTTGGTCACCCATCATGTTCTGTTTTCTTTAAGTGTATACATTGTTTTGCTATTTAAAAAAAATATTTTGAGAACTCTGAGCATGCTCACTCTTCCTCTCCTCCCCCTTCGACTCCTCCATTATCCGCTTATCCCAAGTTCATAATCTCCTCTTGAGTTAATATTGTTACTGATATATACATATATGCAGACTGTATATGAGAGTTCCTCCTGGAAGACCCAGAGTTTCCTGTTCTTAACAGTCATAAACCACCTATAATTCTTCATGTAGGAAGTAAACCATGCAGAATCTCCCCTGTTTATCCTGGTGATACCATTATGCTGACATACTTTTTTGTAATTACAGATAACTGTAGCTATCACTTTATCTTATAGTTTTTAAAGTTTTTTATTGGTTATTTTATTTATTTATATTTGAAATGTTGTACTTATTTCTGGTTTCCCCTTCACAACCTCCCCCATCCTATCCTCCCTCCCCTTTGCCTCTATGAGGGTGCTCCTCCATCCACCCACCCATCCCCCCTCACTGCTCTGGCATCCCCCATATGCTGGGGCATTAAGCTTCCACAGGACCAAGGGCCTCCCCTCCCTTTGATGCCAAAAAGGCAATCCTCTGCTATATATGCAGCTGGAGCCATGTATCCCTCCATGTATATACTCTTTGGTTGGTGGTTTAGTCCATGGGAACTCTAGGTCATTCCGTGAGTTGATATTGTTGCTCTTCCTATGGGGTTACAATCCTCTTCAGCTTCTTCAGTCGTTCCCCTAACTCTTTCATTGTAGTCCCAGGCTCATTCTTATGGTTGACTGTGAGTAGCTGCTCCTGTATTAGTCAGGTGCTGACAGAGCCTCTCATGGAACAGCTATACCAGGATCCTGTCAGTAAGTTCTTCCTGGCATCAACAATGGTGTCAGGGTTTGGTGTCCATATGTGATGGATCCCTAGGTAGGGTGGTCTCTCTATGCCTTTCCTTTAGTCTATAAATGAGATTTTCAATTGGTCTAAATGAAGAGAACATGTGTCTAACACAATCTGATAGGCTCAGGGAAATGTATTGATGAGGGGATGGAAAGATGTAAGAGCTAGAAGACTAGGATCCCTGATCCCTAGATGTGACAAGGAGGGGACACCTATAAATCCCTCACAATATGCTTGCTTAGTTTTGCCCATTATTGATTAAGAAATCTTCCAGAGTAGAGTCCTTTGGCCAATAATTTAATTATGACATACAATTTTACATTTTCATAAAGTTAATTGTTATATGGGTACATTTAATAAATTACTTTCTATAAATATTAATACTTTGAGCTTCAGAAACTGAATTATATCAGGAGAGAGGGCAAAATGAATGCTGGAATAACAACCCTGTGACCATTTTATGAAGCTTTAATGGTAAGCTAATTCAGGAACTTTCTTTCCCAAAGCCCAGAATATTAAGGATTAATTAATTCTCAAACCACATTAATCTATTTTTGTGACACTTGGATGTTTTAATAATGTTGTCATATTATAAATGGGAAATGATGAAATGTTTGCTAGAGATAGCAGAGATTTGCTGATTTAGCTGGCAAATTAAGACTATGCACTAAAATTTAACTTTAGAAAGAATAACACCATCTTCCTGTCTCTAGTAAGGGATAATTCAAGGTCAAGTCTGATATTTATGATTTATAAGTTTTGTCTTATGAAAGTGCATATGAATTCTAGTTTTAGTGTATGATGCAGTATTGCTAATTACATAAAATGAAATGATTCTTCAGTGTAATTTTTAAAATTTAAAACACAGAAATGTACTCTATTGAAAATATGTGAAAGAAAAAACAGAGTAAAGTACAAAGAATCTGTACTTAATCAACTCACAGAGACTGTGACCATGCATAAGAGCTGCACATGTTCCAGTCAAAGTCCAGACAAGGAAGAGTTTGTGGATACACAGTTCTACTCTTGACCAAGAAATAGGTTGTCACTAGATATGTCAAGTGTACTGTAGGGCAGGTTCTGTGCCCAGGAGTAGGAGAGAGAGAGGGAGAGAGAGAGAGAGAGAGAGAGAGAGAGAGAGAGAGAGAGAGAGAGAGAGAGAGAGAGAGTTAGTTAGTTAGTTAGTTAGTTTTGGAGTTTTGGTGTTTTCTGTTTTGGTTTGAATGTAAAATATCCACTCAATGTTCATGTGTTTGAACACTCTGGTCTTCTTGGGAGGGTGTGGAGTTTTCAGAAGTTAAGATCTAGCAGGGAAAGCACTTTGTGTCAGGCTTGAGGGTTATAGGCAAACCCTGTTTCTGGTTCTGGAACTTTCCTTTCTTTCTTTCTTTCTTTCTTTCTTTCTTTCTTTCTTTCTTTCTTTCTTTCTTTCTTTCTTTCTTTCTTTCTTTCTTTCTTTCTCTGTTGTGCCTACTCTGCCATGATGAACTATATCTTCAATCTGTGAGCACCAATAAACCTTCTCTTTCCCCCAGTAGCCTCTTATTATGTGTTTGATCATAGCATTGGGAAAACAATAATAGTCATGAACAAATTTCAAATCTTTAAATATTTTTAAAGATAATTTTCATAGTCTATAAATCAGGAAATGTTATTCAGTGAGAATTTTTTGGCAATGTAATAATTTATTTGTTTATTCAAAATAGGTTCTCTCATACACTATATCCCAACCAGAATTTCCCCCCCTTCCTCTCTGCCAGTTCCACCCCACCTTCCCTTTTCTCAGATTTACTCTCTCTCCATGTTTCCTCTTCAGAAAAGAGCAGGCTTCCAAGGAACACCAACCAAACAGGAATAAAAAAAATACAATATAACAAGGTGAAAGCCCTCATATTACATCTGGATGAGGCAGCTCAACAGGAGGGAAAGAGCCCCCAAAAGAGACAGAAGAGTCAGAGACACAACCCAATCTCAATGATAGAATTCCCACAGAAATATGAAGCTAATAGCCATAGCACATGCAAAGGACCTGGTAGAGGCCAGTGTTTTCTACTTCAGTCTCTGTGTGCCCATCTGAGTCCCGTTGATTAGGTGGGCCATGTTCTCCTGGCATCCTCCATCCCCTCAGATTCCTACAGTCTTTCCTCCACCTCTTCTATCACAGGGTTTCCTGACCTCTGAGGGGAGGGACCAGATGGAGACCTCCAAATTAGACTCTTGGCATAATGTTGGACTGTGGGTCTCTACAACTGCTTTTATCTGCTGCCAGAGGAAGCCTTTGATAATGACTAGAGATGAATACAACAGAATATCATTATTTTCCAGAAAATTGTTTCGTTGATTTTTTTTCTTTTTTTCAAAGACCAGTTGTATTTCGTTCTACCCTAGGTCTCTGGGCTATTCAGTATCTTGTTCCTGACCATCCAGGCAGTGTAGGAATGGGCTTTCTCTTGTGCATAGTCCTCATTGTTGTTGGCTAAAGGGGTCCCATAGAGATTCCTAAGCAACCCAGGCTGATGCTAGGACAGAAGATTGTTGCTCTCTGAAAACTGACAGCAGCACTCCATTGCTGAGGACACTATTCACATAGTTCACTGAGCATAGGAAGGGCAAGCTGGGGCCTGAATGGAGCCTTCGCACCTACATTCTAGTCTCTTTACCACAAGAAGCTACAGAAAGAGAAATCTGGGCACCAACACAGTCACAAATCCCTTCATCTACATTCTGTCTGCATGCAAGATATGCTGTGGCAATAGTGATGCAGAACGTGTGGGAGTGGCCAACTAGTGATGGGAATTCTTTAGTGGCTCCCTTATTGTTGAAAATTTAATGATAATGATACTATTATGAATAATGCTGATCTTAAAATCTTTGCATATAAGTTTTTATATTCATTTCCTGAGGGTTTGCACTTAGAACTGAAATGACAGTTTCAAAGGATCTGAATGCTTTTGTTAATTTATTTGTTTTATGGAGCTCTTAAGTCTACTGATAATCACTTTTCAGAATAGCTACACTAATTTAAGCTTCTACAAATACTCTAAGAAGGAACTGTGACAATCTTTGTGGAGAACAATCACTATCAGAAGCTTTTCTTGGTCTTGTGGATGATAATGGCCTCTTATTAGTTTAGATTCTTTTATTCATGTTGTGGACATTTGTTTTCCTATGACTACCTCTTCATGTCATTTGCACATTTTTTTTCTGTTAGAGTTTTCATTTTTTTCCTAGTGTTTTATCTGGGATTCTTATGGTTTAAAGATATTTAATCTTAGTTATCATTGTAGACAGTATTCTCTTATCTTATGTTTTTAAAAATTTATGATCACACTGATGTTCTAGTGGATTTTATATACTTGTGTAAAAGCATGTATATTTTTCATTGTATGTATTAAGTCATTTCCTTCTTAACTTCAATCTTAAATCCTTCCAAAACAGAAAATATTTAAGTTTGTACAAGATTCTGTTTTGTTCTATATTTAATTCTTTTGTATAAAATTATTTTAATAAATATTATGAATACCTGTATACCCACATATATATATGTATATATATACACATACATACATACATACCACACACATGCACACATACACACACATATGTATATGCATGGTACTGATGGAGGTCAGAAGAGAGTGTTGGATTCATTGGAACTAGAGTTCCAGACAATCATGAACTGACTCAATGTGGGTGGTGGAAACAGAAGCCAGGCTCTCTGCAAGGGGAACAATTAATCTTAATCACTGGGCCATCACTCTAGACCCTATCTTAAGTTTGTAAAAATCGCTAATGCAGTAAATTTTCTTTATTGAAGTATCCATCTCTTAATTTTTAGTTGTGATTTGTAATGCTCCCTTAATTTGTTTTACACCCATGTGCATGCACACACACACACACACACACACACACACACACACACACACACACACCCCACAATCTGTGTGGGATATGATATTTCTTCATGTCTGTGGTGTCCTCAGCATTAGAATCTGATCATTAAGTTCTGGAGGGTTGGAACCAAGATCAATGATAATAGCTTGTAGTTTTTACAGGGATGTGAACCCCACTTGCCAACAGCTCAAAAAGAGGTAACTCATATGTGGAACTGGGCTTTTTATTTGATGCCTGCTGTATCTGGGAGAGGAATTGTACCTTAGTTATAGAATAACTTCATTTACATTCCCTCTGTGTATGCATATATGTTTTAGAAAGGTCCTGCAGCAGTTGGTTTCATTTGAAGTTTTCAAAGGTTAGTTATCCCTCTGCACACTTCCTCCTCTAGCCTTCCCTTTAATCCTCACTGACATTTAACCTTTCTTGTTGCATTATTCTCTTTTCATACCAACTGTATTCTACTACTTACCTTTAACTTCTTTCCCATGTCCCATTCTACATTTGTCTTTCTGGGTCTGGTGAGCTTGCTTAGAATGATAGCTTCCAGATATGTCCATTTACCTGAGACTTTCTTTTGCTTCACACCTAGGTAGTATTCTTTCATGCATATGAACCATATTTTCATTATACATTTATCAGTTGGTGAATACTTAGGATTTTTCTTATTTCCTGGCTACCATGGATAATACACCAGTGAATGTGAGTAAGCAAGCATCTCTGTGGTAGAACAGAGCCCTTTGAGTGGTGTAGCTAGATAGTACGTTAGATCTATTTGTAGTCTTTTAATAACTGCCACTCTGTTTTCCATAGTGGTGGTACCAATTTGAACTATCACACAAAGTGAACAAATGCTTTTCTTTTTGCACATACAGGCCAGTATTTTTTGTTCTATGTATCTATGTTTCTATCTATGTTTCTATATCTATCTATCTATCTATCTATCTATCTATCTATCTATCTATCTATCTATCTATCTATTCATCAATCCATCTATCTATCTATCTATCTATCTATCTATCTATCTATCTATCTATCTATCTATCTATCTATCTATCTATCTATCTATCTACCTACCTACCTACCTATCTATCTATCTATCTATCTATCTATCTATCTATCTATCTATCTATCTATCTATGTATCTATCTATCTATCTATTAACCATTCTGAATGGAGGTATATGAAGTCTCAAAACAGTTTTAATTTGAATTTTTTGATGCATAAGGATGTCGAACATTAAGAAATATTACCTAGACATTTGTATTTACTCCTTTCAGAAATATGTTTAGTTTTATGCACCAGTTTTTAATTTTTATTTGTTTCTTCCTATTTTGTATTTCTATAGTTTTCTTTATGTTCTAGATACTAAATGTTTTTTATTAGGTATCTTCTTTATTTACATTTCAAATGTTATCCCCTTTCCTAGTTTCCCCTCCAAAAATCCCCTATCCTCCCCGCTTCCCCTGCTCCCCAACCCACCCACTCCCATTCCTGGCCCTGGCATTCCCCTATACTGGGCATAGAGCCTTCACAGGACCAAGGGCCTCTGCTCCCATTGATGACCGACTAGGCCATCCTCTGCTACATATATAGCTAGAGCCACAAGTTCCACCATGTGTTTTCTTTGATTGGTGGTTTGGTCCAAAGGAGCTCTTGGGGTACTGGTTAGTTCATATTGATGTTCCTCCTATGGGGCTTCAGTCCCCTTCAGCTCCCTGGGTATTTCTCTGGTTCCTTTATTGGGGACCTTGTGCTCCATCCAATGGATGACTGTGAGCATCCACTTCTGTATTTGCTAGGCACTGGCAGAGCCTCACAGGAGACAGCTATATCAGGTTCCTGTCAGCAGGCTCTTATTGGCATCTGCCTAGTGACTGGGTTTGGTGGTTGTTTATGGGGTGGATCCCCAAGTGGGGCAGTCTAGACACTAATTGTAATGGGTAATATTGGTTGTCAGTTTGACACACCAAGGAAGAAGGGACCTCAGCCTGAAGAATTCATTTTCTTCATTATAAACTGATGAAGTCCAGCCCACTGGAGCTGCTTTCATCCCTAGTCAAGTGGGAATGGGCTTTCTAAGAAAGGTTAACAGAAGTTGATGACCCCTGTTGTTGAATTAGGGAAGGCTGGAAGAAGCTGAGCAAGAGGGAGACCCTTTAGGAGGACCAGCAGTCTCAATTAATCCAGATTCCCGAGATCTCTCAAACCCTGGACCACCAGCCAGGCAGCATGCATCAGCTGATATGAGACCCCCAATAAATATACAGCAGAGGACTTCTGGGTCTGGGTTCAGTCAGAGAAGCTCCACTTAACCCTCAAGAAACTGGAGGCCTTGGGGAGTGGGAGGTCTGATTGGATGGGGGGTGGAGGGACATCCTTGTGGAGACAGGGTTGGGAGGAATGGGATGTGGAACAGTCAGAGGGTGGACAGGAGGGGGATAAAATCTGGAGTGCAAGAAGAAAAAAATTAAATACAAATTTTTTAAAAAGATAGAAGGTTGAGAACAACAAGGAAACAAACAAACAAACAAACAAAACAAAACAAAACAAAACAAAACAAAACAAAACGTATCTGAATGTGAACCTGGAAGCAAGCCAGTAAGCAGCCATTGCTCCTTGGTTTCTTTTTCAGTTACTACAGCCTTGTTCCTTTCTTCAGTTCTTGCCTTGGCTTTCCTCATCTATGGGCTGTAACCTATAAGTAGGCATGAGCGCCTTCTTCCTGAAAGAAAGTTTTACTTGATTTAAGTTAGTGTTTTACCACAGTAACAGAGAGCATACTAGGGCATAGCCCTCTACACAACTTCAGTAGGATATATAGCTTGTATGGTTTTAAATCTTAGTTTCATGCTTATTCATGGGATAATTTGTATGATCACCTAAATTTAATGGTAAGTTTAAATTTCATTACAAATTTTTGTATCCTATAGTCTTTCTCAGTTACATTTTGCTATCTTTTTCTTTGTGTTTATCTTCCTATTCCTATTGTATAAAAACATCTAAGGCACAGGTTTTCCATTCCTTTACCATTCAATACCCAATGTGTTACCTGACAAGTGTCTAAAAATTATTTTCTGACTTATATTGAATTTCTACACCAATTTCTGGATCTCAAAATGAAATAATGAGTCAATTTATATTTATGTTCTTAAGACAACAATGGTACCCTGAATTACCATTCTTATAGACATTCTTTCATTCAGCATTCAATGTTTTAAATATCTACTGCATTTCTGTTGTATTTTCTAGGAGAATAAGGATATAAACAAAATAATTTTCAGCATTAAATTTTGAGTAAAATTTGGAACATAGACAGTTCTGTAGGTAGCTGACATGTAGTAATCCACAACAGCACCAGTAGGCACAAATTGCAAGCTGATATTGCAGCATTCGGAGTCTACTGTTAGGTAAGACCATCAATGCCCCCCCCCCCAGCAGCCTGCATAGCACCATTTGGAACTATGAGAACAAGGCATCAGGGAGGAAAATTTCCAGTAATTATGAGATTGATTTCTTTATGGTCTGTGACTACCTTGTGTGATCAAGGTGTCTTTAGTAATAGGGTCTTACTGTGTAGTTATGGTGGGTAGCCAAGAGCGATGGAAATAACTTGTTTTATTTAGGAGAACTCTGGGGCCTTCCTGATCAATAACTCATAGGGAGGTATCACATGCTTGCTCTGTGATTTTCATTTAATAACCCATGTCTTCTGGAAGTTGTATTGGCCACTCATGTAGGGTAATTTCATTCAAACTCCTTTTTTAAAGTAATGCTTTGAAATTATTTACTAACTAGTGGGTTTCCATAAAGCTTTTTTTTAAGGTATTTTCTTCATTTACATTTCCAATGCTATCCCAAAAGTCCCCCGTACCCTCCTCCCCCACTCCCCTACACACCCACTCCCACTTCTTGGCCTGGTGTTCCCCTGTACTGATGCATATAAAGTTTGCAAGACCAATGCATCCTTAGTTTTGTAAGTCCCCCAGTATCTCTACCCTTACCCATTCCCTTGCTCACCTCACTGCTAACTCCTTTAACCTTTAGCATTTCTTTTTCTTTCTTTTCATATATGTTCTACTAACCCCCAACTTTTAAAAGTTTTGAGATGTTTAGTGTTTGCCTACTAATTGTAGACCTAGTTAAGAACAATTTAGGGTAATGGTAGAGAGTGGTGGGACAAACTTTGGACATTTGTTTCTTAATAATGAGAACCTCTGCTGAGAAATATGTTGTTAGGAAGCCTTGTGGTTATAGAAATAGAATAGAATGTACTTACTCAGTGAGCATGACCATCACCTGATCTCATCTCATGATACAGTAAAGAGTTGTGATAAAAATGAGGTGCTGAGGAGGAGGGAGGCCACCATAACAGAAACTATCTTACAGTAAATTCACATCAGTGGGAGTAGGAAACTCAAATAATGAAAAGTATAGTGTAATTATAAGCACACTGTGCATAGCTGTATTTTCATACTTACAAAAGACTAGCAGTACAGTAGCACATTTATGCCCGTGTCACCACAAACATGTGTAGGGCCTTATGCTACTCCTCTGATGCTTGTAGCATTACAAAGGGAAGAGAGTTTTCACTTCCACAATGTTCTCCATTGTTGGCTAAAATGCACTATGCATTGATGATTAAATCATAAATTCTTAACACTATATTACCTCTTCTTTAATATTTGCCATATGCCAAAGAACAATTACAGTTTCTTTGCATAGTTGCTTTTCTACTTTTTCAGTTTAATTGTTTCATTGTAGAGCATCTCAGCCTGTATCTTCAGGTCTTCTAGATGTCCTTTATCTTCTTCAAAATGTTTGCAGAAGTTTAGAAGATCCCAAAAGAACCACAGATGATACAAGAAACAGTGCAAAGTTATTGTCTATCTTTTTCTTATGTTGATTGGTCAGTTCTCCCTCCTCCCCCCCCCCATCTGCCTAGGTATAGAGGATGCCAAGGTAGTACGGTTTTGCACACTTTCATGTCCTACTTTTATTAAAGATTACTCTTCATTTTTAAAGCCTGTGTGCCATTGATGCATTCTAGAATGGAAAAAGGAGTGCTAAAAGAGGTTCTGCTTTAAAGTCTAAATATACTTTAACAATTTCTATGTTTGATATGCCAAATATTTTAAATTATACAAAATCGAAAAATAGATGAATCAATTTTGGCTTTGTCTGAGATTAGAAAAATGAGTACTCTATTTCAAAAAAAGTTGTTTGCAACGAGATTAAGCAATATTGCAAACTAAAGATTATAAAAATATATAATATAAAAAATAATATGTAATATTAAAATGCTGCAAAATAAATTGTAATGCTTTTCAGAGATGACATTATTATTTTTAAATCAGTGGAATAGAATTATTTCAACAGTCTTTTTAAATTATTTCAACAGTCTATTTAAAGTGATTGTTATATACAGGATTTTGCAATGTTAAGGATAAAAAACCATGTTGTAAGCTTCACAGTTCAACATTCTCCTCACTGACTAGACTCTTCAATATTTAACATTATGCTTTTTAAAATCAATTTTCATACTTTTGGCATTAGTCTATTTAACAAATAATGTATTCATTAAATATTTGTTTTTTATCTTTTGTAAGAGATACTGTTCTTAGTGCTAAAATGGTATTTTCTCCACTAAATATTAGTGAACATTTGACTGAGCCTAGTACCATGTAGGTACTGTAAGTACAGTGATGATAAGGCATATTATAAGCCTTCAAGGGACATATAGTTTTATCAAGAAGGTAGATGTTGAGTACATAACAAAGTTAACCAGTTCTTCACTTCTAGAAGAATATAGCTTGGTGGGAAATGCAAACATGTAGACATATGTTTTGGAGAAAGTTGTGATTTTAACACTTTCAAAGCAAAAACAGTAAGAAATATCTCCAAATTCATACTCAGTAGCATTGTATCATATAGCTTGTAGGTTTCTCCATTTTCACATTCATATATGTGGGTGCATATATGAATACAGAAACACACACACACACACACGCTGGAATCTATTACTGGTAACTAGTATTTTGAGTAACTGATAAAACTTAAATTAGTGAATCCTATTTTCTCTCAGATACAAAATTCTGGCTTACCTACATGATGTAGTCATATCAATTGTGTGCTCATTACCATTATTTCATCCTTTTATAAAAGAGACTATGAGCCCATGTATAGTTCAGCAGTTTCGTCAATGCCATTGAATGAGTATATAGAAGATTTTAGAGTCAATTTGAAACAATTTTATTCTAGAGCATGAGGTCTTAAACACTATTTTATATTGCCAATTCTTTTTGAGCTATTTTATATCATCACAAGATAATATAATTTTAGATATATCTATGTCTATAGTTGTGGGTCATATTTATCATTTTAATGGCTGCATTTTATAACTTATAAATTTCTTACCTAGTTTCTTATTTGAGAACGGTTAGATTATTATGATTTATTATTATTATTATTATTATTATTATTATTATTATTATTATGAGACATTAAATGAGTGTTTTATACATTTACCCTTGGGTACTTGTCTCTACAGGATACATTCTCTAAATTTGGCTGCTGAGTCAAATGACATGTATATGTCTACCTTTTGTCAAATATGCTCTTAGAAGGTAGTCTCCATTGACATTAATTATCATCAGTCCTTGAGGATTTCTGTTCCCTTACACTTTTCAGCACACTAAGATTGCTGTTGATGTCTACTGTTTCTGCATCTCACAAGATTCCTGCTCTCTTCTCCATGAAGACTTATGAGCCTTTTAGGGAGGTATGTGATGTAGGTGTTATGTTTATCTTTAACCATCAGGGAAACACAAATATTAAAATTATTTTGCAATTTTAACTTAACCAAGTCAGAATGGCTAAAATTAAGGAGAAGAGGAAGAAGAAGAAGAAGGAGAAGGAGAAGGAGAAGGAGAAGGAGAAGGAGAAGGAGAAGGAGAAGGAGAAGGAGAAGGAGGAGGAGGAGAAGGAGGAGGAAGAGAAAGAGGAGAAGAAGAAGGAGGAGGAGGAGGAGAAGAAGGAGAAGAAGAAGAAGGAGGAGGAGGAGGAGGAGGGAAGGAAGGAAGGAAGGAAGGAAAGAAAGAAAGAAAGAAAGGAAAGAAAGAAAAGAAAGAAAAGAAAGAGAAGAAAGAAAGAAGCCATAGAAATGGTGGCTTGGATGGGGAGGAATTGTGTTGTTTATTGACTTTTGGAGGAAGTACAAAATGGTGAAGCCATGGGGAAAATCAGTATGGAGATTCCTGATGAGAATCACTTACCATTTTTTTTTTTGTAAAAAATTGGATTTAAGGTCCACTTCAAATGATAAAACCCATATCTGCTATAAGTTAGTGGAGAAATATTGTAAGAGCCATGGATGGCAGCACTCAGCAGTGTTTGTAGATGCAACAGTGTAGCTGCACATACAAACTCACAGAGGTTGTGCCATATCACAAGATCTGTGCATACTTAAGCCAGACCAAATCCAGCAGGGAATGGGAAAGTAGGCACAGATTCCTACCTCTGACTAAGGAGCTGTTGGCATTTGATGGCTGCTATGGGAGAGTCAGTTTTATTTAAAGATGTGTGGCCCCTGTTGAGTCTTCCATTCAAGAGTATATGGAAAGCTCCAATTGTACTTAAAGTATTAAAAAAAAAAAGGAGAACATACAATTGGGTAATTGGGGGTGGGAAGAATAGGGAAAGGGGTAAATATGATAAAATCCATTGTAAGTTTTTTCAAAGAATTAATAAAAGTATAAAAAAGTGAGAAAAAGTCCAGAGGTAGATCTTTTGTATGACTTAACTATATTACTCCTGGGTATATTCCCAAAGGATTCTATACTCCACTATGTAGATACTTGCTTATCCATGTTTATTGTTACTCTATTGAAAATAGGCAGGGAGTAAAAACAGCCTAGATGTACATCAACTGTTGAATGGATATTGAATGAATACAGACAAATACACACACACACACACACACACACACACACACACACACACAATTGAATGAATACAGACAAACACACACAGACACACACACACACACACCCTACATGTGCAAATATCACTTCTATCTAGTTTCAAATATAATCACAACCTTCAGCTATGCAAATGGTTGTTCACTTGTTTGTGGTTTTATTCCCAAACATCCATAGCCAGTATCTAATCATGGATATAGTGTTAAGCAAACCAAAATTAAGCAATGTTCTAAAAAGTGACTTGCCAGTAACACTCAAAAAATTACAAAGTTTCAAATACAAGGGAAATCTGAGGAATTCTCACAGTAAAGCAATGCCTAAGGACATATGATGAAAACTATAAGCTGGTATCCTTGCCAGGATGGAATCCTGGGACTTAAGGAGCACTAGGAAAAAATATAAGAAAATGCATATAATTTGTGAACTTTAGTTAATATATTTCAATACTGGTTCATTAACAGTTAAAAATAAACTAGGCAGTGTAAGACAGTTACAAAAGAGAAACTAAAAGCAGGTATAACAAAAATCTATATACTATTTTTGCTAATTATCCATAAATCTAAACCTACTGTAGGCTGAACACACCCTAAGTGACTACTGGGCAAACAAATGTGGTATATGCAAGCATCTTTTGATGTGGGGGCAGATTCTAATACATGTACTATGCCGATACACTTCAAAAAATTTTTTGGTGAAATAAATCATCAAACTCTTTTACCTTATTTCAGTGACATATAAAAAATAGTTAAAACCATATAAATAGAAGTAAAATCAATGATTAGAACTGTGGAAATCAGAACCAGGATGTGGCCACTTATTTTTACAATAGAGTGACCTTCTATTCCTCAAAAATTCCAATTTTTTTTCCCATCTATTTAAAGACAGTACCCAAGCAGGACTCCAGTAGAGGGAAAAGGACAGCAACCTACCCACAAAACCTTTGACATATAATGTGCCTGCCTACAAGATGTATAGGGATAAAGGTGGAATAGAGACAGAGGGAGTTGCCAACCAATGACTGGCCCAAATTGACCTTTGAGGGCTCCCAGAGACTGAACCACTAACCAAAGAGCGAGCATGGGCTAGGCATAGGCTCCTTTCACATATGTAGTAGAAGTGCAGCTTGGTCTTCATGTGGGTACCCCAACAACTGGAGCAGGGGCTGTCCATGAATCTGTTGCCTGCCTGTTGGTCTTATTCCCCTAACTGGGAAGCCTTGTCTGGCCTCAGTGGGAGAGGATGTGCTTAGTTCTGCAGTGACTTGATGTGCCAGAGTGGGATAATACCCATTGCAGGGAGTCTCTCCTTTCTCAGAGGAGAAGGGGCAGAGGATGGGGAGAGGGACTGTGTAAAGAGGGACTGGGGGGAGTGCTGAGAACAGAATGTAAAATGAATAAATAAATTAATGGAAAAAAAAAGAAAGACAGCTTTTTGGCTTGTAAGTATCTATTCAATAATGGGTTGAATCAGAAAAGCAAGTTTCCCTATAACATAATCAAAACACTAAGCATATAGAAAATATTAAAATCTACAAGACAGTCTCTAGATGGTCCATCCTTTTGTCTCAGCTCCAAACTTTGTCTCTGTAACTCCTTCCATGGGTAGTCGGCCATCACTGGAAAGAGAGGCCCATTGGTCAGGCAAACTTTATATGCCCCAGTACAGGGGAACGCCAGGGCCAAAAAATGGGAATGGGTGGGTAGGGGAGTGAGGGGGGAGGGTGTGGGGGACTTTTGGGATAGCATTGGAAATGTAATTGAGGAAAATATGTAATAAAAAAAGAAAGAAAATCTACAAGAGAAAAGGCACCAAGTAACATATAAAGGTAGATCTGTTAGAATTACAGCTGACTTCTTAATGGAGACTCTAAAAGCAGAAAGACCTACACAGATGTGCTATAGATTCTAAGAGACCATAGATGCCAGCCCAGACTACTATACCTGGCAAAACTTTCAATCACCACAGATGGAACAAATAAGATATTCTATGATAAAAATCAAATTTAAACACTATCTACCTACAAATCTAGCACTACAAATGGTGCCAGAAGGAAAACTTCAATCTAAGCAGGTTAACCTCACCAAGTTATCAATATTCTGTAATCACTCATCTTTGTAATTTCACGTGGATATGAATTTTCAATTTCTTTGGCTAAATGCAATTCCTGTGTTGTAAGTTTAGGATACGGTTGGTTTTCTAAGAAACTCCTAAACTGCCTTCTCAGGTGACTGCATCATTTTATATTCACCCTGGCAGTGGATGGCTTCTTTTACTCTACACCCTAGCCAGGACTGGTTAGCATCTGTGTTGTTTTGTTTTGTTTGGTTTGGTTTTGATTGTTCTAATAGTGATGTAGTTGTATGGAACTATTGCTTTAATTGCAATTTCCTAATAAAATAATTTCAAGTATCTCTTCATATGTTGAATTTTTATGTGCAGAATTTTATGATGAGGTATATGGTCTGTTCTTTTGGTCCATTTTAAATTCAAGTTTGTGTTTTATGTTTAGTTTGTAAGTACCAAGTTTGTGTCTTAGCTAAATATATTTTGGAAAAGAGTCTTTTAGTAGATATGTCTTGGTTTCTTGTAGGGGAGGGATCTGTTTTGTGTTTTCTGTTTTGAGATAGGTCTTGGAGTAGAACTCTGATTGGCCTTGAATTCATGATTTCTGTCTGCCTGTTTTGTGGGTACTTCCATTTTCTCTTTGAGCCATTTCTCTCATGATATATGTCCAATCTTCTCATTCGGATTAGAAGCACAGAAACTTCTAATTTTAATACACTCCAATTTGTCAATTCTTTTATTCATCTATTATCTTTTTGGTTTTTGTATGTAAAAATCTATTGCAATACATAAGGCCATTCAAATTTATCCTACATTATATTCTAGATGTTTAACCCTTTAAAATTATGTTTTTTTATGTGTATGAGTGTTGGCTTGCATTAATTATTGCACCATGTGTATGTGAATGCTGGAATACCAGGGTCTTTGGTTACAGATTGTTGTAAGCTGCCTGATGTGGGTGCAAGGAACTGAACTTGGGTCCTCTCAAAGAGCCGCAAGTACTTTAAACCACTGTGTCATCTCCCCTGGGCCCTAATTTATGTTTTAAATCTAAGTTTATGATTCATTTAAATTGAATTTTTGTGAGTGATTTAACATTTGGATATAGATTCATTTTCATTTGGTAAAAAGAAAATCTTTGTTCCATCAATTGTATTTCTTTTGCTCCTTTGTCAACAATAACTTGACTACATTCATGTGGATATGTTTCTCAGTTCTCCAATATATTCCATAAAAGTTCCTTTGTTTATTCATAAGCAACATGGTCTGTCCTTCCTCCCTTCCTTCCTTCCTTCCTTCCCTCCCTCCCTCCCTCCCTCCCTCCCTCCCTCCCTCCCTCCCTCCTTCCTTCCTTCCTTCCTTCCTTCCTTCCTTCCTTCCTTCTTCCCTCCCTTCTTCCCTCTCTTCCTTCCTTCATTTTCTTTCTTTTCCTATTTCTTTATCATATACAATAAAACACGAATGCAGTAACAATTAATTAAAAAGAGCCCATGTATGAAGGAAAGGTGGAAGGGGCACATGAGAGGTCTTTGAGGGAGGAAAGTGAAGAGCGAACTGTTATAATGTATTTTTAAATAAAAGGTTAAAAAAGCTTTCAAGTTGGTGTTAGTTTCCTGGTATTGTTGCCATATTGTATTAGCCAGTTTGTGTTAATACACATTGTTATTAATGACCTATGGAGTTTTGTAGTCTTTTATTTTTATTGCTAAATGTGTTTTGTTCATACCTATCAGCTTAATGATTTAAAGCTTATATTTATAATATCTGAATTTGAAAATCTTATAATTATTTACACATCATTATTTATTGATTATCCTTGAGAGATGATATGCATTTTTTAAAAATTATTTCTCCATAGAATTTTTATTTTTTAAAAATTATTTCTCCATAAAATATTTTTTTATTTAGAATAAATCTCTGGCGTTATTGATTTTAATGAATCCAGTATTTTTAATGAATCTAGTATTTGCATCACTCCATAGACAACATTTGTTATCAGTTTTGGAGAGAAGAGAGATTTATGAGATAGATATTATATCTGCTTAGAATGTACATTTTAAGATTTTTATGTGTATAGAGAGTTTGCTTGCATGTATGTCTGTGTAACACTTGTTTGCCTGTTTACCTTTCTGGCCAGAGAAAAGCACTGATTCCACTGGAACTAGAGTGACAGATGGTTGTTAGCCACAAAGAAGGTGTTAGGAGTTGAACCTGGGTCCTGTAGAATTGCAGTTAGGGTTCTTAACTGCTGAGCCCTCTCTCCAGCACTAGAATGAAACTATTGAAACCCAAAGATTTAGATTGGAGAAGCTTCTGTAGCTACTAAGGAGTAAAATTCACGGGAGCAAGGAAGTATTCTAAGGCTGTGCCTCAGACTATTTCCTTTTAAGAGCTATATAAGGAATTTTGAAGTGGGATCCTTAAGGGACAATTTCTAGATATAATATAACCTTAATTGGAACACTTCCCTTTCTGGGCCTTGGGTTAGCATCCATAAAAGGAATGTATGTATGTATGTGTGTGTGTGTGTGTGTGTGTGTGTGTGTGTGTGTGTGTATTCTATTATTGTTGTTATTGTATATTATTATTGTGTTTCTAAATTTTAGTTATTTTTTTCTCTTCTGTGAGAGGAGAAAGAACACTGTAGATATGCATACTACCAACTAAACAGGCTGTCCTTTTAATTTATGAGATCATTTTGGCAAGCACAGAAAACCTTACCTTAACTCCAAACTGTGTTGCTTAGAACAAAGTATATAGATAAACCATTGTTTTTCACTTTTCTCTTCAGTAAAAAGTATATAATCATAGAGCCAAAATTATATGGTCTGGTAAATTGCTAAGTGTGGTATAACAGTGAGCCATTTTATGAAGCATAACATTTGGGTAGTTATTATAACACTTGGGTATTTGGTTGCATTATTTACAAGTAGACATCTCTTTTCAACATTATATGGCATTTTATTATGCTGATACATATAAAACATGAAATAAGATCCATTAAAATAGATATGCATAAATTATGTAGTAATGAATTTATTCAGTGGATTCAAGGATGTAACAAATTGGGGGAAAAGTTTGACTAGGTATGTTTGGCGACACTATATAGTATACAGCAACACTTCAGGTTTGAAGGGCAACTATTGACAAAATTGACAGTGTGTTTCTTAGAGGTGGGAGAATTCTTTGACACTAAGAAGTTACTATTTTATAAGTACAAGCCAGCATCAATATCTAGTTGTAGGCTTTAGGAACCATTTCATTTTCTGACTTCAGGAAGTCAGTGTTTTATTTGGGCTGTCTTAATACAACTATGTGTATCTAAATGATGTATGAGGCAAGGAAGGAAAGCTAGAAATATCCCCAAGTATAAGATTTAGTGTCAAGATTGTCACCCTGTGTGTGCTTTGGGTAGAGAACTGATCCCTCCATCCATGAGGAATCATGGCTGTGTTACTGTGAAGTATTTGAACCCAGAAGCATCACCTTAAAATTATCTGTGACAGTTACAGAAACAGGAATACATCATCAGGCTCAAATTTTAGATTATAAGTCTGTAGTACCTCCAGGGTATAAGCTGACCTGTGAGAGGTGATGATTGCTGTGAGGTTTCTGATACATTTTTATAGTCTTTAAGCTTCTGTATGAAAAGCAATCAGAAAAGCAGGAGACAGGAGTGATGATTTGGATAGGCTGGGGAAAAGAAAGAAACGAGGCAAGAGGTGAGGAAAAGATAAATGGATCTCTACTGTGCATGCCTTGTGATGACAGTTTGTGATGAGAGGATTCTGGGAACCTGGATTGTATGCCTACAGGCTATGCTAGATTGACAGGGATAGCCACATTCCTTTAGCAGTTCTAGTTCAATTTTCATATAGCAAGCATTTGCTGAGTGCCTGTTACGTGCCAGTCATGTGCTAGCTTCTCTTGTGGAAAAGTATCAGACATGATCTTCTGAGGAACTGCAGACATATAAATGGATCATTAGATTACACGATAAAGGGAGGCAGAGTTCCAAGAGCTACAACATGAAACAAACTGGCCTGGAGGTAGGATGTTAAGACTGAGGAAAGATATCTAAAGGGCTGACATTTCAGTTGAATATTTAGGGAGAACCAGGGAATTACAGACTAGACCAAAGCTAAGGCATTCTAGGTTGTTAGAATAACATCTCAGTGATAAAGAGCCAGAAAAAAATTGTAGAGTAGAGGTTTTTACATGTTAATCAGCATGAAGGAGTGGGGTAGCAATCTTATTTAAAGCCACATTCAAAATGAGCCTTTAAAATAGTTATTCCTGTGGACTTATTAGTATGTTTTCTACTTAATATAGTGTGGCTTATGTTTTTCTAATATATCTTAACTTTAGTTCAAGGAATTTTCAAATATTGGCTTATTTGTTTCAGTTTTATGCAGTTCCTCATTTACTAATTCCACACATCTCCCTCCTCTTCAGATGCTCTCCCTTCAGTTTTCTGTTTGGCACCGTCATGCATCCCTTATTCTCATCCCTGCTGAGAATTATTTTTTCCCACATTTTTGTACTGTGTCTTCTGGCTTTTATACTTTTACCAATATAATAAGTAGTGTGTTGTATCATATTTAAAGTATATTTCTATGTTTCAGTCACAATGTGATTTCATTGTTCTTTTAGTGTTCGTCTTGTTTGGAATTCATTTGCATTTTCACTTTGTGTTTTGAAAAGTGTATATTCAACTATGTTTATCGAATCAAGGACTTTTGAGTGTTCTTAGTACTAATTCTTATGTACTAAAGATGTTTTAGGTATCTTTATGTTGTCCTTTCTTGATCAATAATTTAAAATGTTAATAATCCATATATAATAAGTCTTATTTTAAGCTCTGTGAATTTTTTTAATCTTAATAAACTCCTACTACAAGACTGCCAAAATACCTTGCATCTTTATTTCCAAAACATTTAAAGATTAATATATTTTAGGCTTTAATTTCTATGACCTTGATTTTAAGATGTGTACTTAATTCTTGTCAGCCACATCTATCATGCTATAAACATTAGGAATTATTCCTGCTATCTGACTGCACTCCATAACTATGCCCATCTTCCCTCCATCCTCTTTTTCTCCAAACTTTCCCAGCCCTTGGAACTGCTGGTGGTCTTCCTACTTCTGTAAGATGAATGTTTTCAGTGACCACATATGAGCAAGGATGCCTGGAGTTTGCCATTCTTTGCCTGATTGTTTCATTTAAAAGTATTCCTGCAGTGTGGGTCTCAAGTTAAACCAAACATTGAATGACTACTCCCACAAATTCTTTGCCACCATTACCCCATCATATATCTTGCAGGCAGGACAGGCTATAGGTGGAGAGTTTTGTGTCTCGGTTGATGTTCGGGTTTCCTCTTTCCATAGCCTGCAGGAGTATCTTCTCATGCCAGAGACAAGAAGGTAGGTATTCTCAAAGCTTATCTATATTGCCACAAAGAACAGAATTGTGTTATTATGGCTGTATAATATTTTTTGTGTGTGCATGTATCACATTTTCTCTTGTCATTTGGTGTTGTTTACACCTAGGCTGATTATGTATCTTGCTCATCTCAAATAATGCTGCAGTGAAAATTAGCCGAGCACCTTTCCATTGCTATGTCAAGACAGCTGAGATTATCCACTTAAAGGAAGATTTATTATGGTTCATCATTCTGGAAGTTTCAGCGAATGATTTCTAGGATTGTTAGTTTGGGAATTGTATTTCAGAGCAGGGAGAATGTGGTGGAGGCAAGGGGAAATAGAAGAAAGAGATGGGCTCCCAGCATTTCCAGTGGGGTTACAGTTACTTGACCTCATCTCATAAAGGTTCTGGTACCCCTGACTAGCTTCTTTCCTTTCCCTTTCCCTTTCCCTTTCCCTTTCCCTCTCCCTCTCCCTCTCCCTCTCCCTCTCCCTCTCCCTCTCCCTCTCCCTCTCCCTCTCCCTCTCCCTCTCCCTCTCCCTCTCCCTCTCCCTCTCCCTCTCCCTCTCCCTCTCTCTCTCCCTCTCCCTCTCCCTCTCCCTCTCTCTCTCCCTCTCCCTCTCCCTCTCTCCCTCTCCCTCTCCCTCTCTCCCTCTCCCTCTCCCTCTCACTCTCCCTCTCCCTCTCCCTCTCCCTCTCCCTCTCCCTCTCCCTCTCCCTCTCCCTCTCCCTCTCCCTCTCCCTCTCTCCCTCTCCCTCTCCCTCTCCCTCTCCCTCTCCCTCTCCCTCTCCCTCTCCCTCTCCCTCTCCCTCTCCCTCTCCCTCTCCCTCTCCCTTCCCTTCCCTTCCCTTCCCTTCCCTTCCCTTCCCCCTTTCCCCTTTTTTCCCTTTTCCTCCCTTTCCCCCCTTTTCCCCCCTTTCCCCCTTTTTCCCTTTCCCCCCTTTCCCATTTCCCCCCCTTTTCCCCTTTCCCCCTTTTTCCCTTTCCCCTTTTCCCCCTTTCCCCTTTTCCCCTTTCCCCCTTTTCCCCTTTCCTTTCCCCTTTCCTCCTTATCCTTTCCTTTCCTTTCCTCTCCTCTCCTCTCCTCTCCTCTCCTCTCCTCTCCTCTCCTCTCCTCTCCTCTCCTCTCCTCTCCTCTCCTCTCCTTTCCTATCCATTCCCCTTTTCCCCTTTTCCCCCTTTCCCCTTCGTTTCCCCTTTTCCCCTTCTTTTCCCCTTTTTCCCTTCTTTTCCCCTTCTTTTCCCCTTCTTTTCCCCTTCTTTTCCCCTTCTTTTCCCCTTCTTTTCCCCTTTCCCCTTCTCCCCTTCTCCCCTTCTCCCCCTTTCCCCTTTTCCCCTTTTCCCCTTTTCCCCTTTTCCCCTTTCCCCTTTCCTCCTTGTCCTTGTCCTTATCCTTTCCTTTCCTTTCCTTTCCTTTCCTTTCCTTTCCTTTCCTTTCCTTTCCTTTCCTCCCTCCCTCCCTCCACACCCCCCCCTCTCTCTCTTTCTTTCTTTCTTTCTTTCTTTCTTTCTTTCTTTCTTTCTTTCTTTCTTTCTTCCTTTCTTTCTTTGTACAGGGAATCTCTCTCTCCCTACCCCCCTCTCTCTCTAAGTAAATTTTTTCATACAAAATATTCTCATCATATTTTTCCATTTCCCTAACTCCTTCCAAACTCTTCTCACCCCTCTAACTACCCAACTGTATCTTCTCTCTTAAAAAACAAGACAAGACAAATAAATAATAAAAACAATCAATGGAAAAAGCCCTGAGGGACCTTTAAATAACCACAAAAATGAAAATAGAAACAAACAAGCAAAATACCAATGAGACAAAAAAAAATGCCAAAACAAAGCAAATGAAACAAAACATTTTCAAAACTGGCCAGTCATGGTTCTTGCCCTGAAGTGTGGTTGATATACCCAGTCACACTCCATTGAATAAATTTATTTCCCCTTTCCAGTGTTGTGTTGGCCTATTTTTTTATTAGATATTTTCTTTTTTTTTAATTTTTATTTTTATTTTTTCTCTTTCCATTTTTTATTAGGTATTTAGCTCATTTACATTTCCAATGCTATACCAAAAGTCCCCCATACCCACCCACTCCCCTACCCACCCACTCCCCCTTTTTGGCCCTGGCTTTCCCCTGTTCTGGGGCATATAAAGTTTGTGTGTCCAATGGGCCTCTCTTTCCAGTGATGGCCGACTAGGCCATCTTTTGATACATATGCAGCTAGAGTCAAGAGCTCCGGGGTACTGGTTAGTTCATAATGTTGATCCACCTATAGGATTGCAGATCCCTTTAGCTCCTTGGGTACTTTCTCTAGCTCCTCCATTGGGAGCCCTGTGATCCATCCATTAGCTGACTGTGGGCATCCACTTCTGTGTTTGCTAGGCCCCCGGCATAGTCTCACAAGAGACAGCTACTTCTGGGTCCTTTCGATAAAATCTTGCTAGTGTATGCAATGGTGTCAGCGTTTGGATGCTGATTATGGGGTGGATCCCTGGATAAGGCAGTCTCTACATGGTCCATCCTTTCATCTCAGCTCCAAACTTTGTCTCTGTAACTCCTTCCAAGGGTGTTTTGTTCCCACTTCTAAGGAGGGGCATAGTGTCCACACTTCAGTCTTCATTTTTCTTGAGTTTCATGTGTTTAGGAAATTGTATCTTATATCTTGGGTATCCTAGGTTTTGGGCTAATATCCACTTATCAGTGAGTACATATTGTGTGAGTTCCTTTGTGAATGTGTTACCTCACTCAGGATGATGCCCTCCAGGTCCATCCATTTGGCTAGGAATTTCATAAATTCATTCTTTTTAATAGCTGAGTAGTACTCCATTGTGTAGATGTACCACATTTTCTGTATCCATTCCTCTGTTGAGGGGCATCTGGGTTCTTTCCAGCTTCTGGCTATTATAAATAAGGCTGCTATGAACATAGTGGAGCATGTGTCCTTCTTACCAGTTGGGGCATCTTCTGGATATATGCCCAGGAGAGGTATTGCTGGATCTTCCGGTAGTACTAGATCCAATTTTCTGAGAAACCGCCAGACGGATTTCCAGAGTGGTTGTACAAGCCTACAATCCCACCAACAATGGAGGAGTGTTCCTCTTTCTCCACATCCTCGCCAGCATCTGCTGTCACCTGAATTTTTGATCTTAGCCATTCTGACTGGTGTGAGGTGGAATCTCAGGGTTGTTTTGATTTGCATTTCCCTGATGATTAAGGATGTTGAACATTTTTTCAGGTGCTTCTCTGCCATTCGGTATTCCTCAGGTGAGAATTCTTTGTTCAGTTCTGAGCCCCATTTTTTAATGGGGTTATTTGATTTTTCTGAAGTCCACCTTCTTGAGTTCTTTATATATGTTGGATATTAGTCCCCTATCTGATTTAGGATAGGTAAAGATCCTTTCCCAATCTGTTGGTGGTCTCTTTGTCTTATTGTTGGTGTCTTTTGCCTTGCAGAAACTTTGGAGTTTCATTAGGTCCCATTTGTCAATTCTCGATCTTACAGCACAAGCCATTGCTGTTCTGTTCAGGAATTTTTTCCCCTGTGCCCATATCTTCAAGGCTTTTCCCCACTTTCTCCTCTATAAGTTTCAGTGTCTCTGGTTTTATGTGAAGTTCTTTGATCCATTTAGATTTGACCTTAGTACAAGGAGATAAGTATGGATCGATTCGTATTCTTCTACATGATAACAACCAGTTGTGCCAGCACCATTTGTTGAAAATGCTGTCTTTCTTCCACTGGATGGTTTTAGCTCCCTTGTCGAAGATCAAGTGACCATAGGTGTGTGGGTTCATTTCTGGGTCTTCAATTCTATTCCATTGGTCTACTTGTCTGTCTCTATACCAGTACCATGCAGTTTTTATCACAATTGCTCTGTAGTAAAGCTTTAGGTCAGGCATGGTGATTCCACCAGAGGTTCTTTTATCCTTGAGAAGAGTTTTTGCTATCCTAGGTTTTTTGTTATTCCAGATGAATTTGCAAATTGCTCCTTCTAATTCGTTGAAGAATTGAGTTGGAATTTTGATGGGGATTGCATTGAATCTGTAGATTGCTTTTGGCAAGATAGCCATTTTTACAATATTGATCCTGCCAATCCATGAGCATGGGAGATCTTTCCATCTTCTGAGATCTTCTTTAATTTCTTTCTTCAGAGACTTGAAGTTTTTATCATACAGATCTTTCACTTCCTTAGTTAGAGTCACGCCAAGATATTTTATATTATTTGTGACTATTGAGAAGGGTGTTGTTTCCCTAATTTCTTTCTCAGCCTGTTTATTTTTTGTGTAGAGAAAGGCCATTGACTTGTTTGAGTTAATTTTATATCCAGCTACTTCACCGAAGCTGTTTATCAGGTTTAGGAGTTCTCTGGTGGAATTTTTAGGGTCACTTATATATACTATCATATCATCTGCAAAAAGTGATATTTTGACTTCCTCCTTTCCAATTTGTATCCCCTTGATCTCCTTTTGTTGTCGAATTGCTCTGGCTAATACTTCAAGTACTATGTTGAAAAGGTAGGGAGAAAGTGGGCAGCCTTGTCTAGTCCCTGATTTTAGTGGGATTGCTTCCAGCTTCTCTCCATTTACTTTGATGTTGGCTCCTGGTTTGCTGTAGATTGCTTTTATCATGTTTAGGTATGGGCCTTGAATTCCTGATCTTTCCAACACTTTTATCATGAATGGGTGTTGGATCTTGTCAAATGCTTTTTCTGCATCCAACAAGATGATCATGTGGTTTTTGTCTTTGAGTTTGTTTATATAGTGGATTACATTGATGGATTTTCGTATATTAAACCATCCCTGCATTCCTGGAATAAAACCTACTTGGTCAGGATCGATGATTGCTTTAATGTGTTCTTGGATTCGGTTAGCGAGAATTTTATTGAGGATTTTTGCATCGATATTCATAAGAGAAATTGGTCTGAAGTTCTCTATCTTTGTTGGATCTTTCTGTGGTTTAGGTATCAGAGTAATAGTGGCTTCATAAAATGAGTTGGGTAGAGTACTTTCTACTTCTATCTTGTGAAAAAGTTTGTGCAGAACTGGAATTAGATCTTCTTTGAAGGTCTGATAGAACTCTGCACTAAACCCGTCTGGTCCTGGGCTTATTTTGGCTGGGAGACTATTTATAACTGCTTCTATTTCTTTAGGGGATATGGGACTGTTTAGAAGGTCAACTTGATCCTGATTCAACTTTGGTACCTGGTATCTGTCCAGAAATTTGTCCATTTCGTCCAGGTTTTCCAGTTTTGTTGAGTATAGCCTTTTGTAGAAGGATCTGATGGTGTTTTGGATTTCTTCAGGATCTGTTGTTATGTCTCCCTTTTCAGTTCTGATTTTGTTAATTAGGATTTTGTCCCTGTGCCCTTTAGTGAGTCTAGCTAAGGGTTTATCTATCTTGTTGATTTTCTCAAAGAACCAACTCCTCGTTTGGTTAATTCTTTGAATAGTTCTTCTTGTTTCCACTTGGTTGATTTCACCCGAGTTTGATTATTTCCTGCCGTCTACTCCTCTTGGGTGAATTTGCTTCCTTTTTTCTAGAGCTTTTAGATGTGTTGTCAAGCTGCTAGTATGTGCTCTCTCCTGTTTCTTTATGGAGGCACTCAGAGCTATGAGTTTTCCTCTTAGAAATGCTTTCATTGTGTCCCAAAGGTTTGGGTACGTTGTGGCTTCATTTTCATTAAACTCTAAAAAGTCTTTAATTTCTTTCTTTATTCCTTCCTTGACCAAGGTATCATTGAGAAGAGTTTTGTTCAGTTTCCACGTGAGTGTTGGCTTTCTGTTATTTTTTTTTTGTTATTGAAGATCAGCCTTAGTGCATGGTGATCTGATAGGATACATGGGACAATTTCAATATTTTTGAATCTGTTGAGGCCTGTTTTGTGACCTATTATGTGGTCAATTTTGGAGAAGGTACCATGAGGTGCTGAGAAGAAGGTATATCCTTTTGTTTTAGGATAAAATGTTCTGTAGATATCTGTCAGATCCATTTGTTTCATCACTTCTGTTAGTTTCAGTGTGTCCCTGTTTAGTTTCTGTTTCCATGATCTGTCCATTGGTGAAAGTGGTGTGTTGAAGTCTCCCACTATTATTGTGTGAGGTGCAATGTGTGCTTTGAGCTTTACTAAAGTTTCTTTAATGAATGTGGCTGCCCTTGTATTTGGAGCATAGATATTCAGAATTGAGAGTTCCTCTTGGAGGATTTTACCTTTGACGAGAACAAAGTGCCCCTCCTTGTCTTTTTTGATGACTTTGGGTTGGAAGTCAATCTTATCAGATATTAGGATGGCTACTCCAGCTTGTTTCTTCATACCATTTGCTTGGAAAATTGTTTTCCAGCCTTTTATTCTGAGGTAGTGTCTATCTTTTTCTCTGAGATGTGTCTCCTGTAAACAGCAAAATGTTGGGTCTTGTTTGTGTAGCCAGTTTGTTAGTCTATGTCTTTTTATTGGGGAGTTGAGACCATTGATGTTAAGAGATATTAAGGAAAAGTAATTGTTGCTTCCTGTTATTTTTGTTGTTAAAGTTGGCATTCTGTTCTTGTGGCTGTCTTCTTTTAGGTTTGTTGAGGGATTACCTTCTTGTTTTTTCTAGGGCATTGTTCCCGTTCTTGTATTGGTTTTTTTCTGTTATTAACCTTTGAAGGGCTGGATTCGTGGAGAGATAATGTGTGAATTTGGTTTTGTCGTGGAATACTTTGGTTTCTACATCTATGGTAATTGAGAGTTTGGCTGGGTATAGTAGCCTGGGCTGGAATTTGTGTTCTCTTAGTGTCTGTATAACATCGGTCCAGGCTCTTCTGGCTTTCATAGTCTCTGGTGAAAAATCTGGTGTAATTCTGATAGGCTTGCCTTTGTATGTTACTTGACCTTTTTCCCTTACCGCTTTTAGTATTCTATCTTTATTTAGTGCATTTGTTGTTCTGATTATTATGTGTCGGGAGGAATTTCTTTTCTGGTCCAGTCTATTTGGAGTTCTGTAGGCTTCTTGTATGTTCATAGGTATCTCTTTCTTTATATTTGGGAAGTTTTCTTCAATAATTTTGTTGAAGATGTTTGCTGGTCCTTTGAGTTGAAAATCTTCATTCTCATCCACTCCTATTATCCGTAGGTTTGGTCTTCTGATTGTGTCCTTGATTTCCTGGATATTTTGAGTTAGGATCTTTTTGCATTTTCCATTTTCTTTGATTGTTGTGCCGATGTTCTCTATGGGATCTTCTGCACCTGAGATTCTCTCTTCCATCTCTTGTATTCTGTTGCTGATGCTCAAATCTATGGTTCCAGATTTCTTTCCTAGGGTTTCTATCTCCAGTGTTGCCTCACTTTGAGTTTTCTTTATTGTGTCTACTTCCCTTTTTAGGTCTAGTATGGTTTTGTTCATTTCCATCACCTGTTTGGATGTTTTTTCCTCTTTTTCTGTAAGGACTTCTACCTGTTTGATTGTGTTTTCCTGTTTTTCTTTAAGGACTTGTAACTCTTTAGCAGTGTTCTCCTGTATTTCTTTAAGTGATTTATTAAAGTCCTTCTTGATGTCCTCTACCATCATCATGAGATATGCTTTTAAATCTAGGTCTAGGTTTTCGGGTGTGTTGGGGTGCCCTGGACTGGGCGAAGTGGGAGTGCTGGGTTCTGATGATGGTGAGTGGTCTTGGTTCCTGTTAGTAGGATTCCTATGTTTACCTTTCGCCATCTGGTAATCTCTGGAGTTAGTTATAGTTGACTCTGTTTAGAGATTGTTCTTCTGGTGATTCTGTTACTGTCTCTCAGCAGACCTGGGAGACAGATTCTCTCCTCTGAGTTTCAGTGCTCAGAGCACTCTCTGCTGGCAAGCTCTCTTACAGGGAAGGTGCGCAGATATCTTGTTTTTGGACCTCCTCCTGGTCGAAGAAGAAGGCCCAAAACAGGGCCTCTCTCAGAAGCTGTGTTGCTTTGGCAGTTCCCAGAAGCTGTCAGCTTCTGTGGTGCAGACTCTCACCTGTGCAGACTAAAATCCTAAGTTCCAGGGAGTCCTGGAACCAAGATGGTGACCGCTGCTCCTGAGGCTGAGGCCGCCTCCTGAGCCAGGCGGACACCTGTCCTCTGGTCCGGATGGTGGCTGGCTGTCTGCGGCCTGCCAAGGGTACTGCCTCAGTGGCTCTGTGCTTCCGCCCGTCCCAGAAGCTGTCCGGTTCTCTGTAGATTTTTCTTTACTTATATTTCAAATGTTATTCCCTTTCCTAGTTTCCCCTCCAAAAATCCCCTATTCCGCCCCGCCCCCACTCCCCAAGCCACCCACTCCCATTCCTGCTCTTGGCATTCCCCTATACTGGGGCCTAGAGGCTTCACAGGACCAAGGGCCTCTCCTCCCATTGATGACCGACTAGGCCATCCTCTGCTACATATATAGCTAGAGCCACAAGTTCCACCACATGTTTTTTTTTTGATTGGTGGTTTGGTCCCAAGGAGCTCTGGTGGTACTTTAGTTCATATTGATGTTCTTTCTATTGGACTTCAGTCCCCTTCAGGTCCCTGGGTATTTCTCTGTCTCTTTCATTGGGGACCTTGTGCTCTGTCTGATGGATGACTGTGAGCATACACTTCTGTATTTGCCAGGCACTGGCAAAGCCTCTTAGGAGACAGCTATATCAGGCTCCTGTCAGTAGGCTCTTGTTGGCATCTGCCTAGTGTCTGGGTTTAGTGGTTGTTTTTGTGGTGGATCCCCAAGTGGGGCAGTCTCTGGATGGTCGTTACTTCAGGCTCTGTTCCGAACTTTGTCTCTGTAACTCCTTCCATGGGTATTTTATTCCCCATTCTAAGAAGGAATGAAGTATCCACCCTTTGGTCTTCCTCCTTCTTGAGTTTCATGTGTTTTGCAAATTGTATCTTGGGTATTCTAAGTTTCTGAGCTAATATCCACTTATTAGTGAGTGCATACCATGTGTGCTCTTTTGTGATTGGGTTACCTCACTCAGGATTATATCTTCCAGATCCATCCACTTTCCTAAGAATTTCATAAATTCAATGTTTTTAATAGCTTTAATACTCCATTGTGTAAATGTACTACATTTTCTGAATCCATTCCTCTGTTGAGGGACATCTGGGTTCTTTCCAGCTTCTGGCTATTATAAATAAGGCTGCTATGAACATAGTGGAGCATGTATCCTTATTACAAGTTGGAACATCTTCTGGGTATATGCCCAGGAGAGGTATTTCTGGATCTTCCTGCAGTACTATGTCCAGTTTGAAGAATTGATCCATTTTATCTCCTTGTAGAAAGCTTAAGTCTAAGTGGATCAAGGAACTGCACAGAAAACCAGAGACTCTGAAACTTATAGAGGAGAAAGTGAGGAAAAGCCTGGAAGATATGAGCACAGGGGAAAAATTCCTGAACAGAACAGCAATGGTTTGTGCAGTAAGATCAAGAATCGACAAATGGGACCTCATAAAATTTCAAAGCTTCTGTAAGGCAAAAGTCATTGTCAATAAAACAAAAAGGTCACCAACAGATTGGGAAAGGATTTTTACCAATCCTAAATCTGATAGGGGACTAATATCCACTATGTACAAAGAACTCAAGAAGCTGGACTCCAGAAAATCAAATAACCCTATTATAAAATGGGGTACAGAGCTAAACAAAGAATTTTCAACTGAGAAGCACTTGAAAAAATGTTCAACATCCTTAATCATCAGGGGAATGTAAAACAAAACAACCCTGAGATTCCACCTCATACCAGTCAGAATGGCTAAGATCAAAAATTCAGGTGACAGCAGATGCTGGCGAGGATGTGGAGAAAGAGGAACACTCCTCCATTGCTGGTGGGATTACAAGCTTGTACAACCACTCTGGAAACCGGTCTGGCAGTTCCTCAGAAAACTGATGTTGGCCAGTTTTATGTTAACTTAACATAAACTATAGTCAGAGAAGGAGTCTCAATTGAGAAAATGTCTTCATAAGATCAAGCTGTAAGGCAATCCTACAGGGCATGTTCTTATTGATTTATGTAGGAGGGCCTAGCCTGTTGTGGGTGGTCCTGGGTTTTATAAGAAAATAGGCTGAGCAAGCCATAATACGGAGTAAACCAATATGGAGCATTCCTCTGTGACTTCTGCATCAGTGCCTGTCTCCAGGTTTCTGCCCTGTTCATTTTTCTGATCTGACTTCCTTCCATGAAGAATAGTGATATGGAAGTGTAAGACAAATAAATCCTTTCTTCCTTTAAGTTACTTTTGCTATGGTGTTTCATCATAGCAATAGTAACCTTAACTAATGCAAGTAGGTGGGTATCAATTACAGATAGGTTTTTGTTTGGGTTGGGACTCCATGCTCACTTCTTCTCTTTTGTGTTGGGACCTTGTCTGGGTTTGAATCAGTGCATGTCTTGTAGCACCACATATGTGTGACTAACCTTTGACCCATGAATGAAAGCAGTGTAAAGAAAGTCCAAATAACCCTTAGATATACTGATTTCTTTTTCTTTGGCCACTCTCAGGAGATGGATAGTTGGATCATAGTTCTGTTTATCGGTTGTTTTCCATTAATTTATTTATCTACTTTACATGCCAGTCGCAGCTTCCCCTCCCTCTTCCCCTCCCAGCCTCTCCCTCTCACCTGTTTTAGATTTTTTTTTTGAACAAGCTTCATAACATTTTCCAATGGCTCTGAATTCCACTAATATCTATTGCACTGTTCCACTTTCCATGCCTAATTGTATTTTTTCCTCTCTGTCTTCTGTGACTCTGGCTAAGTTCTTGTCAATTCTCTTCATCTTTACAAAAAAATGCCAGTTTATTTGGACTGTCTGTATTAGTTTATTCTCCATTTCATTAGTTGCGTCCGTGATCTTTCTTTCAGGTTACTGTTTGTTTTTTTTCCCCCAACTTTTATCTTGTCAAAGTTAAGATTGGTTTTAGAGGTTGACAGTTAAATCTACCTTCAGCGTATGGGAGACTATATTCTGATTAGAGTGCATTTAAAGTACCAATATTTATAATTACCAAGGAACTTCTAGAAATAAATTACTTTTTGGTTGCTCACACTGTTTTTGCGAGCCTTTGGTATCTGGTTGGTATATTTCATAGCTCCCCATCTTTTCTTGTTTGAGATCTATAATATTTAACCTGAACTTGTCATGTAATCCTAGTTGTGTACAGATTTATATGCTAATTAATCAATGTTTATTAGTTACCCTCTTTGTGCTAGGCATGTCTGATCCAATTTGTTCTATTGGCAGAGTGGCTAAAGCAATGAAGCTTTGTCAGGTTCCTGTGATCTATGATGTAATCTCACATATCAGTCAGGATCCTTGCTGGAAACAAATGTTTCGCTACAATTTGGTAATTTTGTTTATTTCATATAGGGATTGTTTGCAAAGGTGGGGATAGAGTTCAGGGAGGTCAAGATGTTTTACTAGTCTTAAGCTGCTCAAACAGAGAACATATCCTTTCCCGGGCTTGATGAGGACTGAGAAGTGATTATTAGACACCATGGAGAAGAATAAATGCACACAAAGATACCTTAACAAGAACGTTGTCTTTATTAGGACATTCAACCATGTGTGACCAGGCAGGGGAGGCCCACTCATCCTCTCCTTCATCTTTGGCAGGTAGGGGAAACCCTAGAATACAGAGAGGGAGAAGAGGGTGGATGACAACTATGGAGGACAGAGGAGGACACTAGCACACTCCACATTATTCATTAAAAAATCTCTTTGCTCTGTTACTAAGATGCCATCTGTGTCTTTTTCGTGTCTATTATTTTAAGTAGAGTTTAAATTAATGCTTGATTAAATGAAACAGCCTTTTTCTCCCTTTTGACTCCTTAAATATATATTGCTGCTAGTTAAGCTAGAGTTATAACTTGGGTCTTTAGACAAAAGCTATCTCTGTATTTATTTAAACATTTTCAAAATTAAAATTATTGAGAATCATTTTGTTAATTTCATTTGTGAAGTTAGAAAAATATTCCCTTGATTTTGTGGTCTTGAAATTAGTATGTAGGTCTTTTCTGTATCTTCTCATTTGTAATTTTCATTTGAACATTTGTTGAATAATATTCAGTGGACATGTAAAAATTCTGTTTCATATATTTCAAAGTTATCTTTAGATTTGAGTTCCAAATGGTGAGACAATTTTGCTAAGCTAGGCAGTTTCTTGGTTGTTTTTGTTTAAAGATTTTGTATAGATTGAATTGCAGCTGCAAGTGTATTAGTGATTTTCTGTTGCTTACTTGTCAAGATTTTTATTGTTTGAATGAAAAATACTATTTCAAAACCTGGCAGCATATTGATGAAAACAGAGCACTTTGTATAATTCTCCTTTTGAAAAACTACCTCTTTAAAAGACAAAGATTGCTTCTGGTTTTTCTATTCACATGCATCTCTAACAATAGATTTATTGACAGCTCTAAGATAAGACTTAGTTCTCCACCCTCTCTTTCATCACAGTCTAAGCTTTTCTGCATATTAAAAAGCAGATTGGAGTTCTACAAATGACCAGTGATATGGAGACATCTTAGGTTTTCAGGAGAAGCATTTGACATTTTGTCACTAATCTGCAATAGGTGTAGGCCTGTATCTTTCTGTCATTCTTTTAAAAAAGGGCTAATTTGAAATTGTAAACATCCTTCTTGACACAAGCATTTTGTTGATCTGCCTGTGGGAATGGTCATTGAAGTGAGAATAGAAGGTGAGCTACACAATCCCTGAGCTTTCCAGACTATGTGGGTAACTCAATATCATTAGTGACATTTTATTTGGCTGTTTCTTAAGAGTAATAATGAAGATTGTTAGCTATTGTTAACCTTCCTTTCCCCTGTCCCTCTGATCCTTTGGGATTTCTGGCCACATTCTTCAGTAAAACAAAAGAAAACAACTAAACAAGAAAGAAAGAGAGAGAGAGAGAGAGAGAGAGAGAGAGAGAGAGAGGGAGGGAGGGAGGGAGGGAGGGAGGGAGGGAGGGAGGAAGGAAGGAAGGAAGACAGAAAAAGAAAGGAAGGAAGGAAGGAAGAAAGAAAAAGGAAGGAAGGAAGGAAGGAAGGAAGGAAGGAAGAAAGGAAGGAAGGAAGGAAGGAAGAAACCTCTCTTGCAAAGCTTATGGACTGAGAATGCCACATTGTTACAAATTTGGTTCCTGTGTTATTCCTGGCAAACTTATTACACAGTAATGGTGGTCCAAACTCAAGAGCACTACCTGTGGGATCAATAGCTGTAATTAAGGAGGCACTGCAAGCAGGCTGGTAAGTTGTGTGTAAGACAACTGTGCTTTCTAGAAGAATGTTTAACATCCTTTTCCTATTACCTAAAGCTTCTCTAAGATCCTAGTGGTCTGTTTGCATTTTAAAATTTCTCTGTAGGAAAATAGAGTGCCTGACTTAAGATCTTAAAATTGCTTGACTTCTATTTTCTTACTAAGCCTTCAGAAAGTGGTGGTGATGATGATGATATGTTATTCTGAGCAACCCTGCCATTTTCTTTTCTTTTCTTTTCTTTTTTTTTTTTTTTTTTTTTTTTTTTTTTTGGTTTTGGAGACAGGATTTCTCTGTATAGCCTTGGCTGTCCTGGAACTCACTTTGTAGACCAGGCTGGCCTCGAACTCAGAAACTCACCTGCCTCTGCCTCCCAAGTGCTGGGATTAAAGGCGTGAGCCACCACACCTGGCTAATCCTGCCATTTTCAAATGGACTTTCCTTCTTCAGTTATTAAATATTTTTATTGACATCTGGGTAGCAACATGTTGAATATTTTATGAAGACTAAATACATAGGACAGTAGATGTATTATATACATGAGCAGAGAAAATATTTTATGTAATTCGAAATTTACTTTGGAATTGATAAAACCCTTATATTTTATTATTTATTCATATATTATAGTAACTGTTAGCTTTGATTTGATTGTATATGAGAAACATTTTAATACTTTTCTAATGTTTTAAATATATAATTGAACTGAAAAATTTAGAGTTTCAGGAAATATCATTTTTCTTTGATAAGTGTAATTAAAGATAATAGGAAATTGGAATTTTAAGTCCACTTACGAGAACTTTTATAGTTTTATATTTTAAATAAGACATTTACAATTTCAGAAGGCATAGACTATGGTTTTCAAGATGGATTCCACCTTATTTTCTGTTATTAGGCATTGCTTTTGATACTTTAAAGAGTAGAACGTGCCAAGGGTTTATTACTGTATGTTACTGGTTACTGTCCAGTAGTTGGTAGATGTACTTGCTGGTGAATCTGAGCTGCATCACTGTTTCTTAGAGGATTCCATGGAATGCCTTCATGAAATTCACCCTCCAATCTGCCCATAATCCTGCCCTCTAATGCCTGTTTTGTTCTGTTTATTTTCAGAAGAGACCATCTCACCCACATTTGTTGTCAGTTTTTTTTTTTTTTTTGATCTTGCCCATGCTTACTAGTGTTAAATGAAATCTCATAGTTTATTTTGCAATTTCCTAGTTACTAAGGATGCTATTCACTTTTTGAGACATTTCTTAGCTATTTTTACTTCTTTTGACATCCTTCTGAGAACTCTGTGTTCATATCTACAGCCCATTTCTTTAACTGGGTTGCTTGTTTTCCTGAGTCTGTTTTTTGAGTTATTTGTATATCCTGGGTAGGAGTTCTCTGCCAGATGTATAAGCTGGCAAAGATTCTTTGCCACCCTAGCTTCCTCTTTACTGGCGTGATTGTTTTATTTGCTGTTGAGAAGTTTTTAAGTTTTATGAGGTCTTGTTTGTCAATTGTTGACTAGAGTTCCTGGACAACTCGAGTCCTATACAAAAAATGCTTTTCCACATGTGCCTCTTGTAGTAAATTGACTGTGTTTTTTTTCCCCAAATGTTTCAGCTTTTCCGGTTTTTCACTGAGGTCCATTACTCTCAGGTGTTTTTATCTATAGAAAAATATATTTCTCAGACCTGGTGAGCTTATTTTAGCTACAGAAATGAAAATTTAAAATGATACATCATTTAAAACCATGGACTGCTCACTTCTGGAGTTTTTCATTTAATATTTTCAAACAACATTTCACAACTTTTATGTGAAAAGAGGAGACAAATGTAGCAATAATTCGAATTTATAAGAATAAAACAGAAATTTTACTACTGTATCTGAAATAAGAGCACTAGATCTGGGGGACATTTCCTTTGTGGGTAGGGAGGACTAACATATGCATATATATTCTATATGCATATATAATATATATTTACACACACACACATATATTATTTGTGCAAACATGTATATATGACTCTCCTGAAAGGTTTTTTCTTTGTAGTGGTTATTGAGTATTTCCACTTGAATAATGCATGGATATCAATCATGACATATTAAAAAATTTCTTAATAATTCTTCTCTTCACAACCACCTATTATACTTATTATATCATTAATCTTCTAGCCACCAAGCCAGAAGTGGTTTTCTTCTGCAATATTGGAGATTGAGCTCACGTCTTTATACACACTAAGCAAACCATTTGCTGATGAGCTATACTCCTAGCCCCATCACACTGAAGCTTGAGACTTGTCACACTCAACCAATGCCATTCTCTCCGATTGATTAAAGTTGATATGGTTAGTAGGATAATAAATTCAGTGCTTTTCATACTGAGATAAGATTATATTTTTCTCACTAAGACTATTAGCAAATAAATAGTGAAATTCTGGCATCCTACACACTAGATTGATGGTGTGAACATTAAAACCACATTAATTAATCAAAAACTTCCTCAAGGATGCTTACTTTAAAATTATTATTATTAATTAATTCAACCTGGTTGTGAATTCTACAGGCTCTAACACCAACCCTCCATGCAAAATGTATACATGGTTTTAATAATGTCATAACTATTATTGGAGTAACTAACCTCTCTGATTGGATTTGAGGGTTACTTTACAAGGAGGGATGGCAAGTATGGTACAATTAGATTGGTATTGTGTCTGGGGAGGCCATAGACCTTATCAGGGAACTCATTTCTGTTATTAATTAAATTGACCTTGGGTTATTCAGCATTTATGACTATACTTATTTGCAAATACAATCTTCACCATCACTCAGAAAAGCTTCTTTTTACCATCAGTGGCAGAGAATAAAAAAATTTCTTGGCTACTTACAGTGCCAAGCAAAAGTAATGGTGGGTGTTTAGCCCTAAGCAGGACATTTATACCACCCCCTCTAAGTCTTGGAAATATGGTAGATATATGATGGAGATAACTTAGTAATGATTAAAAGATAGGGAGAAACTAGATGTGAGGGTGCATATCTTTAATCCCAGCACTTAGGAGGCAAAAGCAGTTGATCTCTTTGAGTTCAAAGTCATCCTGGTCTACATAGTGAATTATATGACAGAGGAGGATACATAGTAGGATCCTGTCTCAGAAATGAAAACTTCAATCAACCAATCAATTAATCAATCAATCAAAATCAATCAATCACTAAGCAAAGACTGGTAGAGGAATGGCAAAATGCGGTCTTTTAGGCATACCATAGATACTTCAGTTATAACCATATAGCATCTCTGATTTCCTGCAACAGGTCTTTACAAGCCTGCATTTGTTATCAGTCAGTTATGGATGGCGAAGAGGCATATAGAGAGAGCCTCACCTCTCCCTGATGAACTATTGGCTACTGATGGATTCTGGAAGATAGTAATCATTTTCTTTAGATGTGTTCCCACTGTTAAGCCCACCATGGTCCACCAGAGATCTCAGAACCCAGAATCAAGTAGATAATTCTGATAAAACCCAGTGTGTCACAAAACAAAACAAAAAGACCTAAACAAAGAAAAGGGATTTGTAATGAGAAGATTCACTGGAGAGTATGAGAGGGAGATGAGAGAAGGGAAAATATATAGACTGCATTACATGCATGTGAAAAATTGTCAAAATAAAATTATTATAGAAGTAATTTCCTTTATTTTATGGACATGTAGTTAGAAAACTGATACTTGTGCATTTTTGTGAATTTGTCTAATTTCAATGTGGAGTAAGAGTCTATAGTAGGAGAGAATTCAGTGAATTATATCAGTGAGCAAGGACAGAGAATGCAAATCTCATTCCCATGCCATCCTTGAGGTATTTAGAGTTGGGTTTTCTTTTACATTTGAGAGCTTCAATTTTTAAGGCATTTTTTATTAGATATTTTCTTCATTTACATTTCAAATGCTATCCCCAAAGCCCCCTATACCCTTCCCCCGCCCTGCTCTCCATCCTACCCACTCCTGCTTCCTGGCCCTGGCATTCTCTTGTACTGGGGCATATGATCTTTCCAATACCAAGGGCCTCTCTTCCCATTGATGGCCGAATAGGCCATCCTCTGCTACATATGCAAATAGAGACACAGCTCTAGGGGGTACTGGTTAGTTCATATTGTTGGAGAACTTCAATTTTTACTTAACCTAACTGTCTGACTTCTGTATTCATTTAGAGTTATGTAAGATTGCTTTTCAGAAAGCTACTAATACCTCTTTTTCATGTAGACTTCCATTGCTTTGTTTCATTCACTATTCCAGTTTTGTATTCTCTTCAACAATTCCCAGCCCCACTGAACAGTCAGTTTTGTGTTCTATCACATTTATATCTTAAACATGTGCATCACTTTCATGATTAATACTTATATGTACTACTATAGCTTAAGATGCTAGCTCTGGCTTATGTTCACTGTGATTTGACTTCTCCCCTACCTTGCCTCTTGCACATTTTCCTATAATGTTGATATTCTAGACCCATCAAGTATTTCAACTTTTATTATTTTGCTTTAGTTCATATATGTTCTTATAAACATTTTCCCCTTTGTAAAAAACTCTCCTTATCCTTAAATTTCAGACTTGATTGGGTAAACATTTATTTCCTTATAAAATTCAAGTTCCTGAACATAGAATTATTCTCACAGCTTTCTCAGTATACTAAATTTCATGTGTGGTAATTTCTGTATATGTGTCTCTACCTTAACTTCTAGAATATGAACTATATAAGAATATGTTTCTGGAACCATAGGTTTATTACCAGCATATTGTAGTGTATTTACCTTTCTTTCTTAAATAGGGGTCACCTTGTCAGCACTTCAATAAAATATGCAGATGACTAAGAAAAATGTATTCTTTTCACACACACACACACACACACACACACACACACACACACACACACAGAGAGAGAGAGAGAGAGAGAGAGAGAGAGAGAGAGAGAGAGAGAGAGAGAGAGAGTTTTGTTATACGACATTATTTGGTCAGTAGAAATTTAATGGACACAGCTCCAATTGAGACATTAATGTGCTTTGTGTAATTTGGTCTTGTTTGTTTGTTTGTTTGTTTGTTTGTTTTATTATGCCTGGCGAAAGGATGGTATATGAGAGACAAGTTGTTTGTACCTTGATTCAGCTTTGTTATAGAGACCAGCCTGACTCCCTATAGACTAAATCAAAGTTGCTTATATGAAACCATAAACCCATCATGTGCAAGATTTTGAGCTTAAGAATAAATGCTTATGTATGTTTCTCCTGGTTTTGGGCTTCACATGGTGCATTATGATTAGTCGCATGTAATGTGTGTGTTGTATGTATGTATGTATGTATGTATGAACGAATGTGTGTCTGTGTCTGTGGTAACCTCCATCTGTTTCAAAGAGAAGTTTCTTCATTAGGAGTTAGGACTATACTTTTTCTGTGGGTACAAAGACAAATAGAATGTACTTAGATTTTAGCTTATGACAGTTATATGTTATACAGATACAACTACAAAACAACTCTCACATAAGGCCCAGGAATTATTGAAGAAGAGTGAGAGGAATGATTTGAAGAGCCAGAGGGTAAAAGAGGTACCTGTGAAATTATGTCTTCTATGAATGTCAGATGCTATGCCAATAAAATGTCTTAACATGATCTGAGTAAGGAAAATAGCAATAGAAGTTCTAAAGTGGATGAGGGAAAGTCCATAAGGTCTCAACCATACACACAGAACTAGAATGTTGACAGGAGGGTGGACCCACTAATTCATTATCCTATACCAAATGGTCAGCCTTGAGAACATTTATGTAATATTATATAGACTGATATGGGTGTATATATTTATTTAGGAGTATGTATGTGTGCTATATATATGTAACAATGATTAATGAAAAACAGGAGGCCATGAATTTAAAGAGAGCAAGGAGGGTTGTATTGGAATGTTTAGAAGGAGGAAAGGGAAATGTGAAATAACGAATTTATATTATGATCTAAAAATAAAAAAATAACATAATAAATGCTTATTGTAAGGGCCTGAAAAAGTGGCTCAGTGGGTAAAGTGATTGGTACAGAAGTTCAAGGACCTTAATTCATATACCCAGAACCTACAGAAATTCAGGCATGGTAGCACATATCTATAATCCAGTGCTCTAACTGTAAGATGGAAAATAGAAGATGGAGAATGCTTAAAAGCTCATGTGTTAGCTAGTCTGGCATATGTTACTGCCAAAGAGATGCTGCTCTCTTAAAATGAAAGGAGTAGACTGAGACCCAAGGCTGTTCTCTTATCTCCACATGTCTGTTGTAGCATATACACACTGCACACACATCTGTATTCATACACACGTACAAACACAAATACACACACACTTCATAAGAAATGTGTAATATTGTCATCCATGGAGATGTGGGATAACTCTTCACACAAGTAAGAACAAAAGAGAGTACCCTCACCGTTGGATTCCATGCGGATTTGGTTCTTAAATTGTACCATGTAATATATATTGCTCAGAATACAGAAGCCCTAGGGAAAAATGCTAAATGGTAAACTAAGAATTACCTTATTCTTTGTTGGGCTGTAGTTCTTTACCTCTTCATTCCTAACCTACTTTTATTATTTTTACAAACACTCTTTGATACTCATTGTTTACTGAGTTCTAGACCTTAATGGATTACCTCACTTTCTTCAGTTTCTTCTAGTTTATAAGTATAGAAAAGGTGCCATCTATACATGGTTTTCTCAGTAAAAGGAAGCAACATTTCCTAGAATTTAATTAACCTTTTCAGAATTCCACATCTCAAGGAGCAGTTAGCAAAGACTGTGCTTTCAAACTTATTGTTGCAGCCTTCAATCCCCTTGTCATGGGATGGATTTCTGTTTGTTTTTTGTTTTTTTGTTTTTCAAGACAGGGTTTCTCTGTATAGTCCTGGCTGTCCTGGAACTCGCTCTGTAGACCAGGCTGGCCTCGAACTCAGAAATCCACCTGTCTCTGCCTCCCAAGTGCTGGGATTAAAGGCATGCGCCACCATTGCTTGGCTGACATTTTTTAATCAAACAATAACATAGGCAATATGAGGACATAGTTTAGAGGCTAATTCTGGAAGTCATCTTGGGGAGAAGTAGTAGTGAGCAAGACTTTAATGACCAGACATAATACATAAGGGGGGGGTCTTACTATGGAAAAAAATCCTTGCATAACTGTGCCAAGAAAATAAATGTTTGAAGAATATACAAATAAAACTGTAAAAAATATAAGATTGAATGATACATAAAGTTACACAGATATCTAGAGGCAGACCTTAGAGTTTTGTTGTAGGATGATTTGGCATTATATACTTTTGGCGGTGGAAAGATGGAGAAAGGCATCTCAATGCAATTTGGAACATTCCGAAGGAATGGAGGTTGATGGGATTAGTACTAAGAGTAATGAAGAACATTTCCGTGTTTTCTTTACATAGCCAGCAAGAGAAGGTTATCTGAAAGGGGATAGAAAGTGATGTGAGAATTTTTTCAGGTAGAGTAGGCTCAAGCTCACAAAGGTTATCACTGATAAAGCTAGGTGTTCAGAACATTCTAATCAATAGTGCATATACATAAAAATATTTTAAGAAGATAGTTTTGAGTTTTGAGGAAGAATTATTTTAAAAATGACATTAATCCTTCATCTCATAATTTTAGTCATTCCATAATTAGTTCTAGAACATCAATTATTCATCCTGTATTCAGTGTTTATTGATTATTATCACTCAGTGTGTATTTCAAGGAAATCACTTTGTTAGTTTACTTAGAGCATCAATTTCTGTAGAAATGGAAACAGGCGTGCACTTTAGAAGTTATATTACCACATGTCTCTGTATCTCAATGCCAAGGAAATCTGTGGCTGAAACAATCAACCATTTTAGGTTTCATGTGAAGTGATATTTATTTGAAGTTATGAAATATACAAAATTATGAACATAAAATTTCTTCAACATAGTGGAGCATGTATCCTTCTTACCGGTTGGAACATCTTCTGGATATATGCCCAGGAGAGTTACTGAGGGATCCTCCAGTAGTACTATGTTCAATTTTCTGAGGAACCGTGAGACTGATTTCCAGAGTGGTTGTACAAGCTTGCAATCCCACCAACAATGGAGGAGTGTTCCTCTTTCTCCACATCCTCTCCAGCATCTGCTGTCACCTGAATTTTTGACCTTAGCCATTCTGACTGGTGTGAGGTGGAATCTCAGGGTTGTTTTGATTTGCATTTCCCTGATGATTAAGGATGTTGAACATTTTTTTCAGGTGCTTCTCAGCCATTTGGTATTCCTCAGGTGAGAATTCTTTGTTCAGCTCTGAGCCCCATTTTTTAATGGGATTATTTGATTTTCTGGAGTCCACCTTCTTGAGTTCTTTATATATATTGGATATTAGTCCCCTATCTGATTTAGGGTAGGTAGAGATCCTTTCCCAATCTGTTGGTGGTCTTTTTGTCTTGTTGACGGTGTCTTTTGCCTTGCAGAAGCTTTGCAATTTTATGAGGTCCCATTCATAGCATCCTTATTTATAATAGCCAGAAGCTGGAAAGAACCCAGATGCCCCTCAACAGAGGAATGGATACAGAAAATGTGGTACATTTACACAATGGAGTACTACTCAGCTATTAAAAAGAATGAATTTATGAAATCCCTAGGCAAATGGATGGACCTGGAGGGCATCATCCTGAGTGAGGTAACCCAATCACAAAGGAACTCACACAATATGTACTCACTGATAAGTGGATATTAGCCCAGAAACTTAGGATACCCAAGATATAAGATACAATTTGCTAAACGCATGAAACTCAAGAAGAATGAAGACCAAAGTGTAGACACTTTGCCCCTTCTTAGAATTGGGAACAAAACACCCATGATGGAAGGAGTTACAGAGACAAAGTTTGGAGCTGAGACAAAGGATGGACCCTCTAGAGACTGCCATATCTGGGGATCCATCCCATAATCAGCTTCCAAACGCTGACACTATTGCATAAACTAGCAAAATTTTGCTGAAAGGAACCAGACAGAGCTGTCTCTTGTGAGACTATGCTGGGGCCTAGCAAACACAGAAGTGGATGCTCACAGTCCGCTATTGGATGGATCACAGGGCCCCTAATGGAGGAGCTAGAGAAAGTATCCAAAGAGCTAAAGGGATCTGCAATCCTATAGGTGGAACAACAATATGAACTAACCAGTACCCCCCCACCCCCCGGAGCTTGTGTCTCTAGCTGCATATGAATCAGAAGATGGCCTAGTCGGCCATCAGTGGAAAGAGAGGTCCATTGGTCGTGCATATTTTATATGCCTCAGTATAGGGGAATGCCAGGGCCAAGAAGTGGGAGTGGGTGGGGGAGCATGTGGGGGACTTTTGGGATAGCATTGGAAATGTAACTGAAATACCCAATTAAAAACATAAAAGATTTCTTCAAAATAAGAATGATACTAAATAAATACTCCTATCCTAGAATTTTCATTCACTTTCTTGCTGAAATCACTTGAGGCTATTTATTAGAAATATTTCAAAGGACAGCTTTGATTTTCAAGCTCTCTACCTACAACCCTGCTGCCTACAGGTCTTCTGTAGGCCTTGTAATTAAAAATTAGTAAGGACTAAATTTCACTTGGTTATAAGCAAACTTATCTCTGATAGTTTAAATCTGCCAAATAATCAGTTACCCTTCAAATTCTAAAAGGAGTTTTAAAATTTTCTATTTCTGTTTTGACAATACTTAATGACTATTCAGCCCCATAGACATATCTACAATATACTCCTAAGACTTGGGGAACAATCTCAAAAGGGGGTGACGGGCAGAAAGATTCTAAGAGCCTGAGCACCAGAATGCTGGCTTACCTTTTGTTCCTACTGACAATGGATCAAAGATTTTATTAAAAGTAAAAGTTGGGAAGAAGAATTTTTCCTTTTCAAATACCTGTAGATTCAATCTCTGTAATTAGCTCTTTCTTCTCACTGCTTCATAAAAGTTTTTATTAGTTTTGTTTTACCTATTTCATTATATTGATACATATTATTTCTGTTTCTTTTTTTCCATTTATTTTTTTAATTTATTTTTTATTAGATATTTTCTTCATTTACATTTCAAATGCTATCTCCAAAGACCCCTATACCCTCCCCGCCCTGCTCCCCAACCCACCCACTCCTGCTTCCTGGCCCTGGCATTCCCCTGTACTGGGGCATATGATCTTCACAATACCAAGGACCTCTCCTCCCATTGTTGGCCAATGAGGCCATCCCCTGCTACATATGCAGCTAGAGACACAGCTCTGGGGGATACTGGTTAGTTCATATAATTGTTTCTCCTATAGGGTTGCAGACCCCTTTAGCTCCTTGGGTACTTTCTCTCTTTCTATCTCCAGGTTTTGGGTTTTCCATTTTATATTATTAGTACCAGTACATTTTTTGTAAAGTTTGAATATTAAATGTTACATTAAAATAATCAGGGGAGGAGGAGGGTGTTTCTTAAGGGGAAACCAGGAAAGGGGGACAACATTTGAAATGTAAATAAAGAAAATATCCAATAAAAATTATTTGAACCAAAAAAAAATAATCTTGTAGATTCTCCCCATTTCTTTATCTTAATCTTCCTTTTCAGCTTCATTTTGCGGCATGCCTTATGTTACTGGGTGTTGAACAGTTTCCCTTGCCTACCCTTCTTCGTGTTTTATTTTTATTTTTTCCACCCGAAGGAATGAACTTTCTGTCTTCTTATACTTGAGATAAGAAGAAAACTCAGCCTTCAAGCTTAAACTAACACTTAGGTTAAACTCTCCAAACTAGGGTTAGTTTATACAGTTCAATGTCAGTATAATACTTTTCATATATCTTGGCTCCATTGTTACCTGGCATGTGTTATTAAATGAATTAACTATATGTGACATTGATATATCTGCAAATATGTAATGTTGAGTAAGTATTCCTTTTAGTTTTATTCTCATAGAATAAAATTTTATATAAATTATTGTTTTTAACTATATCTATCCCATCCCACTCCCTCCCCTCAAATCTTTACTATTACCCCCTTCTTCTTTCTCTATATAACTTTATTTACTCTTTTAAAAACTCTACTGAGTTGACATAGTGCTTCTATTTGTGGATGGGTATAGGGCTGTCTGCTGATACATAGGTAGCCCCGTAAGGGTTGCATCCTTGAAGGAAACCTAATCCCCAACCCTGACAGTCATTAATTGCCAGTAGCTACTTATCTAGGAGTTGGACTTCATGAATACCCACCTCCCTTATCATGCTTGGATTTTGGCTGGCTCTATCTTGTGCTTCTACAGTAGTAGGTCTCCAGATGGCTTTTTTCAAAATTCTTTAATGTTATTTCTTCCTATACTCCCTACTCTACCTTGCCCTCCTGTCTCTCACCCTAATGTCTCTCACCCTAATTGACCCTTGCTGCTCCCCTATTTATCATTCTCTCTTAATACTATCTACCTTCTATCCCTATTCCCTGAACATACCCATCACTATGGTCCTTTTCTAGTTGTCTGACCTCGGTGGGTACTTCAGTTTAAAATAACTTATTATTCAAAGCTATCATCCTTATATGGGAGAGAACATGTAGTCGGTAGCTCATTCCAGATGTTTTTTTTTTTCCTAGCTCTATCCATTTACCTGCAAAGTTTCATCATTTTAGTTTTCTTTACAGCCGGCTAGAAATTCATTGAATATGTTTTCATTGTCCATTCATCATTTGAAAGATGTTTAGATTGTTTTCATTTTCTGGCTTCTGTGAATAGGGCAGCAATGTGTTTGCTTGAATAAGCGTCTCTGGACTAGGTTGTCTCTGGAGTAGGCTGTTGAACTAATATCCACAAATTGAGAAAACCTGTCACTTGTCTTTTTAAATCTATGCTAGTTTACTTGGTAATTTAGTTCCATCCATTTACCCACAAAGTTCATGATTCCATTTTCCTTTACCAATGAAGAGTTTTACGTTGTGAATAGTACCACATTATCATTACCCAATTTGTCAGCTGAGGGCCATTTAGATGGATTCCATCTCCTCGTTATTGTGAATGGAGTGATAATGATTGGCCTTGCAAGTGCCTGTGGAATAGAAGGTTGAGTCTCCTGGACAGAAAAAGAAGTGAGTGGTATAGCTGAGTAATATGGCACTTCTACTTTTAGCTTTTTTGAGAATAATATGCATTTCTATTATGACTTCTTAAGTTTGCATTTTCCATGAGAAGTGAATAAGGGTCTCATTTCCCCACATCCTTGCTAGCATTTCTTGTTTGTTGTTTTGGTGTCTGTCATTTTGACTGTGCTAAGATGCAGTCTCAAAGTATTTTTAATTTGCTACTGGGATGAAGAATCTTGGACATTTTCACTTTGTACTGTCTTATTTAACTGAACAGTGGACAACTATGTTTATGTTCACCATTTTTAGAATTTTATTTTTATTACCATCTCCTAACCTTTAATTCGGTTGTTTTTGATATTTTTGTGTTTGTGTTCTTTGTATATTCTAGACATTAACCCTCTGTCAAACTTATCTGGTGTACCCTTTCCACATTTTGTAGGCTACCTCTTCACTAGAATAATGATGTTTTTTGCAGTATAAAAGATTTTAGTTTCATGGGATCTCATTTGTCAATTATTGGTTTTAATGCCTGTACTGTATGTGTTCTGTTAATAAATTCCTTCCCTGTACCTGTATGTTGAAGACTATTCTTTTTTCCTATCCTAACAGGTTCAGAGTATCATTCCTTTGTTGGTATCCTTGGTCTAGTTGAAGCTTAGTTTTCTGTATAGTAAGAGACAAGAATGTAGTTTTGTTCTATATGTAATTATTTAGTTTTACCAGCAGCATTTATTGAAGATGCTGTCCTTTTTCCAGTATATATTTGGTCTCCATTTTGCCAAAATTTAGGAAGTTTTAGGAGCATGGACTTATATTTGTGTCTTCTATTCTATTCCATTATTCAAGTGTCTGTTTTTAAAACTGTATCATGTTGTTTTTATTGTAGTAGTTATATAGTAGGACTTGCAATCATGTGCATACATCTAACTGTTTTTTATTATTGATAATTAATATTGCATCCTGTTTTTTTATGTCTGAATTTATGTTTTGAGATTTTGTTTTCAACTTCTGTGATAAATCAAATGCATTGGAATTTTGATGGTGTTCATTGAGATTGTAGATTGCTTTTGGTTAGGAGGTAGGGTGGGGATTTTCATTGTATCAATCTCACTAGTACTTGAGATGGGTTTCCAGCTTCTGGTATCATCTTTACTTTCCATTATTGTGCTTTGAAGCTTTCATTATCCAAGGCTTTTACTTCTTTGGTTAGATTTATTCCAAATTTTTAATTTTGATGCTATTGTATATGGGATTGTTTTCCTGATTTCTTTTCTTTTCTTTTCTTTTCTTTTCTTTTCTTTTCTTTTCTTTTATTTTATTTTTTGCTATGCTTGTTGTGGTTTATAGAAAGGCTGGTGATTTTCTCTGTTAATTTTGTATCTTCCTACTTTACTCAACATGTAAAACATAGGAGTTTTAACATAGATCCTTAACATCTTCATTTATAGAACTGTATCATCTTCAAGTAGAAGTATTTTGATATTTTTTCTTTCTTATTTCTATCCTTGTGTCTTAATGCCTTAGCTAAGACATTTTGCTCTATTTTGAACAGGAGTGAAGAGAGTGGACATTATTATCTAGTTCCTAATTTTAGTGGAGATGCCTTGAGTTTTTCTTTATCATCTTATTGGCTATAAGCTTGTATTACCTTTATTATATTGAGCTATGCCCTTTGTATTCCTAGATTCTCAGGACTTTATGAAATGTGAGATTTTTGTTAAAGGCCTTTCCTTTTGATGGAGGCTTGCATTGACTCTGTGGATTCCTTTCTGTAGCATAGCTCTTTTCACCTTTATTAATAATGCTGATCTATAATGAGCATGGATGATCTATTTTCACTGTCTTCTTCAATCTATTTCTTCAGTGTTTCAAAATTTTCATTGCAAAGGTCTTTCAATTCTTTGATTAAGTTTTTTTTCAAAGTATTTTATTTTTTGAGGCTACTGTGAATAGGAGGGATTAATCTTTTTTAAAACCATGAGTTATCCTTGTTCATTTCTAGTAATCATTTTAAAGTCTTCCATGCATGATCTAAGTCTATCTTTACAAATTTGACTTAATTTTAATGTTCTGTAGCATATTAATATCATATAACATTTTCTTTATGATTCTGAATTAGTTTGCTTAGCATAATGTGACTGGTTTGGTATAAATTTGAATATTTAATCCTTTTATATTTGAGCCATTTAATATATTTGAGCTTAAAATATGTATCCTATTTTTTCCTATTTGCCCATAATGGTTTTGATTTTGCTTCATTCTTTTCCTTATTGTTTATTTAAATAAATAAAAATATTGCTACTATATTTTTAAATATGTTTCCATAAAACCATAATATGATACAGAATTGAAGTATTTCAGGAAAATGGATATATAGTTACAGTGTGATGAAAGAACAATAGAATCAGAAGTCTTCATTTCAAAGTCTTTTTCTGATGCTTTAGTATGCATTTGAATAGTCACTAAGTACTTTTGAGTTTCAGATTCATCATTATTGGATCAAGGTAAAGATTTAGTAACATGAAGAAAGTCATTTTGAAATTTCACATTTCTAGAGAGACTGTTATATAATTATTAAGAACTCTGTACATAGTAACAATTTAAAGATTTCTTTTTCCATGTATTCTGTCCAGCTGTTAAAACAAAAGTGATATACTTCTTTTAATATTGGAATGAATATTATTCTGTACATTTTAGAATATGAAAATTTCAGTTGTCCAAAATTGCTTTAATAATGGAGTATATATCAAGTATAATGATTTAAAATATACTTCCATTTATATTTCTATGTTACCTATGCCAGGTCTGTTATGTAAACTGCTGTAGAATTTGGTCACTAGTGGTTAGAGATTTGCTATTTGTATTCAAATAACTTGTGAATGCTCATTACTTATTATATAACTTTGGAGTTATTTCAGTTATTTATGCCATGTTTTTCTTGTATGTAAAATGAGATAGCAAGAGTATTTCCGATTTGTGTACCCGAGCAAGTGTTAAAGGACACCCATTCATGAATGTTGTTTTGAGGTCTAAATTGATTGGTAGGTATACTTAGCCTTCAGGACAGTCTATATCATATATTAAAACCAAGAAATATTAATTTTCTACTAAAATTTATTTCTTAATTGCACTAAAGTTAAAATGTAGATTTTCTCCTTGAATATAGGAGCAAGTACTTATATTTCATTTTCTGCAATTTCTACATTATTATATTTTTTATGTATTTTGTGTAGTGTGCAGTGGTGGATGTATGCCAAGAGAACTTCCTGAAGGAGTTGGTTCTTCTTTCATTTTGTGGATCCTGGTATTAAATCCTCATTGTCAACCTCAGTATCAAACATCTTTATACACTGAGCCATCTTTACAGTCTAATAATCTTTAGTTTATAATGAGAAAAAAATGGGAAATTTTAAATGAAGTTTTCATGGTTACTCAAAAAATGTAAAGCTAAATAATTTGACCTCATATTTATTGTCATTGTGTAATAAATACTCTGTCTTTAAAAATAGTGTCTTAATAAACATTTTGATAATAAAAATCCAAAAATCATTTTTATATAAAGAATCTCCTTGAGGATTATGAATACAAGGAAAGAAAACTAATAGGCAAGTCTTTGGTCTTGATTAAATCAAACAGTCTAAAGAGTGTCAAACAAAGATTAGGACTAGTATCAGTGCTCATAATATTGTTGAGATGCATGACCTCCTATTAAAACAATTCTCTTATGTTTTGTTATAGGTAACCTCGGCCGGGTTGAGCAAGTCTCTGATTTTGAGTATGATCTGTTCATTAGGCCGGACACCTGTAATCCACGCTTCCGAGTCTGGTTCAACTTTACTGTTGAAAATGTGAAAGAATTGCAGGTGAGGGAAATGGGGACTATCAAGTGTGATCTTAGAGAAGGAACCTAGTTTGCTTTCTTCAACAGCTATTAAACCTCTGGCTGTAGCAGAGACAGTGAGTAGCGGATAAAATGTTGACTTATGTTTCCTGATGGGAATGAATTAATGAAAACTTTTATCTAAGGAAAAGTGGGTTGTTTACTGATCCTTCTATGTGAAGATTTCTTGTGGAACAACCATAAGGGAACACTGGAAGTGCCTGTTGCTTTCTGTATCTAAGATGCTGTTACATTATCTCTGTCAAGTTCCAGAAAGACATTTCTCATAAGCCCCATCTCAGAAAAAGCTCTTCTTTTATTCAACGGGATATTCATATTTTTAAGGCTGTATAACTCTTACAACAGAGTATCTCCCCTAAAGTGTGTGGCTTTGGGAATTCAAAGCTATTTTATTATCTGGTGATTCTGGGAAACCTTGTATTTTTTTGTCCATCTTTCAATTTTATGACTATATTAATCTGCTTTAATCTTGATTTCTTCAGGTTTACTTTCCAACTGCCAGTGATTCATAATACTTTTGAAAACTTGTTTTTCATGAGAGGATATTGATAAAAATAGAGTGATAAAGTACATATGCATTAGCAAAGTCTAATTCTAATAAATATTGCAACTTTATTCCATTCAGACATCTGCAAACAAACAGACTGCTCTAATTGTACAGGCATAGTGATTCTATGGTTCTTGTAAGCATATGGAAGCCTGGCCATGAAAAGCACCACCCCTTCTTGCCTAAGATCATCTTTATCAACAATACCAGAGAGAAAGTGAGGGGCTTGTTTTGGTTCTCCCTGAATCAGTCAGTGCTGTGTGCATCTCCCTGTGCTTTTCAGTTACAGCTTGATTCATGTTTTGGGGCCTGGAAGTTTCTGGAATTCAGGTACTCATGGGCTCTTTCTTGACACTATGCTGTTCCTGGCATCTTAGCCTTGATGTGCCAGGAAGCATTTGTGAACCCCAAAAGACCACCAAAGAGCCGTTTCCAGTGTAATCACATTAGGGTCTCTTTATTACAAGTTTGAGGTTGGGCTCTCCTCCAACCTAACCCTGACACAGCAGGATGGGAAAGTGGAACAGCCTGAACCCTCAGCAGGATAAGGTTTTATAGGGAATGGGAGTACATGAGGGGGTGTCCAGCCTGGTGAGTATTTAGTAGAATGACTATTGTAAGCTGACAGGTGGGTGTCTTGAAGCAAGACTGAACAATCACAAATGGTCTGAAAGTACATCTGAAACAATCAGACATTAATTAACAATCAGACATTGTTTAACTGTTGCTAGGAAGTAGCTAGGGAGTAATTCTTGATATGGGCCAAGGACAAGCTTGGTACTTGGTACTTGGGTATCAAGTACCTGGGTTCAGCTGCAGGTCAAGTTCTGGTCAAGTTCTCAGGCCTCTTTTTTTTTTTCTTTTTAAGTTAGAGGCTAGTCCCAAGATAGAATAGGTTTGGCCTCTCTGCCTCAGCAGAAGAGGAAGGACAGTGCACTTTTCAACTAATTGTCACAATTCTCTGGAGTACCACAGACACAGCACTGAGGAACATGCCATTTTTTTTTTTAAGTTTTAGAGGCTACCTGGTGGGAACTGGATATAGAAAGGTATCTGTATATTGGTAAATATGATACTTCAGAGTTTCAGCCTATGGGGAAGGTGAGAAAAGAGCTGAAGCTCACACACAGACCCCTCCACCCTTGGCAACTCTAAGTCCTTGCCTTGTTTCTTGCTTCTACCGAATTTTACATTACCAAGTCTATTGGCCATTTCCATGGTATTATCATGCACATTCTTCTTTTTGACCATGTACAGTGGCTCTCCTGACTCCAGGTTTATTCCACAAAATAACCAGTAATCTTCAAAATACTTTTCCAAAGTCTTCTGTTGGCTTCCTGCAAGCATCACTTTCTATCAGGAAGTGGACATATATCCTCTTCTTCTGTTGCTGTTGCTAATGCAGCTTGGTGAGTTAGATTTGTCACACACACACTCCTCTGAAAAGCAAACAACTATTATGCAGGCAGTTTACACAAATGAAGGGAAACTTTTCAAAAATGCCATATAAATGTGCCAGGATATCCACATCCATAAAAAGGACCACACTTCTCTTTCTTACATAGTTTATATTCTTTTTTAATCTGATTTTTAATGCAAGCAGTTCACACTCTTGGGTGATGCATTGCAAAGGGAAGAGCGGGAGCAGGTGAGGGTGAAGGAATGTGTCTAAACAAGACAGTGTAGCTGAATGAAAAGAGAAGCAGAGTGATCCCTTCAGTTGTTGTGTGCCTTTTGTCTAATGATTATTGAGGAATTACACTCTTAATTTTTCATTCCTTGGAAAAGCCTTTTCAGTGCATGTTTTATTAACTATCATTTTCATAAATTTCAATTTTTGTATAATTTATCAAGCAATTATTGTCAGACTAGTAATAGTAATAGCTTGTGTCTTTTCTTAGTGAGACTGAGAGGGTATCTATAAATGTTTGGTAACATTTCTACATATTTGTCATTTTTAAAGAGCATTTGAGATTTTATATTTCCTATGGTAGAATTTTGTAGGGCTGAGAATCAGACTCAATGTATGCACACTATACAAACACTCCACTTCTGAGCAAGCTGTACTTCAGTGTGTCTGCTTTTTTCCCCTCACTTATTGTTTTATTGGATATTTTATCTATTACATTTCAAATGTTATTCCCTTTCCCAGTTTCCCCTTCTGGAAATCTCCTATCCCATTTCCCTCCCCGTGCTACTATGAGGGAGCACCCCACCCACTCACCCAGTCCCACTTCCCTGCCCTGGCATTCCCCTACAATGGGTAATTAAGCTTTCCAAGGACCAAGGGCCTCTCCTTCCATTGATGCTGGACAAGGCCATTCTCTGCTACATATGCGGCTGGAACCATGGGTCCCTCCATGTGTACTCTTTGGTTGGTGGTTTAGTCCCTGGGAGCTCTGGGGAGTCTGGTTGGTTGATGTTGTTCTGTCTATGGGGTTGCAAACCCCTACAGCTCCTTAAATCCTTTCCTTGACTCTTCCATTGGGGTCTCGTGTTTATTGCTTATATTCTTCAGCTTTCCTTTTGCATCTAAGAAGCCATTAACTGCTAGAAGAGGGGCTGGTTATTTTTTATTTTATTGTTAAATAGAGACCTAGATCCTGCACTTACACTATTTCTTAAATGTTGGGCCAAATTAGGACTAACCCATGTTTCCTATTCACTTCAGACTCCATGAACAGTCTGTATGTAGCTTATATTAACTAGTAAAGGAGCAGGGATATGATTATTTGAAATTTGGAGAAAATCAATTCCTTCAGTTTTGCTACCTAACACAGACTGTTGGGAAAGTTTCTCGTGCATTTTGAATATTTTGTTTGCTCTTCTAATTTGCTTAGAGAGTGTCCATTTTATTCTTTGAAATGAAATGTCAGAACCATAGTGTGGCATTCTTTTCTAGGAATTCAATAATAGAGTATCATAGATTGTTCTAAGGGTTTTTTTTTTTTTCAGAAGAGAATTGGGTATGTTTATGAATACTTATTTTAATGTTGTTATAGCTGATATTTAATTTGCCCCTCTGGGTTCTAACTACATAAACAATACTATCATATGCTTGTTACACTTTGAAGCCTTATATGTGTTTATCTAGGTTTTTTGTTTTTTGTTTTTGTTTTTTTGTTGTTTTTTTTTTTTTTTTTTTTTTTTTTTTTTTTTTTTTTTTTTGAGCCTGATGCTTCATTCATTCACTATCTTTGTATGGCCACTGTCTCACCAACTCTAACCACATTATGAAGTTATGGAAATCTGTCTCAAGAAGGCAAACAGATCTACTAGAGAGATACTGTGTCTATCCCTAGCACACCGGATATTTGTTTTCATGGTTGCTTACATGAGAGAGAATGGTTTTGCTATTAAGTTTGACTTGTGAGATCTGCTTTTACAATATCTCATCCTATAATCTCTTTCCATATCTTTCCAATTTCCGTTAAAATGGGAGCTGCGCAAATGTAATCTCAAGAACCTTATTTGGTGTTTGGTACTAGCAGACAAGAAAATATTAGTCATCACAGGCAGAGTCCATTAAAGGAATTTTAAAAATCAAAGAATCAAATGTACTGTACATGCAGGGCTAGCTCTGGGGTTATTTTCTTTGATGTTTTGAGGAAGAGATAAAAGCTTGGAACACGCACTTCTGTATCACAGGACTGACATATTAGCCCTGCAAAAGTAGTTGTTAAATAGTACATTTGAAAGAGTTGATAGAAACTAAATGTCCTGGTACCTTTATGAAAAAGTAATTTTTCTCTCCAAAAACTGATATTAAATATTCTTATGTGGAAATGCATTATTGATGCAGCAGAACACTTGTGTGAGGTAAAAGCAAGTCTTTCTATTTAAATCCTTAGGATAGAATTTTAGCCAATAAGAAAAAATGAAATGACATCCCTGGGCTATTTAAGCTGTTATCATTCACGTAACATTTTTTATACCCTAAATTTATCTTTCCTGATTACAAAAGCAGCCAATGCTTAATGTAATAAACATGGACTATATAGATAATTTTTAGAAGCAGAAAGTGAAACAGAGACATATCATTTCTCCTAGTTTGAAGTAAATAATATTAAGTTAGTTATATTCTCTATGCTCAGTTTTGGATTATATTTGATTTGTGTTATAAATATACTTTAATATATTGCTTTTAAGAACCTAAGCATCATTGCAGTTTTTCTTATGTCATTAAATTTTTGCAAACATAACAAACAGCTCTTTACCAGAACACTGATTCCTTAATGCTGAATACAAAGATTATTGTTTATTTGCATTATTTCAAATGGTATTGTTGAAAATACAGGAAATATTATTCAAATGACATCTTTTGGAAAATTTTCTTTGAAGGGAAGCTATTGGACCAAGGCTATGTGTTTCTTAGAGAACCAATTTGTGTTGTTTAAAGTTTATGCTATTTTTTTCCTATCAGTATTGAATGAAGTGTCTTTCTTTATACTTCTTGATTGGAATTGTCTTCTTTAATCAAATATCCACATATTCAGAATAAACTATTTTCTTCACTTTGAGTCCTCAGTCATATAAATAGTTTATGGCAAAGTCTCCCAGGTCTCTAGTCATAAAGAATTAATTGCTTTCTGGTAACAACACTCTAGAATGGAACACATTTGCTTTTTGAATTTTGTTTCTTTTTCTCTACTTATAAAACCTGTTTTATCTGGGCATGGCCAAAGTTTTTTCTATATACAAAAAAAGAATAATAATGAGTTGATGTGACATCATTTAAATAAGACATATGTGGCAGCTTGTAACCGTAGTCCCAGTTACTTGAGGGGTGTGGTGCCAGCCTTGGGTAAGAAATACCCTCTCTCTCAAAAGGAAATTATTTTATTATTAAAAATTGTTTCTTTGTAATACATGTAGAACTGATTGCTCTTTGGGGTTTACTTTGAAGCTTTGCTAGGGAAGGCATAATGTAGTGATGGCAATTTAACCCTATTGTGCAGACACGACTCACTGAAAGTCCCTCTGATTCAGATCATCAGTGCTATTCTGATCATAGCATGGATATCTCTGAACCCTTGAAAATCATGGCTTACCTCAGAGTGAAGCTATTCACTTAAGTCTTTCATGGGAATCTCCAAATTTCGGTGCCCATTTTCCAATTTATGTATATTCTATTCTATTTTAGCTCCTTGATTTTAGAAACTGGGTGTGTATAGAAGGAGCTATTTCATCATAGCCACAAGGTGGCTTTAAGTGTTGAAAGGCAGACCTGTAATACTCTCTACTTTAGGACTGTGTTATTTCTTTGCAGTAACTTTCTCCTCAATGATTCTTATTCATTTCCATAGAATCTTATCCTGTATCTGTACACTTTTTCATATAGACTACTGGCCCAGTGTGATCCTCTATAGATTTATGGAACATTTTTATTTGTCATTGTTTCTATTCTAATATTCTGTTCTGTAATTCTAGCTTTATCATCTTAAATCCATTCTCTGTTCTTCAAAGTTCTGTTTTTTTTCAACCATATGTTATAACAATACTTTATATTTGTTTTTAATATTTGTATTACATTGTATTTATTTGTATTCCAGGAACTGCTCCCTGTGCCACCTCCCACAATTCATCATCCCATTCCTTCTCCCCCTTGCCTCTGAGAGGGAGCTCCCTTCACCCCACCAGGCCTCCCCCATCCCTGGTGCCTCAAGTCTCTCCAGAACTAAGCTCTTCTTTTCCCACTGAGGCCAGCCCAGGTAGACCTAATTCTGGTAGGTCTGCCTTTATATGTTACATAACCTTTCCCCTTACAGGTTTTAATATCCTTCTTTGTTCTGTGCATTCATTGTTTTGATTACTATGTGACATGAGGATTTTCTTTTCTGGTCCAATCTATTTGGTGTTCTGTAGGCTTCTTGTACGTTTAAGCCCATCCCCCTTTTGGGGGGGGGGTTAGGGAAATTTTCTTTCATGATTTTGTTGAAGATGTTTTCTGGCCCTTCGAGTTGGGATTCTTCACCAGCTTCTATTCCTAATATTCCTAGGTTTGATCTTTTCATTGTGTCCTGATTTTCCTGGATATTTTAGATTAGGAGCTTTTTATACTTTGTATTTTGTTTGACCAATGTGCCAATATTTTCTATGGTATCTGCTATGCTTGAGATTCTCTCTCCCATCTCTTGAATTCTGTTGGTATGCTTGTATCTGTAGTTCCTGATCTGTTTCCTAAGTTGTCTATCTCCTGGGTTGCTTTCCTTTGTGTTTTCTTTATTGTTTCTATTTCCATTTTTACTTCTTAGACTGTTTTGTTCACCTGCTTGATTGTAGTTTCATGTATTCCTTTAAGGAATTTATTTCTTCTTTCAGGACTTCTACATGTTTGTCTGTGTTTTTCTGTATTCCTTCAAGGGAATTCTTTATGTCCTCCTTAAAGGCCTCTATTATCTTCATGAGATTGGATTTTAGGTCATTATCTTGCTTTTCATGCATTTTAGGTTAGCCAGGGTTTTTTATGTTGAGAGATCTGGGTTCTGATGGTGCCAAATTGCATTGGGTTTTGTTGCTTAAGATCTTGCACTTGCTTCTGACCATCTGGTTCTCACTGGTATTAACTGGCCTGGGTGTCTTTGCCTGAAACCTGTCTCCTTGGAGGCAGGTATGTGACCTCAATTAGGGTTTGTCTCCTTAGAGTCAGGCAGTGTTGTCTCTGGTAAGATTGGGCTGCCTGTGTCCCTGGTTACTGCATACCTCCTGTGCCTTTGGTTACTGTAGCCCTCCTGGGAGGTTCACAGACTGTACCATTTGGGTGGGTGTCCCTGTTCTGGCCCAGATGGGGAAGTGGGCTAGAAGGAATGTGGAGCTCTGTGTCCTTGGTCTCTGTGGACCTCCTAGGAATCATGTAGGCCTTAGCGTTTGGGCAAGTCTAGTCTTTTTCTACAACATAGTTTAGGATGTGTGTTCAGAGTGAAAATCTTGGAGATCATGCAGCTTACTGCACTTGTCTCTTTCAGGTTTTAGTTTTGAGTTTCTGGAGACAGTGTCTAAAAACAACTGTTTGTTAATATTATATAAGGGGAAGATAAACTTACTAGCAGATTCTCTGTTTGGCTGAGAACATCTCATGAATTCAGTTTTAACAATATGTTTCACAAAGTAAAAGGAGCATGAAGACATATCAGAATACATACAAGATTATATATTCCAAGATATATATGTACCACATTCTCTTTATCCATTCATCTGTTCATGAACATCTAGACTGTTTCCAATTCCTGGCTTTTATGAACAGGACAACTATGAATACAGATAAGCAAGTGTCTTTGTAGTAATATGTAAAGCTCATGATATATGCTTAAGAGTGCTATAGCTGCATCTTGTGGTATATGAGGAACCACCACATTGATTTCCATAGTGGCTGTTCAAATTTGCATACATACCAGCGATGGATACGTGTTTCTGTTCTACACATCCTTGTCAGAATGAGCAGTCATTAATTTTATTGATCTTGGCCATTCTGACTAGTGTAAGGTGAGATCTCAAAGTAGTTTTGATTTGCATTTCCCTGATGACTAAAGATGTTGAACATTTCATTACATGTTTCTCAGCCATTTCTGTTTCATCTTTTGAGAACCTTCTACTTAGATCTGTACCTAATTTTAAATTGTTTTATGTCCAGTTTTTTTTAGTTATTTATATACTTTAGATATTTGCCATCTAGTATATGTGTAGTTGGTTTAAAAAAGTCTTTCCCCATTCTGTAGCCAGGTGCTTTGTGTCTTTTCTGTACAGAAGCCTTTCACTTTCATTAGGTCCCGTACGTTAATTGTTTTTAGAGCCTGTGCTATATCAGTGTTCTATTCAGGAAGTCTTTTCTGTAGACACATTTCAAAATTTTAAATTTAAATAACCCTTCTTTTTGAATAGGTTTGCAACTTTTTTGTTTTTGTTTTTAGCTAAGGTTTTGATAGACAATAAGCTGTGCTTCATGAAGCAAGAATTTTCTGTTTGAGGAAACATTCAGAAGATAGGAATTATCTTAAGTCTCAGCACTCAGGAGGCACAGGTAGGTGGATCTGTGAGATCAAGGCCACTCTGGTCTACAGAGTGAATTCCAGGACAGCCAGGATTATACAGGGAAATGCTGGGGGAAAAAAAAGAGGCGAATTTAAGATAGCAGAACACAAAGCTTTCCGAGTTTCCATATCAACTATATTACTTCAGTTTCAGCATAAGTGAAGCATATATGAATATGTTTTAATTCGTTTGAGTTGTCTTACATTGTTTTGCAAAATTAAATTTAAGGTTCTTGAAACTGTTAATAAAACTAGGAACTATGTCTGGGATTATTTCCTCAATATGTGTATGGTACACTGTGTTCATGCTTACATGCTTCCCCATGATTATTTTAGACACATACTATCATTACAATGTGAAGTGACGATGTCTTATGGAAACAGCCAGCATTGAACTTTAGAGTATTTGTTAATTGGCTTTCAGTATTGTATAGATCATTTGATGTTGTTAAACTTAGTGGGCACATTGTCCCCACTGTCTTAACTTATCTTGCACTTGACACTGTGGCTATTTCACTGTTAGAAATTGTTTCCTTGGTGTCTCATCACTTCTCTTGTGATTCTCTTTCATAGGATTTTCCCTTCGTACCATACGTATTGTTTCCCTTTTTTTTTTTTTTTTTTTTTTGCGTTTCTAGTATTATCTCTAATTTAAACTCTCCTGAACTACACAGGTTATCTTATGCTACTTGTTTAAAAAACAACTTCTCTCACCCTGTAAAATTAACTCTTTATTTCCTGTCACAGTGAATGTTACTGCTGTTTATGCAGTCATTTAATCTCAAAATGTGGGACTTTTCTGACATTCCTCCTATGTGGATTTATATCCAAAGATACTAATCATAGTAATTGTCACGGTAAATCTATTGTTATTTTCATCTGTAAATTATATATTCAATGTCACTTAGATTAGGAAGTATTACTTTGGTTATAAGTTATAATATATTATAAATCTTTATTTATAGATTATAAAATAGGTTGTGGCCAACTTTAAAATTCCTTTTTGAATTCGTCTGTTGCTCTTTTGCCATTGCTATAATAATCATTTGCCAAGACTGTGGCAATTGTGTTGTAAGCTGTTGCTATGCCTAGAATATTGTTATTTAAGCCTCTACTTCAGACCACACCTGGAGAATTCATGTAAAGTTCCAATCTGATCCTGCTACTTAACTGGTGCAGCTCTTAAATAGCTTGCTCTTGCCTTAAGGTAAAGTCAAGCTTCTCCTGGTATATGCTATTCTTACTTGTCTGATTCTTCTCTAGTCTGCTTGCTTTAAGTACTTCTTGGGCTTTTTAATAGTATCTTACAGAGACTATGTTGTTTGACGTCTCCAGCATTGTGCTCTTTCCTTTCTGAAATGACTTTTTACCATCCTTCTGTTTGGATTAAACTCTGACTCGGTAATAAGATTATTTACTGTGTTACCTTGAGTAAATTATATTAGATTCTCTCTCTCTCTCTCTCTCTCTCTCTCTCTCTCTCTCTCTCTCTCTCTCTCTTTCTGTGCGTGTTAAACAAAGAAGTTATTTTTTTAAACAGAACAAGACTTTAAGAATAATGAATACTTTGCAGTTATGCATATAAATGATAGCAAACATTATAATTTCTTTACTCTTGTTTTCAGTCTATTTTGCTGTATGTTATCCTCCTTATGTTTTAGTTTTCTAGCCACCTCACATAATATGGATACTCCTTGACTTGATAGGGCTCTGTCCCAGTTTCAGTCTAAGTTGAAAACATCTTAAAGTAAAAGTGCATCTACTATCTCTCCTGCCACAATACATAGCAGGTTCTTTTCTGTTTACTTGATTTGTCAAACAGCTGATTGAGATACCAACTAGGGGCCTATGTATCCATATGGTGACTTTAGTTTTCCCCTGCATATACAGTCAGAAAAATACTTCTAAATTGTTGGTTTTGTATAATTTGTACTCAATAAATATTTGTTGTTCCTGTTAGGTGCTCAGAAACAAGCATGAAAGAGGACAGAGAAGGTCTTTTTGCTCTGGAGCAAATTATATTCTATTATTAGGATAAAGAATAAGTAGTAATGAGTAAAAATTAAGATTTTTTTAAAGTAGAAAGTCCTACAGTTTATTTAATTAAGTCTTGTCACAGACGTTTCTAATCAACAATTGTGAATTGATATGCTATAAATATTTGTGTACTGTTTGTTTGTGTTCATGAATATAAGGTTTATTTCACTAAGCTAAATACTTGACAGCAAGATTCATTGGTTATATGGTAAGTGATTATTGAACTTTATAATAATTTATGAACTGTTTTGCAAATGGTTAAATCAGTTTTTATTTCATCCAGCAGTGAAGGAGAGAGTCCCATTGTTGAACAGCCTTGTCAACCCTTGGCAATGCCAATATTTTTGAACCTCTGCTATTTTGATATTTTTAGCTATCTCACGATGCAGTTAATTTGCATTCCCTGGTGACTTATAGTTCTATGCTTATTTGCTGTGATGTAGCATTTGTTCAAAGATTTTTATCAGTGTCTTAAGTGAAATAATTTAGTTTTTTTCAAGTCATACGTGTTATACATGCTGACTGCACAATATGCTCTTTTCATTTTTCTTTGGTGATATAAATGGAATTTTAAGGCAAATCAATGTTAATTTTACATTTTCAGTATATGATAATATGGAACCTTATATTCTGCCTCCTTGTTGACCTGGTTTCACCTCTAATAACGTATTAGTGAATTTGATATTTTTACATAAGCAATTATGTCACCCCGGAATAGAGATCAGCCATATTTGTAGGATAATTTTTTTAGACAATCCAATATGGAAAGTATCTAGTACAATGTTGAATCCAAGAAATGTGAGGCAGCCTGGTTCTTGGTACCAGTCATGGTGGGATTTACTGATTTTTTTATACCACTTATAGTTTATAATTTGGGTTTGTAGATTGTTATTGTGTTGCATGTGTGTGTGGTGTGCATGTGTATATATATTGTTTTGTGTGTGTGTGCTGTGAGTACTTGTGTTTGACTGTCTCTGCCTGTGCATTGCATTTCTGTTCTGATATGTGTGCATTTGCCTATTGAGGGCCAGAGTCCATACTGGATGTTTGTTTTCCTTGATCACTGCTCACCATATTTATTGAGACAGCATTTCTCATGGAACTTAGAATTCACTAATTTCTGCTTGTATAGCTAGCAGGTTTGACATGAGGATCACTTGTCCCTACCTCCCAAGTGCTGAGATTACAGATGGTTGCCACATTTAGCACACACAGCTTTCATGTGGGTTATATGGAACTGAACTCCAATTCTGTTGAGCAGCAAAAGCTTAATGAACTAAGCAATGCTCTTTCAGATGACGGCATTTATTTTTAAAGGCTGAGTGACATTTAATCCACAGATGGCACTCCTGTAGACTTTAAGTACATGTCTCAGACTCAAGGATGGTTCTGAGACTCTACACCTCTGAAACCAGCATAGAACTTGAGTCCATGAATATTGGCTTACCACTGTAGTGAACTTGGCACTGACATCCAAGAAAATAGGACTAGGTTCTGCAATGGTAGACTAACTTGTAGTCTCAGTTAAGGAGTGACAGTCCTTCAGGTTCTTGACCCTGCATCTGCTGAAACAAACTTGGATGCTCAATATGCTTCATCTATAAACTGGTCAGGCTTAAGAGTCTGTAGGCACAGTGTCTTGCCTTGTGCCAGACAATTTACATGCAGGACAGTCCTTTAATCCCAACATTTGGGAAGCAGAAGCAGAATCTTTGTGATTTCAGGGCCAGTTTTGTCTAACTAGCAAGTTTTAAGCTAGCCAGGGATAGCTCTTTTACTACCACTACCCCCAGCTTCCCTGGCCTTTCAAAACATTTGTGGACCATCTTGAAGCCTGAGTCTATATGTACTGGTTTGAGGACTGACTAGTTGGCCTATTGTTAGGGGCAGATCAGACTTGAAGCCCCTGGCTTCAATTTAGTGGTGGGGCATTCCTGGAGACCAAATGTGAATCTAAGACCTATGAGTTTGAATTGTGGGATATTGCCCAAATAAGGAGTCTTAGTGTCTACGTACCATCTTGGAGTTTGAGGATGTGACTCTTCTGACACTGAGTCTGACTTGCCAGATACAGAATTGGCTGTGAGATCACATCATTTGTTCCCTTTTCACTCTTGTTGCCAAGTGGAGGATATTCTGTGTTACTAGAGTTCAGGGTAAGACATGGATGTTGTCCAACCTTTGGCTTCTCTTCAATATCTTTCTTATTTCCATGTTATACACCTAGTTTCCTTAGTTCTTGTGACAGTATTTTTGTTCATGGATACTTGTTGAATCAGAAAGTCTTCCTGTCACCGAGATGAGATCAACCCCTTCAAAAATCTGATACTATACATTTATTATCACCTAGAAAATTGTATTTAGAATAACATGGTGATTAGTTTTTGTTGAAAATATTGTGTGGCAAATAAGAGGTTTTACAATATTCTCATTTATTTAATTAGGTCATTAATCTAAATAACAATACTGTGAAGTAAATATTACTATTGGGTAAGAAAAATGAGTCTCATAAAGTCTAAGTAATTATCTAAAAGCCAGGAACTAGGAAATATGACGGTTTGCCATTCTTCTAGTATAGTGTGCACATGTGGCCTGTTAGTCTCCTGAATATTCTCTCCACAATTCCTAGTGCCTTCACATGCTTCATGCTGAAAAATGTATACCTATTGTTCTGATGAAATACGTGATGTTCATTAATGGTAAATGCTCTGCTCAATGCTTACCACCATGAGATAGATGGCAGAGACAACCTTACAGGCCAGGTCTCTTGACTTTTATGTTAACTCTTCTTCCTTTTTAGTGATTTATGCTCAGATTCACTTTTTAGCTGTGTTCTTTTTTCTTATTTTGTTTTAACATTTCACAAATATTTGTGATTCTGCAAATTCTTATCTTTCATGCCTCATGTGTAGACTTTTACATATGATTTTCATTTCAACAGTGTAGGACACTCAATTTTATAACAGTGAAACACTTGTAGAATAATCATATTTGATAGCCTATTGTATGTCATCAGAATAGATAGTGATGACAATTTCTAAACTGTTTTATGAGATGCAAAATAATGTATTATTTTAATGCAATCTTATTTTATAATACCTAGATAAAGATACTACTTGATGAAATTACTCTTTAACATATATAAATATTGCATTTTAACTATATGTAATTAAAAATACTACTGTATGAATATTCAGGTCAAAAGAAACCAAACATGGAAACATTTCCTCCTATTTGATCAATTTAAAATGTTTAATCTGTAAGAGGTAATATATATTTGTTGAACCTATGACATTTACTTACTATGTCATGTTTTAAAGGCGTGTCTAGGTGACAAATGTTTATGTTGGGCTCAGGACATTTAACTTACTCCTATTTATATTTATGTTGGTTTCTTATTTAAACAGTCTCTTATTTGAGTGTTGCTAGTTGTATGACTCCAGTACAAAAGAAGAGAAATAAAACTGAGCTTCTCTCCCAAAGAATTTAGCTACAGGCGATGGAGGGAGGCATAGGCAGTCAAGTTAAGGGATATAGACTGAGTCTGTTATGCAGTTTCAAATGATGATGTAGTGATGATTTTTATATATTGAATACTTTTAGAAAACATTTGTTAATTCTAGAGGAAGTACTAATGTTTTACTTTTATCTTTTTTAATAATTATTTTTAATTTGCTTTTTTTTGGTTGTTATTTATTTGTTTGGCATTTGAGTCAGGTTTCTCTACATAGCCCTGTCTATCTCAAATTCAGTATATAGACCAGGCTGGTCTCAAACTCACAGAGATCTGCCTGCTTCTGCCTCCTGAGTGCTGGAATTAAGGTATGCACCACCAAGTCCAGTATTATTTACCTTTCACTTTGCATAAAAAAATCATAGTTTTTCTTTGTGACATTTGATATGTGTTTTCTTTTGTTTCTCTCCCATTCTCTTCTTCCCCATCCCCACATCCCCACTCCTGTTCCCTTCTCCTACAGTGGTCTCCATTTTATTTCCTTTCCTCTCTCTGTCCTTTCATGGTTACCTTTTTAGTTTTATGATCTTTACCCATGTAAATATATACATATAAAAAGTAAAAACTAGAATTTACATATGAAGAGGAACATGTGATATTTGCTTTAGTATGGATTAAAGAAGGAATAATGGGATACAGAACACAAATAAGGCATTACAAATATGATGTCAAGATAGATGTCTCACTTCAGAGTACTTCCAGCTTGATGGGAAACAGAAGAATAAAAACAAACAAATAAACAAGAAATTGATTTCACTTCATTGTGTTACAAGGTGAGTGGACCTTGTCACTAAATGACAGTTATATTTATGATAAGAATTATGGTAAGAAATACTATTCATGTCTTACGGGTGCAGTTTTGAGTTATTCTTAACTAGCAAGGAAAATTATTGAGAAGTTTATTAAATAAATGACAAGTAATTTGTCAAGTAACAATTAACATTGTAGCATAGCTAGAGAGATAATTTTCTTTATCCTGTAGGTATAAAGGTATTATGTACATTTTTGACAAATAAGGAGCATGGACTCTATCAGTGAGGAGGAACAAAGTATGTAGAATATTAGAGTACAATGTAAAAATAACAAGCTCATACGAGAAATACAGCTAAATTATTGTGAAAGTTCAGTACATTTAGTTGTAGTGGGAGGTTTCAGAGGGGCTCATTAGTTGACTTGGAACTTAAAGCTATTCTTTTTTTTTTTCTTCAGAACTTACTTTCTTTCTCTCTTTCTTTCTTTCTTTCTTTCTTTCTTTCTTTCTTTCATTCTTTCTTTCTTTCTTTCTTTCTTTCTTTATTTATTTATTTATTTATATTAGATATTTTCTTAGTTTACATTTCAAATGCTATCCCCAAGGCCCCCTATATCCTCCCCCTGCCCTGCTCCCCAACCCACCAACTCACTCTTCCTGGCCCTGGCATTTCCCTGTACTGGGGCATATGATCTTCAAAATACCAAGGGCCTCTCCTTCCATTGATGGCCGACTAGGCCATCCTCTGCTACATATGCAACTAGAGACAGAAAGCCAGAAATAATCAAACTCAGGGCTGAAATCAACCAAGTGGAAACAAAAGAACTATTCAAAGAATCAACCAAACCAGGAACTGGTTCTTTGAGAAAATCAACAAGATAGATAAACCCTTATCCAGACCCACTAGAGGGCAGAGGGACAGTATCCTAGTTAACAAAATCAGAAATGAAAAGGGATACATAACAACCGAACCTGAGGATATCCAAAACATCATCAGATCCTACTACAAAAGGCTATACTCAACAAAAGTTGAAAACCCTGGATGAAATGAAGAAATTCCTAGACAGATACCAGGTACCAAAGTTAAATCAGAATCAGATTAATGACTTAAACAATCCCATATCCCCTAAAGAAATAGAAGCAGTCATTAATAATCTCCCAACCCAAAAAAGCCCAGGACCAGGTGGATTTAGTACAGATTTCTATCAGACCTTCACAGAAGACCTAATTCCAGTTCTCCTCAAACTATTCCACAAAATAGAAACGAAAGGTTCTCTACCCAATTCATTCTATGAAGCCACAATTACTCTGATACCTAAACCACATAAAGACCCAACAAAGATAGAGAACTTCAGACCAATTTCCCTTATGAATATCAATGCAAAAATACTCAATAAAATTCTCGCTAACCGAATCCAAGAACACATCAAAACAATCATCCATCATGATCAAGTAGGCTTCATTCCAGGGATGCAGTGATGGTTTAATATATGGAAATCCATCAACGTAATCCAGTATATAAACAAACTCAAAGACAAAAACCACATGATCATCTCATTAGATGCTGAGAAAGCATTTGACAAAATCCAACACCCATTCATGATAAAAGTCTTGGAAAGATCAGGAATTCAAGGCCCATACCTAAACACAATAAAAGCAATATACAGCAAACCGGTAGCCAACATCAAAGTAAATGAAGAGAAGCTGAAAGCTGTTCTTTATAAGGAAAAATATCATAATAGCAAAATACCAAATAAATATCATAAGCCTCTTATGATAGCCTATTATTCAAATCATAGTAAGATAAGAGGCAAAATGAAACAAAAAACCCATATAATGTATTAATTTATGTAAAAGAAATGTAGTTTTGTATTTTCATTAAGATTGTAGAGTTAGCCTAAGAAAAGTCATATTTCATCATTCATTGGGCTTCAAAATCAGCACAGTGAATGATAAAATAACAACTGCTTATTTATGAGGAAAATTAAGATGAGCTTTACAATGAAGAACTCCTTGTTGGAAATTTCACTCTGTGTAGTTTTTAACTGATGAACAATTGAAAAGAATTCCAAATTTAGATTAGAAACTTATTGTGACATAAACTTCTAAATATTTCTGTTGCAATATAAATAAAACACAGATGTAGAAAGTGAAAATGATCGTTATGCAAATGAAACTGTGGGTACTAGAAACACAACATCTTAGGCTAGAGGATTGTTAAGTTATGGGCTTTGGCTGTTTTAAAGCCAAAGGAATGAGAGATTGATATTTAAATTTTATTCATAATTTCATGAGTAGTGTAAGCCTTGCTTTGGCAGAACAAAGCAATAAAATCATGAGGAAGATACTGAAACTTTTATGGGCTTTGATTTGCTAAATATATGGAAAAGACTAACCAGATACACTGTCAGTGCTCTTAGGTTCTCTTGTGATCTAGAACAGCCCAAAGTAATCTTTGTACAGTATGCTGTGGAATGACAGACTAAATGCTAATGATTTAAATGCAAGTTTTACTAAAATCCATCCTCATAATTACCTGCCTTAAACCGTGACATCAATACTGAACAGAAACTTTGTTCTCATCTGTATCATTTTCTTTCAACCTTTAGCATAGCACTAACAATCGACTTAATCACACAAACTAGAAATTTGGGGTTCATCTTTGCTGATTCATTAACAGATAGAGAGCAAAGCCGGGCTGGGTGGCATTCTTCTAATGCAGTAGCGATGTGGACTCTCAGGGTGGTTTTAGGTACAGTACATGGGGGAGAGTTCTGTAGATGAGCACTCTCAGGCTGTCACCATACAGGAGGAGGAGGATGTTGCATATGCTGGTCAATCATTCACACTTTGCCTCCAAAGGAACTCCTTGCCCTTTTGTCTTGGATGTGGCTGTGTGCATGGAATCAGTGCTCAGTCACCCATGCAGGGTTTCTCTGCTCGCTATACTTCTCTTGGATCCTTTTTTGATGTGAGTAAAGTTTCTTCCTTTCTGGGCAGTTTTCCCTGATTTCCATGCTGTGTCTTTGATGATGCTAACTCAGCATGCGTGCCACCTGCTGTTGTAATTAGTGGCTTATTGTCATTCTAAGAATCTGGAGCTTCCTTATCTTAGAAACTAAGACCTGAAGGATGTCTTAGTCTTATTTAAGTTTCTATAGCAGTAAGCTTACTGGAAGAATTGAATGAACTAATTTTGGCATATTATATGCACATATGATCATTTATTATTATTATTATTATTTTAGTTTCTTGAACGTGTTAGAAATATGTAGATAAAACAAATGTGTTTACCCTTTAAGTTTTCAGTGATTCCATGAGACTGATACTTTTCAGACATCAAGACCTAATTTGGGGTTGGGGGAATAACCAGATGTTCTTTTCAAGTTGATATAATGTTTCATTCTTCCTTTTTTAACTTATTCTTCTCTCATACATTATACCTCTACTTCAGTTTCCTCTTCCACCACTCCTCCTAGCCACCAGCCCCATTGCTCCTCCTCTGTTTCCTTCAGAAAAGAGCAGGCCTCCCAGGGATATCAGCCAAACACTGCAATGCAAGCTAGAATAAGTCTAGGTATAAACCCTTACATCAAGGCTGGATGAGGCAGCCATTAGGAGGAAAAGTCCCAAGAACAGGCAAAAGTCAGAGACACCCACCATTCCCAGTTAGGAGTCCTACAAGAACACCAAGATACACAACCATAACATGTATGCAGACGTCCTAACTCAGACTGTTAGCCAGTAAGTCCCAGAAATCTGTTTGTCAGAATAGGAATGGAGCCATTCCCTTAATTTTCAATATGCAAAATATTGTCCTATGCTTTCTATTATTAAAGCAAAAATGCTTTAACACCACCCCCCCACTAATGGAGACATATTTTCATTTCTTCTTTGTTCACTATATACAACTAAAATCCTATAAACCATGTGTAGAAAAAGTTAAGATTCTTAAAGAAGGCTGATGTGGTGTCACATGCCTTTAATCTTAGCACTCTGGAGACTAGATATTGTGAGTTTGATGTCAGTCTGGTTTATTTGGTAAACTATAGGCCAGGCGCATATATGTAGTAAGACTGTCTAAAAATGGCTCTTAAAGGTAAAAAAGATATATCATATAGAGACCTTAGGACTTGAGGAACGATTTGCTGCTAATATGTTATCAGTAGAGGCCTAACTGGAAGCTGGAACTGTCAGCCCTATACAACAGTAATGGTGTCCTTTCCTTCTAGAGTATTAGTAAAAACTAGGTAGAATATTTGAGTATAGGAGTATTACTCTCTGCTCCCCACCAGAACATTGTCAGAATTGCTAAGACATAAAATTTATATAACAGAAGAATATCACAGAGTAATAAAATGAGTCCTGATTTCATTTTAAAAGCACTTGTCTTAGCACAGATGGATAAATCTCATCTTTGGTATGCATGTTCCCATGTTTGTATACATTCCTTTAGGAGTGTGAAATGTGATACTGGCTATCTTCCTTTATTCCTTTCTACCTTATTATTGAAGGCAGGGTCTTTCATTTATCCAACTAATTTGGCTCAACAATTTGTTCATCAAGCTGTCTTCCCTGTTTCTGCCTTTCTAGTACTGGGATTATAGGTGTGTGTAGTGCCTGGCTATTTATGTGTGCGCAAAGGATCCAAATTCAGGTATTCATGCTTATATTGCATATGCTTAAGTCAACTATGCCATCTCACCCGCCCCAGAAATATCTAATCTTGAAAGATTAAAAAAAATTAATAGATGCCAACATTGAATTGGGACATATTAGAATTATTTGACATGAATTTAGAAACAGTTTAATAAAATATTCTAAATAAGCTATTATAAACATGCAAACATAAAACGGCTCATTAAAGAAAGATTATATAAAGAAGAGCCACATGAGAGTACAATAGCTCATATATCATAGAAGGTTATTAATCAACCCATTAGGATGTGGCCTGTATCACTCAAATACTCCCTACTAAGCTCATTTCACCACACTGGTATATTGACAAGCCTCAGCATGACTTTTGATAAGCATAACCTGTATTCAAGTATTCTAAACAAAGAAAAGCATGGTATTGTAAGGAGCTAGAAAATAAAAAGGCACAACATTGGTAATCAAAACACAATATGTAATCATTCAGTATGCCATCCCTCCCCCTCTCTGCCAGGAACTCATAATCACGGCTGTGGGCCACTACACTTAAGTATCATTCAGCTTTTGGTGGTCACCTTAATTCCTTTGGCACAGATAATTTTGCTGTTATTATTAGAAAAAAATTTCAGTATTACACAGTAGAAAGAGTGTACAGCTAGGCAAGCTTTATGTGGAATTTCAACTTTATCACAACAATTTTATTTTAACATCTGTAGCTATAAAATGTGATTGTGTATAGTATAGGATTTACCCAGAGATGTCACGAATAAGATAGTGTATAAAAATACCTATATCAATTTGACACATTGCCTATGTTTCACATTCAGTAGTTCTTGAAATGTGTTAAATGTAAATGAAGAAAATATCTAATAAAAAACTGAATGTTTGCATTCTTAATGAAAATAATTTATAAGTAATAATTTATGATGAACATGAAGCAGTGCTGCCGAATACACTTCAGCGTGCACTAGAATTTCCCGAGGGATGAGAGCAAGCCATGGTATTTCAAGTGCAGGAAGGATACGATATCTTTGAACATTTAACGTCTTAAGATTACTGTTAATAAAAATCACCTGAAATCTTAATATATCTTCCTTAAATAGAAGTCTTGTTGATGCCATATGTCATACAGTTATATAAAAATCAGAGGTATGTTTATATAATATTTAAGACTATATGTGCCCTTACAAAATTATTTTTGTTTAAAACGCCTAGATTATTTACCAAAGAGAAAAGAAAACAAATTGGGTCATAAATTGAGAACTTCTTGTTGACTTCTGAATGAAAATAGCATTATTTTAATAGGGTTCCCCCTCCCAGGGTCCCCCTATCCCATGAACCTCCTCCTGCTTCTATGAGGGTGTTCCCCCAACTATCTACCCACTTCTGCCTCCCTGCCCTGGAATTCCCCTATACTGAGGCATTGAGCCTTCACAGGACCTAGGGCCTCTCCTCTTATTGATGCCTGGCAAGGCTATCCTCTGCTACATATGTAGCTAGAGCCATGGGTCCTTCCAAGTGTACTCTATGGTTTGTGGTTTAGTCCCTGGGAGCTCTAGGGATCTGGTTGGTTGATATTATTGTTCTTCCTACAGGGTTGCAAACCCCTTCAACTCCTTCAGTCCTTTCTCTAACTCCTCCATTGGGGACCCCATGCTCAGTCCAATGGTTGGATGTGAGCATTTGCCTCTGTATTTGTCAGACTCTGGCAGAGCCTCTCAGGAGACAGCTATATCAGGCTTCTGTAACAAGTACTTGCTGGCACTCATAATAGTGTCTGGGTTTGGTGACTGTATATGGGATAGATTCCCAGGTAGGGCAGTCTCTGGATGACCTTTCATTTGGTCTTTACTCCACACTTTGTCTCAGTATTTCCTCCCATAAGTATTTTGTTCCCCCTTCTAAGAATTACCAAAACATACATACTTCTCTCTTCCTTCTTCTTGTGCTTCATGTGGTCTGTGAATTGTATATTGGGTATTCCAAACTTTTGGGCTAATATCCACTTATCAGTGAGTGCATACAATGTGTGTTCTCTTGTGACTGGGTTACCTCACCCAGGATGATATTTTCTAGTTCCATCCATTTGCCTAAGAATTTCATGAATTCATTTTTTTAAATAGCTGAGTAGTACTCCATTGTGTAAATGTACCACATTTTCTGTATCCATTCCTCTATTGAAGGACATCTGGGTTCTTTCCAGCTTCTGGCTATTATTAATAAGGGTGCTATGAACATACTGGAGCTTGTGTCCTTATTACCTGTTGGAGCATCTTCTGGATATATATGCCCAGGAGTGGTATTGCTGGATCCTCAGGTAACCGCCAAACTGATTTCCAGAGTGGTTGTACCAGCTTGCAATCCCACCAGCAATGGAGGAGTGTTCCTCTTTCTCCACAACCTTGCCAACATCTGCTGTCTCCTGAGTTTTTGATCTTAGCCATTTTGACTGGTGTGAGGTGGAATCTCAGGATTGTTTTGATGACTAAGGATGTTGAACACTTCTTTAGGTGCCTCTCAGTCATTCCATATTCCTCATTTGAAAATTCTTTGTTTAGCTCTGTTTTCCATTCATAATAGGGTTATTTGGTTCTCTGGAGTCTATCTTTCTGAGTTCTTTGTATATATATTGGATATTAGCCCTCTATCGGATATAGGGTTGGTAAAGATCTTTTCCTAATCTGTTGGTTGCCATTTTGTCCTATTGACAGTGTCCTTTGCCTTAGAGAAGCTTTGCAATTTTATGAGGTCTCCTTTGTCTATTTTTGATCTTTGAGCATAAGCCATTGACATTTTGTTCAGGAACTTTTCCCCTGTGTCCATGTGTTCGAGGCTCTTCCCCACTTTCTTGTATATTAGTTTCAGTGTATTTGGTTTTATATGGAGGTCCTTGAGGATGGGTTTTCAAAACTCCTGTTCTTCCTCTCTGTGAAGAATATAGTCCAAGATTAAGGCTCATTGTTTAACTCTAAAAGACCCACCCTTGGATAGTTCAAGTAAAATGCTGTTTCTCAGCCTTTTGTTTGTGGTGAGATAAGGACTAACAGTGTAGATTTAATGCTATATTCTGAAATCCTTAATATTTAATTTTGAAGTGTTTTTAATTATTATGTCAAGAAGCTCATGTAAGATGACAACAGTGTAGACTCCTCCTCCTCCTCCTTCAACTATCTTGTATAGATTCCAGGCAGCATCTTTGTATGAGTGTTTGACATGAGACTATTTTGTTCCTTGAATGGAAAACAGAATGACAATCACTGTATTCAATAAGCTATAGTGACCTCTACCCTCTATATTGCAGACCTAGATCTTACTCTCTGAAACATTTAAAAGCACTGTAGTTGACAAGGTGACAAGAACTTATAATTCTGGTTTCAGCAATGTGTATTACTTTAGCAAAGCTAATAACTAGGTGCCCTAATTTCTTATCTTGATAGAGACATCACCCAAATGTCAAAAACTCATTATATGACATAAACAAAATCAATTTTGAGGGGGAAGATCATGATATCAACTGCATGTGCAGTACTGTTTTATGACTTGACAATGTTTAGTTCCTGTTTGACATATTTTCATTGTATGACATTGTGTTTACTCAAATCTTTGGTGAGACCTCACTCAAAGATACTATTTAATTATAAATTTGTGTTTAGGTTAAGTCCTTACAAAGTAATAAGTTTTTCTTTTCTGTTTTGTAAATCTTACAAAGCACCAAACATAGGATTGTTAAAAAACATCCATTTTTCTCTTTTTGCATTTCCCTATAGGCTAACCTTTTTGAAACAGCAATCATGGATTGGGCAGTTAGGAAAGTTGAACTGAGGATCTGATTTTATATTTAATTCATTGTGGGGAAGAAGCATTCATGAAGGATCCATGCTGGGCCCTTGAAAGCAGAGGCTTTTAAATATAGGATATGACCAGTAAATGTGGGTTGACTGGTCCTTTATTTTCCAAGTCCCAGTTTACCCACTTAACAGCAAAAGAATTGGATAAAAATAGGTTTTTGCATCTTATGAGCCCGGGGATACTATAAGGTTTTAAATAGAATTGTAAACAAAAAATATACTTCCCATTTTATGGATACTTAGCTATCAACAGGCTTGCTTATAGTCTATTAGAATTTTATCATTATTGAATAAAATTAGTGTTTGGTTATAGCACTCAGGATTTTCTTCTTCATAGGTTTGTTTTGCACTCTGATGTACTTTCCTATCTTTCTCCAGGGGATCATGTAGGCAACCATTAATCACAACACAGAAGATGCCTCGAGACCCTGTTCATGAAGAGTACATTTACACACACACACACACACACACACACACACACACACACACACACACACACAGCAGACAGAGCAGGACAGCCTTAATTTCTGCAGATGATTCCTGGTGGGTGGTTTTAGACTTGATATGATGATGTCACCTTTTTCTGCTGTCATCATCAGGCTAACACAGTCATCTCTGGAAGGTGCTATGAACTCCTGATATCTTGATGTGTCTGTTTGTCTATATACCTACTGACCTACCAATCTCTTGCTTGTTATTTATTCTTTTATTTTCTTTGCTCATACTTAATAAACTCACTCACTCAAAACAGAAATAAGCTCACTAATTCAAAATACAAAGCATGACTATCATGGAAAATATTTTGCAACATACAGATAACTTCTTAAAAAACACATTAAAATTTAAAATATGATTACATAATTACCCTCTTCTCTTTCCTCCCTCCAGCCTCTCCAATGCCCCTCTCTCAAACCCTTCCTATGCTAGCCCACTCCATCTCAAATTGATATTTTTTTCTCATTATATATGTGCACAAATATATAAATACAACTAATGGAGGCCATTTTAAAAACACAACTGGACATAATTCAGAAATCACATTAAATTTGAAAATACAAGATCCCCATAAGGTAGCATTTCAATGATGGCACTCCTACTTTTGAATAATATGGGGGAAATGATACCTTAAAATTCAGAAGCAAGGTTGGAAACAAAAACCCTGCAGATGTGAAACTAAACACACGAGCAGAGGGAATTCTCCTGGGCCTTTGAAATTGCACAGAACCTTAACTGTCATCACTGTCTTCGAAAATGTACACATTCCTCCTTATTCCATTCATTCTCTGGCTTTTCAGAGATCCAAACTTTAATTTCATCACTTTTTTACTGTTTCTAGGTTTATATTTTATTTTTCCCACTCTGATCCTTATTATGTTCCCCCTATAAGTCATTAGATTTTGATTTGTTCTTATTTTCTATATTTTTGATGTAGAAGAATTAGTTACTGATTTTAAATGTCTTTTTAATGAAGCTGTAAATTACAACCTAAGAACTGAGTTGGCCACATTATTTTTGAACTTTTAGCCTGGTCTCCTGTACATCACCTCTTGTGCAGACACTGTGTTTGCCAGTGTCCTCAGTTGCCTCCAGCTTTGGGAATGGACAGATTTTAGGATAGATTTTGAAACAATATCTGTGTGTCTGTCTGTCTATCTATCTATCTATCTATCTATCTATCTATCTATCTATCTATCTATCTATCTATCTATCTATCCATCTATCTATCTATCTATCTATGGACTATAATTCCTCTGTAGCACAGTTACTTATTTGTAAATTTGATGTAGTAAGATATGTCTCATTGGTGAGGTAAAATGGTAACTTAATATTTTAACCAAGATAGAATTTTGCACATTGTAGAAAATTAGCCACAGTCACCAGTTTGCAGCTTAGGTGGTTTTTTTCTATCTTGACATAAATTAGAGTCATCTGAGAAGAGGGATCCTTAATCAAAGGATTGCCTCCATCAGATTGTCTGTAGTTACATTTGTGGGGCATTTTCTTGACTAGATTGATGTACAAAGGCACAGCCTACTGTGTATGGTGCCATTTCTGGGCAGGTGTTTCTGAGTGGTATAAAAAAGCAGGCTAGCATGCCACAGGGAGCAAGCCAGTAAGCATCTTTCTCCATGCCTTCTGCTCCAGTTCTTATTTTAGGTCCTGCCCTGATTTCTGTCAGTGATAGATTGTCATTTGGGATACAGAAGCCCAAGTTGCTGTTGGTCATGTTGTTTATCATAGCAACTGAAAGAAAAGCAGGACCATATTCCTTTCAGTTTCTATTGTTGCAGTTTCTGATACACATGGCTCAATGAAATGACTCTTAGAGTTCATGCAATATAGGTATTTTAGCCATCAGATGAATAACACAAGGGCTACCTCTTTTTAAAGAATGCTAATGTAGAAATGCAGCAATAAAGATATTGGTTTGAGATTGTGGGCAATGGCAATATGGATCAACATGAAGGATGGCATTTGAACTTTCTATCATATGCATCAACTGTGGTCAAAAGTTCTCACACATATTCAGTCACTTTCCGGCCTCTAATCAGCACCCGGGGGGTGGGGGTGGGGGAATCTATCCCCAAATACCACATGAGATTCCCAGTAAATTTTATGTCCTCTGTTTTCCATACCCCCACTAAGTTTTAATCATAATATAACTCCTTCGTGCATCTGATTATAATAGGCTTGCTTTGCTCATTCCTACACTGCATTTGTTCAGATAAGTCGTTAGTTATTATTCAAGTATTTCATGATTTTCAGTTCATTTTCTGTGTACTGTCCATGCATATCCTCACAGTACACTATATTGCAAAGACTATTATATACCTGTCTTTTCTATTGGACAGACACCTACTTATAAATAGAGGGATTTTTAATATTCAATACTGTGTCTCTGTTACCTTAATCACAAATTTTTAAACAGAAATAGGAAAGAGCTCGGCTTTGCGCAGATAAAAAAGATGAAAAATCAGTGTGCTTCCATTATCACATTATAGTCCTGGATATATGACACAACGATTTCTGAAAGCCTAAATCTATTTTTCACTGATTTGGACAAAAACTCTAGCAGAAGAGATACTGTCTTCTATGCCCACTCTTAGGAAAGGAAGGAAAACAGTAGCTTGGTTTCTAACATAGCAAGTTTGAGCAAGATTCCTGGATTCCCCCAGTGTAGACCCAGATAACTGTGCTTGTAGTCAACATGGAAGTAAAGTTGCAAGTGGAGGCATCTTCTTCTCACAGCGGAACCATGTCAGTGCCCTGTCTCATTATGGTGAGCTCTGGACAGCTGATGATGAGACTCCAGTCACTTTCTCTTGGCGGGATGCATCAGTCAGCTGCTCGTAGATTTCTGACATACCATTACAGTATGCCTCCTGTTAGCAGGAAGAGAAAAAAAGAAATGGATGTGAACCTATTAGTACCAGAATTGCATGTCACAAAGCTATAATAGACCTCAATTTATTTCTGTAATAATAAGCAAACAGGAATTGACTTGACAATTATATCTATTTCTGATGCTTGTGTGTTTTTCTGAGATGAACATTCCAGTATGTTTGGACATCTTTTAGTAAATAACAGCATGTGTAAATTAAGAATATTTCATAGGAGATCAAACTCAACCATTTCTTAAGTGCAAATGAGTGTCTTATAGGTTTCTTTTCTGAAAAAAAGAACACAGAGTAACATTATTTTGCTGAAATATGGAAATGCTAGAGTAAGATTAAAAGGATGTAAGTTCTAGCCTTGTTTCTTAGGTATATATTTTAGGAGTTTGAACAGTTATGACTCACTTGGGACTTCAGTTTGTTCAGGTGTATAAACTAATGATGATAATAACACTAGAATTACTGAATCTCTAAAGTGCATCAAACATAAATTATGTTAGTGTATTTTATTGAGCATTACTCACTAATACTTTATCATTTCATACTTGTTTCATTATTTATGATTTATTTCTATCCACATTACATTCTAATCCTAGCCCCTCCCTCCTCTCCGTCAAGTCCTACCAATACATATCTGTATTCCATTACCCCTTCCCCTTCCCTCAGAGGAAAGTCCCTCAAGCCCCTTGGGTACCACCCTGCCCTGGGACATCTAGTCCTAGTAGGACTAAGTGTCTCCTCTCCCACTGAGGCCCAACCAGGCAGACCAGATAGGGGAAGAGGATCCGATGGCAGGCATTAGAGTCAGAGATATCCCACATTCTAATTGTTAGGGGACACACATGAAGAACAAGCTGCACATTTGCTACAAATGTGTGTGTGAGTGAGGCTAGGTCCAGCCTCTACATGCTCTTTGGTTAGTGATCCAGTCTCTTTGAGCCCTTGTGAGCCCAGGTTAATTGACTCTGTAGGTCTTTTAATGGTCTTTTACCTCTCTAGCTCATTCAGTTCTATTCTCCACTCTTTCAAAAGACTTCCTGAGCTCTGCCTGATGTTTCGCTGCGGGTCTCTGCATCTGTTTCTGTTGGAGGAAGCCTCTCAGAAGACAGTTGTGCTAGGTTCCTTCTGCAAGCATGGCAAAGTATCATTAATAGTGTCAGGTGTTGGTTCTCTCCTGCCACAGACAATCTGGGTCCCTGGTCTGTGAAGAACGGGATTTCTTAGGCAGATGGACAAAGATTCCGGATGAAAATGACAGACAGATACACGAAAGATGTGTTGAATCTGAATGTAATGTTCTGGTTGAGCTTCAGACTTATATAACAACGAATTATCAGAAGATACAAATCACAAAAAGACAAGATACACTGAAATTCACCAGTTACAGCAGAAAGGAATTTACAGGGACTAATTAAATGTTTACATTAGGGATAACAAGCCCTGCCTAGGATCAGCCTAATGCCAGGCAAGAATTTCACACTTTAAGGTTAAAAGCATCAGGGGGTTGTTAACTCTTGACAGGCCTTAAGAGTAATGCGCTATCACAGAGCTCTAAATTCTTAGGTCTAGTAAAACTTATCTTGTCTGGAGAGTTTCCCCTTATCAGGGTAGTATATCAACTTATACTTGACATGGAAGTAGCCTGTAGTAAAAGATTTCTATCTCAGTGAGACTTTTAGTCTCTATCTGTAAACAGCTGAGTAAAATGGCAAGTGCTTAATTGTTTACTGAATGGGTTAAGCTCCTTGCTGCTATCTGGAATCTAAGAACACTGGAAAAAGGCTTTAGCTATGTTAGAATACAATCTTAAAAGGCATTTACTATAAGGTAATACTATATAGAGTGCACGTGGATCTATACACTAGACTAATGTGGGAATGGAAAAATTAATTTTATGGTTTATATAGATTAGGGAGAAAATGCCAGGCCCCCGGGAAGGGAGTTTCCTTGAAACTCTTTGCTTCATGAACCAGCTTCCCAGCTTTCGCTTTGTCAAGCTGACTCCACCAGAGTCCCTGGCACTCTCCCACTGGATGTGTCTCAAGTTGGTCCAGTCACTGGTCACTGGTTAGCAGTTCCCTCAGTCTTGGCTCCATCTCTATTCCTGCACATTTTGTAGGCAGGACAAATCTGGATTGAAAGTTTTGTGGATGGGTTTATGACTCCTCCTTCCACTGGAAGTCCTGCTTGGCTATATGAGGTTACCACTTCAGTCTTTATATCACCTGCTGATATGATTCTCAGCTAGGGTCACCCCATAGATTCCTTGTAGCTTCTCTCACCCCAGGTCTCCAGCTAGTTCCAGAGATACTACCAACCGATTTCCACTCATAATCCTAGCCCTCTCCTCCCCTACTTGAATGCTGCCCCACACTCCTCCTCACCTCCTCTCCCACCCAGTTCCATGCTACAATTCACAGACCCAAAGAAAGTGGGTAATAAGGAGGGCTCAGGGGAGAATATGTTAATCTTACTCAGAAGGGGAAATAAAAGAGTCATCAGAGGTGGATGGAGAGAGGAACCCCATACTTAAGGAAGCTGATATTCAGAAATGCCGAATAACTTGCTCAAGGCCACGTAGAGTATGTGACATAGGCAACTTTCAAGTCTGCATCCTATTTCTTCTTTATTTTTAAAGTCTCTTTGATATTGTTATTCTATTTTACAGATTGATAGCACTGACGTAAGGGATTTGAAAGAGATTTTATGCATTCAACATTAACAGCATTTAAAAGATGATTTATATTTATGTGTATGTGTATGTGTATTGGTATATATACATATGTGTATGGACATATGCCAGTAAAGACTTGGAAGGGATGTAGGTTCCTTTGGATCTGGAGTGAGAGTGATCATGAGCCTCTTGGTGTGGGGCCTGGGATCTGTGCTCCAAGCTGCTGATGGAGCAGTCAATGTTCTTTATTGATAAACCTTGTCTCCAACTCTGACACCATTATATTTATTGCTAGTCCAAGCTAACTTCACAAAGTTCACATGTGGTATTTTCTATTAGCTTCCAAGATATTTAAATATATATTTAAAGTTGATAAAGTTTCTGTGTTTTTCTGAGCACCATTTTCTGCTGTCTATAAAAGTATGTTTCAAAATACTGTTTTTCCTTTTACTATTTATGCTTACCTTCCCCATTTCTATTAGTGTTTCCTTGCAGTCGTTTTTAGAAAAAAATAGAAAAGAGAGTATTATAGTTGTAATATTTATGTTATTGGTGTCTATAAATCTATTGTTTATCATGTGTAATACATAATACTTGGAACTTCATAAATATAAACATTCACAAGCACTATGAGTTAAGTAGTATTATTTCCATTAAAGAGATGATGGATCATAAGTAAAGGCACATTTATTTTCCTAGCTACATAAGATTTTGTAAAATATATTTCAAGTCCAAAACAGTCTGTTTCCAAAGTTTAAACAAGGGAGAAAAGATGACTATTGAAATGTGCAGTTGAATCCTGTAGAGTTTTGAATAAGAGGGTAAGTTTTCAGCAAATTTCTTGAAATGGACAAAGTGCTTCAAATGGTAGGCCAAATAATTTCTTTTTTTAATTACATATTTTCCTCAATTACATTTCCAATGCTATCCCAAAAGTCTCCCACACCCCCCCCCACTCCCCTACCCACCCATTCCCATTTTTTGGCCCTGGCGTTCCCCTGTACTGGGGCATATACAGTTTGCCTGTCCAGTGGGCCCAACAACAACAACAACAACAACAACAACAACAACAGCAACAACAACAGCAACAGCAACAAAACTGTTGACCTTCATTGAAAATCAGCTTACTAAAACATTTAGCTTGGCAGGAAAGAGCTGCTTTTTAAAGATATTATATTCAGTGGTATCTTAGTTTTCCTTTGCTGTGAGAAACACTATCACCAAAAGAAACTAGATGTGGAGAGGGTTTCTTTCATTTTACAGCTCTCAGAGCCCAGTCCATCACTGAGGCAAGTCAGGACAGGCAAGTCAAGGCAGGTACCTGGAAGTAGGAACTGAAACAGAAGCCATGGCGAAATGCTGCTTACTGACTTGTTCAGCTTGCTTTCTTATAGCACCCCAGATTGGTAACTCAGGGATAGTACCAACCACAATGGGCTAAGCCCTCTCCAATCAATCACTAATCAAAAATGAACCATATGCTTGCCCATAGGACAGTCTAATGGGGCATTGTCTCAGTTGAGGTTTCTTCGAAAGATTGCTAGCTTGTGTCAAGTTGACAGAAAACTAGCCAGCACACACAGCTATTGCTACTCATTAGTTTTGAAACCCCATTGCTTAAAGTGTTCCAATATAATAAATCATATTTGCTTCATACTATATTGGTATCAAATTTGTTAATACATACCAGCGAGTAATATTATTAACTAAAAGCTGCATTTAAAATAATCTATAGTAAGCTGTCAGAAATGTGGGACCACGTGCCAGAGATATCAATCTCACAAAGAGCTTTCAAAGAGAAGTGTTATTTTGTGCTGCCAGGATTTTGTTATTAACATATTCCCTTGCATTGATAAAGCACTGGCATCCAGCGAGTTGCTAATGTGTTATTAGCAGCAGTGAGGGATCAGCTATACTCTTAAAGTCTGTCTTCTGCAGTTAGAAAATAGTTAACAAGTAAAAAGCATTTCATGAAAATATGTTCTAGTCTTATCTTACTAAATTGAAAATGCTTTGTATGCATTGGCTTTTGCAGAGCATGGACCTCCACTGTGATGACTAACATGGAGAACAGAGGGAATACATTTTTCTAAGGCTATTACTTCTTTTTTTGATCCCCAAGTATTTATTTTCACATTTGTGGGCATATATATGAAACAGTGTACATGTAGAGGCCAGAGGACAAAAACTTTTAGGGTTGGTTCTCTTCCTGCATCTTCATCTGGGTTCTGGGGTCTGTGTTCAAGTTGTCTGACTCCTGTCCTAAGTGCTTTGCCCACTTCGGACTCTTACTAGTCCCAGTATTAGTTGTGTCTTACTCCTTTGTTTTTTGACTTTTCACTTCTAAAGGGCGGAGCTTAAAACTCCTACTATTTATTCCTTTGTAGATTGCCTGTTGTAATTTCCTTCCTGAATAGTCAGCTTTCCCTTTCAGTGCGGTAGTTTGAAAACATTCCTAAAACCTAGTTCCAGTCAGGTCTCACCCATTAGTTCTATAAGAAACAATTCATAGAGCTGGAGATACAGGTTAGTGCTAGAACTTCAGTGTACTGTGTTTATGGTCCTTGGTTTGATCTAGCACTGCAAAAATACTATCACTGGGGCTTTCTTCTGTTATGGTCTCTGCTCTCAACATCATATTTTCTTCTCAATACTTTAAATCATTCTTCCTATGATTTTATACATTAAGAAAGCCCAGTCTACCCGCAAGGGCCCACACGGGACTCCCCACGGGATCCTAAGACCTCTGGTGAGTGGAACACAGTGCCTGCCCCAATCCAATCGCGCGGAACCTGAGACTGTGGTACATAGGGAAGCAGGCTACCCGGGCTTGATCTGGGGCACAAACCCCTTCCGCTCCACTTGAGCCCCGGGCTACCTTGCCAGCGGAGTCGCCTGACACCCGCAAGGGCCCACACAGGATTCCACACGAGATCCTAAGACCTCTAGTGAGTGGAACACAACTTCTGCCAGGAGTCTGGTTAGAACACCAGATATATGGGTACCTGCCCTGCAAGAAGAGAGCTTGCCTGCAGAGGATACTCTGCCCACTGAAACTAAGGAGAGTGCTACCCTCCAGGTCTGCTTATAGAGGCTAACAGAGTCACATGAAGAACAAGCTCTTAACAGTGACAACTATAACAGCTAGCTTCAGAGATTACCAGATGGCGAAAGGCAAACGTAAGAATCCTACTAACAGAAATCAAGACCACTCACCATCATCAGAACGCAGCACTCCCACCCCACCTAGTCCTGGGCACCCCAACACAACCGAAAATCTAGACCCAGATTTAAAAACATTTCTCATGATGATGATAGAGGACATCAAGAAGGACTTTCATAAGTCACTTAAAGAATTACAGGAGAGCACTGCTAAAGAGTTACAGGCCCTTAAAGAAAAGCAGGAAAACACAGCCAAACAGGTAGAAATCATTAAAGAAAAACAGGAAAACACATCCAAACAGGTGATGGAAATGAACAAAACCATACTAGAACTAAAAGGGGAAGTAGACACAATAAAGAAAACGCAAAGCGAGGCAACGCTGGAGATAGAAACCCTAGGAAAGAGATCTGGAACCATAGATGCAAGCATCAGCAACAGAATACAAGAAATGGAAGAGAGAATCTCAGGTGCAGAAGATTCCATAGAGAACATCGACACAACAGTCAAAGAAAATACAAAATGCAAAAGGATTCTAACTCAAAACATCCAGGTAATCCAGGACACAATGAGAAGACCAAACCTACGGATAATAGGAATTGATGAGAATGAAGATTTTCAACTTAAAGGGCCAGCTAATATCTTCAACAAAATAATAGAAGAAAACTTCCCAAACATAAAAAAAAAGATGCCCATGATCATACAAGAAGCCTACAGAACTCCAAATAGACTGGACCAGAAAAGAAATTCCTCCCGACACATAATAATCAGAACAACAAATGCACTAAATAAAGATAGAATATTAAAAGCAGTAAGGGAGAAAGGTCAAGTAACATATAAAGGAAGGCCTATCAGAATTACACCAGACTTTTCACCAGAGACTATGAAAGCCAGAAGAGCCTGGACAGATGTTATACAGACACTAAGAGAACACAAATGCCAGCCCAGGCTACTATACCCGGCCAAACTCTCAATTACCATAGATGGAGAAACAAAAGTATTCCACGACAAAAACAAATTCACACAATATCTTTCCACGAATGCAGCCCTTCAAAGGATAATAACAGAAAAGAAGCAATACAAGGACGGAAATCACGCCCTAGAACAACCAAGAAAGTAATCATTCAACAAACCAAAAAGAAGACAGCCACAAGAACAGAATGCCAACTCTAACAACAAAAATAAAAGGAAGCAACAATTACTTTTCCTTAATATCTCTTAATATCAATGGACTAAATTCCCCCAATAAAAAGACATAGACTAACAGACTGGCTACACAAACAGGACCCAACATTCTGCTGCTTACAGGAAACCCATCTCAGGGAAAAAGACAGACACTACCTCAGAGTGAAAGGCTGGAAAACAATTTTCCAAGCAAATGGACTGAAGAAACAAGCTGGAGTAGCCATTTTAATATTGGATAAAATCGACTTCCAACCCAAAGTTATCAAAAAAGACAAGGAAGGACACTGAATAGTCATCAAAGGTAAAATCCTCCAAGAGGAACTCTCAATTCTGAATATCTACGCACCAAATGCAAGGGCAGCCACATTCATTAGAGACACTTTAGTAAAGCTCAAAGCATACATTGCACCTCACACAATAATAGTGGGAGACTTCAACACACCACTTTCTTCAAAGGACAGATTGTGGAAACAGAAACTAAACAGGGACACAGTGAAACTAACAGAAGTTATGAAAAAAATGGACCTGACAGATATCTACAGAACATTTTATCCTAAAACAAAAGGATATACCTTCTTCTCAGCACCTCACGGGACCTTCTCCAAAATTGACTGTATAATTGGTCACAAAACAGGCCTCAACAGATACAAAAATATTGAAATTGTCCCATGTATCCTATCAGACCACCATGGCCTAAGACTGGTCTTCAATAACAACATAAATAATGGAAAACCAACATTCACGAGGAAACTGAATAACACTCTTCTCAATGATACCTTGGTCAAGGAAGGAATAAAGAAAGAAATTAAAGACTTTTTAGAGTTTAATGAAAATGAAGCCACAACGTACCCAAACCTATGGGACACAATGAAAGCATTTCTAAGAGGGAAACTCATAGCTCTGAGTGCCTCCAAGAAGAAACGGGAGACAGCACATACTAGCAGCTTGACAACACATCTAAAAGCCCTAGAAAAAAAGGAAGCAAATTCACCCAAGAGGAGTAGACGGCAGGAAATAATCAAACTCAGGGGTGAAATCAACCAAGTGGAAACAAGAACTATTCAAAGAATTAACCAAACGAGGAGTGAGGAGTTGGCTCTTTGAGAAAATCAACAAGATAGATAAACCATTAGCTAGACGCACTAAAGGGCACAGGGACAAAATCCTAATTAACAAAATCAGAAATGAAAAGGGAGACATAACAACAGATCCTGAAGAAATCCAAAACACCATCAGATCCTTCTACAAAAGGCTATACTCAACAAAACTGGAAAACCTGGACGAAATGGACAAATTTCTGGACAGATACCAGGTACCAAAGTTGAATCAGGATCAAGTTGATCATCTCAACAGTCCCATATCACCTAAAGAAATACAAGGAGTTATTAATAGTCTCCCAACCAAAAAAAGCCCAGGACCAGATGGGTTTAGTGCAGAGTTCTATCAGACCTTCAAAGAAGATCTAATTCCAGTTCTGCACAAACTATTTCACAAAATAGAAGTAGAAGGTACTCTACCCAACTCATTTTATGAAGCCACTATTACTCTGATACCTAAACCACAGAAAGACCCAACAAAGATAGAGAACTTCAGACCAATTTCTCTTATGAATATCGATGCAAAAATCCTCAATAAAATTCTCGCTAACTGAATCCAAGAACACATTAAAGCAATCATCCATCCTGACCAAGTAGGTTTTATTCCAGGGATGCAGGGATGGTTTAATATACGAAAATCCATCAATGTAATCCATTATATAAACAAACTCAAAGACAAAAACCACATGATCATCTCGTTAGATGCAGAAAAAGCATTTGACAAGATCCAACACCCATTCATGATAAAAGTTTTGGAAAGATCAGGAATTCAAGGCCCATACCTAAACATGATAAAAGCAATCTACAGCAAAGCAGTAGCCAACATCAAAGTAAATGGAGAGAAGCTGGAAGCAATCCCACTAAAATCAGGTACTAGACAAGGCTGCCCACTTTCTCCCTACCTTTTCAACATAGTACTTGAAGTATTAGCCAGAGCAATTCGACAACAAAAGGAGATCAAGGGGATACAAATTGGAAAAGAGGAAGTCAAAATATCACTTTTTGCAGATGATATGATAGTATATATAAGTGACCCTAAAAATTCTACCAGAGAACTCCTAAACCTGATAAACAGTTTCGGTGAAATAGCTGGATATAAAATAAACTCAAACAAGTCAATGCCCTTTCTCTATACAAAGAATAAACAGGCTGAGAAAGAAATTAGGGAAACAACACCCTTCTCAATAGTCACAAATAATATAAAATATCTTGGCGTGACTCTAACTAAGGAAGTGAAAGATCTGTATGATAAAAACTTCAAATCTCTGAAGAAAGAAATTAAAGAAGATCTCAGAAGATGGAAAGATCTCCAATGCTCATGGATTGGCAGGATCAACATTGTAAAAATGGCTATCTTGCCAAAAGCAATCTACAGATTCAATGCAATCCCCATCAAAATTCCAACTCAATTCTTCAACGAATTGGAAGGAGCAATTTGCAAATTTCTGGAATAACAAAAAACCTAGGATAGCAAAAAGTCTTCTCAAGGATAAAAGAACTTCTGGCAGAATCACCATGCCAGACCTAATGCTTTACTACAGAGCAATTGTGATAAAAACTGCATGGTACTGGTATAGAGACAGACAAGTAGACCAATGGAATAGAATCGAAGACCCAGAAATGAACCCACACACCTATGGTCACTTGATCTTCGACAAGGGAGCTAAAACCATCCAGTGGAAGAAAGACAGCATTTTCAACAATTGGTGCTGGCACAACTGGTTGTTATCCTGTAGAAGAATGCGAATCGATCCATACTTATCTCCTTGTAATAAGGTCAAATCTAAGTGGATCAAGGAACTTCACATAAAACCAGAGACACTGAAACTTATAGAGGAGAAAGTGGGGAAAAGCCTTGAAGATATGGGCACAGGGGAAAAATTCCTGAACAGAACAGTAATGGCTTGTGCTGTAAGATCGAGAATTGACAAATGGGACCTAATGAAACTCCAAAGTTTCTGCAAGGCAAAAGACACCGTCAATAAGACAAAAAGACCACCAACAGATTGGGAAAGGATCTTTACCTATCCTAAATCAGATAGGGGATTAATATCCAACATATATAAAGAACTCAAGAAGGTGGACTTCAGAAAATCAAATAACCCCATTAAAAAATGGGGCTCAGAACTGAACAAAGAATTCTCACCTGAGGAATACCGAATGGCAGAGAAGCACCTGAAAAAATGTTCAACATCCTTAATCATCAGGGAAATGCAAATCAAAACAACCCTGAGATTCCACCTCACACCAGTCAGAATGGCTAAGATCAAAAATTCAGGTGACAGCAGATGCTGGCGTGGATGTGGAGAAAGAGGAACACTCCTCCATTGTTGGTGGGAGTGCAGGCTTGTACAACCACTCTGGAAATCAGTCTGGCGGTTCCTCAGAAAACTGGACATAGTACTACCGGAGGATCCAGCAATACCTCTCCTGGGCATATATCCAGAAGATGCCCCAACTGGTAAGAAGGACACATGCTCCACTATGTTCATAGCAGCCTTATTTATAATAGCCAGAAGCTGGAAAGAACCTAGATGCCCCTCAACAGAGGAATGGATACAGAAAATGTGGTACATCTACACAATGGAGTACTACTCAGCTATTAAAAAGAATGAATTTATGAAATTCCTAGCCAAATGGATCGACCTGGAGGGCATCATCCTGAGTGAGGTAACACATTCACAAAGAAACTCACACAATATGTACTCACTGATAAGTGGATATTAGCCCCAAACCTAGGATACCCAAGATATAAGATATAATTTGCTAAACACATGAAACTCAAGAAGAATGAAGACTGATGTGTGGACACTATGCCCCTCCTTAGATTTGGGAACAAAACACCCATGGAAGGAGTTACAGAGACAAAGTTTGGAGCTGAGATGAAAGGATGGACCATGTAGAGACTGCAATATCCAGGGATCCACCCCATAATCAGCATCCAAACGCTGACACCATTGCATACACTAGCAAGATTTTATTGAAAGGACCCAGATGTAGCTGTCTCTTGTGAGACTATGCCGGGGCCTAGCAAACACAGAAGTGGATGCTCACAGTCAGCTAATGGATGGATCATAGGGCTCCCAATGGAGGAGCTAGAGAAAGTAGCCAAGGAGCTAAAGGGATCTGCAACCCTATAGGTGGAACAACATTATGAACTAACCAGTACCCCGGAGCTCTTGACTCTAGCTGCATATATATCAAAAGATGGCCTAGTCGGCCATCACTGGAAAGAGAGGCCCATTGGACTTGCAAACTTTATATGCCCCAGTACAGGGGAACACCAGGGCCAAAAAGGGGGAGTGGGTGGGCAGGGGAGTGGGGGTGGGTGGATATGGGGGACTTTTGGTATAGCATTGGAAATGTAAATGAGCTAAATACCTAATAAAAATGGAAAAAAAAAAAGAAAGCCCAGTCTAAAGTTTCAACACCGTTTTATTGATTCTATAAGCACTATTGCCTCTCCATGTACTTCTTGCTCTCTTTCTTCTTTCTTTTCCTGTTGTCCTCCTCCTGTTTCTTACATTGTTTAAGGAGTATCTTCATACTCCTTGAAGAGTTCCATATAAAATCTTTGGATGCTAAACTTCCTCACCTTCTATTTTGTTGCTCTGAGTCATTCTGTTATCATTTCTTACTAGGTTACTTTATCTTGTGATATTTCATTTCCATGATCTTGTATTCTAATTAAGATACAACCAATTGTTCTTGCAAATCAGCTTTTATATTTTAGTTTCAGGACACAGTAGTGGTGTTTCTCATTCACAAGTGATTCATGTGAAACTTCTGGCTGCTTGTAGGTTACCTCTATGTGTTGATTTAGATACCAAGTCCTTTCAGTCTTTTGACTTTATAATGTCATACATGCCTTAGCCAAATTTTAAGTATTGTAATGAATAGAAATCAGGGAACTCTGACCCAATTTTTGAAAATTTTAGCCTGAAGAAAGATATATAATGCCTACTTAGATTCCATTGCTAACAATGTGATTCAGGGTTACACTGTGAACTGAAAGTGTCTGAAAAATGTATCTGGGGAGCAAAATCGGATTCTATGAAAAGCAAACATGTTTTGTTGATAGCTCAGTCTCTGCCCTCTCATGTCCTTTTCATTTGTGTATGTGCAGGTGCAGGTTTGTGTCTGTGTATTTGAGACAAGAACATATTTTCATGGATTTGCATGCAGACTGTCTTCAACTTACAATTTCCATACCTCAAGCTGCTGAGCACTGAGATACGAGCATGTTTCACAGCACACAATTCAGACTGTTCTTATAGTTCAGTGACAATATACAAATATGGGTTTGTCTCCGTGCTTTAGTAAATAACTTCCGGAGTCATAATCCCTCATGATTTTTCCAGTCACTTTCCTGGTAATTGCCACTTTCCCTCATAAGCTTCAATTTGATAATTTTCTTTTCTATGTAACAAAGAAAGATTTATACACATCCATTACCACCAGTAGCCATTATATGTAGAATGCCTTTGATCCTGCTCATTGTCCACTTACATTTGGCACCGTCTATATAAATTTGCATTTAATTTCATGAAACCCCATTGTCATTTTGAGGTATTATTTATTGTAGTTTTTCCAAGTCTTAAAATGTGATATAGTCCTGAGCAGTGGTGGCGTATGCCTTTGATCTCAGTCAGCCTGGTCTACAGAGTGAGTTCCAGGATAGCCAGGGCTACAACAGAGAAACCCTGTCTCAAAAGACCAAAAAAAAAAAAAAAGTGATATAGTTAAGTTCCTAAATTTTACCCTTTATTTCTAAAATGTATGACTATTTTAGATACATTAATTTCTCTGAGGGGTTTTAAAATCAGCTTGTCTCTTTTTTTTCAGTACATCCTATTAATACTGAATCTATAGGTCAATTTAGACAAAATAACATTTAGTTAATATGGAGTCTTCCTTATGGTGAATACACTTTATTTTTCTATTTTGTTGAATTTCTCTAATAAGAGAAAAAATCTAAAAACAATAGCAGAAAATTTATAATTTTCAACATAAAATTCTTTCACATCTTTTGTCAAACTTTTCCTGTTATAGTTGATTCTTTCTGGTAGACATTGTGTTGTATGACTTAAATTCATGAATTTACTTCTGCAAGTGATTCTATATCTTAAAATCTTTCTGAAGTCACTTACCGGTACTAGAAGCATATGATTTTTGCATAACCAATCATGTCATTTGAAAAGAAGTCAATTTGATTTCCTCATTTTATTTTTCACTATTTATTCATTTATCTGCGCACTTTACATCCCAGTATCAGCTCCCCTTTCTTCCTAGTACCACCTTTGCAGATCCTTCCCGCATTGCTCCCTCCTTACCCCCTTTCACACCACATCCCATCCTCCTGCCTCTCTGATACATCAAGTCACTGCAGTACTTAGGATGCACCTTTCACTTGTGTCTGCTTCAGGAAAATACTCCTTCACATGTTTGCCCCTGCAAAACAACATTTGATACAACCAACTTTCCAAAAAACCCGTAAGTTTTTACTTCAAGGGACAAAGGGTTAAAGTATGCAAATATATGGGGACATCTTCCACTTTAAACCATTACAATTATTGGTCAATTCATGATAAATATTTTAATTTTATTAGTCATTTAAATATTCTCTTTTCTCTATTCTGTGTTAATTTTCCCCCTTTAGTGTATCATTTCATAAAATTAAACATTTTTGATGATTGTGTCTGTTTTTCTTGGTTGAATTACTAGCTGTAATTCTTTGGCATATCTATTTAGAAGTTATTTTATATTTGAATATCATCAGAATATATTGTATGATATACTCAAAGAGTTAAATATATAATTTTAAAAAGAATATGTTTCAGGACTTTCAGTGTCTATAGCTTCAAATTATCACAAACTTCAAATAATATTATACCAGTTTCTGTATTAGAATCTTACAGAAGGAGACTTCTACATTGCTTGATCCCCACATGCTCTGTGTTTTACTTTGAGTGTGTGTGCTCATGTGTATGCATGTTCATGTGTGTTTGGGTGTTCGTGTGTGTGTGCATGTATAAGTTCATGTGGAAGCCAGAGAACAACCTCTGCTGCCATTCCTAATGTGCTAGCCACCTTTTTCTTTTGAGAGTCTTTCACTCATATGGAACTTGCTAAGTAAGCAAGGCTGGCTATCTGGTAATTTCCAGGGAACCTCTTGTTTCTGCCCCCTTGGTAATAGGATTAATTAAGTACAGGTCTGCCTCATGTACCCATGCTTACATCTGAGCACTTTACTAGTTGATCTTTATCCCTAGCCTTTGATATTTTTGATATAATTTTATTTTTGTTTGCTTTAAAATTTGTTGTTCATTGTTATAAGTTATACTTAAAAACAAACACTTAAATCTAAGAAGAAAATAATTATTTCATTATATATGTGTTTGTATATCCTTTAATATTTTTCATCTTTCTGATTACATCTACATTTTATATTCATTTATGTAATTTTTCTTTCCAAAGTAATTCTTTATTTTTGTAGTTCGAAAGTGTTGGTGTTGAATTATTTCTCTATACCTTTGTCTGATGAAGGCTTTTGGAAAGGCATCTAGAAAGATGTTTTTGCAAGGCAGAAAAGTCTATATTGAGCATTTTTTTCTTTCAAATTTTAAAAAGTTGTATTCTGTGTAGTTTTAGTTTGAACTCTAACAAGTAGCTTCTTATATTCTTTAACTTGTTATGTTTGTCTTCTGATACTTTAACAAATTTTATTGATTGTTGGTTTGTAAAAAATTTGATTATAATTGGTATTTTTCATATTTCTTGTGGTTGTCCCTAAATGAATATTTTAGGCTTATTTAGTCATTTTTTTTCTAATAATTATATAATTTTATATAGAGAAAATTACACACACACACACACACACACACACACACACACACACACACACACCATTTTCCCACATTTTCTGTGTGGACTCCATGTTAGTCCACCTGACGTTAACTCACAATTTGTGAATGCTCTGTTCCTTTTTCAAATCTCTCTCTGCTTAAAGTGAATGACTTTTTTTTTCTTTGAAAGGACAGATCTTTCCAGTAGAAGGGTGTAATCTCCATTTAGTCATATCCAGTGTGTCTTTCATCCCAGATATTTGTTTATCTCTAGCAATTAAATCTCCACATTGCTTCTTAGCATACCCAATGATACCTTTCGGTATCTTTATGTACTAATTTGGTCATCTGCATAATTTTGTTGTTTTGTTTTGTTTTATTTTGTTTTTGTTTTGTTTTTTGAGACAGGGTTTCTCTGTATATCTCTGGCTGTCCTGGAACTCACTTTGTAGTCCAGGCTGGCCTCAAACTCAGAAATCTGCCTGCCTCTGCCTTCCAAGTGCTGGGATTAAAGGCGTGCACCACCACCGCCTGGCCATCTGCATAATTTTAGTTTTGATCACCTAAGTTTTTTTAATTACTGTGCTCTACTTGCTCATGTATCTGGTACTTTTCATTAGATTTCACACACTGGAAGTTGTGTCTTGTTATGTCCTGAACATTTTTATATTGAGACAATATCTTTTGAGTTTTGGGAGGAGTATAGTTAAATTATGTAGAAAAGAACGTTTCATAAATACATATCTGGCTTACAAACTTTGATAAATGTTGCTAATAGTGTTCTCTTTGTCAAGGTGATGCCTTCTGAGTAAATGAAACATCTCAAATATTAAGGTTTTCTTTTCTTGCTGAGGAAAGAAGATGCTTCTGGATTTCCAGAAATGTTGTCCTGTCTTGAAAGGTTTTGTGACCTTTGGGAAGTAGATCCTAGGTGGAAGTGTATTTCAGGAGGGCTTTGAGGTTTGAGGCTCATGTGGACTATTCTCTAGTACTCAACCAGATGTGATTAAGTAGCCTCACACTGCGGCACCATAGCACTTTCTTCTTGCTTACCTTCTAATCCCATGATCAACTCAGATTGTGTTCTAAAAAAAGCCTGCTCTTTTCTTAAATTGTCATTGTCAGGCATTTGGTCATGGTGATGCGAAATGATGCTGATACATTAGTGCACCATAGTGTCCCTTCTATAATTGTTAGTCTTTCCTTCTGAAGATCATTTCCGTACAAGTGTGGGCTGGTGCATGCTTGAGGAAAACCATTTACAAGAAGTCAGAGCTTCTCGAGCCCTGGGCTACCTTGCCAGCGGAGTTGCCTGGCACCCGCAAGGGCCCACACAGGATTCCCCAGGGGATCCTAAGACCTCTGGTGAGTGGAACACAGCGCCTACCCCAATCCAATCGCGCGGAACCTGAGACTGCGGTACATAGGGAAGCAGACTACCCGGGCCTGACCTGGGGCACAAGCCCCTTCTGCTCCACTCGAGCCCCGGGCTACCTTGCCAGCGGAGTCGCCTGACACCTGCAAGGGCCCACACAGGATTCCACAAGGGATCCTAAGACCTCTAGTGAGTGGAACACAACTTCTGCCAGGAGTCCTGTTCGAACACCAGATATCTGGGTACCTTCCCTGCAAGAAGAGAGCTTTCCTGCAGAGAATACTCTACCCACTGAAACTAAGGAGAGCGCTAATCTCCCAGGTCTGCTTATAGAGGCTAACAGAGTCACCTGAAGAACAAGCTCTTAACAGAGACAACTATAACAGCTAGCTTCAGAGATTACCAGATGGCGAAAGGCAAACGTAAGAATCCTACTAACAGGAATCAAGACCACTCACCATCATCAGAACGCAGCACTCCCACCCCACCTAGTCCTGGGCACCCCAACACAACCGAAAATCTAGACCCAGATTTAAAAACATTTCTCATGATGATGATAGAGGACATCAAGAAGGACTTTCATAAGTCACTTAAAGAATTACAGGAGAGCACTGCTAAAGAGTTACAGGCCCTTAAAGAAAAGCAGGAAAACACAGCCAAACAGGTAGAAGTCCTTAAAGAAAAACAGGAAAACTCATCCAAACAGGTAATGGAAATGAACAAAACCATACTAGAACTAAAAAGGGAAGTAGACACAGTAAAAAAAAAAAACCTAATGCGAGGCAACGCTGGAGATAGAAACCCTAGGAAAGAGATCTGGAACCATAGATGCGAGCATCAGCAACAGAATACAAGAAATGGAAGAGAGAATCTCAGGTGCAGAAGATTCCATAGAGAACATCGACACAACAGTCAAAGAAAATACAAAATGCAAAAGGATCCTAACTCAAAACATCCAGGTAATCCAGGACACAATGAGAAGACCAAACCTACGGATAATAGGAATTGATGAGAATGAAGATTTTCAACTTAAAGGGCCAGCTAATATCTTCAACAAAATAATAGAAGAAAACTTCCCAAACATAAAGAAAGAGATGCCCATGATCATACAAGAAGCCTACAGAACTCCAAATAGACTGGACCAGAAAAGAAATTCCTCCCGACACATAATAATCAGAACAACAAATGCACTAAATAAAGATAGAATATTAAAAGCAGTAAGGGAGAAAGGTCAAGTAACATATAAAGGAAGGCCTATCAGAATTACACCAGACTTTTCACCAGAGACTATGAAAGCCAGAAGAGCCTGGACAGATGTTATACAGACACTAAGAGAACACAAATGCCAGCCCAGGCTAATATACCCAGCCAAACTCTCAATTACCATAGATGGAGAAACCAAAGTATTCCACGACAAAACCAAATTCACACAATATCTTTCCACGAATCCAGCCCTTCAAAGGATAATAACAGAAAAGAAGCAATACAAGGACGGAAATCACTCCCTAGAACAAGCAAGAAAGTAATCCCTCAACAAACCAAAAAGAAGACAGCCACAAGAACAGAATGCCAACCCTAACAACAAAAATAAAAAGAAGCAACAATTACTTTTCCTTAATATCTCTTAATATCAATGGACTAAATTCCCCCAATAAAAAGACATAGACTAACAGACTGGCTACACAAACAGGACCCAACATTCTGCTGCTTACAGGAAACCCATCTCAGGGAAAAAGACAGACACTACCTCAGAGTGAAAGGCTGGAAAACAATTTTCCAAGCAAATGGTCTGAAGAAACAAGCTGGAGTAGCCATTCTAATATCGGATAAAATCGACTTCCAACCCAAAGTTATCAAAAAAGGCAAGGAGGGACACTTCATACTCATCAAATGTAAAATCCTCCAAGAGGAACTCTCAATTCTGAATATCTATGCTCCAAATGCAAGGGCAGCCACATTCATGAAAGACACTTTAGTAAAGCTCAAAGCACACATTGCACCTCACACAATAATAGTGGGAGACTTCAACACACCACTTTCATCAATGGATAGATCGTGGAAACAGAAACTAAACAGGGACACAGTGAAACTAACAGAAGTTATGAAACAAATGGACCTGACAGATATCTACAGAACATTTTATCCTAAAACAAAAGGATATACCTTCTTCTCAGCACCTCACGGGACCTTCTCCAAAATTGACCATATAATTGGTCACAAAACAGGCCTCAACAGATACCAAAATATTGAAATTGTCCCATGTATCCTATCAGACCACCATAGCCTAAGACTGATCTTCAATAACAACATAAATAATGGAAAGCCATCATTCACGTGGAAAATGAACAACACTCTTCTCAATGATACCTTGGTCAAGGAAGGAATAAAGAAAGAAATTAAAGACTTTTTAGAGTTTAATGAAAATGAAGCCACAACGTACCCAAACCTTTGGGACACAATGAAAACATTTCTAAGAGGGAAACTCATAGCTCTGAGTGCCTCCAAGAAGAAACGAGAGAGAGCACATACTAGCAGCTTGACAATACATCTAAAAGCTCTAGAAAAAAAGGAAGCAAATTCACCCAAGAGGAGTAGACTGCAGGAAATAATCAAACTCAGGGGTGAAATCAACCAAGTGGAAACAAGAAGAACTATTCAAAGAATTAACCAAACGAGGAGTGAGGAGTTGGCTCTTTGAGAAAATCAACAAGATAGATAAACCCTTAGCTAGACTCACTAAAGGGCACAGGGACAAAATCCTAATTAACAAAATCAGAAATGAAAAGGGAGACATAACAACAGATCCTGAAGAAATCCAAAACACCATCAGATCCTTCTACAAAAGGTTATACTCAACAAAACTGGAAAACCTGGACGAAATGGACAAATTTCTGGACAAATACCAGGTACCAAAGTTGAGTCAGGATCAAGTTTACCATCTAAACAGTCCCATATCACCTAAAGAAATAGAAGCAGTTATTAATAGTCTCCCAGCCAAAAATAGCCCAGGACCAGACGGGTTTAGTGCAGAGTTCTATCAGACCTTCAAAGAAGATCTAATTCCAGTTCTGCACAAAGTATTTCACAAAATAGAAGTAGAAGGTACTCTACCCAACTCATTTTATGAAGCCACTAATACTCTGATACCTAAACCACAGAAAGACCCAACAAAGATAGAGAACTTCAGACCAATTTCTCTTATGAATATCGATGCAAAAATCCTCAATAAAATTCTTGCTAACTGAATCCAAGAACACATTAAAGCAATCATCCATCCTGACCAAGTAGGTTTTATTCCAGGAATGCAGGGATGGTTTAATATATGAAAATCCATCAATGTAATCCATTATATAAACAAACTCAAAGACAAAAACCACATGATCATCTCGTTAGATGCAGAAAAAGCATTTGACAAGATCCAACACCCATTCATGATAAAAGTTTTGGAAAGATCAGGAATTCAAGGCCCATACCTAAACATGACAAAAGCAATCTACAGCAAACCAGTAGCCAACATCAAAGTAAATGGAGAGAAGCTGGAAGCAATCCCACTAAAATCAGGGACTAGACAAGGCTGCCCACTTTCTCCCTACCTTTTCAACATAGTACTTGAAATATTAGCCAGAGCAATTCGACAACAAAAGGAGATCAAGGGGATACAAATTGGAAAAGAGGAAGTCAAAATATCACTTTTTGCAGATGATATGATAGTATATATAAGTGACCCTAAAAATTCTACCAGAGAACTCCTAAACCTGATAAACATCTTCGGTGAAGTAGCTGGATATAAAATATACTCAAACAAGTCAATGGCCTTTCTCTATACAAAGAATAAACAGGCTGAGAAGGAAATTAGGGAAACAACACCCTTCTCAATAGTCACAAATAATATAAAATATCTTGGCGTGACTCTAACTAAGGAGGTGAAAGATCTGTATGATAAAAACTTCAAACCTCTGAAGAAAGAAATTAAAGAAGATCTCAGAAGATGGAAAGATCTCCCATGCTCATGGATTGGCAGTATCAACATTGTAAAAATGGCTATCTTGCCAAAAGCAATCTACAGATTCAATGCAATCCCCATCAAAATTCCAACTCAATTCTTCAGCGAATTGGAAGGAGCAATTTGCAAATTCATCTGGAATAACATAAAACCTAGGATAGCAAAAACTCTTCTCAAGGATAAAAGAACTTCTGGTGGAATCACCATGCCTGACCTAAAGCTTTACTACAGAGCAATTGTGATAAAAACTGCGTGGTACTGGTATAGACAAGTAGACCAATGGAATAGAATTGAAGACCCAGAAATGAACCCACACACCTATGGTCACTTGATCTTCGACAAGGGAGCAAAAACCATCCAGTGGAAGAAAGACAGCATTTTCAACAATTGGTGCTGGCACAACTGGTTGTTATCCTGTAGAAGAATGCGAATCGATCCATACTTATCTCCTTGTACTAAGGTCAAATCTAAGTGGATCAAGGAACTTCACATAAAACCAGAGACACTGAAACTTATAGAGGAGAAAGTGGGGAAAAGCCTTGAAGATATGGGCACAGGGGAAAAATTCCTGAACAGAACAGCAATGGCTTGTGCTGTAAGATCGAGAATTGACATATGGGACCTAATGAAACTCCAAAGTTTCTGCAAGGCAAAAGACACCGTCAATAAGACAAAAAGACCACCAACAGATTGGAAAGGATCTTTACCTATCCTAAATCAGATAGGGGACTAATATCCAACATATATAAAGAACCCAAGAAGGTGGACTTCAGAAAATCGAATAACCCCATTTAAAAAATGGGGCTCAGAAGTGAACAAAGAATTCTCACCTGAGGAATACCGAATGGCAGAGAAGCACCTGAAAAAATGTTCAACATCCTTAATCATCAGGGAAATGCAAATCAAAACAACCCTGAGATTCCACCTCATACCAGTCAGAATGGCTAAGATCAAAAATTCAGGTGACAGCAGATGCTGGCGTGGATGTGGAGAAAGAGGAGCACTCCTCCATTGTTGGTGGGATTGCAGGCTTGTACAACCACTCTGGAAATCAGTCTGGCGGTTCCTCAGGAAATTGGACATAGTACTACCAGAGGATCCCGCAATACCTCTCCTGGGCATATATCCAGAAGATGCCCCAACTGGTAAGAAGGACACATGCTCCACCATGTTCATAGCAGCCTTATTTATAATAGCCAGAAGCTGGAAAAAACCCAGATGCCCCTCAACAGAGGAATGGATACAGAAAATGTGGTACATCTACACAATGGAGTACTACTCAGCTATTAAAAAGAATGAATTTATGAAATTCCTAGCCAAATGGATGGACCTGGAGGGCATCATCCTGAGTGAGGTAACACATTCACAAAGAAACTCACACAATATGTACTCACTGATAAGTGGATATTAGCCCCAAACCTAGGATTCCCAAGATATAAGATACAATTTGCTAAACACATGAAACTCAAGAAGAATGAAGACTGAAGTGTGGACACTATGCCCCTCCTTAGAATTGGGAACAAAACACCCATGGAAGGAGTTACAGAGACAAAGTTTGGAGCTGAGATGAAAGGATGGACCATCTAGAGACTGCTATATCCAGGGATCCACCCCATAATCAGCATCCAAACTCTGACACCATTGCATACACTAGCAAGATTTTATTGAAAGGACCCAGATGTAGCTGTCTCTTGTGAGACTATGCCGGGGCCTAGCAAACACAGAAGTGGATGCTCACAGTCAGCTAATGGATGGATCACAGGGTTCCCAATGGAGGAGCTAGAGAAAGAACCCAAGGAGCTAAAGGGATCTGCAACCCTATAGGTGGAACAACATTATGAACTAACCAGTACCCTGGAGCTCTTGACTCTAGCTGCATATGTATCAAAAGATGGCCTAGTCGGCCATCACTGGAAAGAGAGGCCCATTGGACACGCAAATTTTATATGCCTCAGTACAGGGGAACGCCAGGGCCAAAAAGGGGGAGTGGGTGTGTAGGGGAGTGGGGGTGGATGGGTATGGGGGACTTTTGGTATAGCACTGGAAATGTAAATGAGCTAAATACCTAATAAAAATGGGGAAAAAAAGATTAAGAACTTACAAAAAAAAAAGATAAAGAAGTCAGAGCTTTCTCTGTTGTCATCTCTTTACTCTTTAGGACTTTGCCTTATGAGCTGTATTGGCGCCAGTGAACATAGTCTCCTTTGCTTTCCTTTGTTCTGAAGCCTGGCAACTTCAGGCGGTCAATCCTAGGGGTCCAAACAGCTGTTCCTATCTTATAGGATCATTGTCTTTGATATCTAGTTTTCAAAGCCTTTAAAATTGTTTCACAAATTGAATCCCGCCCCATTTTTAAAACAACTTACTTTCCATACTCTTCAATTCTGACATGTTTGTCCAAGAAAAATCCATATTTCATTACTACCATACTTAATATTGTTAAGACCATAGTATAAGATAAACCATATTCTATTTAAAATGTTTGACTTATTTTTCATGGTTTTGTTGCAGTGGTGGTGGTTTTATTTCTGTTTTTGTTTGAAACAGTGCCTCAACACTATAACAAATGATGGTTTTGAACTTGATCTGGTCTTCCTGTGTCAGCTCCCAAGTGATGGCATGTTAGGCATGTGCCACTTTGGGTTACTTCCTAGTAATGATTAGTAAGTGTATAAACATAGCATATGATGCTTGAAATATGAAAATTCAGAGTTTGGCTGGCTTCAGTATACCATCATGAAATTTCTAGAATACCATCACAAAAGTTCTAGAAAAGTTGACTCTCAAAGCTGCAGTTAGCATATTCATTGTTCAGAGAATGCTCTATTGTCAAATTAATGATTGTTAATACACCAACACATAGCATGCAATAAAAGAAGTGTAGGTTCAGCAGAAATAATGAAATTGTTTGCAACCATAGAGACTAATGTCATTGCAAATTTACATGTTACGTGGGTATTAAGGCAGTGGGTAAATAATAGGCAACATATTTTAAATCAGGAAAAAGACTCTTGTTTTTTTTTTCTGATAATGGAAAACAAAAATGTAGTTTAACCTCCACGCATCTACAAATTTTCTTAAATATAAGTGCTTCTAACAAAAAATAAGCAAGACAAAAACAAAAGCCCAGCCTCGTTTATCATTGAAAATGAATCTCTGTTAAAGAAATCAAATAAAAGCCTCTACCAGAGAAACAAAAAAAGTACTATTAGACATTCAAGTTTCATTACTATTGAGAGCGCTATAAAAAAGAAATGTCTCAGACTTGTGAATGACACTTTTGCTGTCTAATTTTGGCATCCATGTTTGCATAGACAAGATTATTTTATTTTATGATGATTCATATAAACCCCTGAATTATTTAACAATATGGATTTATTGTGATCTAAGTCACCTATATAGACTGCAGACAAGTAATTTTAAAAAATGAAAATATCAACTCTTAAAACCACTTTTAAGTTGATTTAAGTTTACTCCCCCCATGCCTTCTTCTTCCCTCCAACCCCTCCGAGGTTTCCTCCCCCTCAAGCCCTCTCACGTCTCCTCCACTTTTAAGTTGATTGCTTTTTATTTGATTATTTTTCACATACATAAATGCAAAGATAAAGAAATACAACCTGTTGCATATATTTTGTGAGATTTGGTTTCAGGATTTTCCAGTATGTGCTGGGCAGCCAATAGCCAGGCTTTGGTAGGGGCTAGTTCCGTCTTCTTTCAGTGGTCATTGAGCTTACAGTGCTGTCAGCACCCGTGAGTCCTCGTTCATAGGTGGATTTACTTGTAAGTATTAATATTTGGGTCTCCTGTTTTATTACATTAGTCTACATGTGCTTTTGTGCCAGTACTATATTGTTTTGATTATTATAGCTTTATAATATATCTTAAACTCTGCAATCTCAATCCCTTTAGTTTTTATTTTGCTCAGTATTGCATTGACTCTCTGGGGTCCATTTAAATTCCATATGATTTTGATTATTTTATATTATATTTCTTTAATGAATGTTATGGTATTTTAGTTGGGATTGCATTGACATTGTAAGTTTCTTCATGGTAAGATGGTCCCTTTTACAACATTGATTCTACTGATCTATGAACGTGGGATGTTTTTCCTTTTTCTGTTTTCTTCTTCAAGAGATACTACATTTTTATCGTAGAGATTTTTCATTTACTTGATTACTTATTCCAAGGCTTAAGTACTTATTACTTCTTACTGGTTATTTATTCCAAGGAATCTTATTGTGTTTGATGTTATTGTAGATGAAACTATGTGTATGATCTCTTTCTTTTCTGTCTGTTTTTGGTATACAGAAAGAGTACTGGTTTCTTTAGGCTGATTTTTTTTTTTTACCTTGCCACTTCGAGGAAATTTTGATTGTTTCTAAAAATTTTCTAGTGGAATTTGGGTGCTCTCATATATAATATCATATCGTCTATAAATGGAGTTATTTGACTTCTTTTCCTATTTGAATCCTTTTTATACCTTTGTGCATAGTTCTAGATTGTTCTCCTTCACTATCCAGTAATCTTGCTTTTATTTACTGGCAATAAAAAGGAAATTATTGTGTTGTGTAATAGCAGCAATACCAACAACCATAAAACAAAGTAAACATAATAAATGCCATTTATTGATCAGCACTTCCATGATTATTTTAAAAGTTTTATATATCTATTATTGAATTTTGTATACATTTGTTAAATGTATACTGTTGATTTTAAAAGTGAGCAAGTTTAGAGGAGTTGTCATATGTCCTGTGTTAAGGAAGTTTAAAGTAGAATTGAAACTAGGACCAGAATGTATTATTAAAAGTAATTGTATTAGATTTTTATAATATTTATATTAGATTTTAATATTAAATGTAGTTAATAGGTTTATGATATGTCATAAGGAGAAAACAATTGTTTGATTAATAGAAAGCAAAGTAATGTGTTTTTAGGTGTAATCCTTAAATCTGAACATGTGTTTCTTTCACTGTGTCTGTAATGCAGAGGTAATGGGAAGAAGTTTGAAGTTTAACAGCATATTGTCGTTATGTCTTTTACTTTTTGAAAATTGCTTTCACTAGGTTTTACTAAACATTGTGTCATAGTAGACAGATTGTAGGTTAATGGAGGGATTGTTAGGGATGTAGTCATTTAACCTAGTAGGTCAAGGCTTTGTTCTAAATGAAACCACCTTTGTGTCCCTGGATGAATACCTTGCTTCCACAAGCACTTTCTTCATTGTTATAAACAAAGTAGTGTTTATAGCAAAATAATAAAGCATTTTATTAAGATTACATTAGAGAGTATGTAAACGTTTGATAAAATCTTAAAAAGCATACATAAATGGAACGTAGTGCTGTTACTACACAGTGCATTGTACACAATACTGTGACATATTATGCATTTTTCCTCTAAAATGGAAGGAATTTGAAAACTTGGTTAGCAAAAAGTCACATGTAAGTGGTGACCATGAATAATTTTATTGTCATTCCTTTTTTTTCCAATTAGATATTTTCTTCATTTACATTTTAAATGCTATCCTGAAAGTCCCCTATACCCTCACTCCTCCCTGGTCCCCAACCCACCCATTCCCGCCTCCTGGCCCTGGCATTCCCCTGCGCTGGGTCATGTAATCTTCACAAGACCAAGGGCCTCTCCTTGATCAGAAGATGGCTGATCTTCTGCTACATATGCAGCTAGAGACACGAGCTCTGGGGGTACTGGTTAGTTCATATTGTTGTTCTACCTATAGGGTTGCAGACCTCTTCAGCTCTTTGGGTACTTTCTCTAGCTCCTACATTGGGGGCCCTGTGTTCCATCCAATAGATGACTGTGAGCATCCACCTCTGTATTTGCCAGGCACTGGCATAGCCTCACAAGAGACAGCTATATTAGGGTCCTGTCAGCAAAGTCTTGCTGGCATATGCAATAGTGTCTGGGTTTGGTGGATATTTATGGGATGGATCTCCGGGTGGGCAGTCTCTGAATGGTTCTTCCTTCTGTCTCAGCTCCCTTTGTCTCTGTAGCTCCCTCCATGGGTATTTTGTTCCCCATTCTAAGAAGGAATGAAGTATCCTCACTTTGGTCTTCCTTCTTCTTGAGTTTCATTTGTTTTTCAAATTGTATCTCGGGTATTCTAATTTCTGGGCTAATATCTACTTATCAGTGAGTGCATATCATATGTGTTCTTTTGTGATTGGGTTAATTCACTCAGGATGATATCCTCCAGATTCATCCATTTGCCTAAGAATTTTATAAATTCATTGTTTTTAATAGCTAAGTAACACTCCATTGTGTAAATGTACCACATTTTCTGTATCCATTCCTCTGTTGAGGGACATATGGATTCTTTCCAGCTTCTGGCTATTATAAATAAGGCTGCTATGAACATAGTGGAGCATGTGTCCTCATTATGAGTTGGAACTTCTTCTGGGTATATGCCCAAAAGAGGTATTGCGGGATCTTCCGGTTCTACTATATTCAATTTTCTGAGGAACTGCCAGATTGATTTCCAGAGTGGTTGTACAAGCTTTCAATCCCACCACCAATGGAGGAGTGTTTCTCTTTCTCCACACCCTCGCCAGCATCTACTGTCACCTGAGTTTTTGATCTTAGCCATTCTGACTGGTGTGAGGTGGAAATTCAGGGTTGTTTTGATTTGCATTTTCCTGATGATTAACGATGTTGAACATTTTTTCAGGTGCTTCTCATCCATTTGGTATTCCTCAAGTGAGAATTCTTTGTTTAGCTTTGTACCCCATTTTTAGTAGGGTTATTTGATTTTCTCAGTCCAGCTTCTTGAGTTCTTTGTATATACTGGATATTAGTCCCCTATCGGTTTTAGGCTTGGTAAAGAGCCTTTTCCAATCTGTTGGTGGCCCTTTTTGTCTTCTTGACACAGTGTCTTTTGCCTTACAGAAGCTTTGCAATTTTATGAGGTCCCATTTGTCGATTCTCGATCTTACAGCATAAGCCATTGCTGTTCTGTTCAGGAATTTTTCCCCCGTGCCCATATCATTGAGGCTTTCCCCCACTTCCTCTTGTATAAATAAACACATCTTTCCTAAGAATATGAGAACTACTTTGAGGACTGAGTCCCTGAAGTAAAATTCATGGAAGGAGACAACATGGTAAGATAATGTAATAACCTTGACTAGGGCAGACTGTTTTCCATATTAGAATCCACATTGTTTTAAGTTTCTACTACATAAAGTAAAGGGGTTAGAGATACTGCCTGTAAAAATCATGCTCTAGACTGTAGGCGTGCTTTTAAGATAAACAAACCCCCTGTAGCAGAGTGATGCAAAGATTGTGCTCTTCTCTCTGTGCTGAAATGGGAGAGTTCTTGCTATTTCAAATGCCCCGTGTTCTTTTTGCAAAGGGAGTTGGTCTTTTCTCAGAACATGTTTGTTGTAATTATATTTATTTCATTGTTTAAGTCTGTATCACCTTGGCAACAGTGTTCTATTACAAGAACAACACCTGAGTCTTACTAAAAAACTACCTTAAAGTAAGTTGCCTAATGAGCAAAGCTTCAGCTCTGTTTTTTTTTAAGTTAAAAATGTCATTTTTTTCTTGGATATTTTAACAAATAAATAAATTATCATGTTTGTTCCCATGAGACCTGGTTCTATATGTTAGTTCTTTCAATGGGGATGACCTTAATATTGTTGCAGGAGAAATGGGTAATTTCTTTCTGCCTACTTTTTTCCCCAGACTTTTCCCCGCCCCAGTTATATAAAACCATTATCATTACATGGTATGTTTTATACACATAATCTATCCTATATAAAGTGACTTTCTTCATTCTTCTATGTCGTCCTTTATTCTGTTTACTTTGAGATAATCATTTAAAATTCTCATCGCCAAAATTTCTTGATATTCTACAGAAAAATTGTTCCTGTATCTGAGTGTTAGTTAGCTAGTTCCTCTTCCTCAGCACCTTCTGTCTCTGTACACCTGGCCCCTTGTTTTGCCACTCTGTGAAGTTGGGTTCTTTTAGTCCATGTTTGCATTCAGTCTGCATCTGAGTTCCTGGCATTTGGTATGAATCTAATAATGCCTGTTGAACAAATGAATAAGAACATTCTGAAGCAAAATTCAGACTTCCTCCATTTGGACTCACAGTCTTCTACTTACCAGCTGTATGGTTTGGGGCAAATGGTTCTTATTTTAAAGTAGGATACCAAACTATTGCTCTTATCACATTGATATAACGACTCAGTATATCTCAGGTGTGGTATGACATGTGTGTGAACATGCACACTTATAAAATATTTTACTATACTATCATCATTTTTTCTTAAACTACCTCTAGTTCTTTTTCAAGTATAGTCTTTTCCCATTTTGATGATGGGACATTTTTCAGAAGGCTTTAGCTTGTCTACTTTTCTTGGGCTTAATTTATCAAGTGTTAGATATTAACTGGTTTCTGATTTTTGTTCTGGTGGCTTTGTATCTTAGTGATGAGGTCAAGTCTGAAACCAAAGTGAATACATGGATATTTCTGGTCATCCATTGACACAGCTTCCTTCAGTGGCTAAATTTGTGTCAATATCTATAGTATGACAAGGTGCTTTGCATACTAGACTCCTAGACCCTATTCAACTTAGATCTCAGGATTTCCTGTGATACTAAACCCAATTATTTTGAACACTAATACCAAATGCAATGATACCTGGGTTTAGCTTCTGAGAGTGGTTGGTTTCAGTAGAATTGTTGCCCTTTATAGGAGGAGACATAAGAGAGATTGTATCTTTCTACTCTCCATCATGTGAGGACACAGTACAAGACATCTCTCTGCAATTCAGAAAGTAGGTCTTCACTAGACACAAGATCTCCCAGCATCTTTATCTTAGATTTTTATTAGTCCATGAATTATTAAAGCCTGTTTTTTTTTTTTTTGTAACCCACACTAGTTTTTGTGATTTTGTTATCCTGGTTAATCACAAACACAATTTATCTATTCTGTTGTTCATGGGTAAAAATAGTTATATTAATATACTCAGTTTTCCCTACTCATGACATTTAGTTTGTTTGGCAATTTTTACATTAGATTTGATTAGGTATGACAAGATTTATCACTGTAGTTTTATCTTGTAGGTTCCCAATGCTGAAGGATTTTAATCACCTTTCAGATAGTTTATTTGGCCCTTCTCATAGCCTTTTCACCCCCCCATGCTTCTTTTTATTTATTCTTCTCTCATTCAATACATCCCACCACAGCCTCCCATCTCTTTACTCCTCCCAGCTCCCATTTCTACCTCCTCCATTTTTCATTCCTTTTTCAGAAAAGAGCAGTCTTCCCACTATTATCAACCAAGCATGGCATAGCATGGTACAGTAAGACTAGACATAAACCTTCACATGAAGGCTGGGCATGGAAACCTGGTAGGAAGCAAAGGGTCTGACGAACAGGCATAAGAGTCAGAGACATTGCCATTCACACTGTTAAGTCCTACAAAACCTAAAGGTAAACAAACATAGCATTTATACAGAAGGCCAAGTGCAGAGCTCTGTAGGCTCCATGCTTGCTGCTTCAGTCTCTCTGAGCCCCTATGAGCCCTCATTAGTTGATTCTGTGGGCTGTATTCTCCTGGTTTTCTTGACCCCTAAGGCTCCTAATATCCTTCCTCCCCTTCTTCCAAAGAGCTCCTTAAGCTCCTCCTAATATTTGCCTGTTGGTCTCTGCATCTGCTCCCAGCAGCTGACAGAGGAAGCTTCTCTATTGACAACTTGCATAGACACAGACCTATGAGTATAGCAGAATATCATTAGGAATCATTTTATTGACCTTTTTTTGTGAGTTGTGTTTGGTTCTACTCTAGGTCAGCCCTTTCTATGAAATGCTTTTTCAAATATCTAATGAGTTTTCCTTCAGTTGATCTGTTGTTTTCTTACTGATTTAAGAATCTCTTTTAATATTCTGAATATAAGTCCCATGTGACACATGTGAATTTCAAACACATTAGTTGATGCTATAGATTTTAGTACACATAATCAGTTATTTTCCTGTGGAAGTTAGTTTCATTGTCCTGTTTTTAAAATGTATATTTATTTCAAGGTTGTGAAAATATCTCATTGGTTTTTCTTACAATATATATGCAATCTATCTGGAGTTGACTTTTATATATGATATGAAATTACTTAAATAACAAGCTAACTCTAGAAGTCAGTAAATATGTGGTAGAAGTAAGCTTTGTCTTAGTAGCCTTACACATTTCCATATTGTCACTGAAGCCCTTGAATACAGTTCAGACTTCGTTGGTTTTCTTTGAGGGGGTCTCTGCTTGGACTAAGACTCATAGTCAAATGTATCCAGAATTGGAAAGTATCCTCAAAGGGGCTGGCAATTATAAATTCCCCTCAGAAAATTTGCTTCCTCTTTAAAATTTTGTATCATCACATTCTTACTACTTTTCAATTTTTGTGCCTCAGAATGTGTATGTAATTTATCTTATTTTTTAATTTGTTTAATTGAATTATTAGATGTGTTTGACTTATTATATAAAAGAGAATACAATTTAATTGTAAGATTATTGAATAGTATAAAATATATGGAATTTTGTATGATATACTTAACACATTAGTATTTATAACATATGTCATTTCATAACAACAATGTATGCTATATTATGTAACATGATTATGTAATACACTCAGTTATATACCATAGAACATTTTGATAAGTTGTGGAATGTAATTATGATGGTGATCCCATAAAATTGTAATGTAGATAAACAATGTGTAACTTGTTTACTTGTTTTTTATTGTCATGTTTAGAGACATAAAATATTTACAATCGTATTACAGTTACCTACTGAATTCTCTATAGTAATGCACTGCACAGGTCAACTGTATAAGAGAAATACACTATAAAATAAAGCATTTGCATTAAGTTTTTGCATCTATGTTTGTGTGGGTTGATTCTAAATGTTACACAATGCATAAATCACTCAACAATGCATTGTTTAGAATAATCCACTCATTATGTGATAGTGATTTATGACTATAATTTACTGTGGTTCATAATCTATTTACAGTTTTAAATATTACAACAAGTATACCTATGGAAATATTCATATTCTTTCACTTAAATTTATGGTTTGATCATAGACACAAGTTTTTCTATAATAAAATGTTTTATCTATTTTATTCATTTTTATTTTCCATAACTTCTTGAATGTACTCTATCCTTGATTATAATATGTCTAATTTGAGTCTTTCTGGAAGGCTTGTTGTTTCTATTACTATTGTAATCTTCATGTTTTAACAATCTCTAGCAAGCCCTTCTTATGCATTCCTCTTCCCTTGATTGTTTAGATACAACTCCCACTTTGTGTTTTATGCAGGCTAAAATTAGCTCCAGAAACTACCTTAGTAACATTTATATCCATTACTCTTAAGTGGCTACCAACATATTGAAATCTCATGCCCTAAGAATGTGCACCTATGTCAAATAATTGTTACATATCCAGGCTTACATTCCATCCTAATAATTAGCCATTCTTAAAAATTCTATTTCTAAGTATACATGCTAATTAGTTCTTGTGGCTTGGAGGAACATAGAACTTCTTGCTTAACTATCAAACTTACCAGAGCCTAGTATGCCCTCTAAACTTATTTACATAAGTTTTGTCCAGACAAAAGCACAAAGAGATTTTGATGTGTTAGTTTTCCGGGGATCAGTCTATACTAAGTCCTAAAACATGCTAGGATTTTATACTTCTGTGTCTAGGGTTTGATAAGCTAAAAGAGCAATCACCCTATTAGAGGGATAATTGACCCTGACTAGCATGATGGCTTAGGGAAGGTTTTACACAGTAGTGACAGAGAAGAACACTTGTGTAGAACCAAGATGATCACTTTTCAGGACTCTCTTGGACATTTGTCACTCTCTTGGACATTTGTCACTGGCTATGTGCAGTATGCTGTGCAGTAGACAAGGGTGATTAGAAGGGGCTCCTGGGCTGTGAGAATGAAAGTGTGGGTATTAGCACCAAATAATGTTGTATAATATACTGAATTAATGGTTGTTGAATTTAGAATGAAGGAATTTATAATGGTTCCTGAAGAAATGAATGGATACTAGTTAAGGTTTCAAGACTAGCCACAGTCATAAATAGTTAAGGTCTCAAGACTAGCTGTAGTAGTAGTGGTGGGCAGGGGTGGTGGTGGTTATTTTGCCAAATGACCTTTATTTTCTAAGGTTTTGCTCAGGAAATCCATAGGGAGAGTAGAAAAACTGCTTCCCATACCTATAGAGAAATTGATCTGGTAAAACCCAGTTGAATTCTGACAGCCAGGAGACATTTGTATATTCTGCTATGTACAGTTTGAATCACTTTCTCAACTCCTGCCTTCTGTACCCATCAGAGGAGATCCCTGCAGCTCACACTAGTGACACATATCTCCAGAATGTGAACATTTATGTTTTATGGTTTTATTATAGAGAGATTTTAATGAAGAGTTAGAGACAGAGGTAGAGGCAGTTGATTTAGTAGATCAATTGACTAATTATTATGGAGGCTAAGAAAGTTTAAACAAGCTTCTGTAAATTGTAGAGGGATCCCAGAAAACTGTTAAGTTTAAGACTGAGAACTTCAGAAATAGAAAGTTGATATTAGACCTCTTTATCTAAGGCTCAAAGACTAGGGACATTCAGGAAGTCACTGGCGTAAGGATCAGAGTCTACATGAACATGGAGTTCTAAATCCAAGAGAGGAGAAGAAGGGTACCTTTGCTCCAAGAAAGAGAGCATCCAGTTTTCCTCGGCTATTTGTTCTACCTAGACCCTCCAGTTGGATGGGGTCTGTCCATACTAAGGGCAAAGAAGTCCTCATCAGTCCACAGACATATCCTTCTGGAAATACTCTCAAAGATACACCGAGGAACAATGCTTTCCCAATTCTCGGCTTATATTTCTTAATCCGGTTATGTGACATAAAATTAACTGTCCTGCCATCCACTGGCAGAACTCAAGCAGTGTTCAAGTCCTAGTTCTCCTCTTAGACTTTTGCTTTGGTCTGCTCCTCCTACCCATTACTGCTCCTTTCTCTGTTTCATAGATCTAAAGCAGTTTCCTACCTACTCGTTATGTTTTTTCTTTATCCATTACTGTTGTCTCAGTAAATTTCTTGCATAACTAATTCCATCTTGCTGTGTACATCTGAGCTTTGAAGTAACATAATTGAATAGTCTGTAAATGTTCATGAATATATGTTTAATGTTTGACATAGAGGGCACACGATTTTATTTGCTACTTCAAGTCTCGATAGAACTGTAAAAACCACCTAAGCATTTTTAGGATTCAGTATCTTCATTTTGAGCTGAGGGAGGGCACATCTTGGTTGCTTTTTCATCCTGGTATCTTTGAAAAGAGCACATCATGCTAAGGTAAACACATACTTGGATGATTCTAGTCATTTATTCTCTTTGCTTTAACAGTGTGACGTGTGACAGGATGATGCATCTCTTTAGCTTGAGCTACAAGATACAAATAATACTAATTATATGGGTTTTCAGTGTTCCCTGATAAAATATGGTGACCCATTGGGTTCTGTATTTAGTAGCTATTGCAACTGCTCCACGAACCACAACCATCGTTTGAGCATTTATAACTCCTGCTGTTGACTGTCTTGTGTTTTGTTGTGTTAGTAGTTGAGCACTTTGAGAAAAAGACAATACTTTGAGTTCCCAAACTCTCCCGACAGTCATTATCTTTTCTAGCACATCTCTGGCACTATTTCAAATTAATACCAAAACATAGCCCCTAGATTCTGTTGCATGGCCCCAGCCAGCCACGTATAACAAATAGGACATTATGGGGTACCTGGGACCAAGACTTGACTTGTAAGCAGTTTTATGTAGTTTTCCAGCTTTAGAAGAGAAGACATACCTTCTTTATTTTGAAAGCTCAACTCTGCTGAGCCTTATTCATGATGAACTATTGGTGTTACTATTCTCTGACTAAGATATGCTTTGAGTCTAGTAATGAAATGCTAATGCCAGAAAATTCTTAAGAAATGTCATCAGGCTCCTGTGGGAGCCACCTTAATGCTTCATATAGTGCACCTCTGTCTTTGGCCAAAGAGGAGACGAACACTTACTAACAGTTGCTCTACTTTGAGAGTTTGCTAAGGTGAAGCTATGCCTTCAGCCTGAACAGCCCAAGAGGAGAACAGAGACATGATGCCTTTCAAAGATTCTTCCCTCAAATTCAGGCTTCAGAATAAAGTGGGAGAGAAAGGATGACAGAGGAGGAAAAGCTGACATTTAGAAAGTGAGTCACTGCTAGGTGTTTCATGTGAAGTATGTGTTATCTAACTTCAACATATGCCTTGCAGAGTGGAATTATTTCAGTTTACTGGTGTGAATAGACGCTAGAGCGTTAGTGCATCTACAGCCAGGTGTGTGCGAGTTCCTATACTCAACACAAGTGTATGATTCCTTGAGATTCAGGTTAGCACAAGAGAGAATTACAGAGAATTAGAGAAACTAGTTTGAAGTGAAACAATTGAAGTTATGGCTGAAGGAAGCAGTGAGGTGGCTGAGCGGGGAAAATCACTTGCCTCCAAGCCTGATAGCCTGAGTTCAATCTCTGGAACCCATGTGTAGAGAGAATGAACTGGACTCCTTAAGGTTGTTCTGCAGCCTCCACATGTTAGTCACAGTGCTTGCGCATGCACACACACACACACACACACACACACACACACACACACACACACTGTAAATTAAAAGTAAACACAAAATATCTTTTTTTACATTTTTATTAATTAATTTACTTTTTTACACTCCATATTTTATTCCCCCCTCTCCCCAATCCACACTCCAACTGTTCCACATCCCATACCTCCTCCCCATCCAGCTGTCTCCTTGTGGATGTCCCCATCCCCCATCCCACCTGACCTCTAAACTCCCTGGGGCCTCCAGTTTCTTGAGGGTTAGGTACATCATCTCTGATTGAACACAGACCCAGTAGTCTTCTACTGTATGTGTGTTGGGGACCTTATATCAGCTGCTGTATGCTGCCTGGTTGGTGTTCCAGTATCTGAGAGATATTGGGGATCCAGGTTAATTGAGACTGCTGGTCCTTCTACCTTCTCCTCAGCTTCTTTCAGTCTTCTCTAATTTAACAACAGGGGTCAGCTGCTTCTCTGTCCATTGGTTGGGTGCAAATATCTGCATCCGATTCTTTCAGCTGCTTGTTGGGTCTTTCAGGGGGCAGTCATGATAGGTCCCTTTTTGTGAGTGCTCCATAGCCTCAGTAATAGTGTCAGGCCTTGGGACCTCCCCTTGAGCTGGATGCCACTTTAGGCCTGTTGCTGGATCTTCTTTTCCTCAGACCCCTCTCCATTTCCATCCCTGTAATTCTTTCAGACAGGAAGGGGTATGACTGTAGGATGGCAACCCCTTCCCTCACTTGATGTCTGTCTTCCGACTGAAGGTGGGCTCTATAAGTTCCCTCTTTTTACTGTCAGGCATTTCATCTAAGGTCTTTCCCTTTGAGTCCTGAGAGTCTTTCACCTCCCAGGTCTCTGAAGGGTTCCCCTAATCTCCTTTCTCCTGAGGTTGCCTGTTTCCATCCTTTCTGCTGCCCCTCATGGCTTCAGTCCTTTCCCCTCACCCAATACCAGATCAGGTTCCCTTCTCTCCCACAGTCCCCCATCCACTTTCCCTTCCTCCCCACTTGTGAAGAAAGCTATCACAAAATATTTTTTTTAAAAAGAAAAGGTGGTTTAGGTTAGTGGTTGTAGTAGTTAAGAAAAGGGAGATAAATAGATGATGAAATGATAGAACCTGGATTGATGGTTTTATGAGCACTGGCTTAAGGAGTTAATGTATAGGAGTAATTTTTCTCCATACAAAGAACAACAAACTTACCAGGGTCTTCTCTGTAAGCACAGGGACCAAGGTTATGATGGGCAGGAGGCATATGAATTGAGGCTACGCTTAACTATCTATAACAGAAACCAAAATAATGTCTGATCAACAAGGTTACAGTTTCTTTTACTCTAATATAAAAACAGATAGTGTGATTTTTTTTTGTTTTGTTTTGACCATCACCTATGATGTCATCAGAGATCCATCTTCCACTTTTCTGTACTATCATACACTGTTCTTGGGAATATTCTCAGGAACTCTTAGATCAGCTCTACACATTCTGTTCCAATTTAAAAGCAACAAGGAGGAAAAGAAGGAGCATATCTTTCAGCAGAATCAACTGCTTTAAGGAGATTTTATCTAGAAAATGAATCTAGCAGCCATATCTTATGTTTGATGAGCTGCTGTTATCTGGTAAGCTGAGTTATTTCACATTTCTGTTGGGCACAGTGTTTCTTTCAACAGATTCAGGGCTTTGTTAGCCAAAGAATAATAGAAAGTGCCTGGATAAGTTACCAGCAGTCCCTAATCCAGCAAAAGACTCATCTGCTCGCCCAATGATATTTTCCTTAGCCTTTTATGATTACTAATAATACTAAGTCGTATTTTAAGCACCTATGATGTGCTATGAACTGTGTGATTCTTTCAAAGATTTTAACTTGGTATCAGAACCACACAAAATGATGTTTCTTTGTTTGGGAGAAGGGACATTTGATGTATATTACTTAGTGTTAAAAGTGTTACTGATGATGATTAAGATAATGTTAAATAAATATATCACATGTTTACTGAGTACTTCTGGTATAGTTGTTTCTGGGAGGAGCACTTTTAAGTCCCTATACAATCCAACTGCAGCATCACACTTATGTTGGTAATTATCAAAGCCACATGAAGTGTAAGACTAACCTCAACATTGTGTCCTAGTGTAGGCCATGAACAATCTACAGGGAGAATTTAAAAGTGACAGCCTTAGTCTTCATCCTTGAGTAACAAACAGTACAGTCAGTTGATCTAGATAGAATATAAATCATATAAAAAGCTGCACTATTACTTCACAGTGCTATATTTTAGGTTTGTCAGGTTGCAATGTGACCATAGAATTTAACAGGCGTGTTCAAGGAATATGGATTTATGGTCTTGGTCCTTGGAACAAACTTAGTAGCAGACACTCAGTTAAAGGGACATTATAAGAAGGAAAATGAAGGGGAAGTAGGTCTGGAGGAGGGGCACTGGGAGGAGCTGGGAGGAGTGAAAGGAGGGGGAAACTGGTCAGGATGCATAGTATGAAAGAAGACTCTATTTCAATAAAAAGGAGCATTGTACATGGGGACGTTGATTCTGTGATCACTCAGGCCTTAACTTGCTACATTCAAATGAGTGAAACAATTAAGAAAACAACTGAAAGAGGAGGGAAAATCTTGGAGAAAACAATCTCCTGGGACATGGAAGATAGAGATGATATTAAAGGCCTCTGAGCTTAGACCTTGCTTGCTGAAACTGGTTCTAGAACTAAGAGATCTTGGATGTTTGCAAAGTTGCCTTGCAATGGAAGTGTTTACATTTTCTTTCATGTAAGTTATTTCAAAATTGCAATGCAATGAGTATAAAAGAGGCAGAAATGGGAGATAAAAGAAGTGTTTATTATATCATCATCATTATTATTAATTATTACACTTCAGACAAGATTGAACCACTGTGAGGCTGTGTCCAACATAGACATGGCTCTTTAGGCAACTAAGGGGGCAAAGGGGGGCTGAGAAAGAGGATACATATGTTTTTCTCACTTCATGTGACCTCTCTTCTTAAACTAAGTTCCAGTATCACTCAAGAATTAACCAGTAACAAGTCATTAAATTAATGCATCAGCAAATACTCCTATTATAGAGAGAATATGTTTGATAATTTCCCACCAATCTGTAACTGACTGGGAAGTACTGCAGAGCAGTAAGCTTCTAAAAACATGTGATTCCACTTGAAGTGGGTCAGGATGGCTAAGTAGATTTTATTATGGGAGTAAGAGGAGTATATTCAAAGTGAAGAGAAAAGCTGGAGAAAAGAAGTGAAACAAAATATCATTGTTCGTTGAAGGTAATAATAGTAATGGTGGCAATTGCTTCCATTGAGAGTTATTTTCTGTGATTGTGCTACTATAATTTCTAAGACAAAAAACCCTACAAGGTAAGTGTTATTAATCCATTCACAAACTAGGAAACTAAACAAAAATTATGAAATATTTTTTATTAATCATTTTATTCATTTACATTTCAAATGATATCTCCCTTCCCGGTTACCCCTCCACAACCCCCCCTCCCATTCTCCTATCCACCTCCAATTTGCCTCTATGAGGGCGCTCCTCCACCCCCTCACTGTCTCCCACATCACCACTCCCAACATTCCCCTATGCTGGGGCATCAAGCCTCCACAGGACCAAGGGCCTCCTCTCCCACATATGTCAAAAAAGCCCATCTTCTGCTACATGTGCAGCTAGAGCTATTGATCCCACTGTGTATACTCTTTGTTTGGTAGTTTAGTCCCTGGAAACTCTGGGTAGTCCAGTTAGTTGATATTGTTCTTCCTGTGGGGTTGCAATCCTATTCAGTTCCTTCAACCCTTCCCCTAGCTCTTTCATTGGGATCCCGGGCTCAGTCCAATAGTTGGCTGTGAGTATCTGCATCTGTATTGGTCAGGTGCTGGAAGAACCTCTCAGGGAACATCCATGCCAGACTACTGTCAGCAAGTGCTTCTTGGCACCAGCAATAGTGTGGGGGTTTGGTGTTTGCAGATGGGATGAATTCCTAGGTGGGGCAGTCTCTGGATGGCCTTTCCTTCAGTCTCTGTTCCATTTTTTTTGTCCCTGAAATATTTACATAGATAATAAATTATAGCCAGAGTCTTTTTAGTCCAGTGATTGTATTTTTTGTTGTGCACAATTATTTTGATTATATTGTAGACCAGTATGTCACCAATAGCTGAAGAACACATAACCACTAAAATAGAGACAATTAAAATTATTATATCACACATAGGAGTGAAACTTGACATTTCCATAGCAAGCAAAACACAGGCAAATCAGTCCTTCACATCCTGTCTGTTCAATGGACGTGGGTCCATCAATCCTTCTTCCAGATTTACTATTAGTATTTCCTAATACTTTTTTCTATTTTGGAAATGAGTTGAAAATGTGACAGATGATAAAAAGAATAAGAGAAGTGAAGGAAACAGTAACGTGCCATTTATCAACTTCCAAGTCTGACCTCTTGTTAATCTAGTGCTGTCAGAGGGGAGAGAAAGGCCTGAACAGTTAGAAAAGGTACAGACCATATGTTACATACCATTGGTGTGCATCACACCTGTATGCTGTTACTGGTTTTGGGGAATAGCAAATGACTCTAGAAACATAGGGGCTTCCTATGAGATATCAGCAGGAAATGGTAACTGATGAAATGGCAGATTCTCCAAGAAACAGGCTGGTTTGGGGATGTTTAGTTTGAGAGGCTTGTTAGATAGGTCAGGTAGAGATATGGATGAAATTAGAGAAATACGTCTTGGGTGACATGAGTTAAGTTATAAAATTGGGGACTTCAATAAGTACTGATGGTATTTCAAATGTGTCAATGATTTGAGACATTCCCAGGGGGAATGCTTGAATTTTCAAAAGAGGAAAGCTATAATGACTGAACTTAGAAGGGGGATATTTAGTAATCAAGGCTGTGGGGGGAGAATCTTTCTTTTCAAAAGGATCAACTGATGGCCTAATTGGCCATCACTGGGAGGAAAGGCACTTGGTCTTGCGACGATTATATGCCCCAATACAGGGGAATGCCAGGATGAGGAAGCAAGAGTGGGTAGGTTGGGGAGCAGGGCAGGAGGAGGGTGGGGGGGGGCTTTCTGGATAGCATTTGAATTGTAAATGAAAAAAGTATCTAATAAAAAATTGTTTAAATAATAAAAAAAGAAAAGGATCAACCAGTGAAGGATGAGAAAAACTAGAATGAATATAGAATATAGTTAGTCAGATAAAGAAACTATTTTAAAATGACGGGTTTTCTGTCAAAATGCTACTATTAGGTTAAGTTTAGGGAGGATGATTGGCTTTAGATTTCAGAATGTGAAGGGCATTGGGGATGTTGGCAAAAGCAGACTCAGTTCAATAGTGTGGTCAAAGACATGGCTTTATTAAGTTTTAAAGAAGTATTATGAATATTTAATGATATGATGAATCTGATGCATGTAGCTCTGTGCCTGGTACACACACATATGTTATTCTATCCCTCTCTCAAATCCTTTTTACCTCTATCAAGCACAGAACAAAGGCATACAAATAGACAATGATAGTGTATATACATGAATATTGTAGGCCATAAAGAGAATAGAATGTGAAAATTAAAGAGTAGGCTGTACCTGATTGATTGAGTACCTAACAAAAATTGAGGACTTTTATTTTGTATACAACAGCGATTCATTGAAGATTTGTGATCAAGAAATTGTTCTGATAAAAACTGTCATGTTTTCTTATAATCTTTGTGCGCATAGGCAACTATGAAAGAGATTTATTGATTAAAATGATTTATGTCCAAATAATTTAAGTAATTTATGGAAAGGTTCTGCTTATTTTGGAAGGAAATGAAAGAATCACAGAGTCCTTTCATTATAAATTGTGTTAATAGTAAGAATTCATTTCCCCTCCTTTACCCATCTCTTTCTCAGTGTATTCGCCTTGGTGCTTTATAAAATTAAATGCATATCTTTGTATGAGAAAATTATCTGGCAGCATTCTAACATCAGGCCATAACTACAAACTGTCAGGCCATATCTGGCAGCTGTCTCATTTTTTTCATGTCTACATAATACTTTAAAATCAGATACTATAGCATCCAATAATTCAGAACATTTTATGTACTTGATTTGGGGAAAATTTTGGATGTGTGCATTTAAGAGGTTTTTATTCAGAGAACTAACCCTTACTATTTTGTCTTTTGCATATTTGTCGGAACTGAAGCATAGTCCACTTCTTCTAGTTAGGTTTTTTGGCTTAGCATACCTACAGGTACCATGACATTATTCTCAATCTCTCAGGAGATTTATACTGTGGCCTTTGCATTTTACAGAAAGAAAGGGGGGAAAGAAGGAAGGAATAGAGGGAGAGAGGGAGGAAGGGAGGAAGGAAGAAAAAAAAGAAAGGAAGGAAGGAAGGAGGAAGAAAGGAAGAAAGAAAGCAAAAAGAAAGAAAGCAAAAAGAAAGAGAAAAATATATCAAAGCTTCTATGTAGGCTTATTGTTTAAGGGAAGCAGGAAGAGCAACTAAGTGGGAGACAGCTACCTGACACTACCCTCAACTATACCATTGTTCTACTGATGTGTTGGCTTCTTCCAAGATAGCAACTTCTTTTTATTCTAATTCTCTTATATCAAAAGCAATGATTAAATATAATCTATTCATTTATCCTACAAATGTTCTCTCAGTTTCTGGTTTTGTTTGGTCAGGTCCCAGTAGAGGTGCTAAGATGAAGCAGATTTGCTTTCTATAGTGAGGAAACTTGAGTACTAGACACAGAAACCACAAATACATTATCTAAAATAAGCAGTAAAGGTAGAAGTAAAAGATTATAGTGTAATGGTACAGGTGTACTGGGTGATACTTCTTCCAGAAGAATTTAAGACTAAATTAAATATTTGCCATTAACCACAACATTATCTATCTATCTATCTATCTATCTATCTATCTATCTATCTATCTATCTATCTACATGCTCCCTTCCATTCTCCCCCTCAGAGAGTCCCCCCCTCATTCCCCTTACCTTCTCCTCTGAGAGGGTAGGGCTTTGCCTGAGTCTCTCTCCTACTCTGGCAAGTCTCTGTCAGATTAGGTGCATCCTCTCCCAGTGAGGCCAGACAAAGCAGTCGTGTTGGGGAATGGATACCACAGTTGGGCTACATACAGCTTTACGGAGAGCCTCTACTCCAGTTGTTGGAGGACACACATGGAGACTGAGCTGCAGTTTTCCTGCAGATGTGGGGGGAGGTCATCTCATCCTGCATATGTTCTTTAGTTGGTAACTCAGTTTCTGATAGCTTCCAAGGGTCCAGGTTAGTTGACTTCGTTGGTCTTCCTGTGGGGTTCCCATCTCCTTCAGGGTCTTAAATCCTCCCCCCAACTCTTTGTAAGAGTTCCTGACCAATGTTTAGCTGTGAGTATCTGTGTCTGTTTCAATCAGCTGCTGCTGCTAGAGCCTCTAAGAGGACAGAAATGTTGGGCTCCTGTCTGCAAGCATCACAGAGTATCATTAATAATGTCAAGGATTGGTGCTTGCCCATGGGATGGGTCTCAAACTGGGCTGGTTATTTACATACTATTGGTGAAACTGAAAATTGGTATAACTACTTTTTTGACACCTCCCCTAACTACTTTATTTTTAGACATTCATTGTAAAAGTCCAATCAGAAAAGCAACCATACAAATGACCTTTGACTTTGTAGATGATACAAGTTTTTCAGTTATAGAAATATAGGTTTTTTGTTTGTTTTGTTTATTGATTTTCCAAAATTGCCTAAGGTAAATGTTCCATTTGCACTATTTGTCATGACCAAGTGGCATAAGCTTTGTTATTGTGTTGAATTCATTACACAGAATGATGTTAACGTAAAGAATAAATGAACTGCAATTACATGTAAAAACATGGGAGAAATCTCACAACAGTAAAGTGAAAAGGTGATAAAATCCTATACTACACAATCTCATTTGGTAAAGATAAGGGCAGACAAAACCTGTATGCACTACTAAAAGTCTGGATAGAGATTAATTTTGACAAATGAATGTTACATGAAAAAATCATTTCAAAGTGACTGTTATGCTCTGCATTTTAGTAATGGGAGGTATATTTGCAGGTTACTGGACTCCTGAAAATATTAAAATATTGCTTTATAATTGTACAGTGTTTTATTTTATGTTATATTTTGATATACTTTTTACCAATATGAGTAAGACATAAGTGGATCATGGTAAAGAAAATGTATGCTAGTGTTTTCTCTTTCTCATATTTTCTAAATTTATATTATCTTACCATTTTCTATATTTTCCCTTTAACTTAATTTTAAGTTAATCATTATTTTACCTCACTTATTTCTCTTTTTGTGTGTGTGTTCAGTTGCAGATGCATTTACTTAAGAGCAGTCCATCTTGTATATTGGAACATCTCTCATAAGGACCTTGGACTTTCCATTTAGGTTACACTGGCTTTCCGTTGAGCCCTACAGATACACCTGTTGTCTTTCTGGTGTTTGGAGTAAAATTGTATTCTGTCATATATGACTGGTTCTTGTTACCCACATTTTAAAATATTATTCTTTTTTTTTCCATTTTTTATTAGGTATTTAACTCATTTACATTTCCAATGCTATACCAAAAGTCCCCCATATCCACCCACCCCCACTCCCCTGCCCACCCACTCCCCCTTTTTGGCCCTGGTATTCCCCTGTACTGGGGCATATAAAGTTTGCAAGTCCAATGGGCCTCTCTTTCCAGTGATGGCCGACTAGGCCATCTTTTGATATATATGCAGCTAGAGTCAAGAGCTCCGGGGTACTGGTTAGCTCATAATGTTGTTCCACCTATAGGGTTGCAGATCCCTTTAGCTCCTTGGCTACTTTCTCTAGCTCCTCCATTGGGAGCCCTATGATCCATCCATTAGCTGACTGTGAGCATCCACTTCTGTGTTTGCTGGGCCCCGGCATAGTCTCACAAGAGACAGCTACATCTGCGTCCTTTCAATAAAATCTTGCTAGTGTATGCAATGGTGTCAGCGTTTGGATGCTGATTATGGGGTGGATCCCTGGCTATGGCAGTCTCTACATGGTCCATCCTTTCATCTCAGCTCCAAACTCCGTCTCTGTAACTCCTTCCATGGGTGTTTTGTTCCCAAATCTAAGGAGGGGTAAAATATTATTCTTATTCTTATTATTTTAGTTATTCATTTTACATCCCAGTCCCTGCCCCCTGCCACCAGTCACCCCCTTTCTCAGTCCTTCCCCCAGTCTTCTCCCCTTCTCTGATCAGGTTGGTGTCACTAGGGTATCCCCTATTCTGGCACATCAAGTCTCTGAAAGGCTAGGTGCTTCCTCTCCCACTGAGGCCAGACAAGGCAGCCCAGCCAGAACATATTCTGTAAGACCCCCTTTTGGGTACCCCCACTCTAGTCTCGGGAGTGAGAGAGCACCCAAAGAAACATGAGAATCCGTCGTGCTGTAATCACATGAGGTAGTTAATGACAGAGCTCCGGACCAACATGCATCCCACACAGGAGATAATGGATGTCGGCCACAGGCTCAAAAGCTAGGGGTTTTTATGGGGTAAGGGTCTTAGGGGTGTGGAATTCAGCATAGCAACACCCTATTGGCTTATTCAATCATCAGCAGAAAAATTACATGTTCGTGCAGGGTGTCAGAGTTCTGTGAGTTGTTGACTCAGTTCAGATAGCCCTGTTATGTCCTCACATTCCTCTTTATCTTTCTGGTCAAGATGTTCCCAGGAATGTTTTAACTATGGGGCATACCTGGGTTTGTTTTTCTTTGCTCTCAACCCCAGGCAGCCTCTAGGCTCACAAACAACCAGCAGTTTCTGAGTACTTTATATGACTTACAGGTCTTGAAATTTCATCTTTCTTTCAATTCCACATATAGGCAAGGGCTTTTGGGGTAGCACCCATTCCAGCTGTTTGGTACCCATGTGAAGATCAAGCTGCATATCTACTACAAGTGTGTAGGAAGACCTAGGTCCAGCCTGTGTATGGTATATGTTCTTTGGTTCGTGGTCCAGTCTCTGAGAACCCCAAGGGTCCAGGTTAGTCGACTCAGTTGGTCTACCTGTGGAGTTCTTATCTCTTTAGAGGCTGAAATCCTTCCTCCTATTCTTCCATAAGACTCTCCAATTTCCGTCCACTGTTTGACTGTGTGTGCGTCTAAGGCAATTGCTAGGTGGAGACTCTCAGAGGATAATCATGCTAGACTCCTGTCCTCAAGAATAGCAGAGTATCATTAATAGTGTCAGGGATTTGTTCTTGCCCATGAGATGGATCTCAAGTTGGGCCAGTTATTATTGGTCAACTGTTCTCTCAGTCTCTGTTCCATCCCCCATCCCTGTATTATAGACAGGATAAAATTTAGGTGGAAAGTTTTGTGGGTAGGTTGATGTCCTTATCACTCCATTGGGGTACCTGCTTGGCTACAGGAGGTGACCTCTTCAGGTTCCATATTCCCAATTCTGTGATTCACAGTTAAGGACACCCCCATTGATTCTTGGGAGCTTCCCTTTTCCCAGGTCTCTGGCTTTCCCTGGAGATGCATCCTACTCCCCACCCCTGTCAGTTCAAATCTGTCAGCAGATTTCATTCTCATTGACATCTGGGCATCCCTCCTGTCCCAGTTTTTTTTTTTTAATACCTTTAAACCTTCTGCCTTTACTGTCTTTTATTTATTAATCATTTCATTTGTTTACATTTCAAATGTTATTCCCCATTCCTGGTTTCCCCTTCACAAACCCCTTACTCCTCTCCCCTCCAGTTTGCCTTTAAGAGGTACTCCCCCACCCATCCACTCCCACCTCACCTCTCTAGCATCTTTGTCTCCTAGATTTTTAAGTGGGTGCTGGTGAACAACTCATCTTTTCACTTTATTGAATGAGTTAATGTCCCAGCCCTATATATGCAAATTTTATCTCTTCTCATTCAATGCTTTTTTTAAGAGCATACAATGATATATTAAAAATTTTCCTTATAATTGATAAACACAGAAAAGAAGCATCTTCATTTCTAGTAATTGGAAGCAGTCTATATTTTCCTTCACTAACATAACTAGCTGTTTTCTTTACATGCATAGTTATTTGGCTACATGAAAACACTTTCCAACTTAAAGAATACTGCATGATGTATGACCACCGACAAGTTAAATTTTCCTAACAGCATTCAATATCCTGTGAGTTCAAGGACAGCCTAACCTATGCAACTATTTCTAAGCCAGCCATGGCTACGTTGTGAGATCCTGTTAAAAGTAAACTCAAAATCCTTTCTTATAAAATGGTAGTGGTAAGGGTGGTGTGTAAGATAGAGTATTGGGAACACTGACTTCCTTAAGTCCTTATAATTATTATATATGATAGTGCATATAAATAGAATATATAACTGAAGGTTTTCAATAAATAGTCATTTAAAAGCCGTTTAGAAAGGACACAAAAGAATTATGTGTTTTGTGTTCTTATTCAGACTACCATGTATATTTAGGGAAGAACAGAATAACTTGATTTGGAGTCTGGTCAGGCCATTGCCAAACAGATATCAAAAAGCATAGTGTCTTATAACATCCCCAGTGTGAGATTTTTTCTTTTTCTTTTTTTTTTTTTTTTCTGCTTGACTCCCTTGTGCTTTGGTAGTTCTACTGGTTGGGTATCCTAAGGCAATTTGTATAATTAAGCCTCTTAGTGTACCACAGCAGTTTAAGTGCTGTTTGGATCCAGTATCAGTGCAGTTCCTCTCCCATGGAGACTGAACCTTATCTGACAACCTCCCTAGGATCTCTAGGTCCATTTGATACAAATGATTCAGTGTTAAAGTCTTGTGCTAGATGAGAAACTTCTGATACCAAGACTTTCTGCTTCAATTTTTATGGAAGCAAAACAAACAAAAAACTAGAATAGAATGGGAATATATATATTGGAAGAGTATTTAACTAAATGTCTTTGCTTAAGGAATGCAGTAAGTGCATGAGATTGGTTTCACCTGCTCCACCTCCAGATCTTTATGGTGATTCCTTCCCTTTTTAAAAATCCATCCAACTTGAACCACTTTAAAGTTAGATACCAAGGAAACTTAGTATCTCAGGTCTTAGTAGCATAGATACTAAGAAACTTGAATTGCTGGTCATCTTTTTCCTTTTCTTTTTCCTCTTTGTGTATCACTAAACGACTAGTTTCTCTTCCGTTTGTTGGTTCCCATTGTGTATTTTTTAAAAGAAGTACTGTATCCAGATGCCAGCCAATAAATTGTCACACAATGGAAAAAAACGATATGCCACAGCATTGTAAGGTTTAATAAAATTAAATTTGCACCAAAAAAAAAAAAATCCATCCATCAAATGCCTGCTACTGTTTTTCAGACCCATCTAGTATCTCCTTTGAAGCTTTTTTTCCCCTTAGACTATGAGTCCCTGGAGAGGCACGGCTGTCTTTCTCATCTTTTTATCTGCCCAAGTAACACTGAACCTGGCATATTAAAGGTATTTGTCAAATGAGTTAACCCAGAAATAAATACCTAATAAAAAATATCTGAAGATAGCCTTGTTTCTCCCATGTAGCTCAAATACAATGTCCACAGATTTCCAAAACAATAGTTCTAGAAAGTTGGTTACATTTTTATTTTGTAACAGATCAGGTTCCGCCCTCCCCATCTACTTTCTCTCCCAAGTCCCTCCCTTCCTCCCCACTTATGATTGATTTCTTCTCTGGTATTGTGTGAGGAAAAAGGACTGAAGCCCTGAGGGCCTGCAGAAATAATGTAAACAGGAAACCTCAGGAAATAGGAGTTTGGGGGGAACCCCCAGAGTGCACCAGAGACTTGGGAGGTGAGAGTCTCACAGGACTCACCTTTGATGAAATGACTGGCACTAGGGAGAGGGAACTTATGGAGTCCACCTCCAGCAGGAAGACAGGACATCAAGTGAGGGATGGGGCTGCCATTTCACAGTCACAGCTCTGACCCATAATTGTTCCTGTCTGAAAGAATTACAGGGATGGAAATGGAGAGGAGCCTGAGGAAAGGAAGGTCCAGTAATAGGCCCAAAGTGGGATTCAGCCCAAGGGGAGGTCCCAAGGCCTGACACTATTACTGAGGCTATGGAGTGCTCACAAAAAGGGACCTAGCATGACTGCTCTCCGAAAGACCCAACAAGCAGCTGAAAGAGTCAGATGCAGATATTTGCACCCAACCAATGGACAGAAGCAGCTGAAAGAATTTGAGGAGAAGGGCGATCCTATAGGAGGACCAGCAGTCTTAATTAATCTGAACCCCTGAGATCTTTCAAACACTGGACCACCAAACAGACAGCATACACCAGCTGATATGAGGTCCTCAACGCACATACAGTAGAGGACTTCCAGGTCTCTGTTCATTCAGAGATGATGCACCTAACCCTCAAGAGATTGGAGGCCCAAGGGAGTTTAGAGGGTGGGGGTGGGTGGGTGCATCCATGTGGAGACAGGGTGTGATGGGGAGGAGGTGTAGAATGTGGAGCAGTTGGAGGGTGGGAAGGGAGGGGCGGGGAATGGAATATGGAGTGTATAAAATGAATTACAAGTAAAATTAAATATAAAAAATATATTTGGTTCAAGAGACAAAAAAAGCAATAAAACATCAAACTAAATTTTTGTTGTAACTGAGTCTAGATATAAACAATATTACCAAGGCTGAAGAAGTCCAAGCAAATGAAATCTGAATGTTAGCATATTATACATAGTGCTCTGCCTGTCAATAATAGATATAGGAGAGCCAGATGATTGTGGCTTAAGGAGATCGTAATCCTGCTGTAGGCTACTGCTAGACTTAAAAGCACCAGAGGTAGAATATAATTAAGGTATGAATTAGATAAGTTATATTTGAAGGAGAGGAAGTGATTACTAGAGCCAGATAAGATAGGAATGCTTCCTAGAAGAGGTGAGGCTCCAAGAAGACTTTAAACAATACATATGAGACCAAAGGCAGAGTAGGACCAGTGAAGAAAAGGAGCAAATAAAGGAAAGAGTTTGTTCATTTTGAGAAATTTGTGATAATCTTACTATTTGGAACAAAGGACTCCTTCAGGAAAGTCATCAATTTAACAAGAAAATACAATTATAAAGGAATACTGCTTGCTGAATTCAAGCTGAAGAATTTGGGTTATCCTAAACAGCAACATTTGAGAGATTAGGCAGTAGATTGTTGCAGGATGTGAGAGATTAGATAGTAGATTGTTGCATTATATCTGGATCTTGTACTTCATGTGGTTTGGAAGAAGGTATTCCATCCAGCTAATAGGGATGTTTAAGGTCTTCAGCCTCTCTCCAGGGCATAATCACTGCTAAGGACACATGGTTAGCTGTTATTTAGGTCACCGTTAATAGTTGTCTTAACTTTACTTTTTCTCAGGGCCATGGAGAAAATGCTCTTGAATTAAATTTCGAGTTATGAGTAAGAGCTCAGGCTGAAGAATTTTGTTTTTAACAGGCAGGTATTTGGAGGAAAACATGAGGGTAAGAGACTACACAGTGAATTGGAAGGGCTAGAGACCATAGCATAGGCTGACACAGAGCTTTCCCTACTATGGTGCCAAGAGTGTAGAGAATTGGCTAGGTCTAGTTTAATCTCAAATGCTTGGTGTCTTTGGGTAAAGAGATGGTTAGGTCAGAATCTTGATTTATATTCTTATAATCTTTGTAACCTTGGCTCTGTCATTTCACCTCCCTGAACAAACTTTACTTCCTGATATATAATTTAAGAATGCTTAATTAACAGAGCTATTATTAAAATTAAATTATATATATCTATATACATACCTATCTATCTATCTATCTATCTATCTATCTATCTATCTATCTATCACTCAAAGGTTCCCCTTTGAGTGATAGATATTTATTCCCCACACTAAGCAGTGTGGGGAATAAAGATTGAGCAGCTTCAGGCCACATCCCTGTGACAACTGTCATCAAGCTCTAGCAAAGAGGCTAAAAACTCTCATAAACAGGATCCTATAAATATAGATCAGAACATCCTCATTGACTGTCAAAAATAAGATTGGAGCAGCATTAAGGCACCAGATGAAACACAGCAGCACTTATCCACAGTGAAATCTATAAAGTGCTTTCGATTGCTCGGGGGATCTTTAGATATAGCATCATTTTCTCTATCTTATGGATGACTTGGCCACCTCCACCATGAATTTTTCATGATTCCCCTGACCCAGCAGCTCTAGCCTGCCGAGAGAGTAATACAGTATTGATTTTGGAGTTAGGTTTCTGCCTTTTTCACCACAACAGTATTTTTGTAGCCTAGAAACCTCAATCCTCTATTACTCATTAGAGACCAGGGCAACTTTTCTTAGATCTGGAATTCAGAAGGAGAATAATTTTGCTGCTAGTGTCAAAGATAGCCTTTATAGTAGAATTTTAACTGATCTCAATAATGAGAGTAGCTGTTACTAAAAACTATTCTAACTGAACCAGCAGTGATATGATTATCAAGAATGCCAGGAAGACAGTAGTTACCTTTCCCTCGGTAATTAGAATGTTTTGCTAAGTATATAGGTATAGCTTTCTGAGTGAACTTATTAAAATATATCAGAGGCTAAATATGAAGAAAAATAAATTCAACTGGCAAATCCTGTATCTGGTTGTTTGTTTTTCTTGTGTCTAACTTTTGGAATAGATGTCTAGGTGGTTCTTATTTTCTTGGCCTCTGGTCATATAAGAGAAATGAAAGAAGGGCATGCTGTTGGTAGTTTTTATTTAAACTGCTTTTAAGAAATCAAAAAATCCATATCTTACATCCTGTGAAAACTCATTCTTGGCATTTCCATGGTAACAAGACTTTTAAAAGGGAGTTAACTGAAATTTAGCTGCATATATTATTTCTTTGTGATTCATACTTCATAAAAATGCAAATGTCACACTAATACATGTTTTACCTTAACATTTTATACTTCCATTTATTCGTAATTGATCTAATGTTTTCTTTAATTAAATTTTGTGCTTCCTTGAATGTTTTTTCTCCTCTTTTCCCTACAGTGCTTTTTTTCCTGTGGTCCCATCAAACTATACATTTCTCTGGGTGACATGCAATTTAGGAAACTGTCACATGGGAGATCAATCATCCCAGTCTAGAAACTCAGCAGAAGGCTTCTGGAAAACTGTCCTGTCTCTCAATTCAGCTGTTCCTTTACTTTTGTGGAATATTAGTATCTCCTTCGTTGCCCTTGGGCAGACTTTCCCCACTTGGCATTTTCCATCAGATTCTGAGTCAGGGTACTGTAATGGAAAGAACATTGCCAGTATGTTTTGGGATAAAGTATGGCCTCTACTACTGTCTAGCCTCATAACCTTGAGTAAATCATTCAAATTTTTGACCTTTTATCTATAACAGGTGATACAGATGTAGAATAATATGTTTATCAGAGCTCAAACAAAACAATGTTAATAACGTGACATAAAACCTTACACAAGATATATGCTTAATAAATTTGTCTTTGGGTCTGTTGTAGTAATGATAGTAATTTAAAAATTAGGAGTTGGAGAAAATTTTATTCAAAGAGAAGACTGTGTGTATTTCAAACTGATAGCCTTCCAGACAGGAAGAATGAAACTCTAAGGAATAAAATATTATTCCTGGAGAAAGGTGTCGGATTTGCTTCTTCTCTTCAGGGGGCAAGGGAGTAAGACTAAATAGTACAGTGTGGGAGGGACCTGTGTTGACACAGCCATTGGCATACCAGGGCACCTTAAGGATTGAAGTCTCAGAGTAGAAGCACTTGTATTCACATAGCCTGAAACAAGAGTCAGAGAAGAAGCACTTGTATTCACATAGCCTGAAACAAGAGTCAGTGCACAGCACAGGCACGATGTTTTTGACCCTTTTCGAATGCTTTACAGGCAGGACTTTCTCGGGTAGTGTCTGGGTTCACATAATGGTTATGGTGGGCATTTTGAGTGTCTCTTCTGTCAGGCCTTTCAGGGCTGGCCAGTGAAGAAGCTCCTCGCCACATTGCTTTTCCTCTCTAGAGTCAAGCATTTGTAACTTGTTTCTTTCCGAACTTCTCAGCTCATAGGGATCGGAACAGGTTCATAATTCCCTGAAGATGAATCCTTCATGAACAACTCTCCTCAGTATCTTTCCCCTCTGTCCTTCTTTTTATTCCCACTGCTTCTTAGTGTGTCTCTCTCTCTCTCTTTTTTTTAAAGCTTTACTTCAGGAAGTATCTGTTAAAGCAGAGTTTAAAAAACTCATCTGAAGTCAAACACCGTCTTTGCCGCTGACTGGGTACATAATCTTAGGACAGTCATTTTGATTTCTTTGATCCTCTAATTGCTCACTCAAAAGTAGAACAGTGATTCTTACCCACGCAAAATTCCTATAACAATGCAGTTAGTTAATATACTTGATGTACTATCACAGATTGGACCCTAGTAAACATCATTTTGCACTTTTCCTTTATCTGGACTTTTACAGTTGCCTTGGTGCTTCCTATAGAAGGGTGATGTCACTCTCACCTTCGCTATCCTTCAGGAAGCTGCTGCCATGAGTTTTTCATGGAGAGAAAGGCAGGAACCTAGTTTTATTTATGTGTGGCCTCACTCTGTTTTTCCTCGTATGTTCTCTAGCCATGGTGGACCTAGTCCACAATCTGATGAATGTGCCACATCGTCTCCTTAAACTTGGCCCTTCTGCCCCAGTGAAATTCTGTCTACTTGAGGATAGTCTTTCTCTTCTTAGCAATTTTAAACTAATTTAGCAAATATTTGACTTGAGAAGACTCGTCACCAGAAAAAAATTTATTGATCTCCAATAAGTACTAGTATCCACATTTTGTGTTTCAGTTGCACCTTGTGCTTTTCACTATTTAAACCTTCAGAATCAGTTGCTTAATTAAAATTGTCATTTCATATTTATATTTACTGTATGACTACCAGCCATTTAAAGCAAAAAAGCATTATCTGTTTTGTTCAGTGACTTTTAAATGCTAAGTATGGTGCCTGCATTGAAGTTAAGAACTCTCTAAAGGTTTCTTAGCCTTTTGATCCTTAATATTATTCAAATTAGTTGAAAGTGACTGCCATCTAGGAGAGGAACTATGCATATCTTGGGTGGTGGGCCATTTGATGTCTAGTATAATAATAATACACAACAAATAGTGACTTAAATCCGAGTTATAGAGAAAAGCCAGAGTGCATGTACTTTAATGTAAATTTTTCTTTCATTTTTAAAAGCTCTTCTGGTTTCATTAGGGAATTATTTTCCATACTGCTTGCTATACAACACTCTTCTGAAAACCGCTGACATTTATAAAAAGGCTTTACTCCATCTCCTTCAATGAAAATAGCAATGAACATGAACATTTTCAAAGTTTTGAGGAGTCTGGCAGTAATGGAAATTAACCATGTTGCTTAACCCTGCGTTTCTAAGTTGAATTTTACCATTGACCTTCTTTTACTCTGAGTACCTGCTAACATTTGGTACAATACAAACTGTCTAGGAAAGTTAAGGACTAGCACATTTTTTCACACTTATCATAATGCTAGGATTTTGCAAAAGTTTAGAACTTTCAACTAAACACACTATAAATGCCCTTTATCATACTGTGCCACTCTACAGTAAGTAAAGGCTTCATTTTGGAAGATAAGTGGAGATCATGAAGCAGATATATACTGCTACTGCCAAGCATATGCAGAAGGGGGATACCAGCATTTTCTTCTGTAGTATACTGTGATGGTTATGGTCCAAGGCTCACCCGGGCAGAATTCTTAAACATAATTTTGGCTCAATACTTGTCATTTGTGAGCTTTTCTTGAATTTCCCATTCTTTACTGTTTGGCAGTTGCCTCTTTTGTCCAATAAGGATCAGAGCTGGAGCAACTCCCTGAAGATAAAGAGACAAGATACTGGGAAACCTTCCACTGAGGCTCTGGGTATGTCTGGAAAGAGAGATGCTCTTACTCTAAGTTCTCTAGGCCGAACTGCTCAAGGAAAGAGAGTTGGACAGAGAAAAGGAGAAAGTGACTGTGGGATTCTGTTTAGGCTCTGCCATTGAAGTTAGTGACAAATACTTTGCTGTGGGCAATGGCTTTATTTGTGACTTTGGTTTTTATTGTCAAAGCACACACATTTCACCTTCTTGTCCTTTATGGTATGGTATAATTGCATTCCACTCTTGGTTGTCCAGTATGGGAAGTCAGCCATCTTTCATGTGAAAATAAGTGAAAGGTCTCAGGTCTCTGTTCTGAATGTGTGGTTCTCTGTTGCTATTTTAGTGGCTCTCTACAGCTTGAAAGAGTGTTTTCAAATGATTTTGTTTGTCATATTGCATGATATTTATTTAGGTATTCCCTGAAAATAAAAAGAGTGCCTCATAGGCAAAAAATTGGGGGAAATTTAACTTTAATTAAAATTCAGTGGACTATTCTACTCTAGATGTTCTTAATAATATTTAACTAAACTCAGAAGATTAAAAAAGTAGTACACGAAGAAAAATAAATTTCTGCTCTCTCTTGCTATACATTTCTTTTTCCTAGAGAAAATCAGTTGTATTATATACCCTCTAAATAGATTCATGTACAAGTAGTCACATTTGTAAATTTGTTTCTTATATATCTTCTAAATACTTTCATATATCAGAAGTTACAGCTCTCTATTTTCCCAACACTTTAATATTAGCATGCTTTGTGTTGCATTTTCCCTCTTTCTGCTTTTCATCAAGCAGATGTTTTGTAAATAATAATAATAGCTATTATTTCATGCCTCTATGGTAGTATATTATCTTGTTGTTGTTATTGTTGTTTTCTTGAGACAGGGTTTCTTTGTGCAGCCCTGGCTCTCCTGTAACTTGCTTTGTAGACCAGGCTAACCTCGAATTCAGAAATTCACTGTCTCTGCCTTCTGAGTGCTGGGAGAAAAGATGTGTGTCATCAACACTGAGATGCCCCACATTCATCTAGGGATATTATTTGTAAAATTTTTATAACTCTGTAAAACAGATCATAATTGTGCTTGTTTTACAGTCAGAGGGAAAATGGAAGAACAGAGGCTATGAATCTACCATAGGTCACATGATAACTGATAAAACTGGATTTAAGTTGTGTCACTTTGAGAGAACCTCTCCCAATGTATTAAACACCTCCCTCCAGTCTTACATGTTGCTATGTAGTTAAGTGTTCATAATATTTAATTAATAATTTTTTATAAAATATAGTTTTATGTTTACTTTTATTATTTTTATTTTTGGTTTTCTCTATGTAGATTTTTGTATAGGAATAAATAGTTGTATTCAGTTTGTCACATTATAAAATATTCAGTGATGAATACTTTTTGACTAAAGTGATTTTACACAAAAATAAGTGTATCTATAACATTAGTTCCTAGAAATAGTTTTCATGTATTAATAAATACAATTTAAATTATGTTGTTTGCTGTTAAATTGCCTACTATAGGAATACATTTCATTGAATCAGGTTAAATTCCTGTTTTTATAAATTATAAAAGATAGGGTATCAATTATCATATTTTAACCTAGTAATTATCTATACTTTTATCAGGGAGTAAACCAAGATACAATCTATTTAATCTCCTTGATTCAGGCACTAAAGAGACCTTCTAAAGATAATTTTAATGTGATAAGAAATTAGACTAAAAGTTACTTTGTATTGTCAGACTAAACTGACATTTTTGAAGAATGTTAATGACAAAGTATTTCTTCCTGACAGGGTGACTCTTATCACTGGTCCCTACTCAATAACAGTCACTGCTTGTACCAAATACTTGTGTGTGATTGTCAAACCACTTATAATAAAATTTGAATTGGCTGCAATTTTAGGTTCTTAACAAAAACTTTATCAAGTTATATACTACTATATACACAATAGAACCAAATCATTTATCATGTATAATTTAATGGCATTTAAAACAGATTGATACATCACCATTACAAGAACTTACTAACGCAACTAGTAATAAAAAGCAAAACTATCAAAACTGTAAGAAGTATACATCCATTACCAAAATTAAGACATTTCTACCATCCTTAAACATTTCCCTGTCTCAAAGGCTCTGAAGTGGGTAGGAACTACACAGGAAGACCAACAAAGTCAATTAACCTGGACCCTTGGGAGCTCTCATAGACTGAGCCACCAACCAAAGAGCATACATGGGCGGGACCAAGGAACTGGCACATAAGTAGCAGATGTGCAGCTCAGTATCCATGTGGGTCCCTCAACAACTGGAGTGGGGACTGTCCCTAAAGCTGTTGCCTATCTGTGAAATCCAACAGGATTGCCTAGTCTGGCCTCAGGGGGAGAGGATGTTCCTAATCTGACAGAGACTTCATGTGCCAGGGTGGGGGTATATCCAGGGGAGAACGCTCTCAGATGGGGAAAGGACTCTGTGAGGGGTTGAAAAGGAGGGGGCAGTAATTAGGATGTAAAATAATTGATTTAGGTATGTAAAAGCAAAAAAGTCTCTGTCTCTGTTTTCCCAATCCTGTGGATAGCGCTAGGGAAGCCTTGTTAGCCTGATGCCTGTATTACCCAGCTACAGGCTTTTGACCAGGATTATAGTATCAGATGTGAATTCCCATCTTCAGAGCTGGCCTTGAACCAATCAAAATGCATTTGCCTTCTCTGATATATTTATGAAACTATGGGTATAACCTTTTAGCTTTTCATCTTGACAAATACTGTGAAGACCTTTACTGCAGTATTGTATTTGTTAAGTTTCACTATACTTTCTCATATTTCTTGGTCTGAATTTCCCATGGTTCTCAGAAGGTCTCAGCTGCATGGCTGTCATAGCAGCAGGTCATTTTTTATATGAAATCTTGCTACTGTCCTCTCAGTTGCCAGAATGTATGCACAGTTTCAAGGGAGAAGACTTGTCTAGACTCTTCCTCCTCCTCCTCCTCCTCCTCCTGCTGCTGCTGCTGCTGCTGCTGCTGCTGCTGCTGCTGCTGCTGCTGCTGCTACATCTCTGGGTAGAGCCTCCTTCCCATCAATTGCTTGGAGTGCAAATTGCTTTTGTGATAGCTGTTCTTAAGGTTTCCTCAGACTTTCCTGGAAACTCTGGTTTACTCTACCCAAAAGTTTTCTGTAATTGCCATCTTTACCAGGCAGAATTTTTATCCTACTCTAACCTTATTTTGAGTTCAAGATGTCTAGAGGCTAACAGTCCATTTGTGTGTGTGTGTGTGTGTCTGTCTGTGTCTGTGTGTGTGTGTATGTGTCTGTGTGTCTGTGTGTATGTGTGTGTAGTGGAAAGCACTTGAATTCATGATATCATAGTTGTTTTTCAGTGTCACACTGTGATCTTGTTTAGCTAGTGACATGCCCCAAATCTCCTACTTTTGCCTCCACTGTGCTGGAAGTATAGGTGTATGAAGCTCTATATGCAATATACTTATAATTTAAAAAAATATATTATACCCCAAATATATAACAAAAATTAAAATGGCCCATTTTATTTTGTGCTAAGGAATTGAAGAGCCTTAGAAGTTTGCTGTTTAATTGCATTTTTCTATTATAAAAAAGGAAGGAAGAAGAATAGCAATAAGAAAAGAGATATGAAGAGAAAGGAAAATGAAGGAATAAAAACGAGCAGAAGAACAAGAAGAGAAAAAACACTACCTTGCAGAAAGATGAAATCTGGTAATAGAGGGAAGCTCTGACATGAATGATATTTGCAAATAATAAGTTCCTGTTGTGGGCTCTAAAATCTTAAAAATCTGTTGTTTGTGCTTCTTTCTCACTACATACCTGTTGTGTTACCAGGGAACTGTTTAGCAACATGATGCCAGACTTTCAATTGAGGCTTTTGTTCTCATGCACCCTTAAAATTAGTGAAAAGACACAAGCTCTGGTGGTGGGGGGGGACTGGTTACTTCATATTGTTGCTCCTCTTATAGGGTTGCAGACCCCTTTAGCTCCTTGGGTACTTTTCCTTCATTGGGGGTCCTGTGTTCCATCCAATAGATGACTGTGAATATCCACTTCTGTATTTGCCAGGCACAGGCATAGCCTCACAAAAGATAGCTATATCAGGTTCCTGTCAGCAAAATCTTGCTGGTGTATGCAATACTTTCTGGGTTTGGTGGTTGTTTATGGGCTGGATCCCCGGGTGGGGCAGAATCTGGATGGTCCTTCCTTCTAGTTGCATATGTAGCAGAGGATGGCCTAGTTGACTATCATTGTGAGGAGAGGCCCTTGGTTTTGCAAAGATTATATGCACTAGTACAGGGGAATGCCAGAGCCAGGAAGCAGAAGTGGGTGGGTTGGGGAGCAGGCCAGGGGGAGGGTATAGGGGACTTTTGGAGAGGAACTAGGAAAGGGGAAAGCATTTGAAATGTAAATGAAGAAAATGTCTAATAAAAATTAGTGAAAAGAACAGAACCTTTGGATACAGCGATCTAGTCAGGAGAAATTTAGTTTGATTCAAAGAAGCATTTATAGATGATTTATAGATACTATATAAAGAACTTTCATACATAAAAGTGACACAGGAAGAATAGGACCTGGTGTCAAATGGTGAGATCACTCACCATCTCACAGGGAGATAAGCAATAGGATTGTGAGGACATAAACAAGGGGACCTTAGAAAAGAAGACACCAAGATGATCTCTATGCTCAGCCTTGAAAGATAAGTAAAAATGGAACATACCATGAAGAAGAGGAAGGGGGGAGCATGGGGTAGGCAAGAATTCTCCATGGAAACAACTGGCAAGTGAAGATACAACTGTGATGATTTCCAATTATAAATGTAGATGGATAAGTGATTTAATAAAACTTAGTTGATTTTCTTTTGATTTTTAAATACATTTGTAGTACTGGTTAATCTTAGATAAGAGACTTAGAATTAAGCTCTGACTGGTTTCATAGCAATGTTACTCTAATGAGAACATTGCTTTAATAAAGTATGCATTCATCCATTCGTTCCCTTAGTAATTATTGATTATTGCACACTAGAAACTATATTATGCTGAGATATATACTCTTCTAATGGTGTCAGTTTGAGCAAAGATCTTGATATTTCTGAGTCTTAGTTTTATATTTGAAATAGGGAATATTAATACCATGCTCATAAAATTGTGTCGTGGATTAAACTAACTTGCATATAAGAACCAGTAAGATGGCTAAGTAGGTAGAGGTGCTTGCCCACAAGCCTGACAACCCAAATTTGACTGCTTGATCCTATGTGGTGGAAGAAGAAAGGAGACTTTTCTGCAGAGTCCACTACATACATACATAACATTGGAGGTGCTACCGTCTCTTGTGAGACTATGCCGGGGCCTAGCAAACACAGAAGTGGATGCTCACAGTCAGCTAGTGGATGGATCACAGGGCCCCCAATGGAGGAGCTAGAGAAAATACCCAAGGAGCTGAAGGGATCTGCAACCCTATGGGTGGAACAACGTTATGAACTAACCAGTACCCCGGAGCTCTTGACTCTAGCTGCATATGTATCAAAAGATGGCCTAGTCGGCCATCACTGGAAAGAGAGGCCCATTGGACTTGCAAACTTTATATGCCCCAGTACAGGGGAACGCCAGGGCCAAAAAATGGGAGGGTATGGGGGACTTTTGGGATAGCATTGGAAATGTAATTGAGGAAAATATGTAATAAAAAAAGAAAAGAAAGTTTAAATAGAAATGTAAAACATGATTTAAACTGCATAGAGCTGTTTTGAAAACTCTGCGGTGCTATCCTAGCATTTTTACAAAGTGTTTCATGTGAGGATTCCATTTTATGAACCGAAATGAAATTTGTTAGTCAGAGAAATTTCCAGGGTCCAGGAGGATAAACTAATCCCTCTCCAGGAATACCCCCGTGTTTTGAACATACACATATTTGTAAGATATCGGCCATCAGTGTAAAGAGAGGCCCATTGGTCTTGCAAACTTTATATGCCTAAGTACAGGGGAACACCAGGGCCAAGAAGTGGGAGTGGGGGGAGAGGAGAGTGGAGGGGAGGGCATGGGGGACTTTTGGGATAGTATTGGAAATGTAAATGAAGAAATACCTAATTTAAAAAAGGGGGGGGGGAATAAAATAAAATGCTTTTCCAACTCCTCTTAAAAAATCGCTGTAGTGATATATTCAGTTATTTAACACCACTATTTCTTTGGATATCAAAGATATTCTTAATTATTAATTAAGGATACTTGCAATACCAAGTGTGTTTTCTTCTCTTCAATATTAACAACCTACTTTACAAAGGCCAATTAGTAACTGAATCTAAGGTAGCTTCTGTCCCTGAGGGCGAATGGCCTCATTGTCACATCAGAGCTTGGTCTTCCTAGGACCAGCTCCCATCCTGAAGCTGTGTATTGTAGGATTACTAGGCTTGCCTCACTGAATCAAAGGATTTCCCTGCCACTTAAGACTCTCCAGGGGATTTATGATCTCTGAGACAGGCCCCGAGGTTGGAGATCTTTTCCTGGAGCAGAAGATGCTCCTGTCCTCTTGTCATTTAGAAAATCCCTATGGTTTTGTGACCAGGAACTAGTTGAAAATCAACTATTTTCGTTATCTCACAGCTTCATGCCCTCTAAGGCAGAAACCACTTTTTCTAAAGTCAGTGATTATTTTCATGAAGCTGAGGGTTAGATCTAGCTTTGGAAAATGTCATTGAAAAAATATTATTAGTATCACACAGGTTCTGGAATATCTTGAAAAGGCATTGCCAATTAAGTGTTCATCTACATGTAAATAGAAGGTGAAAGTTTACCCAATGAGATAAAATTGTTATCTCTAATAATTTTACTATCACATATCCAAGGGGAGTCTGAGATTGTAAACAAATTTGTGTGCACTGGTTAAAAAATGGCTAAACATTTGCGAAGCTTTTCCTAATATCTTCAACTCTAACATGCCTGTTGCCTGTTCTAGGAATCAGTGTCTCCCTATGATGGACAGAATCTTATACGTAGGAACTTCTTTGTTCACTCTGACATTTGGAGATTTTGAACAAGTTTCTTAACTTATCTGAGCCTCAGTTTACTCAAGTCTAATGCCATTTATAAAATGAAGCAGAAAGTATAGTGGATACCTAGTAGACAGATCAGAGAAGTTACTTTCACTTCTCCTGAGCTGCTTTGGGGAACCTCTTCTTCCTCTCAGCCTTTCTTGCTTCCCTCCACACCACACCCTTATTCACTGCCTGACTTTCCATTCGTCAATCACAAGCATAATGCTCCCAGTGCTCTGGAAATTAACTAAGCAAATATACTGTGTAAGGGTACAAAGTATTAACTGTGAGAAAGAGTTATTTTGGATCTAGAGAGCTACTGGTGAGTTCTTGAGTAATTCTTTAGTACTTAAAAAGTGATACTTTGTGTGTTTTTTGTTGGAAGTGAAACTATGCATGCAATATTTTTAGCAAAGGTAAGCTGAAAAAGCCCTACTGATGCAGAAGTGAAGGGAAATATGGACTGCAATATTTCAGAATCATCTTTCACACTTCTTTTTTTATTTTCCTTGTTTTATTGGGGTAGCAATAGTAATACCCATGATTAATAATCCATGTGATAATACCAATTCTTAGCTTATCAAGATGAGAGGTCCCTCTAAGAACTAATGGGGTTATCCTTCTTATTCTCATCAGTAACTGATTGGAAGTGATGAGTTTTATTTTTAAATTATAAATGTGGTTAGGAAGAGGACAATGATTTTTATGTTTAAAAACTAAGATCCAGAGACAGAGCTTAAGAGTTGCTTTCTTGATTCTCTCTTCTCACTCCCCACATCCAGTCATACAATGTTACAAACTTTTCTTTCTAAATAGTTGTCAAATTGGTTTCCTCATTGTATGTATTGCTTCTTTGGCATACGTGTTTGGATGCTAATCTGTCCTGGTTTTCATAGGTCTATTGATTATTCAAAGTTTTTTTATCCTAAAAAATGCCCCCTTTTGTTATTTTCTTGCAGTAAGTTTAATCTTTGTAAAGTTTTGTCAGAACATATCATGTATCAGTTTAATTTTTATCACCTATACTATTACACTACACCAGCTATGATTCAGGCAATTATGTTCTTAGATTCTGTTGCTTTATCAGTTTTCTAAATGGTCTGTCTGATTCTATTCTTATGTACCTAAAGCCAATGTTTATGCAACATCTATAATGATTTTTAAAAGCATAACTTTTAATTTCTGCCAACTATACAACTAAAATGCACTCTGAACTACCACAAGGCCTTACTGATGAGACCTACCTACTCCTTGTAACTTTATTTCACTCCTTATGTTGTTTGCTTTGGTCACACTATATGTCTCTGAACATACTACACTCATGTCTGTCTTGGTCTTACCCCTGCTCAGCCTTCTGTTTGAAATGCTTTCTCTTGCAATGTAGCAAAGTCTTTCACTATTTAGTTGTCTATTCCAATACCTGCTCAGAAAAAACTTCTTGGCACATTTGGTGCTTCCTAGAGAGAGTTCTTTATGTTTTGTGTAGCTATTATCAGAGTCTGTAATAATTCACTGTTTTATTCTCTGTGAGTTTCCTTTAGTTGGCAAGAATTTCATTGTGTTTGCTAAATGTCTTCTACCTAAACTAAGTCCTGGTATATACAAGTGCTCAATAAATATTTTAATTGACTAAATTTTTGCTAGGTAGGAGTCTCATCTTTTTCTAAGTTGTTGCAGCTGGTTCCTTCCAGTCTTGAATGGATTAATGAATGAATGAATTAATTAATTAAGTAATTAATGAAAGGTATCATTCTTCTGAGGATGTGGATTCATCTTTTAACTTAGATTTTTGTTACTTTTGCATTTCTTGAAATTGAATGCAAGTTCTAATACATTCCAGGAAAGTCTACACCTTATATGCTGAACTCCATTTTCCAACATAAATTCATTTCAAATTTTAGAAGGTTATCATGTTGCTTCTATCTAATTTTCTAGCCACCTTGTTTATCAATCCAAACACTACCATATTATCTACTACTCAAGTAGAGTATACCATGCTATGTATAATTTTATGTTGTGATCAAATTAAGGTTTTCTTTGAATATTCTGTTTTGGTACATTTTTTCCTGGATAGTAATTTTTTATTCTTCAGATACTATTTAGGAAAATAGGATAACTTGTAGAGAAAGATGAATAAAGGGTTGGGAAAATGGCTTTTCATTTAACAACAACAGCAACAACAACAGCAGCAGCAGCAGCAGCAGCAGCAACAGCAGCAGCAGCAACAACAACAAGTTTTTGCTATATAAGCATGAGGATCCAAGTTCAAATTCCTAGAATTCACATAAAAGCTGGACATCGGTGATTCTCATGTTCCTGTAGGGGGATAGGAAGCAGAAACAGAAGACTCTCTGATGTTCATGGTACAGCTAGCCTAGGGAGCACAGCAAAAAAAAAAAAAAAAAAAAAAAAAAAAAAACAATCAGGAGACTTTTTTTTTTTTAAACAGGGTTTCTCTGTATAGCCCTGGCTGTCTTGGAACTCACTTTGTAGACCAGGCTGGCCTCAAACTCAGAAATGCACCTGCCTCTACCTCCTGAGTGCTGGGATCAAAGGCGTGCGCCACCACGCCCGGCTAGGAGACTTTTTCTCCAGTAAGGTACAACAGGAGGAACAGCAACAGGAGGTTGTCCTCTGACATCCATACATGTGCCTTTATAGCCATGCTTTTCACTCACATGCCCAAATATACATGCATGTGTGAGCCATAACGTCATGGAATTATGAGTTTACCTCCTTGAGGGAGACTTCAATCATGGTCTGGGTTTTCCTTGGCTCTCTTTAGATTCTCTGCCTCCTTCTGCCTTTGCATTTTCCATATTGTGTTGTGTTATAATTATCTTAATCCATTCACTCTCTTTACCCACATGCATTTGTGAGACCTTTGTCAGCAGGGCCTAGACTTTATTTTTCTATCAACCCAGGACAGTGCATGAGATCTGGGAACATGTTAAGGTAGATTGTTGATTGTGATTCCAATTAGGGACAAACTTCCTTCTCAAAAGACTTTGTTCTGAATAGAATTCTCTGCATTAGGATTTAAAAGTGCCATGCCAACACAATGAGCATAGGAAAAATTTATGATTTAGTGGCACACTACCCAAAAACTATAAGCTAGGTATAGATATAATTTTGTGTCATTTGTAGCAATTTTTCCTTTTCAATATTCAGTTAACATTTACCATTTCATCTAAAATGTGTGGGAGAAATTAACATTTCATTACAAATATTATAGTTGTAAATGAACAAAACTCACTTTCTAGAAAATAATTGTGTGCACAATTATTTTTTTTCAAGTTTAAAGTGAAAAGTTTTATATGTGCCATGCTATTTATTCTTTATAAGACCAACAGAGATAAATGAGCAGAAATGACTTTCAATATCTCATGTCTTTATTTCAATATAAAATTTTCTGGCTATGTTTATCTATTTCTACTATTAGTGGGTACTGGAGAGTGGGAAGAGAACACTCCTGACATGTTAGAAACTATTGGTATGATATGTAGCAGTAGGGAAAAAGACTCCAAATTCTTATATGCTATCCTGGAAGCCAAAACTATCATCATGAGTAAACCATTTTCATAACGATTTTTCCCAAGCATATCAAATTTTGTCACTTTCTTTTTTTTTTTTTTAGTTATGAGAAATGCAAGTGAGTAATCTTTATCTTCTCCATCATGAGGTGTTGTGGTTCCCTGTGACCTTAGGCTGTTTTGTCATGTGAAGATGTGATGAGGGCACTCCCATTCTGAATGATAATGCTAAAGTGTAGATATATTTAGTAAGCTGCCCAGAATTATACAACTGCAGTTTGATTGAGTCATTTTATTACCTGTATTGTGATTCTGTATTATGGCAGTTCATATCTTCTTGACTGAATAGTCTAGTTAAATTAGGAAATACACATGAATTTATCCATTCATCCAATAAACTTTTACTGTATGCAGATTAGACTTTATATGTTCATTTTTTCCTTTATGCTTTCATAGCCTTTCTATATTGACACATATTATATTATATTATATTATATTATATTATATTATATTATATTATATTATCAGTTAAAAAGAAAACATTAAGGACAAAGAGATTGAGGCCTTTCGTACTTGTCATCAGGGGCTTGTAAATACTCCATATACTAAACTTTGTCAAATTAATCAGTAAGCAAGGACTCACTATGAGGTCAAAATTAGCCAAACTGGGCTAATAAATATGGACTCTATAACCTGATTATACTTTGATGTGTGCATACAAGTGATATAATATAAGCTCTTTTTCTCTTTTAGATTTTCAAATAGCATTTTTTGACGATAGACAATAATAGTACATAGTTCATAACTTTTAGTATATATATATATATATATATATATATATATATATATATATATGTATAAATATACATATACACATATATATGTGTGTATGTGTGTGTCTGTAAGATGTTGTGAGAATGGGTATAGACTGTAAAACTAGATCACAAGACAGAAATTAGAGGTGTTGAGAAAAAGGTAAGTAGAAGCTACATATAATATTCAGTGCAAAGGATTCTATCAGGAGGGAAAAAGAACAGGGATAGGAAGGAGATAGGGAAGAGGATGGGAAGAGAAACAATAAAAAAGCATTCTACTTGGAAAAAGTGCTATAACAACACATAATTGTTCTTTTGGAGTTTTCATGTATTTTGTTTTTTATGTTTGCATATTTTGCCTCTGTGTGTGTGTGTGTGTGTGTGTGTGTGTGTGTGTGTGTGTGTGTGTGTGTGTGTAAACTGTATACTTCTCAGGTGTCCAGTGCAGTCAGAGATCTGAAAAAGGCATTAATACTCCTGAAACTGCAATTATCAGTGGTTGTGAGACACTGTGTGGGTGCTTTCTGTTTCTCTTTGCAACAGGTAAAGACTACTATAGGAAACCACAACCAATCACAAGGGAGAGTTGTGAAGCCCAGTTCCAGTGGATTCATCTGCAAAGGAACTCCACAGTCGGAGGCTCAAAGATCATTACCAAAGGAAGACAGGGAGATGGAATGAGCAATAGGATCAGAGAGCGGGCTTGAAACTTTGACTCTAAGGAATGCTAGAAGCTGAACCCATGTCCTCTGTAAGATTAGGTTGTGGTTTCCTATAGTAGTCTTTATCTGTTACAAAGAGAAACAGAAAGTATCCACACAGTGGCTCACAACCATTGATAATTGTAGTTTCAAGGGCATTAATGCCTTCTTCAGACTTCTGACTACAGTCAGTACCTGTTGTCCCACCTCTCCAGCCCTAGAAACATAATTCTTTGTAAGCTAGCAAAAATTAAAATTGGGGCTATTGAAATGGCTCAGTGGTTAAGAGCACTGGCTGTTCTTTTTGTTCATATGTATATATTGAAAGTATAATATAATTACATCATTTTCTCCTTCCTTTTCCTCCATCCAAACATCCTACATACTCTGTGTTCCTCTCATTCATATTTATAGCCTCTTTTTCATGAATTGTTAGATGAATATATGTTTTATATAAATATAAAATGCATAATATATAGTAGATAGTATTCCTAAATACAACCTGATTGTACTGAATAATATTGTTTGCATATATGTGCTCAGGGGTTACCATTTGCTATTGGATAACCAATTGGTGTGCTTTTCCCTAGGGAAGAGCATTTCTCCTGCTTTCAGCACTCCTTAGTTGCCTGTGGTTCTTTGTGTAGGGTTAAGGCCTCATGGGCTTTCCCCCATTCACCTTGGCAGGTCTATTGTCCTTTTTCAGCTCATGTTTAGTTATGTTGGTGAAACTTTATAGGTGTTACTTCTGACATTACTAGGAGAACAGCTTCACAGCGAATTCTGTGATCCTCTTGCTAATTCAACATTTCCACCCTTCTTCTGCAGTGACCACCAAGCCTTAGGTGGGGAAGTAGCTTTGTAGATGTATTCATTGGAATTGAGCTGCACAACTCTGCATTTCGGTTGGTTGTGGTTTTCTATAATGATCTCCATCTATTACAAAGAGAAACAGAAACTTCAAGGTTATTTGAACCTCCCATCCTGTAATACCTGTTTGTGGTAGTCAGATAAAAATAATACACACTCTCATAGATTCATCTTCTGGTGATAACTGTACAGTAAAAAAATATATATCAGATTCTGAGTCTGTGCTAAATAAATATCATCTTGCAAAAAAATTCATTAGTTTTATTATTAGGGTGAAACCTCAAGGATGTCAGGCTGTTAATTAGATTTGCACTCATTTTTGTGTATGGTCAGATATATGGTACACCTTCCTCTACTTTTCAGATGTAAAGACAGTACCAATAAATAATAACCTTTCTCTCTCTCTCTCTTTCTCTCTCTCTTGTGTGTGTGTTCATGCATGAGTGTTCATTCATGTGTGTCGTGTCTGTTTAATAAAACAAAGTCTGGAATTAGGCCATCTTCATATTCTGCTTCCTTTATTGTCTGCACACTGAAATTAGATATGATACTAAACCAGTTCTTCTGCACTCACTAGGAGAGTGGGCAGGAAATCATTAATCATTTTACTATGATTAATGAAACTTTTATTGATATTTTGATCTATTAAATAGATACTCTGTCATATTCATGTTTTTCAGAAAAATCTTTTGAAATTTATTTTTGATGGTAGAATTATCTTTGAACACACTTGGATCTATGGGATCATTATTACTTTAACAATGTTAAATGATAAAATTTGAATGATTAAAATGAGTAGGCCAATCATAATATACACACATGCAATACTTTCTACTATATCTTATTGTATTATCACTTGCTGATTCTATTGCTCTTTTCTTGATAATAAAATCTCTCTGTTGTCGAAGCATCTTCTTTTGCTATGAGCTCTGAATTATTTTTGTTTTCACTTTGTTTAATGTCTGATATTAATTCTTAATAAATATTTATTGAGTTTACCACATGGCACCATTGCTTTTAGAGATTTTTGTATATTAACATAGCACTGTGAATGGTAACCACAGTATTAATTTGAGAAAACTTTTGATAGCAGAAGGACGTATGAAACATCTAGCTCTTCACATGCTTACAGGTACTTAGCAAGAGCACCATTGGTGTAGTCTTAGGTAATCATGAGAGTGTTAGTGTGCTGTATTCTATAAATAATGGTGATACGTGAAGTAGTCATCTAGGGACCAATAATTTTAGAAAATAAGAGGGGCCTCTCAGGGTTATAGGCTCAGTTTTGCCATCAAAATAGAAATTCATAATGTTGACTGAACCACTCAAAAATGTGTTTGAGTTATATACTGTCATATTTTCCTTCATGAAATTTCATTTGAAATACATAAGAATTAAGAGTGGGAAGGCACTTATGCCAGGGACTGATTAAAAGATTTAGCTTTGGTATTTTTCATAGTCTTAGCAAATAGCACGCATTCAAAATTAACAGATAAATAAAAGGTTGTTTTTGACCAAGTCATTTCTTCTCTCTGAGTTTTGATTTATTCACTTTTAAAGAAGGAAATTGAATTAGGTTATATGTGAAAGCGTTATAATCTTAGGACCACGAGCTTTGAAGCTACTCAAATTGGAACTCTTAAGTCAGGTCTATACATTAAACTTCTCTGACTCTAAATCTGTAAATTGGGGATAGAATGGGATATCAGTGAAAAACAAGGAGTTGTGTAATGTTAAGCCTTTCCTTTTCTTAATATTTTTTTCTTTTTTATTTATTGGATTTTTGAAATTTACATTTCAAATGTTATCCCTTTTCCCACTTTCCCTCCCTCCAGAAAACACTCTCACATCTTCCCTCTCCCTGCTTCTATGAGGGTGTTCCTCCACCAACCTCCCCACTCCCACCTCCCCACCCTTGATTCCTCTACACTGGAGCATCTATAGAGCCTTCATTGAACTAAGGACCTCTCCTTCCATCTTCTGCTACATATGCAGCTGGAGCCATGTATACATACTCCTTTGTTGATGGCTTAGTCCCTGGAGATTCCGGGGTGTCTGGTTGGTTGATATTGTTGTTCTTCCTATGGGGTTGCAAACCCCTTCAGCTCCATTAGTCTCTTCTCTAACTCCTCTGTTAGGGACCCCATACTCAGTCCAATAATTGGCTGTCTTTCATTTTGCTTGTTCACAAAAAGCTGAGAGGACTGGTTGGAAAGATGGATTAGTGGTTAAGAACGTTTGCTGCTCTTCCAGAAGATCTGGGTTCTGTTTCCAGCATACACACAGCTAATAATAATATGTAACTCCAATTCCAGGGTTCCAATGGCCTCTTCTTGCTCCAAGAAATTCAGGCACACATGTGGTGTACACACATATAAGCAGACTAAACAAATATAGACATGAAATGAAAATAAATATTTTTAAAAAGCCAAAGGTCACAAAATGTAGTTATTTAACTTCTCAAGAATTTCTCACAACTATAGAGAATATCTTATGTATTGTATGGATGTATCACCTCTTAATGAAGAAGCATATGCCCTATGACTTGGACAGAAAATACAGGTAGCATATCTGAGAGAGAGAGAAAGGATTCTGGGCAGAGCCAGGTGGGAAATTCTTCAGGAAGGTGTGACAAAGCAGACACATAGTACCTGAGCATAGGTAACCAGTCATGACAGAAGGTAGACTAGAATAAATGGGATGGGGTATTTTAAGTTATATCTAGACAGAGAAGAGCCTGGCTATATATCCAAGGTATTCATATAATATATATATATATATATATATATATATATATATATATATATATATATATATATATACACACATATATATATATATATGAATGAGAGAGTAGTATGTATGTATATATGTATATATACATACATATATGTATATATACATATACACACATTATATATATATTATATATACATATACACATTATATATATGAGAGAGAGAGAGAGTGTGTGTGTCTTTTTTCTGGGAGCATGGCACTGAGAAGAAGAACCAGGGCCTAAGTTCAACACACAACACTAACACAGGTTTAATTACATTTAAGGAGGGAATGGAGGCAATGTCGAGTAGCTTACACACACTCCTGGTATCCTGAAGGCAGAGAACAGTGTCATCACCTCAACTAGCTGATACATCTTGCCACTGCCCTGGCTTAAGTCAAGACTATAGGTGACTACAGAAAGTCTTTTATGTTTCAGAGCTCTGTTGCCATCCTTAGTTTCCTTACTGTAATCTCTGATGCTCCTTGTGATAGGTAGTCAAACATTGCTCCTATAGCCGAGTGTGGTTTCCTTCTGATTACAATAGGTTACTCAGAATTTAATAATTAAAATGACATGCTTCTCTGCCCAAACGGTCATATTCCTGCCTCCCTCATCCCCAGTCCCCTGCTTCACATGGAGCAGTTTATCCATTTCTTACATTCTGCTCCTGTGTGCACAGTAATGGAGAATAGAGCAAGCAGTACCCAAGCTTGCTACTACTCAGTCCAGCACTCCTTCCTCAGGCTCATTCACTTTCAGTCATCCACAAGAATTATAAGATGATGTTATTCATGGATAATTTGAGCAGGAAAAGTTCACAGCTATTTTAGGGGTGGGGCACAGAAGCATGAGTTATAGTCTGGAGAGGGGCATTGCTACCAAGGGACAAGAGTAAGCATGCATATGACTCCTGTTGAGTTTGAGTATCAATCAAGGTATGCTCATTATTCAGTTTCCCTCTTGTTATTGTCAGTTGGTGACCCTTGCTAAGTGGTGGCATTAACATATAAAGTAGGTACAGAGGAGGTCAGACTGAAGCCATTCAGCTAGGGAGTATTCTAGCTTAGAGAACAGTTGAGCTATGTCCTTAAGTACTAACAATAGTGCTAAATAATCAAACGTGTACTGATCTTAGCATACTGACAGTTACTTTATATTTATTACTGCATTATTTTCATGGAATGACTAGATTTTAACAGCTACTTGATGTCACCTATGTCCTGTCAGGCCTCTCTCTAGAGTTCCTGGTCTCTCTTCTGCTTTATATGGTGTGAGGCAAACTGAAGACGTGAAATAGTTTTTTAAGTTCCTCTAATCCCATCTTTCTAAACTGTGATATTGTAGAATCATTATATCATCAACTTGGATTTTATTTTGTAGCATTGCTTTAATAAGAAAAATAAACCTAATGCCTTCACTATAATAAGGACTTAACTGATTTATGAATATTGGGTTTAGTTTAATATTGTACAAAGCTAGGAATTTGAAGAGAATTTTTAATTAAAATGAATTCATTTGAAAGGCTTAAATGATAATTAAATGCCACTGTACCTTAATGAGTATTGTCCATTTTGGCCATATATACGTTGGTGGAAAATTATGGAAAACAAGATATCACAATTGAAAATGTTAAAGGATTGGTTTACTTTTATTAACTTTCCTAAAGAAAGGTTTTCTTCTTTATAATTTTCCTACATTTCATCTTCTCTCTAGCATATTTATCCCCCTGATTTGTGGATATACATTTAGCACACATTTATACAATATTTACTTTGTGTTTAGATTCTGGGATATAGAGAGGAATAAGAAAATATGTTGGCCACGTGCTAGCTACTGGTGTAAGTGAAATGCACACATTCACAATGACAGCAAAAATTACCAAGTGCTGCGATTACTGAGAGGGAAGAGTATAGAAGAGGTGGGAACAAGAGTTATTATTTTTGCCTAGAGGATCAAGGGTGGTATCTCACAAAGAGGCTGGCATTTGAGTAAGTCTTTGAAGAACAAATAGGACTTTGCCTGCTGGGACAATATGAAAAGAACCATGGGAACAGAGAGAGTAATATGCAAAGTCGTGGGATAATGAAAAGATATATATTTAAAGGCAAGCTCATCAACGCAGGTGGAGTTTATACAGAAGATAAAGGGAGATCAATCTACAGAAGCAAATTGCCCCCAGTTGAGAAGGATGTCTCATTACATAAAATTACTTTCATATTATTCAAAAGTGTTCTTTTTTATATTAAAAGGTAATCTAATTTTACTTGTGATATTTAGCTTGCTTTTACTTTTTGTGAACTTTTCTGCAACTTTGGACTCATCATTTATTATAAAGCTCAAAGTTCAAATTCACAATCATGTAAATTTTGCCTTTGGGAGTTTTCATCGCTATGACTGTCTCTTTCCCCCATGTGAGTAGTACTCCAGCCCACATGGCTTTCCTTGTGTAACCTATGTTCATTTTTTTTCTTTCACTGGATACCAAAGCACAGAAAGGCTCCTGGAACTATGTTCACGAATATTTTTATGTAGATTTTCTCCTGAGTAGTACAGTATACAGAATTTAAAACTAAAAAGAACACTTAAAAACCAATGTGATCTATGTTCACATTGCTGTCCTTGAAGGTAAAGATAAAGCAGAAAATAACAAACAATGATTTTTTAAAAACTGCTAGAAAAGAGGGGAGGTGCATACTGGTAAGGGTGGCTCAGGGTTCTGATGTAAACAAGGTTTGCATACAGTGATGCTTCTATTATTTCTATTCAATATTGTATTCTTCACATTTGTAAGTAGACACATGTAGAAATGTCTGAAATAATACTTCAATCCTTCTTAGAAGGGGAAACAAAATACCCATGGAAGGAGTTACAGAGATGAAGTGTGAAGCAGAGACCAAAGGAATGGCCATCCAGAGACTGCCTCACCTGTGGATCCATCCCATAAACAATCACCAAACCCAGACACTACTGTGGATACCAACAAGAGCTTGCTGGAAGGAGCCTAATATAGCTGTCTCCTGAGAGACTCTGCCAGTGCCTGACTAATACAGAAGTGGATGCTCACAGCCATCCATTGGACGGAGCACAGGGTCCCCAATGAAGGAGCTAGAGAACATATCCAAGGAGCTGAAGGGGGTTTGAATCCAGCCCCATAGGAGGAACAACAATATGAACTAAACAATATCCTCAGAGCTCCCAGGAACTAAACCACCAACCAAAGAAATCCCATGGTGGGACTCATAGCTCTAGCTGCATATGAAGCAAAGGATGGCCTAGTCAGTCATCAGTGGGAGGAGAGGCCCTTGGTGCTGTGAAGGTTCTGTGTCCCAGTGTAGGGGAATGCCAGGGCCAGGAAGCAGGAGCAGGTGGGTTGGTGAGCAGGGGGGAGGGGGGAGGGGATAGGGGGTTTTCGAAGGGGAAACTAGGAAATGGAATGATATTTGAAATGTAAATAAAGAAAATATCTAATAAAAAAGAGATGTCTGAAATACAAATAAGCAATTATGCATGTTTTAATTCATGTAATTAAGTAAAGTTATTAATGACTTCCAGATTTAGATAGAATAATGGTTTCTAAAACTGAGATCAGACTGTATTTTGTCATTTTTAATTCAACTTTTGGTTATTGATGTATTTCTTTAACAATAACCATTTCTATATCATAATTTTATAATGCTTATGTACTATTACTGTGTAATTAAGCAATTTAAGTTTTATACTAGGTTATGTGTACTTTTATACTGTCTCTTCCCAAAGGCAATACAATACTGAGTAGGCCTTATAAAATACATATATGCCCATCTTTAATTATTTTCTTTAAATAAAATCTAAAAATTACTAAACCAAATGATTTGTTTCTAAAATGTTTAAAAATGTTATTAAATTACTCCATAGAAGCACTTGGATTAATTTGCTCTCATCAAGTATGCACTAAATGAAAGTAACTTTTTTATGTTCTTGATGTAGAAGAGAGAGGTTGGTACATAACTTATAATAGTTTTTGTTCATGGTTTATTCAGGTTTTTAATCACATAGCTCAGGCTGGCCTCAAACTTGTGGTTCTCCTGCCCCAACCTCCTGAGTACTAGGATTGCAGGCTTCTGCCATAATGCTCCACCTATATTATTATTTTTATTATTTATTTTATTTATTTGAGTACACTGTAGCTGTCTTCAGATACACCAGAAGGCAATAGATCCCATTAGAAATGGTTGTGAGCCACCATGTGGTTGCTGGTTATTGAACTCAGAACCCCTGAAAAGTAGTCAGTGCTCTTAACTGCTGAGCCACCTCTCCATCCTTCTATCTATATTATTTTAAATAAATAAAATATTTTATCACTGTTTCATTGTGAGGAGGTTTTTAAAATTCTCCATTTAACTAACTTCCCCCTTTCTTTTCTTTTTAAGCTTTTTGTTTTTGTTTTTTTTTTCTTGTTCCAGTGCCATCTCCTTTATTTTTCAAAATTCATTTTTCCTTTTTAGCATTTAAAAATATGCCTACAAGTTTCTTTTCTTTTTTTCCATGTTTCTTCACACACATTTTTTTTTAAAGCAAGCTCTTCAATGGTTAGAGTTTGGCATAAACTCTGGGGCAATTTATGGGTACCCGTTGGTTGTGTGTGCTAATGTTACCCAGGCCTCCTCCCCTTGTTTGCAAGATCTATGTGAATTTGGGGTAACATGGATCACTTATAAGGAAATGCCTCTTTGTAAGCCACTTGCTACTACATATATTTTTTTTTCTTTTCCATTTTTTATTAGGTATTTAGCTCATTTACATTTCCAATGCTATACCAAAAGTCCCCCATAGCCACCCACCCCCACTCCCCTACCCACCCACTCCCCCTTTTTGGCCCTGGCGTTCCCCTGTACTGGGGCTTATAAAGTTTGCGTGTCCAATGGGCCTCTCTTTCCAGTGATGGCCGACTAGGCCATCTTTTGATACATATGCAGCTAGAGTCAAGAGCTCCGGGGTACTGGTTAGTTCATAATGTTGTTCCACCTATAGGGTTGCAGATCCCTTTAGCTCCTTGGGTACTTTCTCTAGCTCCTCCATTGGGAGCCCTGTGATCCATCCATTAGCTGACTGTGAGCATCCACTTCTGTGTTTGCTAGGCCCCGGCATAGTCTCACAAGAGACAGCTACATCTGGGTCCTTTCGATAAAATCGCTTTTTGGTTTTTTGAGAACTTCATATAATGTCTTTTGTACAATCCTTGTTTGTACTAGGAGGGACAATTATCCACTGGAATGTGCTTGGCCTACACCATCATTAAAGAAAACTGAGTTTCCCTCTCACAGAAGTCATTATCTGTCAGTAGCTCCACAGTTAGGGATAGTGGGTGCATGTGTGTGTATGTGTGTACATGCGTGCCTGTGTACATGTGTGCCTGTGTGTGTGTATGAGAGAGAGAGAGAGAGAGAGAGAGAGAGAGAGAGAGAGAGAGAGAGAGACCCTCTTCTATTCGGTGCTAGAATGTTCACTGGCTTGATAATGTGAAGGTCTTAGTCAGGCAGCCACTGCTGCTGTGAGTTCATGAGTATAGCTTTCAGCAGCCATGTAAAGTTGCTGTGTTGACAAGACACTCTTCTTCTTGTCTCCCTGGCCTGTGTCTCCTGCAATCTTTCCACTCTCCTTTTCTGCATTTGTCTCTGAGGCCTGGGGGTTGAAGGGTGATTTAGATGTCTCATTTGTGCCTGAGCACTACACTGACACTCTGCACTTTGACCATTTGTGAAATTTTGTAGCTCTGCTTTCAGAGACAGAGTCTCCCTGTGTTTGCCATCCCAGACTCTTACAGAGCTCTCTTTGTAGTACAGAGCTTCAGACTGCTGATCCTCCTCTTTCTCTCTTTCTGTCTCTCTCTCTCTCTCTCTCTCTCTCTCTCTCTCTCTTTCTTTTTTTCTTTCTTTCTTCCTTCCCTCCCTCCCTCCCTCCCTCCCTCCCTCCCTCCCTCCCTCCCTCCCTTCTTTCTTTCTTTCTTTCTTTCTTTCTTCTTTCCTTCCTTCTTTCACATCTTAAATGCAGCTTCCCTTCCATTCTCCCAGTCCTTCTTTCTCTCTTCACCCCCCACACCCCTTTATCCTCAAAGAAAGCAAGACCTCCCATAGACATTAACCTGCATTGGAGTATCAAGTTGCAGTAGCAATAGGTACATTTTCTCCTATTGAGGCTAGACAAAGCAACCAGATAGGGGGAAGGAATCCAAAGGCAGGCAATAGAGAGACCGGAGGTCCTGTTCCACTCTTTAAGAGTCCTACTACATGAGGCTCTTGATTCTCTAATGCCAGCTTTGCCTATGCTAGAATGACAGTCATGTACCACTGCTCCTGGCCCAGTAATGTTTTTCTTTATTCTATCAGATTTGTCATTTTCCCGGTATCATTTACTGATTCTGTTTTGTTAAAGACTGATGTATTGCTTTTCTGTCAGGTCTTCTCAGGTTAGATAGAGACTCCTGTCTGAGGAATTTGACTTCATAAGTTCTGTCAAGGAACTTGTCTATGTGAAGGGTCTTCCACTGAAAAATGGCTCTCAGACCTGGTGGTCTATTAAGTGTTTTTTTCTGAGTCCATGAAGATTTTCCTTTTTTGATCAAAGGCTACTGTGTGTATCCTTAATAAGAAAGACTAAAATGACTCTTTCTTGGAATATTACCTTTATGGTTAATGTTCAAATCCAAATACTTGACTGAACACTTATCTTTTATAAGTAACTTTTTCATATTGAATTGGTATTTTTGTTTGTTTGTTTTGTGAAAGGAGTAGATTGGCCATATCAGCTGAATTAATGGTAACTTGCATTATGGTTGATGTTAATGTACAAATTTGTGCTTTTTAAGAAAATATCCATATGAATGGGTGGTGTATATTTTTTTCATTTTCAGATATATATTAGATCTTAATAATAATGTGATGTCTGTGTGTATTTTCTGTAACTATTGATATTTCCCATGCTGTGAGTTTCTTTTGTTTTTTCCTCTTTTATTTTAAACTGGATATTTTCTTTATTTACATTTCAAATGTTATTACCTTTCCCAGTACCCTCCCCCCAAAGCCCCCTATCCCACCTTCTCCACCTGCTTCTATGAGGGTGCTTCCCCACCCATCTACTCCCAACTTCCCACCCTGGCATTCTCCTACAGTAGGGCATTGAGCCTTCACAGGACCAAGGTCCTTTCCTCCCGTTGGTGCCCAACAAGGCCATCCTCTGCTACATATGCAGCTGGAGCCATAGGTCCCTCCATGTGTACTCTTTGGTTGGTGGTTTAGTCCCTGGGAGCTCTGGGGGATCTGGTTTGTTGATATTGTTCTTCCAATGGGGTTGCTAACCTCTTCAGCTCCTTCAGTCCTTTCTCTAACCGCTTAATTGGGAGTTCATTCCCCATGCTCAGTCCAATGGTTGGTTGCAAGCATCTGCCTTTGTATTTGTCAGGTTCTGGCAGAGCCTCTCAGGAGACAGCTATATCAGGCTCCTGTTAGCAAGCACTTCTTGGCATCTGCAGAAGAGTCTGGATTTGGTGACTGTATAGGGCAGTTTCTTTGGATAAAGATGCTTACAATGACGATGATGCCTGTCTCAGGGCTATTGTGAGGATTCAGTGAATTAAGAAACATAATATGATAGAAAAATAAATTTAGATTAGGAGATATTTTAATCTGTGGTTATATCTAGAAAGTTGATAGAAGTTATAGAAATTGGACATGTTATGGTTACCTTGGAACCTATAATTCAGTGAAATTCTCAAGTCGTCAGCTCATTTTCTACCTCTTATAGGTAGCAGCAGTCTGACCCTATTCTTACACAATTCTTGTTGAGGGCTAGTCATTCCAGAGGCCAGGTACCTAGGATCATGTTTACATTGAAGATCAGCATGAATCAGAAACCCAGTTGACAAGCATCTGAAGAAATAAAAGATGCTGAATAGGCAAGAACATATTTAAGAGTTTTTAGAACTCTAGGGAAATCTGGATAATGTATCAGCAAGAGTATAGAAGTATAACACAGTGTTCATGATAGTGCTAACCATAGGAGTGAAGGGGTGTTGCATATGTAGCAGAAGATGGCCTAATCGGCCATCATTGGGAAGAGAGGTCCCTTGGTCTTGCAAACTTTATATGCCCCAGTACAGGGGAACGCCAGGGCCAAGAAATGGGAGTGGGTGGGTAGGGGAGCAGGCCAGGGGAGAAGGGTATAGGGGACTTTCAGGATAGCATTTGAAATGTAAATGAAGAAAATATCTAATAAAAAATGAAAAAAATAAAAGAACAGTGCTAGAGACTGGAAACCTAATTTCCAACAGTTCTGCATGTATCACCCAAAACTTTAATCTCTATGCAAATAGAGACCTAGAGAGCTGGGGTGCTAGAAAGGAAAATAGAAACAGGACAGGGACAAGTGAGAGCATACTGATGCCCACTGGGAAGGGGGCTTTTCTTTAGTTGGAATGAAGAGTTTAGTCACTAGGATTAATGATTCATGGTGGTTGCTTGATTTCTAAACTGCCAGGTCAGGAACAGGCAAAGATTAAAGATGCCTGCTGAGTTTAGTTAGGCATATGTAGAAATGATAATGGATGTTGTGAACCCAGACCTCAGAAATAGAGGAACTGGAGTAGGTGGCAGAGTGGAAGGTAGAACTCTGAACAGCAGAAGGTAAAAAGCCATAAATTTGGAGGAAACTAGCTTATGGGGCTAGAGTAACTTCTAGGGCCTATGCATAGATTTCAATGAGGTTGACATGAAAGATGGAAGTGATCAGAACTTTGTTGTGGAATACCAGAAGCTATACTGTATATAGAGAGTATAATAAATCTATTTCCTTACAAGTAAGATGATTGTGGTGTCAAGAGTGAAAAACATGTGTCCTGAGCTCTGAACGTTGTAGAAAAGACACTATGCCTGTGCAACACAGAAAGGAAATAGTAAAATATGCACGGGATTAAAAATATACAGACAGGTGTTGAATATATGTTCCATGGCTACATATGATCTTAAAAACAATGGGAGCTTAATGAAATAATCTTAAAAGTTCCACAATAATGCATGGACTATAGAGTGTTCAGCCGGTAGTAATTCTTCATTGGTCTTCCCTTATAAATACCTATTAATCTAAATGCAATTTAAGTTATGTGGTGAAATTCTCAACAACTTTTTTTCTAACTTGAAATATATCTACCACAAAACCATACACTTCAATAAAAGCAGTATGAAGTTCAACCCCAAGAGGGACCTATACAGCTTAATTTTGTATTTAATTAGATAATGAACATACAAATCATGGATAAGTATTTCTGTGTATTGTGAAATTCAAATTGCAGACCTTTTATGTAGAGAACAAATATGTATTTTATTATCACAAAGATTTGACTTGGAATCTCATTTCTGTCATGTGATTTAGGGCCATGTAATAATGAGAATAAGGAAGGTTTGTATGTCAATAGCTGTTATGAGCATGCTCCATGTTCATCACTGCTTTAAGCACTGGTAATTCTATATATCATGATTGTTAGGGTCTGGCCTGATGGCATACTGCTCATAATCTAAGTTGGTTTCAGGCACAGTAGCATGGAATAACTAAATTAAATCATAAAGATGAGGAAAGTTGCAGACTGAACGAAGCATGAAGGATGCATAGGATACCCTATATTGGATTTTTTTTTCCACTGATCAGTGCCAGTATGACATAAAAAAGGGAAAGTAAAGTATGTAGACTTTTCTCCATGAATCATAATGCTTATGTATATAAGGTTTTTGTTTGCTTTTTAGGGATTTTTTATTAGATATTTTCTTTACTTACATTTCAAATGCTATCCTGAAAGTTCCCTATATCCCCTCTTCCCCCCCCCCCCCGTGCCTTGCTCCTCTACCCACTCACTCCCACTTCTTGGCCCTGGCATTCTTCTGTACTGGGGCATATAAGGTTTCTAAGACCAAGGGGCCTCTCTTCCCAATGATGGTAGACTAAGCCATCTTCTGCTACATATGCAGCTAGACACAGGAACTCTGGGGGTACTGGTTAGTTCATATTGTTGTTCCACCTATAGGGTTGCAGACCCCTTCAGCTCCTTAGGTACTTTCTCTAGCTCCTCCTTTGGGGGCCCTCTGTTCCATCCTATAGATGACTGTGAGCATCCACTTCTGTATTTGCCAGGCACTGGCATAGCCTCATACAAGACAGCTATAACAGGGTCCCTTCAGCAAAATCTTTCTGGCATTGTGCAATAGTGTCTGGGTTTGGAGGCTGATTATGGGATGGATCCCCGGTGGGGTAGTCTCTGGATGGTCCATCCTTTCATCTTAGCTCCAAACTTTGTCTCTGTAACTCCTTCCATGGGTGTTTTGTTCCCTATTCTAAGGAGGAATGAAGCATCCACACTTTGGTCTTCGTTCTTCTTGATTTTCTTATGTTTTGCAAATTGTATCTTGGGTATTCTAAGTTTCTGGGCTAATATATGCTTATCAGTGAGTGCATACCATGTGTGTTCTTTTGTGATTGGGTTACCTCACTAAGGATGATACCCCCCAGGTCCATCCATTTGCCTAGGAATTTCATAAATTCATCCTTTTTAATAGCTGAGTAGTACTCCATTGTGTAAATGTACCACATTTTCTGTATCCATTCCTCTGTTGAGGGACATCTGGGTTCTTTCCATCTTCTGGCTATTATAAATAAACTCTGATTTCCAGAGTTGTTGTACAAGCTTGCAATCCCACCAACAATGGAGGAGTGGATTTTTTTTTTTTTGAGAATTGTTGTATTAGTAATCATTTTGCCTATACTCTAAAAGCTATAACTTCTTATGAGATAAGACAAGTTATGGTCAATAACAATGTGCTATCATAGGAGAACCATAGTTACTTAAAGCAAATACTTAATTCAGTGATATGCCTCTATCTTTTAACAGATCCATGGCCTTGATTAATTATAGAATTTACCAGAACCTCAGCTATATTATCTTTAAATGGGAATTACAGCACAAGGTTATGGTAAAAATTAGAATATGGCAATATTGCAACTATAAAGGAAATAAGAAAATACCTATTATAAGTACATATAATTACCTCTATTATTTGTATTTGCATATAAGTCATACTGATTTTCAGTTTGTGAATCTAACTTGTATTTTGCCTGTCCTCATAGTCTACTATTTGGGATTTTGGTTTTAAAAGAGTTGCTAGAATAGAATTTTACTTCTTATTTTTTTAAAAGAGATTTTCATTAATTTTAGATTTATTTATTTGTGTGTGTTTATTGATACATGGACATGTGTGTTGGGAGGTATCCACATGTGTGCATACTGTTTCATTCTTATAGAGGTCAGACAAGAACTTGTGGGATCATTTTTCTACTATTGGGATTCAGGGATCTAACTCAGGCCCTGGGAAAATGCCTTTAACTAGTAAGCATCTCACTGTCCCTAGGATGGCAATTCTATCTCATCCTTTTGATAATCTGTAGACTAGAACATATGCAAGTTGAAAGAAATGGTTAAAATTATTCAGTCAGCTCCCCTTGCTTTGCAGAAGTGTTATGTGACATCATTTAAGGGGAAGTGCGAACAAATCTCTACTCCTCTAAGATAGGGAGCTGATAACAAAGTAAAAATGCCACCAAAGTTCATCTTGGTGGGCCAATGAGTTTTGTTGGGTTTGCTGGAGTTAGTTATAGGAATATGGATGAAGAGTTACTTAAAGGATTAGAAATGGTCTCGAGACTCGAGCCCCGGGCTACCTTGCCAGCAGAGTCTTGCCCAACACCCGCAAGGGTCCACACGGGACTCCCCACGGGACCCTAAGACCTCTGGTGAGTGGATCACAGTGCCTGCCCCAATCCAATCGCGCGGAACTTGAGACTGCGGTACATAGGGAAGCAGGCTACCCGGGCCTGATCTGGGGCACAAGTCCCTTCCGCTCGACTCGAGACTCGAGCCCCGGGCTACCTTGACAGCAAAGTCTTGCCCAACACCCGCAAGGGCCCACACGGGACTCCCCACGGGACCCTAAGACCTCTGGTGAGTGGAACACAGCGCCTACCCCAATCCAATCGCGTGGAACTTGAGACTGCTGTACATAGGGAAGCAGGCTACCCGGGCTTGATCTGGGGCACAAACCCCTTCCACTCCACTCGAGCCCCGGCTACCTTGCCAGCTGAGTCGCCTGACACCCGCAAGGGCCCACACAGGATTCCACACGTGATCCTAAGACCTCTAGTGAGTGGAACACAACTTCTGCCAGGAGTCTGGTTCGAACACCAGATATCTGGGTACCTGCCTTGCAAGAAGAGAGCTTGCCTGCAGAGAATACTCTGCCCACTGAAACTAAGGAGAGTGCTACCCTCCAGGTCTGCTCATAGAGGCTAACAGAGTCACCTGAAGAACAAGCTCTTAACAGTGACAACTAAAACAGCTAGCTTCAGAGATTACCAGATGGCGAAAGGCAAACGTAAGAATCCTACTAACAGAAATCAAGACCACTCACCATCATCAGAACGCAGCACTCCCACCCCACCTAGTCCTGGGCACCCCAACACAACCGAAAATCTAGACCCAGATTTAAAAACATTTCTCATGATGATGATAGAGGACATCAAGAAGGACTTTCATAAGTCACTTAAAGATTTACAGGAGAGCACTGCTAAAGAGTTACAGGCTCTTAAAGAAAAGCAGGAAAACACAGCCAAACAGGTGATGGAAATGAACAAAACCATACTAGAACTAAAAGGGGAAGTAGACACAATAAAGAAAACCCAAAGCGAGGCAACGCTGGAGATAGAAACCCTAGGAAAGAGATCTGGAACCATAGATGCGAGCATCAGCAACAGAATACAAGAAATGGAAGAGAGAATCTCAGGTGCAGAAGATTCCATAGAGAACATCGACACAACAGTCAAAGAAAATACAAAATGCAAAAGGATCCTAACTCAAAACATCCAGGTAATCCAGGACACAATGAGAAGACCAAACCTACGGATAATAGGAATTGATGAGAATGAAGATTTTCAACTTAAAGGGCCAGCTAATATCTTCAACAAAATAATAGAAGAAAACTTCCCAAACATAAAAAAAGAGATGCCCATGATCATACAAGAAGCATACAGAACTCCAAATAGACTGGACCAGAAAAGAAATTCCTCCCGACACATAATAATCAGAACAACAAATGCACTAAATAAAGATAGAATGTTAAAAGCAGTAAGGGAGAAAGGTCAAGTAACATATAAAGGAAGGCCTATCAGAATTACACCAGACTTTTCACCAGAGACTATGAAAGCCAGAAGAGCCTGGACAGATGTTATACAGACACTAAGAGAACACAAATGCCAGCCCAGGCTACTATACCCGGCCAAACTCTCAATTACCATAGATGGAGAAACCAAAGTATTCCACGACAAAACCAAGTTCACACAATATCTTTCCACGAATCCAGCCCTTCAAAGGATAATAACAGAAAAGAAGCAATACAAGGACGGAAATCACGCCCTAGAACAACCAAGAAAGTAATCATTCAACAAACCAAAAAGAAGACAGCCACAAGAACAGAATGCCAACTCTAACAACAAAAATAAAAGGGAGCAACAATTACTTTTCCTTAATATCTCTTAATATCAATGGACTCAATTCCCCAATAAAAAGACATAGACTAACAGACTGGCTACACAAACAGGACCCAACATTCTGCTGCTTACAGGAAACCCATCTCAGGGAAAAAGACAGACACTACCTCAGAGTGAAAGGCTGGAAAACAATTTTCCAAGCAAATGGACTGAAGAAACAAGCTGGAGTAGCCATTTTAATATCGGATAAAATCGACTTCCAACCCAAAGTTATCAAAAAAGACAAGGAGGGACACTTCATACTCATCAAAGGTAAAATCCTCCAAGAGGAACTCTCAATTCTGAATATCTACGCACCAAATGCAAGGGCAGCCACATTCATTAGAGACACTTTAGTAAAGCTCAAAGCATACATTGCACCTCACACAATAATAGTGGGAGACTTCAACACACCACTTTCTTCAAAGGACAGATCGTGGAAACAGAAACTAAACAGGGACACAGTGAAACTAACAGAAGTTATGAAACAAATGGACCTGACAGATATCTACAGAACATTTTATCCTAAAACAAAAGGATATACCTTCTTCTCAGCACCTCACGGGACCTTCTCCAAAATTGACCATATAATTGGTCACAAAACAGGCCTCAATAGATACAAAAATATTGAAATTGTCCCATGTATCCTATCAGACCACCATGGCCTAAGACTGATCTTCAATAACAACATAAATAATGGAAAGCCAACATTCACGTGGAAACTGAATAACACTCTTCTCAATGATACCTTGGTCAAGGAAGGAATAAAGAAAGAAATTAAAGACTTTTTAGAGTTTATTGAAAATGAAGCCACAACGTACCCAAACCTATGGGACGCAATGAAAGCATTTCTAAGAGGGAAACTCATAGCGCTGAGTGCCTCCAAGAAGAAACGGGAGACAGCACATACTAGCAGCTTGACAACACATCTAAAAGCCCTAGAAAAAAAGGAAGCAAATTCACCCAAGAGGAGTAGACGGCAGGAAATAATCAAACTCAGGGGTGAAATCAACCAAGTGGAAACAAGGAGAACTATTCAAAGAATTAACCAAACGAGGAGTTGGTTCTTTGAGAAAATCAACAAGATAGATAAACCCTTAGCTAGACTCACTAAAGGGCACAGGGACAAAATCCTAATTAACAAAATCAGAAATGAAAAGGGAGACATAACAACAGATCCTGAAGAAATCCAAAACACCATCAGATCCTTCTACAAAAGGCTATACTCAACAAAACTGGAAAACCTGGACGAAATGGACAAATTTCTGGACAGATACCAGGTACCAAAGTTGAATCAGGATCAAGTTGACCATCTAAACAGTCCCATATCACCTAAAGAAATAGAAGCAGTTATTAATAGTCTCCCAACCAAAAAAAGCCCAGGACCAGATGGGTTTAGTGCAGAGTTCTATCAGACCTTCAAAGAAGATCTAATTCCAATTCTGCACAAACTATTTCACAAAATAGAAGTAGAAGGTACTCTACCCAACTCATTTTATGAAGCCACTATTACTCTGATACCTAAACCACAGAAAGATCCAACAAAGATAGAGAACTTCAGACCAATTTCTCTTATGAATATCGATGCAAAAATCCTCAATAAAATTCCCGCTAACTGAATCCAAGAACACATTAAAGCAATCATCCATCCTGACCAAGTAGGTTTTATTCCAGGGATGCAGGGATGGTTTAATATACGAAAATCCATCAATGTAATCCATTATATAAACAAACTCAAAGACAAAAACCACATGATCATCTCGTTAGATGCAGAAAAAGCATTTGACAAGATCCAACACCCATTCATGATAAAAGTTTTGGAAAGATCAGGAATTCAAGGCCCATACCTAAACATGATAAAAGCAATCTACAGCAAACCAGTAGCCAACATCAAAGTAAATGGAGAGAAGCTGGAAGCAATCCCACTAAAATCAGGGACTAGACAAGGCTGCCCACTTTCTCCCTACCTTTTCAACATAGTACTTGAAGTATTAGCCAGAGCAATTCGACAACAAAAGGAGATCAAGGGGATACAAATTGGAAAAGAGGAAGTCAAAATATCACTTTTTGCAGATGATATGATAGTATATATAAGTGACCCTAAAAATTCTACCAGAGAACTCCTAAACCTGATAAACAGCTTCGGTGAAGTAGCTGGATATAAAATAAACTCAAACAAGTCAATGGCCTTTCTCTATACAAAGAATAAACAGGCTGAGAAAGAAATTAGGGAAACAACACCCTTCTCAATAGTCACAAATAATATAAAATATCTTGGCATGACTCTAACTAAGGAGGTGAAAGATCTGTATGATAAAAACTTCAAATCTCTGAAGAAAGAAATTAAAGAAGATCTCAGAAGATGGAAAGATCTCCCATGCTCATGGATTGGCAGGATCAACATTGTAAAAATGGCTATCTTGCCAAAAGCAATCTACAGATTCAATGCAATCCCCATCAAAATTCCAACTCAATTCTTCAACGAATTGGAAGGAGCAATTTGCAAATTTGTCTGGAATAACAAAAAACCTAGGATAGCAAAAAGTCTTCTCAAGGATAAAAGAACTTCTGGCGGAATCACCATGCCAGACCTAAAGCTTTACTACAGAGCAATTGTGATAAAAACTGCATGGTACTGGTATAGAGACAGACAAGTAGACCAATGGAATAGAATTGAAGATCCAGAAATGAACCCACACACCTATGGTCACTTGATCTTCGACAAGGGAGCTAAAACCATCCAGTGGAAGAAAGACAGCATTTTCAACAATTGGTGCTGGCACAACTGGTTGTTATCGTGTAGAAGAATGCGAATCGATCCATACTTATCTCCTTGTACTAAGGTCAAATCTAAGTGGATCAAGGAACTTCACATAAAACCAGAGACACTGAAACTTATAGAGGAGAAAGTGGGGAAAAGCCTTGAAGATATGGGCACAGGGGAAAAATTCCTGAACAGAACAGCAATGGCTTGTGCTGTAAGATCGAGAATCGACAAATGGGACCTAATGAAACTCCAAAGTTTCTGCAAGGCAAAAGACACCGTCAATAAGACAAAAAGACCACCAACAGATTGGGAAAGGATCTTTACCTATCCTAAATCAGATAGGGGACTAATATCCAATATATATAAAGAACTCAAGAAGGTGGACTTCAGAAAATCAAATAACCCCATTAAAAAATGGGGCTCAGAACTGAACAAAGAATTCTCACCTGAGGAATACCGAATGGCAGAGAAGCACTTGAAAAAATGTTCAACATCCTTAATCATCAGGGAAATGCAAATCAAAACAACCCTGAGATTCCACCTCACACCAGTCAGAATGGCTAAGATCAAAAATTCAGGTGACAGCAGATGCTGGCGAGGATGTGGAGAAAGAGGAACACTCCTCCATTGTTGGTGGGAGTGCAGGCTTGTACAACCACTCTGGAAATCAGTCTGGCGGTTCCTCAGAAAACTGGACATAGTACTACCGGAGGATCCAGCAATACCTCTCCTGGGCATATATCCAGAAGATGCCCCAACAGGTAAGAAGGACACATGCTCCACTATGTTCATAGCAGCCTTATTTATAATAGCCAGAAGCTGGAAAGAACCTAGATGCCCCTCAACAGAGGAATGGATACAGAAAATGTGGTACATCTACACAATGGAGTACTACTCAGCTATTAAAAAGAATGAATTTATGAAATTCCTAGCCAAATGGATGGACCTGGAGGGCATCATCCTGAGTGAGGTAACACATTCACAAAGAAACTCACACAATATGTATTCAGTGATAAGTGGATATTAGCCCCAAACCTAGGATACCCAAGATATAAGATATAATTTGCTAAACACATGAAACTCAAGGAGAATGAAGACTGAAGTGTGGACACTATGCCCCTCCTTAGATTTGGGAACAAAACACCCATGGAAGGAGTTACAGAGACGGAGTTTGGAGCTGAGATGAAAGGATGGACCATGTAGAGACTGCCATAGCCAGGGATCCACCCCATAATCAGCATCCAAACGCTGACACCATTGCATACACTAGCAAGATTTTATTGAAAGGACGCAGATGTAGCTGTCTCTTGTGAGACTATGCCGGGGCCCAGCAAACACAGAAGTGGATGCTCACAGTCAGCTAATGGATGGATCATAGGGCTCCCAATGGAGGAGCTAGAGAAAGTAGCCAAGGAGCTAAAGGGATCTGCAACCCTATAGGTGGAACAACATTATGAGCTAACCAGTACCCCGGAGCTCTTGACTCTAGCTGCATATATATCAAAAGATGGCCTAGTCGGCCATCACTGGAAAGAGAGGCCCATTGGACTTGCAAACTTTATATGCCCTAGTACAGGGGAATACCAGGGCCAAAAAGGGGGAGTGGGTGGGCAGGGGAGTGGGGGTGGGTGGATATGGGGGACTTTTGGTATAGCATTGGAAATGTAAATGAGTTAAATACCTAATAAAAAATGGAAAAAAAAAAAGGATTAGAAATGGCTCAAAGACAGCGTTGTTGACAAAGCCCACGTCAATCTTCATGGATGAAATCTCTTGGAAGCTGGAATCCTGGAGCATACTGCACAACCTGCAGGCAGCTCAACAGATAGAAGAGTGACCTATGTATTTAGCTTGATTGGTCTGAGTTTCAGCTTCTTGGGTGGTCTCTGCTTCATCCAGAAAGCTCAGCTAGTTTCTGTTTCTTCCAGGTTACTTGACTGGTCCTCTGGTCCTCCTAGGATGCTCCCCTATTCAAAGCCTTTTTGAAAAGGCAGCTGGGCTTGTCTGAGTGTGTCTCCCAAGAGCCCTTCATACTTATTTATTCTGGAGGGCAGGGAACCTCAGGAATCTGGTCGGTTTCGAGGGCTTTCTGAAGACTGAGTTGTTTACTTCATGATAAAGAACTAAGCCAAACAGTTTGTATTTATACATTTATTATATATAATATATGTAGGTAAAAGTGATTAATTAATAAAAGAAGAGGCCATGGATTTGAAAGAAATGAGGGGACTATAGGAGAGTTTGGAGTAAGGAAAGGGAAGAAGGAAATGATGTAATTATATTATAATCTTAAAATGGAGAAGAAATAATATTAAAAAGAGATAAAAGAATATTTACCTCCTGTACTGGCTAGTTTTGTGTCAACTTGACACAGCTGGAGTTATCACAGAGAAAGGCGCTTCAGTTGAGGAAATGCCTCCATGAGATCCAGCTGTAAGGCATCTTCTCAATTAGTGATCAAGGGGGAAAGGCCCCTTGTGGGTGGGACCATCTCTGGGCTGGTAGTCTTGGGTTTTATAAGAGAGCAAGCTGAGCAAGCCAGAGTAAGTAAGCCAGTAAAGAACATCCCTCCATGGCTTCTGCATCAGCTCCTGCTTCCTGATCTGTTTGAGTTCCAATCCTGACTTCCTTGGTGATAAACAGCAGTATGGAAATGTAAACTGAATAAACCCTTTCCTCCCCAACTTACTTCTTGGTCATGATGTTTGTGCAGGACTAAGACACCTCCTCTTAGAACAGTGGTTTTCAATCCCTAGGCTGTTCCCCCTTTGAGGGTTGAAGGATCCTTTCTCAGGTATGTCACATTAGACATATTTCATATCAGATATTTACATTAAGATTCATAACAGTATCAAGACTACAATTATTAAATAGCAATGTTAATAATTTTGTGTTTGGGGTCACCACAACCCGAGGAACTGTATTAAAGGACTGAAGCATTAGGAAGGTTAACAACCAGTGCTTAGATCATCCTGTCTTCAGGAGATTCCTTGCAGTGTTGAGTGTTTTATCTCCCTTTAGAACATCCTGTGTCTGTGCGATTGTCCCTCCAAGATGGATGATTTATTGTATAGGAAATTGCCATACAACAACGTTGGAGCCTTATGTACAGAAAACAGAAAAGATAACTAATGCTACAAAAGATGTGAGTTAGCTAGAAGATCCGTGCCCTTCTTTTGGTAACTCATGGCCTCAGAGCAGGGACACTTGTAGATTTAGATACTGGAATGCTTCTCAATATCTTAATTATCCTATGTAAAAGTCCCAAGTAAAAGATTCGTAAGTAAAAATAGTAACATATAATTAAACCTAGAGACAGATTATGGGACAATTACTTATTCTTCAAATCTACTATTATCATCATATTTCAAATTCTATTTCTTACCCAAATACCTGCATTAGGCTTCCTCCTTGGATTTTTTTATTTGTAGTTTTCTTTTCTTATCATTGTCTCAATCTACTCTCCAATTTGTTGGCAAAATAGCCTTTCTATAGATCCAATTAGAGCTTATTCATTTTCAGCCTTTGAATAAGTCTTTGAATTTTGTTTGCTTTGCATTTTACTTTTGTCTAGCAAACTTGCTTCCCTCATAAAACTCAATTACTCTAGGGATATTTCTTGCTAACCTAAACCTTAAGCTTTTGCACTCCCACAGGTGTATGTGCATGTCCCTAGATCCAGCTGTTCTACATTTTAATTGTTTCCTTATCTATACCCCTTTAGGTCAGTTAGCAATTTGAAGGTCATATTTTTTAATTATCTATTACCGAGCATATGACCTGATAATAGTAAATGTTCCTTTGGAGTGAGTGAATGGATTAATTAAACCTGAATTAGGAATGCTAGCAGACACTGTTGATGGTTCTGTACATATGAGCACTGGCTACTCTTTCAGAGAACTGGTATTGGTCCCCAGCACTCATGTTAGATTGCTCACAACTGACTATAATTTCAGTTCAAGGCTCAGTGTCCTCCTCTGGCTTCCACAGACACATGCACATACTTATGAACACACACACACACACATGGGGAGTGGGGGGCACACATGCACGCATACACAATAAAAGTTAAATTAACTTTTTATAAAAGGAAGTGCTGGTACTTTAGAAGCAGGATCATAAATTTATAGGCACTCTTCTGGGAGAGTTGGGGAATCCTAGCAAATTTGTGTTGCTAATTTCATAGAGATGATATATTAGTTAGGTCCCTTTGCTTGTAATTGACAAAATTAAGCACAATATTACTTTTCCAAAAATTATGAAATCCCATAGAAATTAATTGCAATGAAAATTAGATGAAATCATGATTCAAAAGAATGATAAAGTATTCATGAAAAAAGATAACATGACTAAATTCTTAGAAAAATTCAAAAATAATACTAATATCTAAATTTAATATGAATTTTTCTTTTCAGCTGAATATTATTCCACATTGTATGTACTCCACATTATCTTCCTTACCTGTTAACCAGGTGAAAGACATTTAGGTTTTCTCATCTAGTAGTTGTTGTGAGTAGAGCAGCAAAGAACATGAACATGAGTATCTGTGTTTGGCATGTTGAATCTTTTGTTCATATACCAAGGTTGGGTCATATATTAGACTTATTTTAGCTATCTGATGATTCTCCACATTGTTTTCCATAGTGGTTAGGCTAGTTTGCAACCCACCAATAGTGAAAGATGGTTCGTTTTCACTCTACTTCTTTTCCTGCCTTTCCAGTCAGTTGCTTTCTATAGCATATATAAAAGAATAGCTCAAAGACATGCAAATGCTGAAAAAAAACAAAGTGAATATTTAAAACTTAAAAGTAAAGTAAGTAAAATAAAACACATAGATATGACACAATAAGTATTACTAAAATGTTTAAAGGTTAAATGAGTTCAGAATATAACATCTGCTGTGTTTTTAATAGACTAATGGCTCCTAGAATCCACTTGTCAGAGGCTTGTTTCCCTGGGAAGTACTATTAGGAGATGTCATGAATCTTTGTTGAAGGATTGAAGGGAGGTTCTTCAGTCATTGTGGGGATGTCCTGAGACCTTCAAAACTTTCTGTCTTGATCTGTTTCCTGCATTATGAAGTTAATGAAGCAAATAAGTTTCTGTTTTGTGCTCACACTATGATGTATTTCCTTGCCTGTCATCAACAAATGAGAAAAAAATAAACACACACACACACACACACACACACACACAAACTATTTACTGTCTGAAATTTTTTTTCTTACTAGTAATGGAAAGCTGTGTAGCACAACACTATTAATCTAATATTTGCTGAGATGATTAATCTTGTCAATTTGACAGGATATAACATAACCATGGAAACAAATCTCTGGGCAGGTCTATGAGGGGTTATGTACGTTAAGTTAATTGAGGTAGTCAGACCCATTCTAAATGTGGGCAGTACAGCTTCATACTCTGAAAACTCAAGCTGAATGAAAAGGAGAAAAGTATTGCTTTCTTGTTTCTGACAAGGGAACACAATGTGACCAGTTGACTCTTATTCCTGCCACCCATTTTCCCCTGCCCTGATGAACTGTATTTCTATAACTCTAAGCAGAGCTGGACCCTGTATTACTAAAGTTGTTTCTATCATGTGTTCAATTGCAACAATGAGAAAAGGAAGTAATTCACTGGTTTTCTTCTCAAGTAACTATATTATGGTACATCAGTTTCCTTATATATCTGATGACTACCTGACTTAATTTTAGAAAATGTACTTCTATTATTGCTTTTACTTTTAAGTTACTTCAGGATTACACAACAAACGCTATGCTACTGCTGTCCAATTAGATAACATGCACAGTGTCAGACAGAGAAAACGATGCTTCTTTTCCAGATAATGTACCTGCTGTTTTGCTATAATTGATGCTCATGGAAAGAACTCTATCATAATAAATGTTCCAAATCCTTTGTCATCCTCTGCTGAACACACATTTGACTTTATTTCTAGTCATTGCTGTGTCACTCGGCATGAAGAATTCTTAGCAGTGTTTAAATTTGATGTTTCATGTGGTTGTAAAACCACTGAAGACTGGCATCTATGATGTGCCTATATCTACTTTTATGTTTGACTATCCAGAAAAGGGATATTTCTCTAGACAATAAATTAAAATTGCTGTATTATCTTCCAGTTATATTAAACAAAAATACTTTCTACTCCATAGCTTTGCTGTTTATTGATATAACAAGATTGACAATCTTGTTTCTCTTAATTTGTGTGGAGTATTTCTAAAATGAACATTCCAAGTGAGACAAAGTTTAAACCTGAGATCAAGAACATGAGCACCAGAGTATGTCAAACTCTCCAGATATTTTAGATTATTTTTTGTATCTTTTAATAGTATTACATAGGCTTTTCAATAAAATAAGTTTATTTGCTTAATGCTACTTGTCTTCATTAAAAATCAACGCCTTTTTCATAAAATCAACCTTTTCCATGATAGGTATATGCAGGAAAAATTGTGTTCTGAAGACTCAGAGTCTGAACTTCTTGTACCTTCTATTATGCAACATAAGATGTCTATGGTGTCTTCCCAGGGGGCGGCTTAGTCTGGTGTGCTATTTTTCCTTCTTAGCCATATTCCTATCTGTACTCTTCCCTGGAGAATAGAAAGAGTTTCTTTTTCCTTTTACAATTCATGTAGTTAAAGCAGAAGCAATCCTGGATTGGTGTTCCCTTCTTGTGCCAAATCCTACATAATTTCTGTGCCTTAAACTGAGATTCCTGTAGGCCTATTTATTTATTCTCAGTGGTATATGAAAGAGAGAGACAAAAGAAGATGAGAGAGGACAGTAGGTATAGGCCCTTGCCACCAAGTCTGGTCAACAAAATGGATGAAGTTGAAGACTAGCTATCAGGACTGGAAGACAATTTTAAAAATACAAAGAATAAAACAAGAAAGCATGCATAGAACATTTGATATCTGTAAATACGGGATAACAGTAAAAAAAATTCTTGATTTCAATTTTAAGGTAACGAAGCACAGAAAATATAGTCAATACATTTAGTAGAGAGTTTTCCAAAGCTAAGGGGAGAGGGGTCCATGAAAATAAGGAGACTTCTTATAGCATCAAATAGGTAAGATGATAAAAGGATCTTCCTGTAGTGCATTACAGGTAAAACACTAACAAAGAATATTAATAGCTGTAGGAGAGTAATGTCATGTTACATATGAAGAGAAACCCATCAGAATAACAACAAATTTCTCAACGGAAAAGAATATCCAAGGCGAGGATATTAGAATGAGATATATAAGGGCTTTACAGCACAGTAACTAACAACCTGGTTATGATTTCCAGGAAAGTTATTCTTCAAAACTGAAGAATTATATGTTCTAGGACAAACACAATCTAAAGGAATTGATGATCACTGAGGCAGCACTACAGAAGCTCCTTTGAATGACTCCTACACACCAAATAGAAAGCTAAATATAGGAAACAAACTGTACAAGGAAACAAACAGTGCATAAGTAAACAAGGATTGACAATGTTCCAAACACTAGGAAAACAATAAAAATGGCAGGAATAAGTGTGTACCATTCAACAATTATTCTGAACGTTAAGTGGTGTTAATTCCCAATTAAAAGACACAAACTAGCAAATTGGATTAAAAAATAGTACTTGTTCTATAAGTTGCCTGCACGAAATGCACCACTGGCATAGACACACACAGACATAGGTTGAAAGGATGCAATCTAAGTAAAATACAAAACAGACATGTCAAATCAATTTATGAAATAATTGGGAGAACTAAAGAAGACAACCATATTGATTAAGGGAGAAACTATCAAGAGTACATTGCAATTCTAAACACACATGAATAGAACACTGGCATACTCAGTTTTATAAAACAATCATTACTGAATGTTAAAGCATAGTTGACCCCAATACAATAATAGTTTCTCGACAACAATGGGATTGAAGAGGAAATAAAAATTTCTCAATGAAAATCATCGGAGGCCAGGTAGATTCACTTCTGAATTCTGCCAGATATTTAAAGCAGAACTAATACCAGTGCCTCTCAAAACTGTTCATGAAGTCATCTTATGAAGGTGGTTTTATCCAAACTATCTTATGAAGTTAGTATTATCAGACACCAAAGCAAGATAAATATGTAACAATGAAAAAGAAATTTTTAGGTCAGTATTTCTGATAAATATCGATGCAAAATTTCTCATAAAATATTTCCAAATATAATTTAAGGATACAAAAATTATGGCAAAATTGTCTTCACTACAGAGATACATGAATGTTTCACTATATACAAATCAAGAAATATATCACATTAATAGAATCAGTTAAAAGAAATCACATGATCAACTCAATAGATACAGAAAAGACCCTTGACAAATTCAATATCTAGTCATGATAGAAGCTCCAAAGAAGCCAGAAGCAACATATCTCGCCATCATAAAGCTGTATGAGAAGCTTCACAGACAGTATTATATTGAGTGAAAAAAAACCTGAATCCATATTGATCAAAACCAGGAATTAAGTGTGTCCACTTTTCCAACTCTTCTTCTGTAGTCCTTGAAGTCTTAGGCACAGCAATAAGAGAAATAAAAAGGAAACAAATAGGAAGAGTGCAAGTTCTATAAGTAAGAAAACAAAAGATTTCATCAGAAAACTCTTACTGATAATGAATCAAAGTAGCAGTGTACAAATTAAACATACAGAATGCAATCAATTTTTATATAACAATAACAAACATGCTGAGGAAACTCACGGAGAAAAGTCCATTCACAATATCTTCAAACAAGTAAATAAAATGCTTAATAGTGGTCCTAGTCAAGAAGCAAAGGACAACTCAAATATTAAAGAAAATAATTAGAAAAGACACTAGAATATTTGGAAAAGACCTTAACACAGGTTTAGTGTTATTTGTCAACCTGAGAGAATATTGAATCATGTTGGAAGCAAGCTTTTGGGCACACTTGTGAAGGAGATTTAGATTAAGGGGAACTTCTGAGAATGTCTGTGGAGATTGTCTAGATTGTTTTAGTGGATGTGGGAAGAGCATCTGAATTGTGGGTGATACCATTCCCTTGACAGAAGTTGTTGGACTATATAGAGTGGAGAAAGGTGCATACATTCATTGTTCGCTTCTGGCTATGGACTCAATGGTCAAAGTGGACACTCATAACTATTTGTAACATGCAAGACTGAGGTACTGATAAGTGTTCAGCAATAAATGGGATATCTATATTACTTACTTTGATGCCCAGGAACTTCATTGAGGATGGAGTAGAAAGTGAGAAGAGATATAGCATGGGGAAGAGTAACATAAAATATTATGTCCTGGGTCTCTGTAGTTTTCAATGTACTTTTGCCTTTGTTATGTCAGTATATTGAAAACAATCTTGTGAAACAAATAAGGAAAATGTTAATATTTTCATTTGCAAATAACAATACCAATATAAGGAAGTTAACTTGTATGAAGTCATACAGCAAACATAGAAAAAGATCATGTCATTTGCTAGTATTAATTGTTGCAAAATTTGGCATTCTCTATAAATGCTTATAATTTTTAAAATCAGGTAATCTCATGAGCTCTAGGAAATCCTGTCTTACTCCAGTTTGTAACTTCAGTGACTATCAGTGTGTACCCATATCAGCTAAGTGAATGAAAAAGGAAGGCTGGTAATGTGAAGTAACATTTCTTTAGGTGTTATCTACAAATAGAATGACTGAGATAGTGGAAAGAAGTCTGTGTGAAAATTGTGCTAGATCTGAGGATCTTCTTAATTAGGAAGGCCCTGGGTTTTCTTCACTGTGTATTAGCCTCCAGACTGATCTCAACCTTTGTAGCCTCCCTTTATGGTCTTATCTCATTCCACTTGTAACTCTGTGAGCTAATATCTATTTCCTCAAATACTCTTAGGGACAGTGGCAAAGTCCTTTTATATTTTAGTCTATAGCACTGAGTTAAAAGCTATTAAGTAAATCTTAATAGAATGAATTAGTGAAAAATATTCAGTACATAACAGTAAAGAGAAGATTTGGAGGGATGAAGGAGGAACAGATTTCTTAACACTTAAATATCAATTTCTCCCCCATTAAAAAAATTAATTGAGAATTTCTTGGATGCATCATGAGTTTTTATTAAATACAGCCCTCTTTCGATTTCCTCCAATTTTCTCCTATCCTTCACTATTTCTTCCCAAGGTCTTGTGGTCTTTTGTAAAACCCACTGCATTCACTTAGTGTAAATGGCTATAGGACAAGCGGGGAACTGAGATATTCTTAGAGCCAGAGGGAGTAGGTAGCAGCAGTGAAACAGATGTCAACAGTGGCTGGCATTACAGGGCTGATGCACACATACACTCGGTAGCTATTTCATGTACAAATTCAAGAATGTATGGTGGTTGTGCTCATGAAATTCTTCCACTAGCTGAGAGGCTACGGGCAATTGATAGCTTCTGGGAAGGTAAAGTTGGTTTCTATAAGAGATATGGGCTTCCAGGGAGCTGCACAATTTAGTCTGATTCAGAGTAGATATTTATTTACTTCTCTCTCTCTCGCTCGCTCTCTCTCTCCACACACACACATATATATGCATATATATAGATATATGTACACAGACATATATATGTACAAACACACACACACACACATATATATATATATATATATTACTTGAATATATTTATATATACTTGAAAATAGACATGAGAATAAATGCAAGATACACCTAACCAGTTGAACTATAACAGAGAAGAATTTGCTCTTATAGAGATACTGTTTGCTGTTACTTTAATACAACCCCAGTAGGGTAAAAGGGAGTTTTATCCTCTCATAGGTTTTTCTTGTTTAGTGCATTTATGTCTTATACTGTCTTCATTTTGGTACAGTTATTATTTTTTTAATTGAAAATAAATTGTTCTCTCATACAATACATCCTGACCATAGTTTTCTGTCCCTGTACTTTTCTCAGCTACCCTCCATCTCCCTATCCCCCAATTTCACTCTCTCCATTTCTTCTTCATAGTGGGCCTTCAAGAGACAACAGTCAGATGGGACAGAACAGGATCTAAAAATACAAGGCAAAAGCCCTCCTATTCCTCAATAAGGCAACCCAATAGGAGAAAAAGACTCCCAAAACCAGGCAGAAGAGTCAGAGATACCCCCATTCCTACTGTTCAGAGTCCCACAAAACAACAACAAGTTGACAGCATAACATATACATAGAGGTCCTGGTGAAGACCCACAAAGGCCCATTGCTTGCCACTTCAGTCTCTGTGAGCCCATATGTCCTGCTTAGTTGTTTCAATGGGGCCAAGTTGTTTGCAGTAGATTTGTTTTTTATCCTTTGGTCATTTAATAAAGTATAAACATTTTAGAATAATAGTTATGTTTTTGGCTTAACATATTACAAATGTCAATATATTGACTATTCCTACTAATTTTGAGTAAGTGTCTCTTTAAAATAAAATCATACTAGTACATGAAGAACAGCTTTATGTGGGCTTTCTACCAAGTCTAAAGCTCTGCTTTCCTCAGTTTCCTTCTCTGCTAGTGGGTAACGCATTAGGGTTGCAAACTCTTCACACAGCATCTCCTTTCTTATAAAATCTTCAGAGATCTTTATGGCATGAACTTTAGTTTCTTATTAAGTCTAAGTTTAACTTGGTTTCTTAGTTATGTCTCAGTCCAAGAGAAGTCAAGTAACTCAGGTGACAGCAGATGCTGGCGAGGATGTGGAGAAAGAGGAACACTTCTCCATTGTTGGTGGGATTGCAAGCTGGTACAACCACTCTGAAAATCAATCTGGTGGTTCCTCAGAAAATTGAACATAGTACTACCTGAGGACCCTGCTATACCACTCCTGAGTATATACTCAAAAGATGCACCAACATATAACCAGGATAAATACTCTACTATGTTCATAGCAGACTTATTTATAATATCCAGAAGCTGGAAAGAACCCAGATGTCCTTCAACAGAGAAATGGATACAGAAAATGTGATACATTTACACAATGGAATACTACTCAGCTATTAAAAACAATGAATCCATGAAATTCTTAGATGGAATTAGAAAATATCATGCTGAGTGAGGTAACTGAGTCCCAAAAGAACACACATGGTATGCCTAAAAGCTTGGCCTACCCATGATATAATTCAAAGACCATATGAAGCTCAAGAAAGAAGACCAAAATATGGATGCTTTAGTCCTTCTTAGAAGGGGGAACAAAATACTCAAGGGAGGAAATAAAGAGACAAAGATGGAGACTGAAAGAAAGGCCATCCAGAGATTTCCAAATCTGGGGATTCATCCCATATACAGATACCAAACCCAGACACTATTTTGGATACCAGGAAATGCTTGATGTCTCCTGAGAGGCTCTGCCAGAGCCTGACAAATGCTCTGCAACCTACTATTGGACTAAGAATAGGATCCTCCGTGGAGGAGTTAGAGAGAGGACTGAAGGAGCTGAAGGGAGTTGCAACCCATAGAAAGAACGATATCAACCAACCCAACACCTCCCTTAGTTCCCAGGAACCAAGCCACCAACCAAAGAGTACACATGGAGGGACCCATGGCTCCAGCTGCATATGTAACAGAGGGTGACCTTGTTAGACATTAATGGGAGGAAGAGGTCCTGAGAGGCTCGATGCCTTAGTATAGGGGAATGTCAAGGAGGGAAAGCAGGAGTGAGTGGGTGGGTGGGGAAGCACCCTCATAGAGAGAGGGAGGACGGGATAGGAAGTTTCCAGAAGGGAAACAAGGAAAGAGGATAGCATTTGAAACATAAATAAATAAAAGATACAAATAATAGCCATACCACTAATCCTAAAAAATTAGTCATTCCTAACTTGGCATTTGAATATTTTCCTTCAACCTCCAAAAAGGTTTAGAGCCCATAGTAATTTTTTTCATACTTGGGTGTTTATTCCTTTAAGAGAAAATTGAACCTGGTATTATATATGTTGTTCCAATGCTCTTTGTCCTTAGTTTACTCTGTTTCTTAATAATACAAATTTTCCTTATGTGAAACTGGGCTTTCAGTACATATGCAAGTTAATGTGTAAATTCTTTGCCTGACTGTACTGCTTTCCCCCCACAGCAGCCTAGGTCACCTTCACAATGTCAAGATTAGCTATATATGAACCATTATAAATGATGTCTTGTGTGGATGTATTGTAAATGGAATCTGTTGAAATATGTCCATCACTTTACAATTTATGTTTCTATTATCATTTTTATTACATAGAACATTCCTGGCCTTGCTTTGTAAAGTCATCCAGCAAAGATAGGATATTCCTGCATATTGATAGCAATATCTGCCCACTTGGTATTTATTTCTTGCAAAGCTATACATTATTTTCCTTTTAGTTTTCATCTTTTTAAAAAATGGCGAGCTGAATAACATCACACCAATGGACATGCCAACCTGAATAAGGAAATTCCCACAAGGTCTCAACAGTATACAAAGCACTACAGGCAAGTGTGTAAAGGTGAGAGTAGGAGAGGCGATCTTCCCTTGGGAAGAACATGTAAGTTAGTTGTTCAGTGCCAAATGGTTATCCATGAAAACATACATACAAGTAATATTATATGGATTGAATAGCTTATATTTAGAAATACATGTATACATACATATATTTGTATAGTCTATATGTTTATATGTATGTGTATATACATATGCATATATATTGCATGCATATGTGTTTGCAATAATAATTAGCGAGAAAAGAGGCTATTAATGTGAAGGGGAACAGAGAAAGTTATACGGGAGGGTTTTGAGGGAGGAAAGGAAGGGAGAATATAATTATATTATAACATCATTTATAAAACATCCACAAAATGGTTAAGCTTTTTAACCCCATTATGAAACAAATAGAGAATATAAACCTTGAGTTTTAAGCTTCATAATTTTGTATGCATGTAACTTGGTCAACTTTATTAGTGCTGTGTGCTGTCTGACTGCACTGAAATTTTGGATGTGGAAGAATAGATTTCCCTGTGGTCTTTTCCCTTTCAGACTACTACTACTACTACTAAATGATAAGCTTTGCATTCAAGCTGAGTTAGGTAAAAATTAAGATAGTATGGGCAGAGATCAATTGGACGTAGTTGAACTACAAATTTCAGCTTTATACTAGTGCATTCATTGTTCTTTACCAAATTTTCTGCCGTTATAGAACCTTTATCTATGCTATGTTCCTGTGTAGAAGTATCCAAATGACTATGTAATTTTAATTTCCAATTGAAAATTTTTTTACCTTGGCATTTAGAAGACTTATTTTAATTTGCTTTTCTCATTACTCATGATTTAGAAGTGTGGTCTTGGGAGTAACAGATAAAGAAGATTTTATTACTACACACTGAATAACTTAATTATTAGGTAAATATTAAGAAGAATAAAATTTTCCTAACAAGTAAATGAGAATTATGCTACAGATAGAGACCATGAAGATAAACTTTATGTTATCTTAACAAAGCTGCTTGCCCTCCAGTTAAACACAATATATCCCACAGGCTCGTATTTGTTTTCCTTTGCAAATGCTTCCTCTCTATCCTGATTGCTCTTCTTCATGACTCTGACTGTGAACTTAGTTCAAAATCGAGGTCTTCTATGCTTCATTTGGGATGACTTTTTTTTTTTTTTTAGAAAACCTTCCTTAATTCTTGCTTCTCTGAATTTGAAGTGGGTAGTTCCCTTATTTGATCCTTCCACAGTTTCATACCCATGGTTAAGGCATGTATCATATTTGTTTTTATTTGAGTTAAGCCTGTAGGTCAGCTCCATCATCTTTCTAAAATATAAGTTGGAACAAAGTTGTTGCTTTTCTTTTTCTGTCATTCTCTAGTTTTAGTGGATTGATTGGATTTGGACACATGAAAATTTCTGAGTTAAATTAATTACATCATCAGTAACTTGTGCTTTCTCTATATTATAATTCATAGAAGAAAAATAAATGAAGAAAGCATTTACATGTTATATCTGATGCTTCACATACATCCTGTAATGTTCACAACAAACATACAGGGTATATAATTATTTACATTTCACAGAAGAGGGAATTTAGGCTTACAGTGATGAGGTTTTTGTAGGATCACATAGAAAGTCGCAGACATTTGAACTCACATATACCTGGCATTCTACTTCACTCATAAGGTTGCTTTTCAATAAGAAGACATAATATGATTCTTTTAGATGTGGTAGATTTATCCAAAGTCAGAGTCCACACCACATTATCTGGTCAATTTCCTCATTTTACAGATGAAGAAATTCAGTTTTAGAAAGAACAAAAGTCTTGTTCAAAGTCATTCAGCTAATAAGCCAGGCTCGGTCTGGGTTCCAAGCCAGCTCTAAACATAGTAATTTTCTAAGAGGCACAGATGCCTCTCTCATTGTGGGCCAACAAAATGGATTGCTCTTCTGAACTTCTGGCCCTCCACCTGGGCCCTCATCTATCACCTTCACAATTAGAGCCTACTTTATTTTGGTTAATGAGATATCACTATTAATTTTTCTACTGTGGGCCGCATTGAAGGTCAAAGAGACTGAGCCCAAGCTGTGCTTAGTTTCTAATTGTAAACTCTGGGACAGAAGAGCATTTAAGATTATTTCATAACAGTACTATTATAACTTTTCATTTACTTGTGACTCTTAAAACTGTTTAAAAATCATATTTTCATGTTTTGTATATCTTTGAATATATTGGAAGACCATGTTAGAAAAATTCAAAGGCATTTCTTCATTCTGAGGTTCTTGTTATATAATTTGGATAATTATAACTTAGTTTGGTTTCTTTTACTTATTTAGTGGTAGTAACTTCATTTTTCTTAAGAGCTGAATTACATATAATTGTGTATATATAGCACATTTTTATTATCAGTTTATCAATTAATGCCCATCCAGGCTGTTTCCAGTATCTTGTTAAGCAATGAACATAGATGACCAAGTATCTGTGTAGAACAATGTACATTCTCGAGTTATGTATACAAGATTAGTATAGCTATACATTATGTAGATCAATTCTTAGCGTTTTGAATGCTAGCCACACTAGATAGTTATAGGTTGAAGAATGTAAATAGATCTATAGATCTATTGTCTTTACAAAAGTCTGAATTGGTCAAGGACCCCAAAGTAAGACCCCATACCCTAAAACTGATAGTATAGATTACGCTTGTATTCACTGGCACACAAAAGGGTTTTCTCAACAGGATGCCAATACCACAGGCATGAAGAAATAAGTTAATAAATGGGACTTTATGAAGCTAAACAGTATATATACAGCAAAGGACAGCAAGGTCGTAACCCACAGTATAGGAACAGTTTTTTACCATTTACCCATCTGATAGATGGTTAGATTATAGACGATATAAAGAGTGAAAAATGTGGGGCAGTGAGCCGTGCACAGCTTGAGCACAGTCCTGGTGACCTGGTAGGTAGTGACTTCCAACTACAAGGGACAGGAAAGGTAGGTGTTCGGCCACGCCCCTTGGACTCCTGGCTCCTGTACAGCTATAGCCTCCCACAGCCCCCCACAGAGAGGTATGTGGCTATTAGTCAAGTAGGCAACTGCCCCAAGCTCCTGGTATTCTGTCTGTGTTCCACCCCCACAGTTACCTGGCAACAGCCAGGTAGGTCCAGCCCACTATAAAAGGAGTTGCTTGCCCCCTCTTCACTCTTGCTCCCTCTCTTACTCTCTTGTTCCTACCTCTCTCACTTGCCCTCTTGCTCCCCTTCTCTCCTCATCCCCTTCCCCCCTTTCTCCAAGTGGCCATGGCCAGACTCTCCTCTATTCTTTTCCCTCTCTCTGCCTTTCTACAATAAAAGCCTTAAAACCCTGGACTGCCTCTTCTCACCAGGATCCCCTGTGCTGGAGCCAGGGAGCAGGTCTTCCTCTAAAGAGCTGCATGTCTAACCTCCCACAGGAAGCCTTTCAACATTCCCATAAGGTCTCCACCAACCCAAGCTGCCTGCCCAAGCAAGCAAGCCATGGACTCTGATCCCCATGGTACCCATCCAGAGCCCTCTCCTCTTGCCCTTTTCTCCTCTGCCTTGGGCTAGAGCCACCGGTGGGCCCACACTCCATTTTCAGCTCTTCCATGACAAACAGCAGTGTCCAGGATGTCTGAGAGCCTGAGAACCTATCGTCCTAGACTTCTGTGCAGGTCCAGGGACCCTAGCCAACTCTGGCAGGTTCTGTAGGGACCCCAGACTACGCCTTCCCCGTCCCCAGCATGGGGTCCTGCAGCGTCTCAAACCCCCAGGAGGAGGAGGAGGAGGAGGAGGAGGTGGAGGTGGAGATCCAGAGCACAGTCAAACTTCCTGCATCCATCTCCAGGAGTGGCCTTAGCCCTGTTGCGGGCTGAACACAGAACCCCCTTTTTGACCCACAGAAAAAATAACACAACTAACCATCAAGAAAATAAGCTAATGAGATGATCACATGGGTTTTGTCTTTGAGTTTGTTTATATAGTGGTTTATGTTTATGGATTTCTGTATATTAAACCATTCTTGCATCCCTGGGATGAAGCCTAATTGATCATGATGGATGACCATTTTTATGTGTACTTGGATTTGGTTTGTGAGAATTTTGTTGAGTATTTTTGCATCAATATTCATAAGGGAAATTGGTCTGAAGTTCTCTTTCTTTGTTGGGTCTTTGTGTGGTTTAGGTATCAGAGTAATTGTGGCATCATAGAATGAGTTGGATAGAGTACCTTCTGTTTCTGTTCTGTGGAATAGTTTGAGGAGAAATGGAATTAGGTCTTCTTTGAAGGTCTGATAGAACTCTACATTAAACCCATCTGGTCCTGGGCTTTTTTTGGTTGGAAGACTATTAATGACTGCTTCTATTTCTTTAGGGGATATGGGACTGTTTAGATCATTATTATGATCCTGGTTTAGATTTGGTACCTGGTATCTGTCTAGAAAATTGTCCATTTTATCCAGGTTTTCCAGTTTTGCTGATTATAGGCTTTGGAGTAGGATCACCTATTCATGATAAAAGTCTTGGAAAGACCAGGAATTCAAGGCCCATACCTAAACATAATAAATGCAATATACAGTAAACCAGTAGCCAACATCAAACTAAATGGAGAGAAGCTGGAAGCAATTCCACTGAAATCAGGGACTAGATAAGGCTGCCCACTTTCTCCCTACCTATTCAATATAGTATTTGAAGTTCTAGCCAGAGCAATTCGACAACAAAAGGAGGTCAAGGGGATACAAATTGGAAAGGAAGAAGTCATAATATCACTATTTGCAGATGATATGATAGTATGTATAAATGACCTGAAAAATTCCACCAGAGAACTTCTCAACCTGATAAATAACTTCAGTGCAGTAGCTGGATATAAAATTAACCAAATCAGTGGCCTTTCTCTACACAAAGGATAAAAAGGCTGAAAAAGAAATTATGAAACAACAACCTTCACATTAGTCACAAATAATACAAGAAAACAACCTAATTAAAAACTAGGGATAGAATTACACAGGGAGTTCTAAAAAGATGATGCACAAATAGCTGAGAAATACTAAACATATTCAACATCCTTAGCCACCAGGGAAATATAATTCAAACTAACTTAATATTTTATCTTCTTTCAATCACAATGGCCAAGTTTAAAAAATAAATAGACAGCAAAGGGGGAAACTTTTTAATTGCTGGTGGGAGTGTAAACTGGTGCAACCGCATTGGATATCTGAGAGCAACTCTTTTTGTTTTCCCCTAGTGTCCGAGTCATGCTGAAACCCTTGCCTCCTAGATTTTGAGTCATTGGCATGAACAGATGAAGTAATAAAATTCTGAGTCTTTTTTTTTCTTTCCATTTTTTATTAGGTATTTAGCTCATTTACATTTCCAATGCTATACCAAAAGTCCCCCATACCCACCTACCCCCACTCCCCTACCCGCCCATACCCCCTTTTTGGCCCTGGAGTTCCCCTGTTCTGGGGCATATAAAGTTTGCGTGTCCAATGGGCCTCTCTTTCCAGTGATGGCCGACTAGGCCATCTTTTGATATATATGCAGCTAGAGTCAAGAGCTCCGGGGTACTGGTTAGTTCATAATGTTGATCCACCTATAGGGTTGCAGATCCCTTTAGCTCCTTGGGTACTTTCTCTAGCTCCTCCATTGGGAGCCCTGTGATCCATCCATTAGCTGACTGTGAGCATCCACTTCTGTGTTTGCTAGGCCCCGGCATAGTCTCACAAGAGACAGCTACATCTGGGTCCTTTCGATAAAATCTTGCTAGTGTATGCAATGGTGTCAGCGTTTGGATGCTGATTATGGGGTGGATCCCTGGATATGGCAGTCTCTACATGGTCCATCCTTTCATCTCAGCTCCAAACTTTGTCTCTGTAACTCCTTCCAAGGGTGTTTTGTTCCCACTTCTAAGGAGGGGCATAGTGTCCACACTTCAGTCTTCATTTTTCTTGAGTTTCATGTGTTTGGAAATTGTATCTTATATCTTGGGCATCCTAGGTTTTGGGCTAATATCCACTTATCAGTGAGTACATATTGTGTGAGTTCCTTTGTGAATGTGTTACCTCACTCAGGATGATGCCCTCCAGGTCCATCCATTTGGCTAGGAATTTCATAAATTCAATCTTTTTAATAGCTGAGTAGTACTCCATTGTGTAGATGTACCACATTTTCTGTATCCATTCCTCTGTTGAGGGGCATCTGGGTTCTTTCCAGCTTCTGGCTATTATAAATAAGGCTGCTATGAACATAGTGGAGCATGTGTCCTTCTTACCAGTTGGGGCATCTTCTGGATATATGCCCAGGAGAGGTATTGCTGGATCCTCCGGTAGTACTATGTCCAATTTTCTGAGGAACCGCCAGACGGATTTCCAGAGTGGTTGTACAAGCCTGCAACCCACCAACAATGGAGGAGTGTTCCTCTTTCTCCACATCCTCGCCAGCATCTGCTGTCACCTGAATTTTTGATCTTAGCCATTCTGACTGGTGTGAGGTGGAATCTCAGGGTTGTTTTGATTTGCATTTCCCTGATGATTAAGGATGTTGAACATTTTTTCAGGTGCTTCTCTGCCATTCGGTATTCCTCGGGTGAGAATTCTTTGTTCAGTTCTGAGCCCCATTTTTTAATGGGGTTATTTGATTTTCTGAAGTCCACCTTCTTGAGTTCTTTATATATGTTGGATATTAGTCCCCTATCTGATTTAGGATAGGTAAAGATCCTTTCCCAATCTGTTGGTGGTCTCTTTGTCTTATTGACAGTGTCTTTTGCCTTGCAGAAACTTGGGAGTTTCATTAGGTCCCATTTGTCAATTCTCGATCTTACAGCACAAGCCATTGCTGTTCTGTTCAGGAATTTTTCCCCTGTGCCCATATCTTCAAGGCTTTTCCCCACTTTCTCCTCTATAAGTTTCAGTGTCTCTGGTTTTATGTGAAGTTCCTTGATCCACTTAGATTTGACCTTAGTACAAGGAGATAAATATGGATCGATTCGCATTCTTCTACATGATAACAACCAGTTGTGCCAGCACCAATTATTGAAAATGCTGTCTTTCTTCCGCTGGATGGTTTTAGCTCCCTTGTCGAAGATCAAGTGACCATAGGTGTGTGGGTTCATTTCTGGGTCTTCAATTCTATTCCATTGGTCTACTTGTCTGTCTCTATACCAGTACCATGCAGTTTTTACCACAATTGCTCTGTAGTAAAGCTTTAGGTCAGGCATGGTGATTCCACCAGAGGTTCTTTTATCCTTGAGAAGAGTTTTTGCTATCCTAGGTTTTTTGTTATTCCAAATGAATTTGCAAATTGCTCCTTCTAATTCCTTGAAGAATTGAGTTGGAATTTTGATGGGGATTGCATTGAATCTGTAGATTGCTTTTGGCAAGATAGCCATTTTTACAATGTTGATCCTGCCAATCCATGAGCATGGGAGATCTTTCCATCTTCTGAGATCTTCTTTAATTTCTTTCTTCAGAGACTTGAAGTTTTTATCATACAGATCTTTCACTTCCTTAGTTAGAGTCACGCTGAGATATTTTATATTATTTGTGACTATTGAGAAGGGTGTTGTTTCCCTAATTTCTTTCTCAGCCTGTTTATTCTTTGTGTAGAGAAAGGCCATTGACTTGTTTGAGTTAATTTTATATCCAGCTACTTCACCGAAGCTGTTTATCAGGTTTAGGAGTTCTCTGGTGGAATTTTTAGGGTCACTTATATATACTATCATATCATCTGCAAAAAGTGATATTTTGACTTCCTCCTTTCCAATTTGTATCCCCTTGGTCTCCTTTTGTTGTCGAATTGCTCTGGCTAATACTTCAAGTACTATGTTGAAGAGGTAGGGAGAAAGTGGGCAGCCTTGTCTAGTCCCTGATTTTAGTGGGATTGCTTCCAGCTTCTCTCCATTTACTTTGATGTTGGCTACTGGTTTGCTGTAGATTGCTTTTATCATGTTTAGGTATGGGCCTTGAATCTTTCCAGAACTTTTATCATGAATGGGTGTTGGATCTTGTCAAATGCTTTTTCTGCATCTAACGAGATGATCATGTGGTTTTTGTCTTTGAGGTGTTTATATAGTGGATTACATTGATGGATTTTTGTATATTAAACCATCCCTGCATCCCTGGAATAAAACCTACTTGGTCAGGATGGATGATTGCTTTAATGTGTTCTTGGATTCGGTTAGCGAGAATTTTATTGAGGATTTTTGCTTCGATATTCATAAGAGAAATTGGTATGAAGTTCTCTATCTTTGTTGGATCTTTCTGTGGTTTAGGTATCAGAGTAATAGTGGCTTCATAAAATGAGTTGGGTAGATTACCTTCTACTTCTATCTTGTGAAAAAGTTTGTGCAGAACTGGAATTAGATCTTCTTTGAAGGTCTGATAGAACTCTGCACTAAACCCGTCTGGTCCTGGGCTTTTTTTGGCTGGGAGACTATTTATAACTGCTTCTATTTCTTTAGGGGACATGGGACTGTTTAGAAGTTCAACTTGATCCTGATTCAACTTTGGTACCTGGTATCTGTCCAGAAATTTGTCCATTTCGTCCAGGTTTTCCAGTTTTTTTGAGTATAGCCTTTTGTAGAGGATCTGATGGTGTTTTGGATTTCTTCAGGATCTGTTGTTATGTCTCCCTTTTCAGTTCTGATTTTGTTAATTAGGATTTTGTCTCTGTGCCCTCTAGTGAGTCTAGCTAAGTGTTTATCTATCTTGTTGATTTTCTCTAAGAACCAACTCCTCGTTTGGTTAATTCTTTGAATAGTTCTTCTTGTTTCCACTTGGTTGATTTCACCCGAGTTTGATTATTTCCTGCCGTCTACTCCTCTTGGGTGAATTTGCTTCCTTTTTTCTAGAGCTTTTAGATGTGTTGTCTAGCTGCTAGTATGTGCTCTCTCCCGTTTCTTCTTGGAGGCACTCAGAGCTATGAGTTTCCCTCTTAGAAATGCTTTCATTGTGTCCCAAACGTTTGGGTACGTTGTGGCTTCATTTTCATTAAACTCTAAAAAGCCTTTAATTTCTTTCTTTATTCCTTCCTTGACAAAGGTATCAGTGAGAAGAGTGTTGTTCAGTTTCCACGTGAGTGTTGGCTTTCTGTTATTTTTTTTGTTATTGAAGATCAGCCTTAGTGCATGGTGATATGATAGGATACATGGGACAATTTCAATATTTTTGAATCTGTTGAGGCCTGTTTTGTGACCTATTATGTGGTCAATTTTGGAGAAGGTACCATGAGGTGCTGAGAAGAAGGTATATCCTTTTGTTTTAGGATAAAATGTTCTGTAGATATCTGTCAGATCCATTTGTTTCATCACTTCTGTTAGTTTCACTGTGTCTCTGTTTAGTTTCTGTTTCCATGATCTGTCTATTGGTGAAAGTGGTGTGTTGAAGTCTCCCACTATTATTGTGTGAGGTGCAATGTGTGCTTTGAGCTTTACTAAAGTTTCTTTAATGAATGTGGTTGCCCTTGTATTTGGAGCATAGATGTTCAGAATTGAGAGTTCCTCTTGGAGGATTTTACCTTTGATGAGAACGAAGTGCCCCTCCTTGTCTTGTTTGATGACTTTGGGTTGGAAGTCAATCTTATCAGATATTAGGATGGCTACTCCAGCTTGTTTCTTCATACCATTTGCTTGGAAAATTGTTTTCCAGCCTTTTATTCTGAGGTAGTGTCTATCTTTTTCTCTGAGATGTGTCTCCTGTAAATAGAAAAATGTTGGGTCTTGTTTGTGTAGCCAGTTTGTTAGTCTATGTCTTTTTATTGGGGAGTTGAGATCATTGATGTTAAGAGATATTAAGGAAAAGTAATTGTTGCTTCCTGTTATTTTTGTTGTTAAAGTTGGCATTCTGTTCTTGTGGCTGTCTTCTTTTAGGTTTGTTGAGGGATTACCTTCTTGTTTTTTCTAGGGCATTGTTCCCGTTCTTGTATTGGTTTTTTTCTGTTATTAACCTTTGAAGGGCTGGATTCGTGGAGAGATAATGTGTGAATTTGGTTTTGTCGTGGAATACTTTGGTTTCTACATCTATGGTAATTGAGAGTTTGGCTGGGTATAGTAGCCTGGGCTGGAATTTGTGTTCTCTTAGTGTCTGTATAACATCTGTCCAGGCTCTTCTGGCTTTCATAGTCTCTGGTGAAAAATCTGGTGTAATTCTGATAGGCTTGCCTTTGTATGTTACTTGACCTTTTTCCCTTACTGCTTTTAGTATTCTATCTTTATTTAGTTCATTTGTTGTTCTGATTATTATGTGTCGGGAGGAATTTCTTTTCTGGTCCAGTCTATTTGGAGTTCTGTAGGCTTCTTGTATGTTTATAGGTATCTCTTTCTTTATATTTGGGAAGTTTTCTTCAATAATTTTGTTGAAGATGTTTGCTGGTCCTTTGAGTTGAAAATCTTCATTCTCATCCACTCCTATTATCCATAGGTTTGGTCTTCTCATTGTGTCCTGGATTTCCTGGATATTTTGAGTTAGGATCTTTTTGCATTTTCCATTTTCTTTGATTGTTGTGCCGATGTTCTCTATGGAATCTTCTGCACCTGAGATTCTCTCTTCCATCTCTTGTATTCTGTTGCTGATGCTCAAATCTATGGTTCCAGATTTCTTTCCTAGGGTTTCTATCTCCAGTGTTGCCTCACTTTGAGTTTTCTTTATTGTGTCTACTTCCCTTTTTAGGTCTAGTATGGTTTTGTTCATTTCCATCACCTGTTTGTATTTTTTTTCCTCTTTTTCTGTAAGGACTTCTACCTGTTTGATTGTGTTTTCCTGTTTTTCTTTAAGGACTTGTAACTCTTTAGCAGTGTTCTCCTGTATTTCTTTAAGTGATTTATTAAAGTCCTTCTTGATGTCCTCTACCATTATCATGAGATATGCTTTTAAATCTAGGTCTAGGTTCTCGGGTGTGTTGGGGTGCCCCGGGCTGGGCGAAGTGGGAGTGCTGGGTTCTGATGATGGTGAGTGGTCTTGGTTCCTGTTAGTAGGATTCCTACGTTTACCTTTCGCCATCTGGTAATCTCTGGAGTTAGTAGTTATAGTTGACTCTGTTTAGAGATTGTTCTTCTGGTGATTCTGTTACCATCTCTCAGCAGACCTGTGAGACAGATTCTCTCCTCTGAGTTTCAGTGCTCAGAGCACTCTCTGCTGGCAAGCTCTCTTACAGGGAAGGTGCGCAGATATCTTGTTCTTGGACCTCCTCCTGGTCGAAGAAGAAGGCCCAAAACAGGGCCTCTCTCAGAAGCTGTGTTGCTTTGGCAGTTCCCAGAAGCTGTCAGCTTCTGTGGTGCAGACTCTCACCTGTGCAGACTAAATTCCTAAGTTCCAGGGAGTCCTGGAACCAAGATGGGGACCACTGCTGCTGAGGCTGAGGCAGCCTCCCAAGCCAGGCGGACACCTGTCCTCTGGTCCGGAAGGTGGCCGGCTGTCTGCGGCCCGCCAAGGGTGCTGCCTCAGCGGCTCTGTGCTTCTGCCTGTACCAGAAGCTGTCCGGTTCTCTGGCGCACCCTCTAACCAGTTCAGACTAATTTCCTAGGTCCCGCGGATTCCCGGAACCCAGATGGCGACCGCTGCTGCTGAGGCTGAGGCCGCCTCCCAAGCCAGGCGGACACCTGTCCTCTGGTCCGGATGGTGGCCGGCTGTCTGCGGCCCGCCAAGGGTGCTGCCTAAGTGGCTCTGTGCTTCTGCCTGTCCCAGAAGCTGTCCGGTTCTCTGGCGCACCCTCTAACCTGTTCAGACTAATTTCCTAAGTTCTGCTGAGTCCTGGAACCAAGATGGCGACCGCTGCTGCTGAGGCTGAGGCCGCCTCCCCCTGAGTCTTTATAATCTATATAATATTAATCCGGAAGCCCCTAGTAGTTGTGAGAATTTTGTTCTGAAATATATATTTTATTAAATTATTTTGTTTATTTACATTCCAAAGCAAAGAGGTTTACTATGCTAATGATGAAGCCAAGAATAGACTCACAGAATCAAATTCCATAGTTCATAGAATGGATTGTATCACTTGTCACTGGGAATTTCATATGGGTGTGTTTGGATTTTATGTTACAAAGATTTGGGTGAAAGCAATGAGAAAATAAACTTTTAAAATTAAAATGCATTTCAAACTGTTCTATAAAATCTGAGGCTTGAATTAAATATTTTTTTTTATGTAAAAGGAGCAGTGGAGGGAGGACTCTCTGCTTCACAAAGTTTTATTCTTTTATTTATTTATTTTGTAATTTTGGTTCTGACATTTGTGGTAACCATTTACATGTTACATACTAACTGATTTCCTTGGGTTCTTAAAACAAACTTGTGGTAACTTTGTGTTTTCTAAATATAGTTCCCCATCTAAAGATGAAAATTCAAATTATTAAAGTATTTTTAAAGTTGAATCAGTACCTGAAAAAATATATATGGAACAAGAGCCTAGTGACCAAAATTTGGGAGGTGTGTTGCCTGTCTCTGTCTGTAGAGGCTTCTGAGAGAAGGCTAAGTTTCTTTTCTAAGCTTCACCAATGTCACCTGGTCCTGAGGAGTTTGTATACACACTATTTTACCAATAAGCTTTAGCTTCCAAACACTGACACCATTGCACACACTAGCAAGATTTTGCTGAAAGGACCCAGATATAGCTCTCTCTTTGAGACTATGCCGGGGCCTAGGAAACACAGAAGTGGATGCTCACAGTCAGCTATTGGATGGATCACAGGGCCCCAAATGGAGGAGCTAGAGAAAGTACCCAAGGAGCTAAAGGGATCTGCAACCCTATAGGTGGAACAACATTATGAATTAACCAGTACCCCGGAGCTTTTGACTCTAGCTGCATATGCATCAAAAGATGGCCTAGTCGGCCATCACTGGAAAGAGAAGCCCATTGGACTTGCAAACTTTATATGCCCCAGTACAGGGGAACGCCAGGGCCAAAAAGTGGGAGTGGGTGGGTAGGGTAGTAGGGGTGAGGGTATGGGGGACTTTTGGTATAGCATTGGAAATGTAAATGAGGAAAATACCTAATAAAATATTTTTAAAAAGCTTCCTCAATAATCCTGATTACATACATTTTGTCTGTTGTTCCCAACTCATTTTTAAAATCTCAGTGAGATCAAATTTTCTAAGAGAATAGTCGCTCCCAATCTGTCTTAGTTAAGGTTTCTACTGCTTCAAGGAAACACCATGACCAAAAAGGAAGTTGGCGAGGAAAGGGTTTATTTCAGCTCATCACAGAAAGAAGACAGGAAAGGAACTCAAACAGGGCAGGACCTGGAGACAGGAACTGATACAGAAGCCATGGAGGGGTACTTCTTACTGGTTTGCTTCCCATGGGTTGCTCAGCCTGCATTTGTAGAGAACCCAGGACCACCAGCCCAGTCATGGCACCACACACAAGGGGATGTGCCTTCCCCCACTGAGCATTAATTAAGAAAATGCCCCACAGCCTGATCTCACAGGGGCATTTCCTCTACTGAGGTTCCCTCCTCTGGTGATTCTAACTTGTGTCAGGTTGACACACAAAATCAGTCATTATATTATTGCAAATTATGCCCCACCTGTTACATACTTTCTTAAACCACTTTGTTCCTTCTAAGGACTCACATTGGCATTTATATTTGTGTAAATATGCGATTGTCTTTTGGACTTTAGTAAAACTCTATACCCTATGGGACCAAGGTTCTTATTTTTCTTACATGGCAGTGAGATTTTTCTTTATCTGAAAGTTAAAAATGATGCTGAAATTGAAGAACAATGAATAAACAAGAGTAACATAGTAGTTAGAACAGTGTTCCCAGGCTTGAAGGGTCAATGGATTTTAGAAGATGACCAGAAAACACTGAAAACTAGGTGAAGAAGGCAATGTTTTTCCCCTTGGGGAATTTCATCGGATCATAACCTGAGCGAAACACTTTCTCTGTCTTAAACCAGTTTTATGCAACAATGAGAACTCATTAAGCTGTTGAGTTTTATTATTTATGAGAGGTCAATCCATGTGTAATGATGTATTTTGATGTTTACAGAGTGGCTTGCATGCACAAGGCTCTGGATTTGACATGTAGTACTGCACCTATATCCCCATGCCCAACAATAACTTAGAAAAGAGAGTACAGGTCCTCTGAGGTCTGCAATGTAGTTGAAAATGAGTTAGAAACAAAGTTGAGAAACCTCTTGTGAAAACACCCATTTTCTGTCCAGTTTCAATTTGAATACAAAGCACCTTGACCTGAGCAGCCAGAGCTGTGTGAGAAATAGCAGGACTCTGCATACAAAAGCAATTCTCTTCACCAGCCCTCCAACTCTTAATCAAATGAGAGAAATGTTTTCATAAAATCCTTCCCTCAAACTCCAGTAAGTCAAACATATTTTGATGTACAAAGTTTTGTGACACCAGCCAGAAAGTGGTGTATTCTGATTTTCTTACAGGTATGATTGACAAATCCTTTGAGAACATTGACAAGTTAATGTTAATGTGATCCATATTAACCTACTAGAGGTATCACATGTAGTCACTAATTTATTTTTAAATGAGTGCAAATACATTTCTTGCAAAGGAAGGAAGTGAGGATCTTTTGACAATTTCAGTGTTGCCACAGAGTGACAGAATAATTTGAAAGACAGAAAAGTAAACTAAAAACTTCCTGGTGTCTAAATATAAATCCCCTTCCTCTCAGCAGAGTTAATGCAATACGAATGATATCATGAATAGTTGTGGAAAACTGGAGTCTTGTACCTTGGCTTCTATTTTATTGATATATTCAGTCTTTAACAGAAACCCTGAACTCCCAGGGACTAAACCACCAACCAAAGAGCATACATGGAGGGATCCATGGCTCCAGCTACATATGTACCAGAGGATGGCCTTATCTGGCATCAAAGGAGGGAGACTTTTGGTCCTGTCGAGGCTTGGTTTTTTAGCGTAAGGGGATGCTAGAGGGGTGAGTGGGAGTGGGTGAGTGGTTGGAGGAGCACCCTCATAGAGGCAAAGGGGAGGGTTACTGGGAGGGGAGTTTGTGGTGGAAACCGGGAAGGGATGATATCATTTGAAATGTAAATGAATAAAATGATTAATTAAAAAAGAAAAGCAATTGATAGCCCTAACCAGCTATAACACCCCTAAAAAGTAAATAAAATGCCTTTCCAGATAAATTTGAGAATTACTCTTTCTATGACTTTGAAGAATTGTGTTGAGATTTTGATGGGGATTGCATTGAATCTGTAGATTGCCTTTGGTAGGATGGCCATTTTTACTATGTTAATTCTGCCAATCTTTGAGCATGGAAGATCTCTCCAATTTCTGAGATCTTCTTTGATTTCTTGAAATTATTGTCATATAGGTCTTTCACTTGTTTGGTTAGAACTACCCCAAGATATTTTATATTATTTATGACTATTGTGAAGGGAGATGTTTTCCTAATTTCTTTCTTAGCCTGTTTATCCTTTGTATAAATCAAAACTACTGATTTATTTGAGTTAATTTTATATGTGGCTACTTTGCTGAAGTTGTTTATAATCTGGAGAAGTTCTCTGGTAGAATTTTTGGGATTGCTTATGTATACTACCATATCTTCTGCAAATAGTGATATCTTTATTTCTTCTTTACCTATTTTTATCCCCTTGACCTCTTCTTGTTGTCTTATTCTTCTAGCTAACACTTCGAGTACTATATTTAATAGACATGGGGAGAGTGGGCATCCTTGTCTTGTCCCTGATTTCAGTGGGATCCCTTCACGTATGTCTCCATTTAATTTGATTTTGGCTGTTAGTTTGCAGTAAATTGCTTTTATTATGTTTAAGTATGGGCCTTGAATTCCTGATCTCTCCAGTACTTTTAGCATGAAGGGGTGTTGTATTTTGTCAAATGCTTTTTCTGCATCTAAAGGGATGACCATGTGGTTTTTGTCTTTGAGTTTATTTATATAGCAGATTACATTAATGGATGTTTTTATATTAAGCCAACCTTGTATCCCTGGGATGAAGCCTACTTGATCATGGTGAATGATGGTTTTGATGTGTTCTTGGATTTGGTTTGCAAGTATTTTATCGAGTATATTTGCATTGATATTCATAAGTGAGATTGGTCTGAAGTTCTCTTTTTTGGTTGGGCCTTGAAAGGTTCAAAATTGTCATTTATATCCAGGTATAGCCAACAGCCACCTAATTTAATTGGACTTAAGGCCCAGTCTGCAAGATGGAAATCACGCCTGGTTCCATAAATATATCCTATTACTTGTGGCTTGTGAGGTTATGAGCCCTAGAAGAGAACTTATTACTGCCATTTTTCTAAGCTAGTATAATTTCTAACTATAGTCTAAATACCATTCTTATACCTGTAGATATTTTTTTTACCATTCATTCCCTTATCAAAGAAGCTTCTTCTTGCAGCAGACAGAGACCACTAGAGAAAACTGCAACTGGTCAAAATGTAAAATACTGACCCTGGACGCCCAGTCCCAGTTGATGCATTTACAATATACCTCCTATATCTAAGGCTCCGCACAAATTGAGAGGATGATGTGAATGTAGAGATCTAACACGGCCTCATTCCTAGGTAAAGAGCTACCGCAATCTGTGGTTGCTGAGTAGGAGCAATCTGTCTCCTCGAGGATTGCCCTCTGGATAGGCCAGCAAGGCCCCAGCAGGAGCTCCTAAACGTATATTCATATGAGCAATAAGAGATGAACTCAGCAGCTTTACTCATAAATTTATTCTTGTGTGTGTATGTAAAAAAATAATAAAGTATAAGATGTCTGGTGTAGAGGAGAGGATGGAGGGAGGGAAGGGAGGCAGGAAAATGATGAAAATGTAGTATTCACATATGAGATTCTCAAAAACTAAAGTTAAAAAAAGGAGTACAGGGGTAAGGAAAACATTCCTATATATACTCCTTGCTCTCTTTCATATTCATGACCTCTTTTTTTCTTGATCTTTTACATGTACACACACACACACACAGGTATTTACATATATGTTCCTAAATATAATCTGCTCAGTCTGAATAATGTCATTTGTGTGAATGTTTTCAGGATTAACCATTTAGTATTGGATAAGCATCTGCAGGGCATGAGAAGACTGGATCCTGCTCTCAACTTTCCTTAGTTGCCTATAGTTCTTTGCATAGGATTGAGGTGCCAGGGGCTTTCCAAAGGTCAATTTGCCAGGCTTTTTGTTTTCATTATTCAGTTCATGCTTAGGAGGTCATATTGGTGAGACTTTATGGGAGTAGCTTCTGACATGATTACTAGGAGACAGTCTCAGAGCAAATCCTCTGGTCCTCTGGCTCAGAAAATCTTTCCACCAGTTCTTCCTCTTCCACAATGTAACCCGAGTCCTAGGTAGGATGTGTATTTTGTAAATGGGACTGGGCTTCACAACTCTGCATTTAAATTGTAGTTTTCTTTCTTTGTATATTGCTTATTGATTTGTTTTGTAATGGTTTCTACCTGTTCCTAAAGGAACTTTTTAAAATAAAGGCATAGGAATACACTTATCTGTGGGTATAGCAGCTATTTAGTTTTTTTAGTTGAGTAAAGTAGTGGTTGTAGGTTTTCTTCCATGATCTATGACTTCACTGGCCCTTGGTAATTGGCTAAGTTCTCAGTACTGGGCATGGTTTTCTTCCTTGTGAGCCAGTCTTAAGGCCAATTAAGGAGTTGTTGGTTACTGCCAAGATATGTGTGTCACTGCTGTATACTTATTGTGCAGTAATGCTGACTGTGACCTTCTAGTTGTTGGAATTCATAGACAGTCTAGCTAGGTAGCACAGTTGGTTGCTTCCCTCCTTTGGAAGCTTACAGGGTACCTTATGGTGCCATGTCATTTAATCTCCAGGATGGAGGCGTTCAGGTCAGGCCTTGCTCAGGTTAGAAGTGGGCTGTTTTGGGGGAGACTCTTCTACAGCTCTGACCAACAATTAAAAGAGGGCTTCTCATGTCCAGTGTTGGAATTTTTCTTAGGTGGTCTTTGGCACTTGGAGGTAGCTTTGTCAACTTAGATGGGGAAAATCCATTTAAACAATATCATATTTATATTCAGACATAAGCTTTATAGATTTATTTTTAGATAAAATTAATAGTGTGATTCCTTATGACTACTCCAGATCCTTACTGTATTTTATCCTCCTTTTCCTGCATTTACTTTCCTTCCCTTCTCTAAAGAGGTATCTTTTCATATTTCTCCAACCACACCACTTATTCCCTGATATTCTCTCATCTATTGCCCTTCATTTTCCCATTCCAGCAACAGTCCCATTATACTGTCCTGGTTTCTATACTTATTCCAGGATATATACTCATATTTTATTATTTGGAGGTAGGAGCCTTCAATAAGAGAAAACATGTGATGTTTGTCTTTCTGGGTTTGGGGTATCTCACTTAATATTATTCTATTCTAGTTTCATCCATTTTCTTTGACTTTACTTTTTCTTTATAGCTGCGTATATTCCATATTACATATGTGCCATATTTTCATTCTTAATTTTCCATTGAAGAACATTTAGATTGTTTCTATTTCCTAGCTATTATGAATTGAGAAGCAATGAGCATGGCTAGCCAAGTACCTTTGGACATCAAGTCCTTTGTGCATATGCCAAAGCATATGGATCATATGGTAAATTATTTAATTTTAGCTCTCTGAGAATACTTCCCAGTCCCTTTCACAACGACCTCAAATAAAATATAACACCTAGTAATAAACCTAGTGGAGAAAGGGAAGGAACTCTACAATGAAAACTTAAACCTCTGAAGAAAAGTGGGCATAGAAAATGGAAAAACATCCCATGCTCATGCATTGGTAGAATTAATGCTGTGAAAATGAATTTTTGTTACCAAAGCAATTAACAGATTTAGTCCAATTCCAATCAAAATCCTTATCCCATTGTTTACTGAAATAGGGAAGAAACTATCATAAAATTTATATGGAATCACAAAAGAATCTGGATTGCTAAAACAATAGAGGGATTATCATTCCACATCTTAGAAACATAGTAACTAAAACATTATGGTATTGGCATAAAACAGACATGTCCAATGGGACAAAATTGATGACTAAAAACATGAGCCCATGTTAACTTTAGCCAATTAATATTTGACAAAGACACCAAAAATATATACCAGAAAAAAAAAAGAGACATCTTCAGCAGATGGTGTTGAGGAAACTTGATGTCAACATTCAGAGAAATTAAAATAGACCTGTTATCTGTCACCTTATATAAAATGTAATTCTAAGAGGACTAAATGTTAATTCTCTTTTTTTTCATTAATAATTTATTTAGTTACTTTACATCCCAATTTCAATCCTCCTCCTCCTGGTTCCACCCTCACAAAACTCCTCCTTCCAGTTCTCCTCTGAGAAAGAGGAGCCCCCCCCCCATGCTGGGTATCTCGCCACAGTGGCACATAAAGTCATCATAGGAATAGGCACAGCAACCCCTGGAGCCCGACAAGGCAGCCCATTTAGAGGAATGGGATCCTCAAGCAGGCAACAGATTCAGGGACTGCATATAAGTTGGGAGACCCAAATGAAGACCTAACTCCACATCTGCTACATATGGGCAGAGAGCTTAGGTCCATCCCATGATTGCTCTTTGGTTCAGTCTTTGGGAGTTCACAGGGTCTAGGTTAGTTGACTTTGTTGGTCTTCTTATGGAGTCTCTAACCATATATGCTGGTCTCTCAACCTTTCTCCTAATTTTTCCTGAAAGACTCCTGTCTTACATAAGTTGTGTCAAATTCTATTTTATTTTTGTAAAGACAGAAAATATGAAATATTGAAGAACATCAATTTAAAAAAGAGGGCATAGGATGGCTATATATAGTTTCTTTCTTTCTTTCTTCTTTTTTTTCTTTTCTTTTCTTTTTCTTGTTTTGTTTTTGTTTTTGTTTTTTTTGAGACAGGGTTTCTCTGTGTAGCCCTGGTTGTCCTGGAACTCATTCTGTAGACCAGGCTGGCATTGAACTCAGAAATCCACCTGTCTCTGCCTCCCAAGTGCTGGGATTAAAGGTGTGTGCCACCACTGCCCAGCATATAATATGTTTCTTAAATTTATATCTGTGTTGCTAGAAAATACCATGCAAGACAAATTTGAGGTTTGCATTTTGTAGTAGTGAAACTAATTAAAATTTTTTGGTGTATAGAGTTCTAGTATGAGAGAAACCAAGTCTATCTGTCTTCTATACACAGTTGAATCTCTTTTGAGCAAAATTGTCTGTACTGAACATGTATACATGTTTTCTTGCCTTTATTCCCTAAACAATATAACTACTATTTCAATCAAGATAGTAAGTAATCTACTGATGATTGAAAATATAGCAGAGGATGTTTGAAGGTCACATGCAAATTCCACACCATTTCACATGAGGGAAGTGAACATCTCTGTGTGAATTTAAGCTGTGGGAGGTAGGTCCTGAAACCAATCTGCCATGAATCCTGAATGGCAATTATACTGTGGAGAGTCCTGAGTTTAAAATCAAAATCATAAAAAGGGTATTGGTAAAACAATGTTAATGAGACTAGTTTACATCGATACATTTTTAGAAATAGTTTAATGCTGTAATTTGTGTGGTATGGAATCATAGAAAACAACATATTTTTTTACACTTGTAGTATGTGCCTAAGATAAAGAGGGAACTTGATCCAGCTCCTGAAGTCCCCTTGGCTCCTAGTATGAGAAAGCACAGTGCCTTTCTCTTAGTTAAGCCAGTTTGCTTATTTGGTTTCACTTGTCTAGACCTATAACATAACAGCAATCCTCTCTTACTTTTGAAGAGTTTTGGCTGTGCACTGTGGAAGGATCCTGGTTTCAAACCTCAGGTCTTTATCAGGTTTGTTCGTGAAGCTGCTCTCATAGTCCTCACACTTCAATTTGCCCACTATTTTCTGCTCACTGAAATTGTAAGGGAATTTGACTGTGGATGCCAAAGCCCTTTGAAAATCATGTTGTTTATTAGTGCTCTGTTTACAAGAGATTTGACTCTGAGAGGAAACAAACACAGATAAGAACAGCTCTCAACACACTGGTTAGACCTAGGGTCGAATCAGTAAAACCTTTAGTTTGGCTTCGATAGCTATGGCTTCTGTCTGACTGACCTTGGCATGTGAGGATGGATATCCCACAGATCGCTTTTCTTTTATCCATATTTTATTAAACTTTGCCACAATAACAATATGCCACTGAGGCAGAGGTGATAGTGTTAACAACAGATTTTTGTTTCATACGGCTTCCTTAAATTCATATTGTATTTAAAAAACAAAACATTTACATACTTAGTTATTCAAAAATTACTTGTTTGGCACACAAACTGTGGTTCATACACAAGAGAATTACTTCTGATATTAAACAAGGAGGAAAAGAATGAATTTGGGGAATTCATGCACTCCATTCATAGTGTGTTTTTCATTAAGTTTACATTCATTCTCTTATAAATGTGTTTTAGCAACCACCTACCATGCAGCAGATACTGTTCTAGAGAAAAAGTGAGCCACAAAGGGCTTAGTGGTGCTACTGAGATCTGCATACATCAAGCCTATGTTGCCTTAATTTCTTAGGTATGGCTCCTGGGAATAAAACAACTTTATGGTATAACAAGAACAATGTAACTGAAGAATTAAATTTAAATTCAGTTCTCTTTTAATTCCTAATATGAGAAGTTCTCTAGATCCTTAACTTCCATGACTTAGTTTCCTCTAAAGTATGGCACAATGCATGTTAAAGCAAATAGCTCAGTTCCTGGTACTTCTGCAAGTAGTCAGTGATGCCTGAAGTGGAAATTTTTCGTTTCTTTGGAAACACAATTGTGTCACATATATTTCTAGAAGCTGTCTTGTGAGAGGATGTTTTGCTGAAGCAGACACATGAGAGGGCATGCGATATTTGAAAAAAGTATAAGTAGAACCTCACAGACAGTGAAAGGATGTTCTTACATTATGATGCTGTGCAACTCTTTGCTGATTTTTGCTGGTCTTTGCAGCTCTTCATTGGTCTTCACTCTGTGTGGGACAGTTGACATTGACACTAAACAAAAACTTATAAGGTCAAGCAGGCTCAGAAACCCCAATGATTCTCAAAACGGAGAACAATAGGCATTTAAATCTATTCCCTACCAGGTTCCTGTACTGGAACAGATAACCACAGCACACAATGGAGAGGACTGAGACAATCAGCCACATGGGTGCAACACCCAAATCTTATTGAAGAATTTTCATGATACATTGCTCTAAAATATTAGTCCTGTGATTACTTGTAAACATAATCTCACTGTGGGAAGACTTAAAATGCTTTTGTCGTCCAGTTCCTTGTAAGAGAAGGCACTTTCTACTGAAATTTTGATGTTTTTAGTATCTGGAAACATTTTAATGATCTACATTGTCCGATAATTAAAAGTATCCACTTTTTCAGATAATTTCTCTAGAAGTAAAGGGATTTATCTTCCTACTTCCAGCGAGGAATAGCCAATTAGGTTCCTCACTCCACCTCTTTTGATAGCCACAGTAGAACTGGACTCTGGGCAAGAACATTGAACATTGTGGGGAGGGTTCTAGTTAAACACAAATCAAAACAAACAAACAAAACCCTGGGTTTCTATGAGACCTCTATGACACTAACCACCAATGAAGCTGAGGAGCAGCTCAGAGCTAACAGGGTAAGTTCAAATTCAAGTACCTATGTTACTTACCTCTGTTGACACCACTGCAGTGTATGTAGGTTAGCTATCAGTGATAGCCACCTGTAGTTAGGCCTAACCTGTTGTTATAACCTAGGGAAGAGTATAATTTAAAAAAAAATGAGAGTTTTGGCTTGACTTTTGTTGATGTGGGTGGAATGGGAGCACAGATTGGTATTTATCTTGTGTAGCAATGTTTGAACATAAATTACCTCAAAATTTTCTGTTGTGGTGGGCTCTCTCTTTTCTAGAAGGATCTTTTTCTTCAGTTTGTCAGTATCTGTTGGCATTACAGTTTTGGATTTGTTGGTTTGTTTGTTTTGTTCCCCCTCTCTCTTCTCCCAAACCTATTTCTGCATCAAGAGACAAACAGAAAATCTCAAGGATTTACTGGTCAGTCTCTGAGCCTAAGCCCTCAAAATCACTAGTGGTCAACTATCTTTGAGAGCTGTCTTAGGCTTCTACAGCGAATGACTAGAATCTTTATTTGAACCTGGCAGGAATATGAGGGACATATATGTATCTCTCAGGGTTTGTTTGCCTTGTTTGCATTTATTTGTTTGTTTGTTTATTTATTTATTTATTTATTTGTAATAACTTGTAATTGTTTGAGAAAAGCAAGATAATATTAGAAATCAAGAGCTGGAGAAATTGAGATCATGTTGTAATGGATCCAAATTTGGTTCCTAGCACACATGTTGAGTGACGTAGGAATGCCTGGTGACTCCTGCTCCATGGAAACTAATTCTTCTGGCCTCTGTGGGGATCATAATTCATGTGTATCTATAGATGCACAAACACATACTCATATACATAATTAAACCTTAAGAAACACTTTTAAAGGTCTTAAATAGTGATTGTCCAAATGGGGTAGTCATTTGAATAATTGAATTATTTAAATATTAGACAATATTTCATTTAAATACTTGCCATAGCTTTGAACTTCCTGGACAGAGGTACAAATAACATATTGACGTATACTTCCCTGTATTCTATAAAAGAATACAGAGTTATCAATTAAATTTTTTGAGCCTACATTCTAGTAGAGATTATTATGCGTATTCCTTTCTTTTTTTTATTTCATCATTTCCATTTTATTGAACATTTGTTTCCAATTTTTACCATTATAAATAATACTACAAGCAACATCTTTGTGCACAGATGATTTTTTTTTTCCTAGCGGCCTTATTTATTTATTTATTTATTTATTTATTTATTTATTGTGATTTATTTATTTTTTTTAATTAGGTATTTTCCTCGTTTACATTTTCAATGCTATCCCAAAGGTCCCCCATACCCACCCCCCCAATCCCCTACCCACCCACTCCCCCTTTTTGGCCTTGGCGTTCCCCTGTACTGGGGCATATAAAGTTTGCAAGTCCAATGGGCCTCTCTTTGCAGTGATGGCCGACTAGGCCATATTTTGATACATATGCAGCTAAAGACAAGAGCTCCCGGGTACTGGTTAGTTCATATTGTTGTTCCACCTATAGGGTTGAAGTTCCCTTTAGCTCCTTGGGTAATTTCTCTAGCTCCTCCATTAGAGGCCGTGTGACCCATCCAATAGCTGACTGTGATCATCCACTTCTGTGTTTGCTAGGCCCCGGCATAGTCTCACAAGAGAGAGCTATATCTGGGTCCTTTCAGCGAAATCTTGCTAGTGTATGCAATGGTGTCAGCATTTGGAAGCTGATTATGGGATGGATCCCTGCATATGGCAATCACTAGACGGTCCATCCTTTTGTCACAGCTCCAAATTTTGTCTCTGTAACTCCTTCTATGGGTGTTTTGTTCCCATTTCTAAGAAAGGGTAAAGTGTCCACACTTTGGTCTTCGTTCTTCTTGAATTTCATGCGTTTGGCAAGTTGTATTTTATATCTTGGGTATCCTAAGTTTCTAGGCTAATATACACTTATCAGTGAGTACATATTGTGCGAGTTCCTTTGTGATTGGGTTACTTCACTCCAGGTCCATCCATTTGCCTAGGAATTTCATAAATTCATTTTCCCTTATGAATATCGATGCAAAAATCCTCAATAAAGTTCTTGCTAACCGAATCCAACAACACATCAAAACAATCATCCATCCTGACCAAGTAGGTTTCATCCCAGGGATGCAGGGATGGTTTAATATACGGAAATCCATCAATGTAATCCAGTATATAAACAAACTCAAAGACAAAAACCACATGATCGTCTCATTAGATGCTGAGAAAGCATTTGACAAAATCCAACACCCATGCATGATAAAAGTCTTGGAAAGATCAGGAATTCAAGGCCCATACCTAAACATGATAAAAGCAATCTACAGCAAACCAATAGCTAACATCAAAGTAAATGGTGAGAAGCTGGAAGCAATCCCACTAAAATCAGGGACTAGACAAGGCTGTCCACTCTCGCCCTACCTATTCAACATTGTACTTGAAGTCCTAGCGTATTCCTTTCTAAGAGTTACTTTAAACTCATGGCACAGACTGAGCTTCACATTTGCTACATATGTATGAGGGAACCTAGGAGGACCCTGCGGATGCTCTTTGGTTGATGGTACAGTTTCTGAGAGCCCCAAGTGTCCAGGTTACTTGATTATGTAGGTCTTTTTGTGGCGTTCCTATCCACTTCAGGGCCCTCAGTCCTTCCCACAACTCTTACATAAGAGTTTCCAAGCTCCATCCACGGTTGGGCTGTGTGGGGATCCTTTCAGAGGACAGCCATGCTAGACTCCAGACTTCATGCATAATGGAGTATCATTAACAGTGTTAGGGATTGGTGCTTGCCCATAAGATAGGTCTCTAGTTGGAGTGGTTATTACTTGTCTGTTCCTTCAGTCTCTGTGCCATTCCTTGTCACTGCATTTCTTATAGACAGGATAAATTTTAAGTCAAAAGTTCTGTGGGTGTCCCTATAGCATCACTGGGATTCCTGTCTGGCTATAGGAGGTGGCCTCTTCAGGTTCCATATCCACAATGCTCTTAGTCAGAGCTGAGGTCACCCCTGTTGATTCTTGGGCACTTCTGGCATGTCCTTGGAATGCCCCCTACCTCCCCACCCCAGCCAGTTGCAGATTTCCATTCATTTTCATGGTCATCTGGCCATATCTCCTGTTCCTCCCCTTACCTGATCCTGAACCCCCTTTCTTCTCTGCATAATCTCTCCTACCCAGTTCCTTTCCCCCCATCTACTTCCGAGGAGTGTTTTATTCCCCTTCTAAGTGATATTCAAACATCCTTGCTTGGGCCTTCAAGAACTCTTACTCAACTATGTTCATAGTAGATTTATTCATGATAGCCATAAACTGGAAGCAACCTAAATGCCCCTCAGCTGAAGAATGGATAAAGAAAATGTGTTTCACTTACATAGTGGAATACTACTCAGCTATTAAAAACAAAGGCATCTTGAATTTTGTGTGCAAATGGATGGAACTTAACAATATCATCCTGAGTGAGGTAATCCAGACCCAAAAGGACATGGTATTTACTCACTTATAAGTGAGTATTAGACATTAAATACAGGATAACCATGTTATACTCCACAGACCCAAAGAAGCTAAAGAAGAAGGAATGAAGGTTCAAGTGAGGATGTGTGTATCGTGTTCTTATGAGAAAAATCTCCATACTACTTATAGTATATATAAATATATGGTGTTTCATTATGATCTACATGTCACTCCACTTCAAAATTACACAGGGAAGTCCTCAAGCTCAAGCTCATGCTCATCTACCAAGCTGTGGTAACTCTTGTTCTCCCTCCAGCTTCTGTAGAACCAGTTTTTAAAAACCTGAACACACATACATGTAAAAAAATAGACTAACTGTGGAATGAAACCTCTAATGGAAGTTAAACTATTAGATATCTAAGTATATTGTGTTTTGCTGTCTTATTGTTCACAAATCAAAGCTATCAATAGATTATTAGCAAATCACTCTTTTCCCCTCTCTGAAACACTTGAGTATCTTTTGCTAGGGGCTCTTTTTGATATATATAAAATATGGGTATAGACTAATGTAGATTAAAAGAAATCTGGATTACATATTTGATGTGGATTTGATTTCACTCATAGAAAAGAACTATTAAACCAAATAAACATTCTCTGTAAAGCAATTTTTATCTTTATAGGAAATTGTGGGTGTAGTGTAGTGGGAGGAACATATTTCAGAGTATCTATTCTATTTTAGACATTCCACCCAAAATTCTAAATATCTTATTTTTTATAAATAATCATCTAGATTAATTATTAGACTCATTTTACAGGTAGACAATAGCTAGGAAAAGTTAAAACTTTTGTCTGTGAAGACCAGGAAGCATCAGAGTTAACATTCTACATATCTACATAATCACTCTAATATTTTACTATATTTGTTATTTTCTTGTGGTAACCATATACATCACAAAAATCAACATATCACTTGATCTTTGACAAAGGAGCTAAAACCATCCAGTGGAAAAAAAGACAGCATTTTCAGCAAATGGTGCTGGCTCAACTGGTGGTTACCATGTAGAAGAATGCAAATTGATCCATTCTTATCTCCTTGTACAAAGCTCAAGTCTAAGTGGATCAAAGAACTCCACATAAAACCAGAGACACTAAAACTTATAGAGGAGAAAGTGAAAAAAGCCTCGAAGATATGGACACAGGGGAAAAATTCCTGAACAGAACAGCAATGGCTTCTGATGTAAGATCGAGAATCGACTAATAGGACCTCATAAAATTGCAAAGCTTCTGTAAGGCAAAAAATACTGTCAATAAGACAAAAAGACCACCACCAGATTGGGAAAGGATCTTTACCAATCCTAAATCTGTTAGGGGATTAATATCTAATATATAAGAAAGTACTCAAGAAGATGGACTCGAGAAAATCAAATAAACCTATTAAAAATGGGGTACAGAACTAAACAAAGAATTCTCAACTGAGGAATTCGAATGGATGAGAAGCACCTGAAAAAAATGTTCAATGTCCTTAATCATCAGGGAAATGCAAATTAAAACCACCCTGAGATTTCACCTCACACCAGTCAGAATGGCTAAGATCAAAAATTCAGTTGACAGCAGATGCTGGTGAGGATGTGGAGAAAGAGGAACACTCCTCCATTGTTGGTGGGATTGCAAGCTTGTACAACCACTCTGGAAATCAGTCTGCCGGTTCCTCAGAAAATTGGACATAGTACTACTGGAAGATCCAGCAATACCTCTCCTGGGCATATACCCAGAAAATGTTCCAACTTGTAATAAACACGCATGCTCCACTATGTTCATAGCAGCCTTATTTATAATAGCCAGAAGCTGGAAAGAACCCGATGTCCCTCAACAGAGGAATGGATTCAGAAAATGTAATACATTTACACAATGGAGTATTACTCAGCAATTAAAAACAATGAATTTATGAAATTCTTGGGCAAATGGATTGATCTGGTGGATATCATTCTGAGTGAGGTAACCCAATCACAAAAGAACACACATAATATGCACTCACTGATAAGTGGATATTAACCCAGAAACTTAGAATGCCTGAGATACAATTTACAAAATACATAAAACTCAAGAAGAAGGAAGACCAAAGTGTGGATGCATTTGGCCTAATGTCTTAACTTTGAAGAGGAAGAAACACAGATTTTTTCTGTTTTCGTTTTCAGCTTTTCTCATTTCTAGATTTGTCTTTTACATCCTATCTTTTTAACCACAATCTTGGTTCATATTCATCGTGTGTGTTGCTTTTCTCTTTGGTTTCCTTCCTAGTTTAATCCCATCCCCTGCCACTTTCTAGCTTAGTTCCTTCTACCCAAGACATTTCATCTCTGTCAGGATTTACTATTGTATGTAATTTTGTTTTCCTAATATAAGGTTTAGCATAAATTCTTTTACATATCCTCCTATGTTCTTCTATGACTTTCCTTTGAAATCCTCTTTAGGAACTATCCTGCCACTTTACATTTCTCGGCATGCTGTCTCTGGGTGATTCATCTTTGCCTGTCACACGGGTATGCACACCAACACCTACACATGCAGGTGAATCTGTGCTGATGACATATTTTAATTACAGATTTAGTCAGAAGTAATTAAGTCTTTCTGTAACATGGACTGGAACAGAGTTTTTAAAAATGTTTGCAGTTTCAGACATCCAGAGTATAGTTGTATGACACCCAGCTTTCAGAGTAAGAAGGAGCCCCGTGTGTAGTTACATTAATTAATAGAAACTGTATAAACTTAATGGACCTAGAGAAGTGAAAAAGATGTTGTTTCCCCTCCCCCATCTCTCATACAGATGGAATGGCCATCCTGGGATGCAGCAGAGATGGCAATTGCATTTTAATTACAGGACTGGCTTCTTCACTGCACCAGATGGATAGGCCCTTTTACAGGAAGCTCACTCACTGCCTCTGTTGATTTTCCCTCTGATGCTGGTTAACAAAACCCAATAGAAAACATGAAATATGAGGTTTCATTCAGATCCCATGAATAGATTCCCTTTCATCCTGTTCTGTTGCTCATCTTGTCAGTGGTGTCAGTCCTTGACTTTCATGAAAAAGATGCTCCTTAATGCAGTATACGAGAAAGGAAGAAAGAATGTTTCTCTTCTTCCTCTCTCCTGCCATCCTTGTGGTTATTTTATAGCCTACAAAGCACTCTGACTAGTTTCACTTAACCATTGTGGCAGCTCTGAGATACTGGTATTATATCCTTTGTAGTGGAAGAGAAGTCAAGTTAGGATGTTAAACTTCTATCCGTTTAACAGAGTTAATCTATGTAATTATTGACATTAGGGTAACACAACTTTATTTCCTAGGTATACAAAAATGCACACGGGAAGAGTACAGTTTTTATGGTGTGATGTGTCCTATATGACCTCATCTCATTTGATAGAAAAGAAAGCGAAGGCTTAAGTGGTAAAGTATAGGACAGTATTAACAGGTTGAAAGAATGTAGGCATTGGTACGTTTTCTTTGGCATATGTATCTTTAAAGTTTCTGGCTAAATATACTCTTATGATTCTAGTTTCTAAACCTTAGAGAAGTTGACCTGGAGAGAGCAGAGGTACTTCTAGGACACAGTCCTCTATTGGCTCTGGTTACATTTTTGCCACTCATTGGCTAGAAGTCTCTCCTATTCTTCCCATGAACAGTGATGAATAATTTTTGAATAATAACAATAATATTACCCATGGAAGTAGATAGGAAACTATGAAAATGACTTGAAGTTAATGAATGTCAGTTCTTTGAGGGATACTTAGAATTTGTCACAGAAAAACATGAGAAAGCGTTATTTACTTAGACATTGGATTGTTTGAATATATGACATTATCATTAAAGTAAAAATTTTATTATTAGACTCAAAATTTTACTTACTCAAGTGCCAAGTTTGTAGCCATCATTTTGAAATGTAGAGATCAATCACTGGAATCATCTCACATCTCCTCGATCTTCATCCAAAGCGGAGAGTCTCAATTTGTGGGCTGCAAGTACTACAGGAATGGCTTATCTGGAGAGATGGCTCAGCAGTTAAAGGGTAGACTCACAACCAGATATCCTGTATATCAGATATTTACTATATGATTCAGCAGAACAATTATAGTAACAATTATATTTATGAAGTAGCAATGAAATAGTTTTATGGTTAGGGGTCACCATATATGAGAAAATGTATTAAAGGGTCAAAACATTAGGAAGCTTCAGAACCATGGATAAAATAAATATTTGATTCAATACTCATTGCCCCTAACGATTTCTTCTCTCTAGGTGTTCTCCTTTTAAAGAAGGGTCTTTTCTTTTTTTTTTTCCTTTTCACTATAATTTGGTAGTTTATGGGAAATAGACATCAAATATTCACAGCTGTCAAGGTTTTCATTTATAGGAAAATTGTTTGTTCCAATTATAAAGAATGATTCATAGGTTACACAAACGTGTGATTTATTATCAAAGAACTGCTTTATATGTGGGTTCCATTTTCTTTAGTTGATAGTTAAGTTTGTCCTAGAAATAAAAGTGGTATGTGGATCAGGCTGGTATACTGTTTTCATCTATTTTCTGAGAAGCTAAAACAATGAAGGTATGAAATCACTCATTTGATTCCCCCCCCCAAAAATGTCACAGAATAGTCTCTGTACACAAGGCATTGGAATCTGAAAGTGGTAATCACATATTTTGATAGGGATAGCCCAGAGGTTAGAACTGCTTACTGATGGTAGCGTTAAGGAGAGATAAAGATTAAACCTGAAATGGATCAAAAAAATGGAAAGAGTAGGAGAGATGGCTAAAGAAGAGAATATGGGGAGTGACAACTTACACCAGAGGCCTTTTGAAATAAACGTAAAATCCTACTACTACTACTACTATGCTTCCTAAAATATGTGTGTGCATGAAAGGAATCTCAATGAGACCACCATAAAATGAGTGAGAAAATCTCCCTGCTCCCAACTAGACACCATATAGCATCAAGGAAAACCTCTAGTGCAAGGAATGAGTAATATCTTGTTGAGTCATTGGCCAAAGGGGTCCATTAGAATATCATATTCATCAAATGTTATTGTCAAAGCTATTGGGCATTCTTTGCAACTTGATATCAAGGCCCTATTGTTTTCAAAGCCATTAAACCCAAGTGATGAGACTTACTTATGTCATCAAATATGGAGAAGTCAAGCTGGTACCCAATTAGAAATTTACTCCTACAAACTAGTGTTCATGGTTATGCAAGGTACTCAACACTATTAGTGGACAAAGGTAATAATTAAAATAACACGGTTACACCTGCTGAGATTAAAAAAAAATATGAATAGTGACTTGACTACAAGATATGGTTCAGTAGTTGCACAGATGTTATGGGAGCAACCAACCATATTTTTAACAATTATTTTTTATTAGATTTAAGGGTCACTCCATGAGATGGAACCTATTCCTGTCACTGCTGATGTGACCAAGAACTTGAGAACAGATAAGGCATGCACTGGGAGAAAATATACTGTTCTACTAAAGAGGGAGTATCAGGGAATCCTCTTCTTGCAGTTGATGGGAATTAACAGAGACCCACAACTGGACAATGTGAAGAGAGTGAAAGACACTGTATTATCTAGTCCTAAATAGCAGACCTGTAAAGGGGAAATACACATGGCATGCCCTCCCTACCCAAAAAGCTGTTTTCAATTGATATCCTGCAGGAAAGAAAAAATTCAGTTTTCTTTAATGGACTGTCACTGTGTATATCAACTACACTCCAGGATATACCTTGTACCTGGCACTAATTGGTCTTCTCAGAACAAACTCCATGACTCCATGTTTTTATTGAGAGATTTTGGTTTCATTTTGTTTTGTTTTGTTGGGTTTATTATTTTTTGTTCTTTTTTACTTTTGTTTTTGTGGTTTTTTTATTTTGTTTTATTTCTTTGTTTTGTTTTGTTTTGTTTTGTTTTTCCAGAGTTTTTCTGTGTAGTCCTGGAACTCACTCTGTAGAGGAGAGTAGCCACATAATCAGAAATTCCTGCCTCTGCCTCCAGAGTATAGGGGGAAAAGACATGTGTCACTACCACCCAGTGTCTGTTTGTTTTTTGTTTTGGTTTTGGTTTGTTTTTTTTTTTTTTTTTTGTTTGTTTGTTTGTTTTTGAAATGGAGGTAGAGAACATAAATTTGAAGGGTGGCAGTATCTATGAGGAGATTGTGGAGAACAAAAGCATGATCAAAAGGTATTATTTGAAAAAAAAACTTAAAAACTAGTATTCTCCTGCTGTGAATCTGAGTTTTGTTCCCAGTACCCATATGAAGGCTCACAGCAGTCTATAACTCTAGTTTCCGGGGATCTTACCTTCTCTTTTGCCCCCACAGCCTCTCACATATTTGATGGACATATGCACATACATAGACATGAAATAATTTTTTCAAGGGGAAGGTTTCTTACCCATTAGTCCCTACTTCATGAAAGTTCCTTTGCAGCCCTCTTGCACAGAAAGGTAAAGTAGCTCTCGTTCTGACAGGTGTATCTTAAAGATAGAGTTTCCCAAAAGGCAATTGACCTGCCTAAGGATACATAGTACAGAAAATAAAAATATGCAGTAAGGATAAACCAGAATCAAGTTGTAGTGTGTGCCTGAATGTGTGTGCGCGTGCGTGTGTGTGTGTGTGTGTGTGTGTGTGTGTGTGTGTGTGTGTGTGTGTGTGTGTTTGCAGGGATGAGGAAAGGAGCCAATTACAGTTGCTGTATCTCTGCATGAAAAGATGGAAAAGGGATGTTTTCTTAAATCAATACAGTTTTACTACCTTGTTTGAAGCCTATTAAGGCTATTTGCTTTGTTTAAGGCATTGAGGGTTTGTTTAAACTTTCAGTTTTCCCCCCTCAGGGAGGCAGGCAGGTATGTGTGGTCTGTTGGTTGTCACTGACACGAGTCTTTTTTTTTTTTTTTTTAACATTTTTTATTATTATTAGGTATTTTCCTCGTTTACATTTTCAATGCTATCCCAAAGGTCCCCCATACCCACCCCCCCAATCCCCTACCCACCCACTCCCACTTTTTGGCCCTGGCGTTCCCCTGTACTGGGGCATATAAAGTTTGCAAGTCCAATGGGCCTCTTTTTGAAGTGATGGCTGACTACGTCATCTTTTGATACATATGCAGCTAAAGACAAGAGCTCCCGGGTACTGGTTAGTTCATATTGTTGTTCCACCTATAGGGTTGCAGTCTTAATCCCTAAAGATCTGTTTTGTTAATAGATCCTTTTAAAGGAGGATCATTTTTTTCCTTTTCACTATAATTTAGTAGTTTAAGGGAAATAAATACCTAATATTCACAGCTGTCAAGATTTTGGTTTATAGGAAACTCATTGTTGCATATATTGTAATGCTTAACCATAAACATTTGGAGTATCTGGACCTGGCTTTGTTGGCAGTTTTCTATAAAGTGGTGGTTGATTTGATTGATGTGACACAGACATCAGCCAGGTGTGGTTTTTCTGACTGGAGCCATGGCTTCTCTTCAGTGTCCTCAGTTTGGACAAACCTGAACTTCTCTGTTCAAGACAATGAAGATTGTCACGTATATAAATGGAATTTTTCTATTCTTGAATGGGGTATTAGCTCCATGGCCTCTCTCCTTTCAATCCTCTCCAAATAGATCTCTGTGTCCTCACTTTTGAGTGTTTTGAAATCACATTAGGCATTTTATTTGTGTGCCACCAGTGCCTAAAATATAATAAATTTTAAGTGCACATCTGTTTGTGGAATAAAAGAATGTACTGATAAGATGTTTTTACCCTTTCTCTTAAAGCTGCCTATATTTTGTCCTTGAAGTAGTTTCTTTGTATTCCCAGAGTTAAAGTAAGTATGCAGACATCTCGAATATCTTTCTCATTTTCAAAATATCAAAAGTCTTCCCTTGCTACTTAATTTTTTCCCGATGCCCCACCTTTATCCTGTGGCTTCCTTATAGCTAAATAAAGCATATGTTAATTAATGAGAACATAGCATCATCTTGTGAAGCTATTTTGTCTCCCTGAGATCTACTTCTTTTTTTAATATCGTAAGAATCTCTACTGTTTGGGTTGTAATTAAAATCAAGTGAGAATATATAGTGTGAACTCTATTTCAGAGTTCAGTCCAGGCTTCAGCTTTTGGGGAAATTCATCCTGAGTACATTTTTCTGATAGTCTTAGTTTCCTTAGGTTTACAGATGTGTAGTCTAATAGTTATATTGATATCATATTTTCTGATTTCATATGCTCTTCTCTTCTATTTCACAGGGATATTTTGGAGTGCCTAATAGGCAACTTTGTATTCACTTACATTCATACAACATATGTTATTTTGTGAACCTCTTCTGTAGCAGGCTCCATGCTAGGTGCCTAGTATTTAACACGGTATGAGACTAACACAGCCTTTGCCCATTGGAGGTTACTATACCTGTGTAAGACTCAGCACAGAGTAGAGTGAATGAAAAATGAATGGAATTATTTCATTATTTAGCAAGGGGTATGGATGTTATGTATGCCAATGTACTCAATGGAAATGTGGAACCAGCTGTAGTAAGCCTTCAGAGTCTTCTGTGGCAGATGTCTCTGTTGTCAGCCCTCTTTTTCTTATGATTTGTCTAAGGATTAAGTTATGAAGAATCATCTTCTGAGTTCCTCATTTCCTTTTTTAGACTAATTCTTTTCTTTTTGCTTCACCTGGGTGTAGAAAAAAAGCCTCAGAAGGTAGCAGTTGAGAACAAATATTATATATATATATATATAAAATCTTAAAAGAGAACCATTTTTCTCTTGAGACTTATGGGTAATAAAAGGAAACTTCACAGTCACTAAACTCTTGGCTCCCAAATATTACTTGAAAGAAACTGAACTGTGTCCTACATTTTTCCAGTTCAGAATAGAAATGTAGTCGGTTATATAATTGGTCTTTTGAAATTCTTGAGTAAAAAAGTCCAAACCGGGCTTTCCAAGTAAATTGAAAATTGTGGGGTTTTATTTTCCCACGAGATTGGGGAACCAACATAGTGTCAAGAATCAACTGGTGTCCATGCACCTTGCTGTAAATGCTAACAATGCACGTCTTTGTGTTCATTTGTGAAATTAACTGACTGGATTTCTCTCCTGTATATATTTTTCAATGTAAATAGAAACTGATAAGGGCCTGGTAGAGTCATAGAGAATGTTGCTTTCCATTCTTTTTTATTTTATTTTATTAGATATTTTCTATATATACATTTCAAATTTCAAATGCTATCCTGAAAGTTCCCTATATCCTCCCCCTGTCCTGCTCCCCTACCCACCCACTCCCACTTCTTGGCCCTGGCATTCCCTTGTACTGGGGCATATAAAGTTTGCAATACCAAGGGGCCTCTCTTCTCAATGATGGCCGACTAGGCCATCTTTTGCTACATATGCAGCTAGAGACATGAGCTCTGTGGGTTCTGGTTAGTTCAAATTGTTGTTCCACCTATAGGGTTGCAGACCCCTTAAGCTCCTAGGGTACTCTCTCTAGCTTCTCCATTGGGGGCCCTATGTTCCATCTTATAGATGACTGTGAGCATCCATAGTTTGCCAGGCACTGTCATAGCCTCATACGAGTCAGCTATACCAGGGTCCCTTCATCAAAATCTTGCTGGCATATGCAATAGTGTCTGGGTTTGGTGGCTGATTATGGGAGGGATCACCGGGTGAAGTAGTCTCTGGATAGTTCATCCTTTCGTCTTATCTCCAAACTTTGTCTCTGTAGCTCTTTCATGAGTATTTTGTTCCCTATTCTAAGGAGGAACGAAATATCCACCCATTGGTCTTCCCTCTTCTTGATTTTCTTGTATTTTGCAAATTGTATCTTGGGTGTTCTATGTTTCTGGGCTAATATCCACTTATCAGTGAGTGCATATCTAATGACTTCTTTTGTTATTGGGTTACCTCACTAAGGATGATATCCTCCAGATACATCCAATTGTCCAAGAATTTCATAAATTCATTGTTTTTAATAGGTGAGAAGTACTCCATTGTGTAAATGTACCACATTTTCTGTATCCATTCTTCTGTTGAGGGACATTTGGGTTCTTTCCAGCTTCTGGCTATTATAAATAAGACCTCCACATAAAAGCAGAGACACTGAAATTAATAGAGGAGAAAGTGGGGAAAAGCCTCGAAGATATGGGCACAGGGGGAAAATTCCTAAACAGAACAGCAATGGCTTGTGCTGTAAGATCAAGAATTGACAAATGGGACCTCATAAAATTGCAAAGGTTCTGTAAGGCAAAAGACACCGTCAATAAGACAAAAAGGCCACCAACAGATTGGGAAAGTATTTTTACCAATCCTAAATCTGATAGGGGACTAATATCCAATATATACAAAGAGCTAAAGAAGCTGGACTCCAGAAATTCAAACAATCCCATTACAAATGGGGTACAGAGCTAAACAAAGAATTCTGAACTGAGGAATACTAAATGGCTGAGAAGCACCTGAAAAAATGTTCAACATCCTTAATCATCAGGGAAATGCAAATCAAAACAACCTTGATGTTCCACCTCATACCAGTCAGAATGGCTAAGGTCAAAAATTCAGGTGCCAGCAGATGCTGACGAGAATGTGGAGAAAGAGGAACACTCCTCCATTGCTGGTGGGATTGCAAGCTTGTACAACCACTCTGGAAGTCAGTCTGGAGGTTCCTCAGAAAATTAGACATAATACTACTGGAAGGTCCAGCAATACCTTCCCTGGGCATATACCCAGAATAAGTTCCAACTGGTAATAAGAACACATGCTCCACTATGTTCATAGCAGCTTTATTTATACTAGCTTTCCATTCTTTTTAATTCCTGTAGTGAACTAGAATAGCGCTCTTCAATTTGTAGCACTCAAAACGTAGGGTTAGAATTGGTAATCTCTCTAATTGCCTACCAATTTTTCCTGGATATCTCTGAAGGTGTCTGTTCAAATAATCTCATTATTACTAATGCAATAAATGATCTTAAGAATGTCAATACGTCCCATGTGTCTTTGCTATGATACAGCCTCAACATCCTTTAGGCTACTTTTAAACAGACTATTTGATTGTAGGTATATAAGGGTTTTTGTTTTGGTTTGTTTTTTAAGGTTTTTGTTTTTGTTGATGATGCTGTTTTTATTTTTTGCCTGTACAAATGTATGTGCATCACATATAGTGCCCCCAGAGGCCAAAAATAAGCGATTGATTCCATAGAACTTGGTTATAGTTGTAAGCCACTATGTCGGTGCTGGAAATGGAACGCAGTTTCTCTGCAAAAACATGGAGTACTCCTAACTACTGAACCATTTATCTAGATACATCTATCACAGTTTTTTGAAGTAATTGTTTTTCTTTGAAATTTTCATGCATTTATATGGCATGCTCTGATCATATTTGTCTTCCACTACTTCTCTTCAGGTGTTACTATTTATTTTTCACCTACCTTAACATTTCCTTTTTAAAATTACTATTGTTAATAACCTGAGTTTAATTAGTGCTATCTATATGCAAATGGATGTGAGGCCATCCACTGAGGTATGGGGTAACCTGTGTTACTCACATCTGTCTCCAAAGAAGAGTGGCTCTCCCTCAGTCAGCAACCATTAACAGCCTGTAGCTCTTCTCATCAGAATGAGAGTTTAGGCACCTTACTACACCTATGCTGTAGTTTTGACTGGCTTGATCCTGTGATGGCTACCATTGATCTGTGGGTCGATGTATGCAACAGCTGATATGCAACGATTCTTTTGTATGCACAGATGTATGTATGCAACAGTGATAGCCCTTCCACTGGTAAACAATCACAACTATTTATACTTTTGTAGTTTTGACTAATTGTGTGCCTTTTAGTTGCATATGAATTATTTCGTAGTCTTTAGTCAGTGAGAAACAAAATAGTCAAAGTTAATAACTCTCAAATATATAATCTTGTAACCACACAAAAACCTGGGTATTCCAAAGTGATGTGCTATAGTTTTTAATACTCTAATATAAAGTTTATGGGATTTATTGATTAAAGAGTTGTGATAGATAATCCACTCCTCTTCAAGAATCCTCTTTTCTAAGTTATAAACAAATTATGTAAGTTAAACATCCCTAGGATATAAAAACATTTTTATTAACTGTTTTTAGAATATCCTTATATTATAAAACATATTCTTAAAATGTAAGAGAGGAGGGACTTATTATGGCACATAGTTTGATAGATTCAAGCCTATGTTGACTGGCTGACTCCACTATTTCTAGACCAGTAGTAAAGTAGTACACTCTGGAAGGACAGCAGGAACACAGAGGCTCACTTCATGGTAGTCAAGAAGCATAGAGATAGAGACATTGATCGTAAAAGAGGCATAAACTTTGAATATCCATCCCCAGTGAACATTCTTCGTCAACTAGACCCCACTTCCTAGTTTCTATCCCCTCCTAATAATTATCAGATTAGGAACTTATCAACGAATGAATCTACTGATTAGGTCAGAGTTATATTGATTCAGTCACTTCCCAGCTTTGGACATTGCATTGAGAGCTAATTCTTTTTCAACCCATGTGATCTAGGGGGAATACTTCATATTCAAGCCATATTCACTTTGAATCCCTCTTGCTGGAGTCCAGTCATTTGGTTCCTATTTGTAATACAGCCAAACATCTTTCTCTTCCCTTTCTGTTACCAATTTATACCAAGTCTTATTGATTTCCCCCTTAACTGTTATTAAAACAATTTCTCTTTTATAATCTCTTTGTTCTATAGTTCTAAGCTATGTTCAGTCCAAATTCAGTGATGAAACAATTATATGCTGTCTACTCTGCAATGAAGATACAGAGATTAAAAAAATAGTACTAACCCCTGATTTAAAAAAAAAAAAAAAAAAAAAAAAAAAAAAAAAAAAAAAAAACCTTTTGACCTTAATATCACAGCAGGAAACACTCAACTTGCTGACTGTATAGACAAGGAGACACAGCAGAAAAGAGTGCCTTGTGCCTTTTGCCTTGTGCCTTGCGCTAATAAGTAGCTACAGAGACATGGCTGGGAGCTGGATTATTTTACCCCTACTTAAGAACATCATTGTTTTTCTCTACCACTACTAACTAAAAAATAAATAGCCCTTGGCATTATCCTTGTAATGTAGTATCATATTGTGTTATACTTTGTGTAGTTTACAGGTTTTAAGTCATTTGAGCCTAGTAATATTTTTCTATAAAAATTTATTATAAAGCCTGTTATAAAACCTTGAATCTTAGAGAAGTTACAGAGCTCATCATAATATAAGTTTCTAGATTTTTACTCCCTTAGCTCATGTTTCCCATATGATGCTTCCAACCATTGACACAGGTAAATGTAATGTAATGGCTAACATGTTGGCAAATTTGGATACTCAAGTTATCGTCTTCATATTGAAAAATACAAAAGAATTAGACTTATAAAAATCTTAGAATGGCAAGAAACTGATTTAATTAGTCAGCATGGGTTTTGAGTGTTGCTATTTCTAATTCTGAAATTTAATAAACAGTGTAAAAATACAAGTTTTGAATTACTACTTTTGATAAGCTTATGAACAAAATTAAATTCTTACAGAAAAACTTGGAAGATTTAATGATCTGTAATTAATATTGACTACATTATGTATTAAAAACAAATTCAGATTGGAGAGACAAGAGTGGTCCAGGAAAAGGAGTGAGTTGCTGTTTAGGCACACATAGCAGGAAAAGAAGGTTAAAAAAATTCTAGAAATTATTTCTAATACAGTAGCTTACTTCAGTGCCTTAAAAATTTCAAGCTAAGACTCTGGTGAAATTGTATCTTATATCTTGGGTATCCTAGGTTTTGGGCTAATATCCACTTATCAGTGAGTACATATTGTGTGAGTTCCTTTGTGAATGTGTTACCTCACTCAGGATGATGCCCTCCAGGTCCATCCATTTGGCTAGGAATTTCATAAATTCATTCTTTTTAATAGCTGAGTAGTACTCCATTGTGTAGATGTACCACATTTTCTGTATCCATTCCTCTGTTGAGGGGCATCTGGGTTCTTTCCAGCTTCTGGCTATTATAAATAAGGCTGCTATGAACATAGTGGAGCATGTGTCCTTCTTACCAGTTGGGGCATCTTCTGGATATATGCCCAGGAGAGGTATTGCTGGATCCTCCGGTAGTACTATGTCCAGTTTTCTGAGGAACCGCCAGACGGATTTCCAGAGTGGTTGTACAAGCCTGCAATCCCACCAACAATGGAGGAGTGTTCCTCTTTCTCCACATCCTCGCCAGCATCTGCTGTCACCTGAATTTTTGATCTTAGCCATTCTGACTGGTGTGAGGTGGAATCTCAGGGTTGTTTTGATTTGCATTTCCCTGATGATTAAGGATGTTGAACATTTTTTCAGGTGCTTCTCTGCCATTCGGTATTCCTCAGGTGAGAATTCTTTGTTCAGTTCTGAGCCCCATTTCCAAGATATAAGATACAATTTCCTAAACACATGAAACTCAAGAAAAATGAAGACTGAAGTGTGGACACTATGCCCCTCCTTAGAAGTGGGAACAAAACACCCTTGGAAGGAGTTACAGAGACAAAGTTTGGAGCTGAGATGAGAGGATGGACCATGTAGAGACTGCCTTATCCAGGGATCCACCCCATAGCCAGCATCCAAACGCTGACACCATTGCATACACTAGCAAGATTTTATCGAAAGGACCCAGATGTAGCTGTCTCTTGTGAGACTATGCCGGGGCCTAGCAAACACAGAAGTGGATGCCCACAGTCAGCTAATGGAATGATTACAGGGCTCCAAATGGAGGAGCTAGAGAAAGTACCCAAGGAGCTAAAGGGATCTGCAACCCTATAGGTGGATCAACATTATGAACTAACCAGTACCCCGGAGCTCTTGACTCTAGCTGCATATGTATCAAAAGATGGCCTAGTCGGCCATCACTGGAAAGAGAGGCCCATTGGACACACAAACTTTATATGCCCCAGAACAGGGGAACGCCAGGGCCAAAAAGGGGGAGTGGGCGGGTAGGGGAGTGGGGGTGGGTGGGTATGGGGGACTTTTGGTATAGCATTGGAAATGTAAATGAGCTAAATACCTAATAAAAAATGGAAAGAAAAAAAAAGTCTCTGGTGAATATTTTGTCAAAAGTAAACTGTGATTTATTAAACAAGTCTTTCAACGGTTCTTAAGTCATGCTTATTTGGTGACCGGAGAGCCTTGTAATAGGTTTTTTTTTTTTTTTCCTTTTGTTTAAAATCTGGGTCGAGTGAAAGTTTAAAGGCAGGAAAGGAGGCCTAGTGAGGCTGTGTGGAAACATTGGCATCAAGCCTAATGCTGAGAGTATGCTTTCCACAATAAAGGACCTGTCCTTGGCTGGCCTCTCACCAAGCACTCGGACCTGCCTGATGCTGTGTGCAAAGAGTTAGAAGATGAGCACATACAAAGAAAAAGTGGCTTCTCACTTAAAAGACAAGCTGGGTTACAACAGACTTTTAATGGAATGATCTGTGCTCCATAAGTGACTTGAGTTTCTCAGGAGTGACAAGTTGAGATGTAATAGTGAACATGTCTAAATATTTTCCCAAATTATTTAGGATTAATGGCATAATTAAAACTATGTTAAGTAGGGGAAGAGGAACTTTCTTATTGTAGCGATTATAGAACATAGAGGCAATGGAAAGACCTTGAGAGATATTATGACTTTGACATGTTCAAAAACAGTGTAGCTGGTCCTGATGAGCAAGGGTAACTGACAAGAGTTAAGATATAAAAGACTGGTGGATGACACTACAAGAAATATACCACATAGCCTGGATCTTTCCAGGCCACAGCAATGACTTTAGATAATCATAAGCACAATGAAAAGTGGACACAATCTGATTTATAAAGCACCAAAAATGCACCAAAATAAGCCATTTAAGACTAATATTGGGACTCAGCAACATAAAGGATAGTGTCTCAAACTAGAGGCAGAGCCAGGAGATAGAAATTGGGATTTGACTGTATACCTGAGGTTAATAATAAGGTATTCTATCATAGAGAGTGATGCAATTAACATGGTAATAATTATGACCAACAAAATATAATTTCTATAGTGCTAAAATATTCTATAAAATACCTCAATGTTTTCAAGTCATTTTAATTAAAAATATATTTTACCCCAGTTTTGTAGATGAGACAAAGACAATAAAACTTCATTATTCTCAAGAAAATATACATAATAGTAATGAATGAAGCATGCATTCTATGTATGTCAGTCTTTTTCCCCTTTTCTATACCTGATGATTTGAGGTTGCTAAATACATACACACATAGGAACACACATAGAAGATGTAAATAGTAATTATCTTTAAGAATCTGACATGAGAAAAGTTGCTTAACCTCCATTAGAAGTGGAGTAATAATTTTAACTTACCTTTAAAATAAATTTAACTTTAATCAACAGTAGTAGAATTAGTTCAAATTCTGAGACAAAAGTACTACAATATTATAGGGTATAATATATATTTTGCCACATGATAATTTCATATTCATTGTTATGTCCACATTGGCTTTGATAATCTAGGACATACATGATTTACACACTAAGTAACCAATGTGTATCTGAGTACCTTATGGGATTTAGATATGCTTTCTGACTGGGACTATGTTATATTTATTTTTGTAACTTTCACTACCCCAACATCCGTATTTGCTCCATTAAGCACTTAGTACATCAAATTCATTTAACAAGAAATAGCATGCTAATGCCAGGTGTGGTAATGCATTATTGCTAAATTCATCACTTGCAAAATTGTATCCTGTACAGGTCAGGAGGACCTGTTTGAATCAAGCCTGGACTACATAATAAGTGTCTCTTAAATAAGTATCAGTGAAGGCAGTTGGTATATAGAATTTGGTGTTTTAAGGACTCATGGAGTCAGAGGGGAATGATGGGATAGGGGGTTTGTGGAGGGGAAACTGGGAATGGAGAATTTTGTAATTTAAATAAATAAAATAACCAATAAAAATAAATAATAATGTACTCACTGATAAGCGGATATTAGCACAGAAACTTCGAATACCCAAGATATAAGATACAATTTGCAAAACACATGAAACTCAAGAAGAACGAAGACCAAAGTGTGGACACTTTGCCCCTTCTTAGTATTGGGAACAAAATACCCATGGAAGGAGACAAAGTTTGGAGCTGAGACGAAAGGATGGACCATCTAGAGACTGCCATATCCGGGGATCCATCCCATAATCAGCTTCCAAACGCTGACACCATTGTATACATTAGCAATATTTTGCTGAAAGGACCCAGATATGGCTGTCTCTTGTGAGACTATGCTGGGGCCTAGCAAACACAGAAGTGGATGCTCACAGTCAGCTATTGGATGGATCACAGGGCCCCCAATGGAGGAGCTAGAGAAAGTATCCAAGGAGCTAAAGAGATCTGCAACCCTGTAGGTGGAACAACAATATGAACTAACCAATACCCCCCCCCCCAGAGTTCATGTCTCTAGCTGCATATGAATCAGAAGATGGCCTAGTTGGCCATCAGTGGAAAGAGAGGCCCATTGGTGGTGCAAACTTTATATGCCTCAGTACAGGGGAATGCTAGGGCCAAGAATTGGGAGTGGGAGGCTGGGGGAGTAGGTGGGGGAGCATGTGGGAGACTTTTGGGATAGCACTGGAAATGTAACTGAAATAAATACCTAATTAAAAAAAATAAAATAAACAATAAAAAGGACTCAATGCTCAATTTTTTTTAGTTTTGGTTTTGGTTTTGGTTTGGTTTTGTTTTGTTTTTTTGTTTTTTTGTTTTTTTTTTTTTTTTTTTTTTTTTTTTTTTTTTTGAGATGAAAGGAAATAAAACTTGAGACCTGTAATTCATGTAATGTATGTCAAATAGCCCAAAGAGTTGTTTGTGAGCTTTGAAACCTGAGGCTGAGAACATAGCAATACAGACCAGGACATGCCCGGGCTGGCCCATCTCCCTATCTCCCACCCCTCTGACCTAAGTTAAATGTTAACAGGCTGCTGATGTTTAAATGGACCAATCATGTGAAACCGCGCCAATTCCTCCCCCAGCCCCACTCCTTTTCTATAAAAACCCCTAGCTTCCAAGCCTCATGGTCGATTCCACTGTCTCCTGTGTGAGATACGTTTCGACCCGGAGCTCCGCCATTAAAATACCTCGTGTTGTTACATCAAGGTGTTGTGTTCTATTCGTGATTCTTGGGTGCACGCCAAATCGGGAGTTGAGTGGGGGTTTCCCCACTAGGTTCTTTCAGAGACAGGGTTTCTCTGTATAGCCTTGGCTGTCCTGTAACTCACTTTGTAGATTAGGCTGGCCTTTGTGTCAAATGAATATGGTCTCTTTTGTGATACTTGGCCTCTGTCTGATTATTTCCAATCACTCTAACTTTACAAAGAAAACTGTTTTTGATTTGTGGTAAAAAGTATCTTTCTAATATTGGATTGGAATTAACCTTCGCACATCTCCACTCGGGGAAGGGGGCATTTGCTTTTCTATCTGACACATTACATACTATCAAAGGATGAGTTGGTTTTATTTGCCTCTGTCATAATTTCTACAGCAATTTTTCAGTTATATACAACATGGAACAAACCTTTTGCTTTAGGATTTAGTTTATTTTCAAATAACTTTTTCCTTCCAGGCTGATATGAATGGGGTACTGGAGTAATGTCCTCAAATAATGTTTATGGTCACTGAGAAGCTGTAGACAGTCCATGGGCAGGTTGCCAAAGGGAGAATCAGGAAACACCAAGCCTCTTCTAGCTTTTCACTTATTATGAAACTTTGAGAAACCATGTTTCCTTATAGGCATCAATTGATTCCTTTACCTGTAACCTATAACTGTAAATCACCGTTATAAAACTAAACTACTTATTGCCACTCTGTAATTTTATGCACAAGGTTTAAAGAATTTTCACCTGTGTAATTCTGGGCACGAGGTTTGAATAAGTTTCAAAGCTTTCTATCCAGCCCCATTAATTAATGGTTTTTAACTGATTAGACGCATTTGAGGAAGCTGTAACTCTTTCATTGTTTCATTTATGGCTAATTTTTGACATAAAAGAAAATGAGAAATTTTATGGGCAACATATCATTAACTTTATTGCTTTTGAGAATTGAGAGTATGAGAGATAGTCTATTTTATTTATTTTATTGTTTTTTTTTTCTGGCTGTTAGCTAAGGTTGGTCAAAGGAGATTAGGAGAGTTGAGTAGAAAAGACTAAAACTCTTATTTGGGAAGATTTCTAGAAAGGTGTCGTTGTCAATTGTTAAGTCATATCACAGTTTGCTAGATCAACAACCATGAGGAATAGTGATACAGTATTTGCCTGCTTCTAACTAGAACTTAACAGTTCCATTTTTCTATTGTTAGTAGCTTAGGAAAAATACAGCATTGTTTTATTGGATATTTTATTTATTTACATTTCAAATGTTATACCCTTTCCTGGTTTCCCCTCCAGAAACTCCCTATCCCATCCCCCATCCCCCTGCTTCTATGAGAGTGCTCACTTACTCATCCACCTACTTCTGACTCCCCACCCTTGCATTCCCCTACACTGGGGCATGGAGCCTTCACAGGATCAAGGCTCCCACTCTCCTCCCACTGATGGCTAACAAGGCTGATAGGACAAGGCTGGATGATATCCTTGAGAGAACTCCCCTCTCCTTTGGAGGAGGGGCAGATGGGGATTGAGAGGAAGGGAGTGGGAGGAGAGGAGGGAGGACAAGCTGCAATCTGAATATAAAGTAAATAATAACTTAATAAATAAATAAAAACATAATGACACAATTAATCAGATTTTGGCTTAAGAGAAGTAGAAACATGTTTTTAGATTGAAATAGAAGAACCAGTGGAAGATTGGTTGAAAATTTGTGGGGAGAAGGATGAATTTGGATAGAGGGAGAAACTGGAGAGACTCTAAGGCAGTAGTTCTCCACCTCCCTAATGCTGTGACCCTATTATAGTAGAGTTCCTCA